>NW_027507784.1:205124901-205724901 GCF_037356315.1 Lithobates pipiens | reverse complement strand
TCCAAGGCGGTCAGTAGTGTTTACTGTGAACGGGGGATCTGGAGAGAGAGCGGTCCCAGGAAGAGAAAAGAAAAAGAAGAAAGGGGGAGAGAGAGAAAAAAAAAAGAAAGGGGGGGGGGAATTAGAAAGCAAAGACTAGGAAGGGGGATGAGAGAGGCATAGGAGAAGGGTAATGGTAAGGAATGAAGGTGGCTGGGAGCGTAATTATTTTTTTATAAATAGAGGTAATTCTAACTACAAGTAATATTGTTTTTTTTTTTGTTTTTTTTTATTTAAAGATGAAGCACAGATATGAATATAAAGACAACTTCGCAATGCACATAGAGTGTAATGAACATAACTGGTGTAACAACCATATAAAACAGATGCATGTGAGTGAAGGTCGCATTTCAGTCAGACTTATACCACTTGCTGAAGTTTAATATGGCGTGAATATAAACGTCTGTGCCCATCACTTTTGTTTCTTTTTATATTGAAAATTAGAAATATTAAAGGGAGCTAAAGAAAAAGCAAGGAAAAGAAAGCAGGAAGATAGAGAGAAAAGGAGAGAAGGGGCAGTTACCACCCGGGAGGCACAGATCGGTGAAGCTAGACTGGCGATGGGGATCTTAAACATTGGATCCTGTCATGTATTGGCGGAACTCGTCGGAGAAGCAAAAGAGGTTCCAATGAAGAAAGCTGGACCTGTATTCCTCAAATTTATCTCGCAGCTCAGAGGTCAGATCTTTCATTTGCTCAATGTCCTTAACTCTCGCAAGCCATTGGGCAACCGTTGGTGCAGACTGTTTCTTCCAAAGAGGTGGGATGCTGACACGAGCAGCATTAAGGAGATGCTTGAGGAGGGATTTATGGTAGCATTTCCTCGATAAGGGAGTTAGGTTAAGGAGGACCGCCACTGGGTTTCCCTGCAAGGGAGTGTCCGTTTCTATATGAGCTTTAGCACTGGCTGCCAAAAAGTTTGGAGCTCAGGGCACTCCCAAAAGATATGTAATAGGGTGCCTGAGTGTAGGCCACACCACCTACATCGATCAGTTTGTAGAGGAAATATCTTAGCCAGCACGGAAGGAGTCACCAGTGAGTCACTATTTTGTAAGCAGTCTCTTGATATTTGCTGCATAGGGAGGATTTCTGTGTGAAAAAGAGTATGCAGTCTTTTTGGGGTTCTGTGAAGGTAACTTGCAAGTCTCTCTCCCATTTAGCTAAGAATGGGGGAACCTCAGTGGCGTGAAGGTCTACTAAGGATTTGTAGGAGGTTGATAAGGACCTCCGGATTGGTCCCTCACCCACGCAGAGTTCCTCAAAAGAGTGGAGCTTTTTGACAAAGTGGGTTGGTTTGGGCAGAGAGCTGAGAAAGTGAGCTAGTTGGTTGATCCTCCAGCGATCCAATGAGAGTGGTCCCTGACCTGAAAGACAGTTCTCCATAGTTAGCCAACCTGATAAACTCAAAAATGAGGAGGCCCTAAGGAGTCCCAGTGGACGCGAGGAAGGAAGGTGCTAAAGTGTCCTGGTACATTTTGTAATAGGGGAGGGTGAATCCATTCGGACCGAGAGCCTTACTGGGCTGGGTGTCAGCTATTGCGGCTACGAATTCCTTCACAGTTATGGGTTTAGACAGATCCTCTTGCTCCTCTGTTGTCAGCATAGGAAGGTCAGCTTCTTGTAGATAACCGCGGATATCCAAAGAGTTTTGGGGCAACGACTGGGGGGCAGACATTGGGTCTAAATTATACAATTTGGAGTAAAAGGCGCGGAAAGTATCCGCCAGTTCTGGTGATGAATGAACTCTGGAGCCCGATGATGAGAGAAGAACTGGTACATACATCTGGGAGCGCTTGGCACGTAAAGCGTTGGTGTCTGGAATCATGAAACAGACTGAGACAGAAGTACAATCAAATCACACTTGTTTATTAATAAAAATAAAAAGGTAAATAGAAAAAAGCGTAGTAAAGCATAGCCAGAGTCCTGTAGCCAGATCGGGTAGTCAGCCAGTCCAAAGTTCATTAACCAGATCGGGTAATCAGGCCGGAAGTCAGGGATCCAAGGGGAGCAACCGCAAGCAGGATAAGAAGCCAGGTAGGATGTCAGCAAGCCAGTCTTGAAACAAACAGCAGCAGATGGTTCCCTGCGATGTGACCAACGTGAAGGCAAATGGAAAAAAGTGAGCAGGAAGGCTTTAAATAGGCTGGTCAGACGAGCATCATCAGAAACAGCTGGTAACTGTGGAAAGAGAAGACAGCTGGCAATTAGCCAAAAGCTGAGCAGCCAGCCCAGAGGAGGAAGGGCTAAGCCAGCCCTGACAGTACCCCTCTCCCTCGGAGGGCCATAGGGCTTGAGGGGAACCGTCTATGGAACTCGCGGAGGAGAACAGGGGCATGTACGTCAGAGGATGAAACCCAGGAGCGTTCCTCCAGACCGTACCCCTTCCAATGCACCAGGTACTGTATGCACCCACGGAACCTACAGGAGTCAACAATGGATTGTACCTCATACTCCTCATGGTTCTCAACCAGAATAGGATGAGGACGTGGCACAGAGGTGGTAAATTGGTTACAGACCAATGGTTTCAATAAGGAGACATGAAACACATTTGAGATGCGCATACTAGGAGGAAGGTCCAACGCGTAAGCTACTGGGTTAATCCTGCAAAGGATACGGAATGGCCCAATAAACCGAGGTGCAAACTTCAGAGAGGGAACATGAAGCCGGAGGTTGTGAGATGACAGCCAGACCCTGTCCCCAACCTGGTAGGAAGGCGCAGGCATCTGCGGTCAGCATGGAGTCTGTACCTATCATTAGCATGAAACAAAGCCTCCTGGACTTGTACCCAAGTGGAACGAAGACCACGGAGATGCTCCTCTAATGCAGGAATACTCTGTGGAAAAAACGAGTCAGGCAACATGGAAAGTTGGAAACCATAATTCGCCATAAATGGAGACAATCGGGAGGCAGAATTCAAGGCACTCTTGTGAGAAAACTCTGCTCAAGGTAATAGGTCAGACCAGTTGTTATGATGGTCAGAAATATAGCAACGTAGGAATTGCTCCAAGGACTGATTGGCTCGTTCTGCAGCCCCATTAGACTGCGGGTGATACGCAGAAGAGAGCGCAAGCTGGATTCCCAACTGTGCACAAAAGGCTCGCCAGAACCGGGAGACAAACTGACTGCCCCTATCCGAGATAATCACCTTGGGTAGCAAAAATGGGAACCAGTTCCTTAGAGGTGGGCAACTTCTTAAGTGGAATACAATGACACATCTTTGAGAACCGGTCAACCACCATAATGATAACAGTTTTTCCTTGGGAGTTGGGCAATTCTACAATAAAATCCATAGACAGGTGAGTCCAGGGCCTCTCTCCATTGGGTATGGGTTGTAGGAGGCCCACCGGAAGGTGTCGTGGAGTCTTACTCTGAGCACACACGGGACAGGCAGCTACGGAGGCAGTAACATCAGCCCATAGACTAGGCCACCAGAATTATTGGGAGATGGCCCAAATGAGTTGATTCTTCCCAGGATGACCAGCTGCCTTGGAAGAATGGTAAGTCTAGAGCACTGCAGTACAGAGACTCTCTGGGACAGAGAGGCGGTCACAAGGTTTATCAGGAGGAGCATGGACCTGAGCAGCAAGAATTTTGTCACCCAAAGGAGAAGTAAGACTGGTGCGAACCGTAGCCAAGACACGATCAGGAGGAATCATAGGAACCGGAACCGACTCCGAATCCGACTTGGAAGTGGAGGAAAATTGTCGTGACAAGGCATCAGCCCTTACATTCTTAGTACCGGGTAAGAATGAGACAATGTAATTAAAGCTCGACAAGAAAAGAGCCCATCGCTCCCTTCTGGGAGAGAGTCCCTTAGCCTCAGACAAGAATGTAAGATTCTTATGGTCAGTAGGAATAAGAACGGGCACAGTGGTACCTTCAAGGAGATGTCTCCATTCTTTTAGGGCTAAAATGATCGCCAACAGCTGTCTGTCACCAATCTCATAATTGCACTCAGCAGGTGACAATTTCTTGGAAAAGTAGCCACACGGATGCATAGCGCTCTCAGAGTTAGGACGTTGAGACAAAAGGGTGCCAAATCCCATCTCAGAAGCATCAACTTCTAGGAGAAAAAGCAACGTAGGATCAGGATGTGCCAACACAGGAGCAGAAACAAAGGCAGTCTTGAGAGTCTCAAAGGCCTTAATGGTATCCGTAAACCAACTCTGTGGATATCATCCTTACTAGTCATATCAGTCAGAGGCTTGACCAGAGACGAGAAGTTACGAATAAACTTCCGATAGTAGTTGGCAAAGCCCAGGAAATGCTGCAGAGGACGTAAACTCACGGGTCGAGGCCACTGTAGGACTGCCAACAGTTTCTCTGGGTCCATCGAAAAACCAGCAGTGGAAATGACATAGCCCAGGAATGTAACCTGTTCACGATGGAACTCGCACTTCTCCAGTTTACAATAGAGATTGTTCT
The DNA here is from genome assembly GCF_037356315.1 of Lithobates pipiens. Taxonomy (NCBI): domain Eukaryota; kingdom Metazoa; phylum Chordata; class Amphibia; order Anura; family Ranidae; genus Lithobates; species Lithobates pipiens. The sequence continues at coordinate 205,720,437 of NW_027507784.1, read as the reverse complement.
CTCTTAGTTTCTGAAGTACATGACAGACATCTGTGTGGTGGTTCTCTAGGGACTTGGTAAATATGAGGATATCATCAAGATAAACCACCACACACAATTGTAACAAATCTTGCAGGACATTGTTAATAAATTCCTGGAAAACTGCCGGGACATTACAAAGGCCAAAAGCCATTACCAGCTATTCATAATGGCCTGTTCTGGTATTAAACGCTATTTTCCACTCGTCACCCTCCTTAATACGCACAAGATTGTATGCCCCTCTCAGGTCAAGCTTTGTGAAAACCGTTGCTCGCTTGAGGCGGTCAAATAACTCCGTAATCAATGGAATCGGGTAGGCATTCTTAATCGTGACACAGTTGAGACCCCTATAATCTATATAAGGTCTCAGTTCACCACTCTTCTTTTTCACAAAGAAGAAACCAGCACAAGCAGGAGACGAGAACTTTGTTGATGAAACCTCTAGAAAGTGCGTCAGCAACATACTCCTCCATGGCCTTTTCCTCCAAGACCGACAAAGGGTAAACCCGGCCACAAGGAGGTATGGCACCAGGTTGAAGGTCAATTGCGCAATCATAAGGCCGGTGTGGAGGCAAACTACCAGCTTTACCTTTATCAAAGACATCGTAAAAGAATGTACTAAAAAATTATAAATGCCTGCCCAAATAGTACACCGCTCTGCGCTCTTGGAAACAAATATGCAAATATGAAATGCGGTATTTATGTGGTACTCCACTTGCATGAAATACCCACTTTAAAGCTGCTGCTTTTTTTTAAAACACAGAAATATCAACAGACATAAAAAATTGCAACTTAAAAAAAGTCCACTTTTTCATATATAGCAGCGCATGCACACTTTTTTTAAAAAGTGAGTTAATTAAAATTCTGATCAGTGTCCAGAAAAGAAGGTGCTTGTTCTATCCGTTCTTTATTGTGATTAAGATGTAGCTTCCACCATGTAGTTCACCACTTGTGGGACACAAACGATCCCCTTTGGGGATGCACTCACCGAACAACCGAGATCAAAAAGCCTTTAAACTGCCATTTCCACAATCCTTCCTTGGCCACTAGATGTCTTCCTTATTGGAATTCGGTTTTCTCATATAAAAGAGCAAAAATGTCCAAACATAGCGTGATATTGTTTAACACTATTTATTATATAAGAAAACCCAACATATACATGCGTACCAAATAAAAAGATGTTCAATCATTGAAAAAGTACTGTGCCTTATCTCACTGGTTCAGTTGCGCTCGAGGAGAAACAAACGTTTTCGCTGTGTACCGCAGAAGCTTCACTTCCGCCTTTCCTCAGCTCGCTGGAACGCAGGGATTGAGGCGCACTCGTCACTTCCGGTATGGTTACGCCCTGATGCGTTTCGTCATATCCGACTTCATCTGAGGGCGTAACATGCAATACCGGAAGTGTTCTTTTATCTACGTCACGGACCAATCACTATCCATCACTGCATGATGTACGGGGCGCTGCACCAATCACTAATTCTGCCCACAAAATAATACATATTTAGAGCAGCTGTGATTTATACAAACCAACCCCAAATGCAGAGATCTTTATAAACAGTATGCGCAATATTCACAATATTAATACCGATAATTACTTAACTGTAAACCAGTTTATGAGGTATTCGTTATAAAGAAAACCACCACAATTATGAAACGATCGCATATAACTATGAGTACATAAGTTGAACCTGATCGGCCGATACGATCGTTCATATTATACATAGTTAAAATTACTAAATGATCGTTTTACAATTAAAATACTATATGAAATGTATTCAAGGCAATCCACCATGACCATGTAACGATCACACTTGGCCATGAATAAAACGTGATCGGCCGATCCGATCGTGCATGTTATACACAGTAAAAATAACTAAATGATTATTTAAAAATTGAGAACTATAGACTACGAAATATAAAAAATGGACTACTCATATGAGTTAAAAATAGAGTAATTGTTACATATGGGACTACAAATGAATTAAATAGGACTGTATTTTCCTACTATTCAAAATAAAAGTTAAAACATTTTAAAAAAATTCTTAAAATAAAATTTTTTCTTAAAATTCCTTAAAATTAAAAATAAAAACCCTTCTCTCAAAAGATTTTTCAAAAAAATGTATTTTAAAAAGAAATCTCACTGGTTCAGTTGCGCTCGAGGAGAAACGAAAGTTTTCGCTGTGTACCGCAGAAGCTTCACTTCCGCCTTTCCTCAGCTCGCTGGAACGCAGGGATTGAGGCGCACTCGTCACTTCCGGTATGGTTACGCACTGACGCGTTTCGTCATATCCGACTTCATCTGAGGGCGTAACATGCAATACCGGAAGTGTTCTTTTATCTACGTCATGGACCAATCACTATCCATCACTGCATGATGTACGGGGCGCTGCACCAATCACTAATTCTGCCCACAAAATAATACATATTTAGAGCAGCTGTGATTTATACAAACCAACCCCAAATGCAGAGATCTTTATAAACAGTATGCGCAATATTCACAATATTAATACCGATAATTACTTAACTGTAAACCAGTTTATGAGGTATTCGTTATAAAGAAAACCACCACAATTATGAAACGATCGCATATAACTATGAGTACATAAGTTGAACCTGATCGGCCGATACGATCGTTCATATTATACATAGTTAAAATTACTAAATGATCGTTTTACAATTAAAATACTATATGAAATGTATTCAAGGCAATCCACCATGACCATGTAACGATCACACTTGGCCATGAATAAAACGTGATCGGCCGATCCGATCGTGCATGTTATACACAGTAAAAATAACTAAATGATTATTTAAAAATTGAGAACTATAGACTACGAAATATAAAAAATGGACTACTCATATGAGTTAAAAAATAGAGTAATTGTTACATATGGGACTACTTTTACAAAAAGTAGATTTGAAAGAGAAAAGGGAAGTCTTAATGGTAACATCAGATGTGGCATCACTTTATTCGATCATTCAGCACGACGATGCCCTTTTAGCATTAAATTGGGCACTCAGTAAAAGAGAGGATCTCCCCCACAACCAAAAAGTTTTTTTAAGAGATGCACTGGATTTTTGTCTAGGCCATAACTACTTTTGGTATGATGGGACATTTTACTTGCAGAAAAGAGGTGCACCCAGCATAGCCAATCAAATTTACACCCAGCATAGCCAATCTTTTTATGGCGGAATGGGAGGACAAAGTGATTTTTAGTGACCCTCCTTCTGAATTAATTTTTTATAAAAGATTCATTGTGGCGGCACAGTGGTGTAGTGGTTAGCACTCTCACCTAGCAGTAAGAAGGGTCACTGGTTCAAATCCCAACCATGACACTGCCTGCCTGGAGTTTGCATGTTCTCCCTGTGCTTGCGTGGGTTTCCTCCGGTTTCCTCCCACACTCCAAAGACATGCAGGTAGGTTAATTGGCTTCTGTCCAAAATTGGCCCTAGTATATGAATGGGGACCTTGGATTGTGGGCTCCTTGAGGGTAGGGACCAATGTGAGTGTGTAACTGTACAGGGATAGGGACAATTGTAGACACTCAGGTTGAACTGGATGGACTGGTGTCTTTATTCAACCTTACTAACTATGAAACTATGAAACTATGATGACGTGTTTCTGATTTGGGAGGGAAATGAAGAACAATTGAATCTATTCATTAATAAATTGAATAAGAATGACCGGAACATTAGTCTATCCTTGGAGTGGAATAAGAAAGAGATACATTTTCTAGATGTGACAGTTTATAGAAAAAATGATAAATTGGAAACTAAGGTATTTTTTAAAAATACTGATCGAAATAGTTATCTACCTATCTCTAGTGGCCACCACCCCCAGTGGCTACGTAACATTCCAAAAGGACAGATGATCTGGGTACGAAGGAATTGTTCAGAATTTGATAATTACATCGAGCAAGCCAATATTTTAGCAAAAAGGTTTTCCTCGAAAGGATATAACTATCAGGAATTGCAGAAAACAATTAGAGATGTGGGGAATACATCTAGAACATTATGTCTAAAAGACAAAAGAGAGGAAGAATTAAGTGCAGATCAAGAAATGATTGTTGAAATAAAACGTAATAGAGAATGGGGATTTATTTCTAACTTTCATTCACAATATAAAGATGTAGAAAACATCTTCAAACGTCATTGGCATGTTCTGATGCTTGATAAAAAACGGAATTCTGAATTACCCACCCTACCTCAGTTTATCTACAGAAAAGCTTCAAATTTTGGTGATCAAATCGTAAAAAAGGTCATCAACCCCCCAAAACCCCCTCCTACTTTTTGGGAGAGAAACGTTTTTTTCGCTTGTCGCAGATGTAAGGCGTGCCGAGAAGTAGCATGTCCTATCAGGTCTTTAGAAAACTTTTGCTCACCATCAAATAATTCTAGCTTCCCAATTAAACAATTTATCACGTGCAATAGTACACACGTGGTATACGCTTTAACATGTCCATGTGGTCTAATGTATATCGGTAGAACAAAAAGAAAATTGTGAGTAAGAATAGCCGAACATATACACAACATAAAAATTGGATATAAAGACCACAATGTGTCACTACATTTCAAGCTCAAACACAATAAAGACGCCACGGGTCTGCGATTTTGGGGAGTAGAACAATTAAAACCACACTGGAGAGGCATGAATTTAGTACGGGAATTGTCAAAACGAGAAACTCATTGGATATATTCTGCTGATGTCCTCAGCCCTAAAGGCTTAAACATAGAACTTGACATAAACTGCTTTATAAGCGATACTTAAGGTCACACATAGAGCTTGCCACTTATTTGAATTTTATAGAGGATTGCTTCATGTGAGTGGCACTCTAGGCGATTAGGCTTATTTTAATTTGAATTATGTTTATTGGTATTATGGTTCCTTTAAACACTTTTTAAAATACATTTTTTTGAAAAATCTTTTGAGAGAAGGGTTTTTATTTTTAATTTTAAGAAAATTTTTTATTTTAAGAATTTTTTTAAAATGTTTTAACTTTTATTTTGAATAGTAGGAAAATACAGTCCTATTTAATTCATTTGTAGTCCCATATGTAACAATTACTCTATTTTTAACTCATATGAGTAGTCCAATTTTTTATATTTCGTAGTCTATAGTTCTCAATTTTTAAATAATCATTTAGTTATTTTTACTGTGTATAACATGCACGATCGGATCGGCCGATCACGTTTTATTCATGGCCAAGTGTGATCGTTACATGGTCATGGTGGATCGTCCTTGAATACATTTCATATAGTATTTTAATTGTAAAACGATCATTTAGTAATTTTAACTATGTATAATATGAACGATCGTATCGGCCGATCAGGTTCAACTTATGTACTCATAGTTATATGCGATCGTTTCATAATTGTGGTGGTTTTCTTTATAACGAATACCTCATAAACTGGTTTACAGTTAAGTAATTATCGGTATTAATATTGTGAATATTGCGCATACTGTTTATAAAGATCTCTGCATTTGGGGTTGGTTTGTATAAATCACAGCTGCTCTAAATATGTATTATTTTGTGGGCAGAATTAGTGATTGGTGCAGCGCCCCGTACATCATGCAGTGATGGATAGTGATTGGTCCATGACGTAGATAAAAGAACACTTCCGGTATTGCATGTTACGCCCTCAGATGAAGTCGGATATGACGAAACGCGTCAGGGCGTAACCATACCGGAAGTGACGAGTGCGCCTCAATCCCTGCGTTCCAGCGAGCTGAGGAAAGGCGGAAGTGAAGCTTCTGCGGTACACAGCGAAAACTTTCGTTTCTCCTCGAGCGCAACTGAACCAGTGAGATTTCTTTTTAAAATAAATTTTTTTGAAAAATCTTTTGAGAGAAGGGTTTTTATTTTTAATTTTAAGGAATTTTAAGAAAAAATTTTATTTTAAGAATTTTTTTTAAATGTTTTAACTTTTATTTTGAATAGTAGGAAAATACAGTCCTATTTAATTCATTTGTAGTCCCATATGTAACAATTACTCTATTTTTAACTCATATGAGTAGTCCATTTTTTATATTTCGTAGTCTATAGTTCTCAATTTTTAAATAATCATTTAGTTATTTTTACTGTGTATAACATGCCCGATCGGATTGGCCGATCACGTTTTATTCATGGCCAAGTGTGATCGTTACATGGTCATGGTGGATCGTCCTTGAATACATTTCATATAGTATTTTAATTGTAAAACGATCATTTAGTAATTTTAACTATGTATAATATGAACGATCGTATCGGCCGATCAGGTTCAACTTATGTACTCATAGTTATATGCGATCGTTTCATAATTGTGGTGGTTTTCTTTATAACGAATACCTCATAAACTGGTTTACAGTTAAGTAATTATCGGTATTAATATTGTGAATATTGCGCATACTGTTTATAAAGATCTCTGCATTTGGGGTTGGTTTGTATAGATCACAGTTGCTCTAAATATGTATTATTTTGTGGGCAGAATTAGTGATTGGTGCAGCGCCCCGTACATCATGCAGTGATGGATAGTGATTGGTCCGTGACGTAGATAAAAGAACACTTCCGGTATTGCATGTTACGCCCTTAGATGAAGTCGGATATGACGAAACGCGTCAGTGCGTAACCATACCGGAAGTGACCAGTGCGCCTCAATCCCTGCGTTCCAGCGAGCTGAGGAAAGGCGGAAGTGAAGCTTCTGCGGTACACAGCGAAAACGTTCGTTTCTCCTCGAGCGCAACTGAACCAGTGAGATAAGGCACAGTACTTTTTCAATGATTGAACATCTTTTTATTTGGTACGCATGTATATGTTGGGTTTTCTTATATAATAAATAGTGTTAAACAATATCACGCTATGTTTGGACATTTTTGCTCTTTTATATGAGAAAACCGAATTCCAATAAGGAAGACATCTAATGGCCAAGGAAGGATTGTGGAAATGGCAGTTTAAAGGCTTTTTGATCTCGGTTTTTCGGTGAGTGCATCCCCAAAGGGGATCGTTTGTGTCCCACAAGTGGTGAACTACATGGTGGAAGCTACATCTTAATCACAATAAAGAACGGATAGAACAAGCACCTTCTTTTCTGGACACTGATCAGAATTTTAATTAACTCACTTTTTAAAAAAAGTGTGCATGCGCTGCTATTTATGAAAAAGTGGACTTTTTTTAAGTTGCAATTTTTTATGTCTGTTGATTTATCAAAGACATCGCCAAAATCACGGTACTCCTCTGGCAAGAAGGGGAGCGAAGCAGTGCACAGGACTTTGGATATCTTCAGGAAGCATGTCTCACTGCATTATGGTGACCAGGAGAGAACCTCAGCACGGAGCCAATCAAAAGAGAGGTTGTGCCTCTGTAACCAAGGATAACCAATAACCAGTGGAAATCTCATGGTGAAGAGCCCCTACGGCCATGGACAATGGAACCGTCCCCATGAGTCACAAGGGCAGGCTGTAAAGGTCTCCCATCAAGAGCCTCAATGGCAAGTGGAGTGTCACACAGCTGCAGCGGAATCGAGTGCTGCAAAACAAATGCAGCATCAATGATCAGGCCTGCAGCCCCAGAGTTGATTAGAGCCTCTATGTTGATGGACGACTCAGACCAAGAAAGGGTGACCAAAACCAGGGGCTCATTCTTCTGGATAAGTGGGGGCGAAACAACGCCACCTAAGGTCTGTCCATGACCTCAAGGTTCGGGCATTCCCTGGACAGGTAGGACAAGACTTCAAAAAGTGACCTGCCTGGCCACAATAAAGGCACAATCTCTCCCTCTTCCTAAAGGCTCCCTCATCCGCAGAGAGACGCGTGAAGCCCAGTTGCATGGGTTCATCTTCACTGACCAACTTGGTACCAGGAGGCATGGGAGGTGAGGGAGGCATGGGTGGGGCTACAAAGCTCGGAGGCAAACGTACAGGAGGCTTCCGCAAGCGCTCCTTAAGAGAAAGTCTTTCTCTGAGTCTGGAGTCAATGAGGATGACAAATGAGATCAAGCTCTCCAGCCCAGTGGGTATATCTCGGGCTGCTATCTCATCCTTGATGGAATCCGAGAGACCATGAGAAAAAGCAGCCACGAAGGCCTCATTGTTCCAAGCAACCTCTGCTGCCAGAGTACGGAATACAATGGCGTAGCCGGCAACAGATCTCGTACTCTGATGGACATGAGGCACTTGGTAGCAGAAGCGGAGCATGCGGGAATGTCAAAAACCCTCTTAACGGAGGCCACAAACTGAGGGTAACTCAAGACAGCAGGTTTTTGCATCTCCCATAGAGGGTTAGCCCAGGCCAAGGCTCTCTCAGAAAGCAAAGATATTACGAAACCTACTTTGCTTCTGTCCGTGGGAAATGCCTGGGGCAGCATTTCGAAGTATATCTCAACCTGATTGAGAAACCCTCTGCATTGAACTGGATCGCCCCCAAATCGCTGGGGAAGCAGAGCAGAACCAGACATACCTCTTATAGAGGTAATACTCGAGGCGGGTGCCTGCACAGAGACTGGCGCAGCAGCAAGGACGGCCTGCGACTCAGGTTGTACCGGATTAGCCACCATGGGGGATTCCAGGTGAGCCGTATGATTCAGGAGCGTTTGTAACGCCAAGGCAAACTGATCCATGCAGTGATCTTGCTCATCCAATCTGGAAAAATGTTTACCAACAAGTGGATTGACTGTATCTTCTGAATTCATGGCCTTCGCGTACTGTCAGGAACCATGAAACAGACTGAGACAGAAGTACAATCAAATCACACTTGTTTATTAATAAAATTAAAAAGGTAAATAGAAAAAAGTGTAGTCAAGCATATCCAGAGTCCTTTAGCCTGATCATGTAGTCAGCCAGTCCAAAGTTCATTAACCAGATCGGGTAATCAGCCAGGCCAGAAGTCAGGGATCCAAGGAGAGCAACCGCAAGCAGGATAAGAAGCCAGGTGGGATGTCAGCAAGCCAGTCTTGAAACAAATAGCAGGAAATGGTTCCCTGTGATGTGACCAACACGAAGGCAAATGAAAAAGTGAGCAGGAAGGCTTTAAATAGGCAGGTCAGACGAGCATCATCGGAAACAGCTGGTAACTGTGGAAAGAGAAGAGAGCTGGCAATTAGCTGACAGCTGAGAGGCTAGCCCATAGGAGGAAGGGCTAAGCTAGCCCTGACAGTTGGCCAATAGCCTACCACATTTGTTGCCGTATTCGTAAAAGGAATGTCGGGCCTTCAGTAGTACATGTTTGGTCTCGTACATGGAGTGATCCCATATAGCTTCCCGAACATGGGCCAATTCCGTTTCGATAGTACCATCCGGTCGATTCTTATGTTGGCGTTCCAGAGTGTGAAGTTGCACCAGGAGGTCTGATAAGGTTTTAGCTCGACGTTGTTTGGCTGCATGACCGTGCTTAATTAGTAGGCCTCTAATGACTATACAGTGGCTGGGTTGTCCACAGAGTCTATATTGACGGAAAGGTAGGACTTAAGTTCCCTAAGGACATCCGTAGTAATCTTGGGGTCTTTTAGAAGCACCTCGTTAAGTCGCCACATGGATGTTCTGGGAGATGCTTGTGAAATGACCAGTTCCAGTAGAATCGGGGCGTGATCAGAAAGTGCTACGTGGCCTATATCCGCCTTGATGACTATGGGAATAGCTGAGTGTTTTAGGAGAAAAAGATCAATTCTGGAGTAGGACCTATGGACATCAGAAAAGAAGGAATAGTCCCGCTCTTGTGGGTGGACTATTCTCCAGATATCGACTAGGTGATGTGTGCCTAAAAGATCTTTTAGGTGAAGTCAGGTTCCTCTTGGGAGGGAAGACAAGTTTGAGGAAGAATCTTTGTGAGGGTCTAATGTTAAATTGAAGTCCCCTCCCAGGACAAGGGTTCCTTCGAGGAAGGAGTCAAGGGTGGTCAAGATAGCTTCAAGGGTGGGGAGATGTTTGGTATTTGGGAGGTAGATGTTCACGAGAGTGAAGGTCTGAGAATAAATGTTTCCTTTTATGAGCAGGAATCTGCCCTCCTGGTCACGGTATTCATCAAGAAATTGCCAGTGGAGGGACTTAGAAATTAGTATACTCGTCCCTTTAGATTTAGAAGACACAGCCAGACTATGATAGGCCGTTTGGGTATCCTGTCTGCCCTAAAGTGAGTCTCCTGGAGAAATGCAATGTGAGTCCTTTGTCTCCAGAGCTCGGCAAGACAGTTCAATCCCTTCACGTTCCACGAGAGGATCTTGTCAGACATTTTATCTAAATCGGTGTCAATTTGCATTGACTCCCGGGTTGCAAGAGAGGTGGGGGAAAAGAGAGGAGGAGAAAAAAAACAAAAACCTTTTTTAAAAGAAACAATTGGGGAGGGGAGAGAAAGCTGGAAAAAGAGAGAAAAGAAGAGATCTAGTCAAGGAAGTAGGCTCCTCAGAGAGACACTACTGCCACCAGGGTAGAGTGTGCCTAATGCGGGGAGTAGTAAGGCACAGCTGAGTTCCGGGTCCTGGCCATTGGAGCCCCCACAGTCTTTGTGTTTATGCAATTAAGGCACTAATTATAAACCGGCAAAAAAATAAAAATATTGGCAAAGACGGGCCCATAGGCCCAAACCCCAGAATACTTGTCCCTAGTCTCGAGGTGGTTCAGTTGTACTGCGCTCAGATCTAGGCTCTGCAGGGCATTCAGTCCCCTCTCAGAGCAAGGCCTTAGCCTCCCTGTGGTACATACGAGGCTGCAAACAAATTATAATGCCTATAACAAGTCAAAGGCAAGGTAACAATTAAGAGAACAGATATCTATGCATGTACGTACCCATTTGAATGCTCCCTCAATTACATATATATCCGTAAACATATACATAGTGGCGCGTGCATCATCGTAAGGGAAAGCTTAACTGTCGTGACGCGCTGGCAAGCTCAATGACAATTTTGAAGGTTACTTCAGTATGTGTTTAACAGAGGAAATAGAGAAAAGCCATCTTGCTATGTATGTATTTCTATTCTGAGTTATTATGTCAGTATGTTGGATGGAGTTATGTTACTTACTATAGACTCAAACCATATACACAAGAGTGGGTGTTACTTTTATGAATGGCAGCAATACCTTTTTTGGAGAAATGTTAAATGTAAATAAGGCTTACCTCAGCTTTACATACAGTATAATAATGTACCATGACTGAATAATGCTCAGAGAAGAGAAACAAATTCTGCACTTTGAAAGGACATACCACCTGTCATCTCTCTCTCTCCTTCTGAAGCCAATACCACATTTTACCATATGTAAGTTTGTAAGCTCATGTAAGTTTTGTTATCTTTGCTATGTGAAAATAAACAACTTTTCTTGAACTATTGTACAGAGTTGAAGAGTCTACAATTTCTAACAAGGGGGACATTGCAACCAGTCTAGAACCTGGAGCAAGTAAAGATCCCATGCCCCACTTGACCACACTCCTACCACAGTGCTGGAAGTTGAGCCTCAACTTCTTGACAACTCCTTGTACCCCAGACATCCCAGCTAGCTTCCCTTGATGTGTCTGGGTTCATGTGGCCAGGGACAACATCTTTCACTTCAACTTTAACTGGGTTTGACATGACCAGTTTGCACCCGTCTACAGCTAATTCACACACTGCTGGATTCTTTGGATTGGATGGGGCTTGCCTAGGTGGCAAAATGCCCTCTAGCCATACTATTCAGTCCCTTGTCTCAGCTAGACATGCGCAGAATGAAAAAAAAATAGTTTTGTTTCAGATGGATTTAAGTTAAAAATGTCATTTAGTTACATTCATTATTTTAGAATGATTTGTTTTCTTAATTTATTTATTTTTTGTTTTGTTTTTCCCTTTTTGATTCAAAATGATTGTCCAAGTTTGATTCAAAATCAATTCAAATAAAATATTTGAAAATGAGTTAGGTACCACTTGTCCAAAGACTGTTTAAATATTTGTGATTTTATCAGATAAAAATAAATTTTCACAACATGAAAGCATAAGTACCATTGAAATATAAGAAAGTTATCATCATTATAATGTATAAAAACTGTTAACTATACAAGAGTATCAACATGTGCTGGACCTTAAACACCTTGATGATATTTATGAAATAACACTAAATTCTTCTATTGAAAATTATGGCAGCAACGTTATGCATTGTATAAAAATGTAATTACTATTATTTACAATGAAGCTCCTCTGATCACACATACTATCTTTTTACATCTTTTTGTATACTTAAAGTCACAAAAGCATAACAATTTCATTGAGTATAGTCATTACTAGGGATGGCCTTGCGGTTCGCGGCAAATTTTTGCCTGTTCGCGAATCGCCAAACCGGCGGACTTCTAGCGCTGTTCGCATGGCGGACATATGCGTTTACATTGTGAAAGAACTTTGACCCATGATGACACATCCATCATGTGGTACAGGACAGCCAATTGAGACATTTCGGCACATGGACAATTGGACATTCCCCCTACCTTATATATAGACCTGATCTGGCGGCCATTTTACATTCTGTCTTTTGTCAGTGTAAGGAGAGGTTGCTGTGTGGAGCAGGGACAGACTATACTGTACAGTATATAGGGTTCTGGTGCACTGCTGCTGACTGCTGTGCTGCTGATTGCTGAGTGCACTGCTGACCGATTCTGCAGCTGTCTTTTGTCAGTGTAGGGACAGGACGTTGTGTGAAGCAGGGACAGTCAGTTTAATCACTAGCTATTACTATTAGGTCCACAAAGGTCCTTTTAAGGACTGGTATAGGTGTACAGTATATAGGGTTGTACACGTATAATATACTTTCTTTCAAATATAGAAAGCCTATTATACTTGACTGCTGAGCTTAGTGCTGACCGATTCTGCAGCTGTCTTTTATCAGTGTAGGGACTGAGGGACAGTCTGCAAATCAATAGCTACTAGGTCCACAAAGGTCCTTTTAAGGACTGGTATAGGTGTACTATTTGGTGTGCAGTACATAGGGGTGTAATACACGTATACAATACTTGGACATATAGAAAGCATAGTATAGTGCATTTCCACTGTGCAGCATTGTGACTGCTGAGCGGTTCTGCAGCGATACTACAAAGAGTGACAAATGCAATTTAAAAAAAGTATTATAACTGGTGTGATAGACCAGTGGCCCCCAAAACTACAGATTGAAGCGGGGTATACCTTCTTCCACATACATACTGCACTTCTCTAAAGACTTTTGTCACAGGGTCATTTAAAAAATGACAGGCAGAGGAAGAGGCAGGTCCTTCCACAGGGGTGGTAGGGGTAGGGCAGGAGCAACAGGCTTGAGCCAAAGTAGCAAATTGCAGAAGGTGCGTGCGATTAGGTCAAAGGACGCACCAGACTTGGTTGAGTGGCTCACTCAGCCTTACTCTTCTGCACCCTCCTCATCCTCTCGATCTGCACCCTTTTCACTCTCTGCTGTGTGCACCCCCAAAGACACTACCACCAACATCACCACCACCATACACCTTCCGCTTGAGTCACAGGAATTATTTTCCGATCCATCACAAGACATTTCCGATAAGCAGCCATTCTTGGCATTGGATCAGGAAGAGGAGGTAGTAACAACCGCCATTCAGCAGTCTGACGACAGTACCCAGATCAGCCCAAGGATGAGGTTGGTCCATGGTGTTGCTGCCTACTCCAAGATCTCTAATTATAGCAGTGGGGAAGGTGACGTCGATGATGACGTGTCTAGTGATGTCACGTGGGTGCCCACAAGAGAGGAAGAGGAGGGGAGTTCAGAAGGAGATATGGACCAGCAGATAGGGAGGAGAAGCAGGCGGAACTTACATTGCACAGGAGGGACAAAGCAGACTGCTAATATATCAGGAGCGAGGCATCAACCATGTATGGTCACATCTGGCGCTCCCAGGATGCCGGCACATGGCTCCGCAGTGTGGGCTTTTTTTAACGTGTCCGCTGCTGACAATAGTGTTGCCATCTGCAATCTTTGCAGTCAACGCATAAGTCGTGGTAAGCCCAACACTCACCTAGGGACGACCGCCTTAAGAAGGCACATGAGCTGCCATCACCGAGCCCAGTGGGAGCAACGGAACACACAAAGCCACATTCCAGGCTCTCACCGTCCAGCCTTGTCTTCTACTTCTCCTTCTCCTCTCTCCTCACAATTGTCCTCCACTCCACCTTCCATCATGCCGTCCTCACATTTTTTCTGGAATTAGGCAGGCTTCTGTGGGCCAAATGTTCGAGCGTAAAAAAATGATGACGCTGAATAGCCCTCTTGCCCAACGGTTGACGGCTGGCTTGTCAGAACTGATAGCCCGCCAACTACTGCCATATAAACTGGTGGACTTGGAGGCCTTTCGAAAATTTGTGGCCATTGGAACACCACAATGAAAGGTCCCAGGAAGGAAGTATTTCTCACAGAAGGGCATCCCAGAGCTATATGGCCATGTTCAGCGGCAATTGAATGTATCTCTGGCACACAGTGTCGGTGCCAAGATACATCTGACCACAGACACGTGGTGTAGCAAACACGGGCAGGGAAGGTATATAACTTTTACTGGAAGAAAAAAGGAGTGGGCTGCGCTAAAAAAAAAAAAAAAAAAAAATTATAATTATAAAAGGAAAAAATCCTAAAGTGAGAAAGGAAGTTACTGCTTAGTTACTCCCAACTGTGCCAGAAAATAAAATTATATTAAATGTAAATAACGAATATACATCAATATTGCCAGTGAAGACACCATAAATAATAATAGATTATCTTAATGTGATGTGAACATTCAACTGAAGGAAAAAAGCAATGTGACATCAAATGACCAATTGCCTTAAATTAGTAAAACATCAATATATGTGAAAAAAATTAATAACATTAAATATCAAAGTGTCCATAAAGTCCATAAGAAATATCTATTTTCAAAATATTCCACGGTGATATGGTGACAGCAAAAATATCCAGAACGAACGTGAACCGTGCAAAACCTCCACCACAGATATTACTGCCACTTACCGAAGGTGTACGGTTCCTTATTATAGAGAACCATGCAGAGCGGATGACTGATTCCCCCAGTCCAGGGTTTTCACAAATGGATGAACACGAACTCTGGAACCCGTTCGCCTCCAAGTACACTCCCTCTCACCGGTTTACATAAAAGGTAATAAAACTCACAATAGTGTAAAACTCAAGTAAATTTTAATCGAACGTGAGAGACAAATGCGCACTTACAGATATAATGTCTAAAACGATCGTTCAGCAAATTCGAGCCGGCCGGTCTCGATTAGCGCCCAATACTTCCGCAAACAAACAACACGAGATGGTGGCGTCAGGACGTTGCTCCTCCTCCCAGGGCGCTAATCGAGACCGGCCGGCTCGAATTTGCTGAACGATCGTTTTAGACATTATATCTGTAAGTGCGCATTTGTCTCTCACGTTCGATTAAAATTTACTTGGGTTTTACACTATTGTGAGTTTTATTACCTTTTATGTAAACCGGTGAGAGGGAGTGTACTTGGAGGCGAACGGGTTCCAGAGTTCGTGTTCATCCATTTGTGAAAACCCTGGACTGGGGGAATCAGTCATCTGCTCTGCATGGTTCTCTATAATAAGAAACCATACACCTTCGGTAAGCGGCAGTAATATCTGTGGTGGAGGTTGGGCACGGTTCACGTTCGTTCTGGATATTTTTACTGTCACCATATCACCGTGGAATATTTTGAAAATAGATATTTCTTATGGACTTTATGGACACTTTGATATTTAATGTTATTAATTTTTTTCACATATATTGATGTTTTACTAATTTAAGGCAATTGGTCATTTGATGTCACATTGCTTTTTTCCTTCAGTTGAATGTTCACATCACATTAGGATAATCTATTATTATTTATGGTGTCTTCACTGGCAATATTGATGTATATTCGTTATTTACATTTAATATAATTTTATTTTCTGGCACAGTTGGGAGTAACTAAGCAGTAACTTCCTAGAGTTTCTCACTTTAGCATTTTTTCCGTTTATAATTATTCATTTTATTTTATTTTTTTAGCGCAGCCCACTCCTTTTTTCTTCCTGTATTCAAATGTAGTATAAAATTTGGGTTGCTGCTTAATTTTCTAAATTCTTATTTAACAAGCGCGGTTTTTCCCCTTTTTTCCTATATAACTTTTACTGCCCACTGGGTGAACCTTCTGACGGCCGTCAAGCATGTAACCCGTGGCACCCGTGTAGATTTGGTTTTACCGCCATGGATTGCATGCAGGCCTGCCTCTTCTTCTCCTCCTCCTACTCAATCCTCCTCCCTCTCCTCCTCGGCTGACTCCTCCTTTTCCGCTGCTAGCGTCTCTTCCGCTGCGCCGCCCAAGATCCCCAGAACCTATTTGACATGCCAGGTGAGACGTTGCCATGCTGTGTTGCGTCTGTTGTGCCTGGAAGCCAAGAGCCACACTGGCCCTGCACTCCTTTCAGCTTTGTGTCCACAGGCAGATCAGTGGCTAACACCGCTCAATTTGACAGTTGGTAAAGCGATGTGTGACAACAGTGCCAATCTGCTTAGCGCATTGAAACAGGGCAAAATTACACACCTGCCATGAATGGCACACGTCTTAAACTTGGTCGTGCAGCGATTCGTTGTCAAATACCCTGGGGTCCAGGACATCTTGCGGCAGGCAAGGAAAATCTCGGCCCATTTCAGAAGATCTTACACGGCCATGGCTTGCCTTGCTGACATTCAGCGGCGACACAATCTCCCGGTTAGACGTCTTATTTGCGATTACCCGACAAGATGGAACTCAACCTTCTACATGCTTGATAGGCTGCTCCAGCAGAAACGTGCAGTTAACGATTACCTGTACGAACTCAATGGCAGAACAGGTTCTGGAAGCTTGGTTTTTTCACCGCGCCAGTGGCTGCTCATGCACGATGCATGCAGACTTCTGCGGCCATTTGATGAGATCACCAAACTGGTCAGTCGCAGCCATGGCCCCATCAGTGACATGGTACCTTATGCCTTCTTTATGGAGCGTGCATTGCGTCAAGTCATTAATCAAGCCATGGAGGAGCAGGAGCAGGAAGAGGAGGAAGTCGCAATGCTGGATGAATTCCCAGGGGGGCTACTCTATCTGAGACAAGTCAACAACAAGAGTCTGAAGGGGAGTCAGAGGAGGATGGTGCCGGGGCGGATGAGGAGGAGCAAGAAGAGCATGCTTTAAACCTTTCTGGGATCCCTGTTGTGCGTGGATGGGGAGAGGAGAATGAGGAGGACGACATTATCCTGGATGATGAGCAGGAGCCAGGCCACCACTCCGCTTCCAGTTTAGTGCAAATGGGGGCCTTCATTCTCCAGTGTTTTAACAGGCATAAAGGTCAAGGACCAGTACTGGGAGGCAACGTACTTAGACCCCCGGTACAAATACAAAGGGGCGGAAATGTTACCACCATCACAGAGGGCTGGCAGAATGGAGCACTTCCAGGCCTTGCTTCGAAAAATGCTGCATTCTGCTTTTGCGTGCGCTGGCAGAGGAGGAATTCCCACTTCCAGAGAAAGAGTTGTGGGTACCAATCCAACAGCGCCTGCAAGAAGAGGGCGGTTTGAAGATGTGTTGGTGACTTCTGATATGAACTCATTCTTTCAGCCGACCCATCCACAGGTCTCATCCGGATCAGGTGTCCGACTACATCGGGTTAACCGCTGATGTGGACGCTCTGAGGAGTGATGAACCCCTGGACTACTGGGTGGGCAGTCTTGACCTCTGGCCAGAGCTCACCCAATTTGCAATGGAACTGTTGGCTTGCCCCTCGTCCAGTGTCCTGTCCGAAAGGACGTTCAGTGCAGCAGGGGGGATTGTGACCGATAAGCGCACTCGCCTAGCTCACGACAGTGTTGACTACCTCACTTTAAAATGAATGAGGCATGGATCTCGGAGGAATTCAAAACATGTGACCAGTAGACCATGTATATGCATAACTCTATAAACGATTTATTTAATCGAGTACACGGACCTTTTTTCTATCCTCCTGTTTGAAGAGGTTAAACGGTGTTATATTTTTGGGTCCCACAGCGAGTTGCTGGTATCAGTGCTGCTGTCAGTGCTCTCTATCTCGGTGCTGGTGTCAGTGCTCTCTCTCTATCTCGGTGCTGGTGTGGTCTCAGTGCTCTCTATCACGGTGCTGGTGTGGTCTCAGTGCTCTCTATCACGGTGCTGGTGTGGTCTCAGTGCTCTCTATCTCGCTGCTGGTGTGGTGTCAGTGCTCTCTCTCTCGCTGCTGGTGTCAGTGCTCTCTCTCTATCTCGGTGCTGGTGTCAGTGCTCTCTATCTCAGTGCTGGTGTCAGTGCTCTCTATCATGGTGCTGGTGTCAGTGCTTTCTATCTCGGTGCTGGTGTCAGTGCTCTCTATCACTGGGTTGGTGTCAGTGCTCTCTATCACGTGCTGGTGTCAGTGCTCTCTATCACGGTGCTGGTGTCAGTGCTCTCTATCACGGTGCTGGTGTCAGTGCTCAGTCTCTCTCACAGTGCTGGTTTCAGACAGTGGGGGAGATAGCAGTGGAGAAGCCAATCAGCAGGCAGTGCCAGCACCATGGCTGAGGATCAGCACGGGACTGGCACCTCTGGACCACTGCAGTGGAGCCCTGCATAGGTGTGGGTAAGGGCCAGGCAGAGGGAGGGGCTCAAGCACAGGTTAGCACACTGGGACACTGGCACAGGACTGCGCTGACCTGACTGTGGCACTGATCATCTCCTGCACCCCCTTCATAGCCTGCCCTGATCTTGCCTCTCCTCCATGGCCTTCATGCGCTCCTGAATTGTCAAAATTTCACATATAAAAATGAATGCTTGTCGTTGTCGATCCCAGATTCACTTAATACTTTTGTTATGTCAGTGTCCATGTTGTGGGACTATGTGTGCACAGCTATTAAGTATTTTGTGGCTGAAAATATGACCTGGAGGTTTTTAAGATTCTCCTGCCATTAAAGTCAATGGGATTTGCCGCAAACTTTGCGGTTCGCAAACTTTTGGCCGCATTCACGTTCGCAAAACGTCCCGTCGGAAGTTCGTCTATCACTAGTCGTTACTAGAGATGAGCTTCGAGTTCGAGTCAAACTCATGTTCAACTCGAACATTGCCTGTTCGCCTGTTCACCGAACAGTGAACAATTTGGGGTGATTGCAGCAAATTCGAAAAGCCGCGGAACACCCTGTACAAGTATATGGGAGAAATCGAAAGTGCTAATTTTAAAGGCTTATATGCAAGTTATTGCCATAAAAAGTGTTTGGGAGGGACGTGACCGGAAGCCGACCTGTATGGATGTGTGAGCAGCTAGCTCCCTCTCAGCCCACAACTACCAGGACTGTTTTGGGGTATATTTTTTACCCATACATGGGTGGTACCAGGAGGACCCGCTCCGCCAGAACTAGGGGATCGTCTCAACCTCTGCCCGGCTCCTCAGCGCCCATCCGGGGCTACTTTATGCCTCCGATCATGCAGGCTGGCAGGCAGCCCAAAATGGCGCCGGCATCCTCCCTCACTGCCTTCATGCAGACCTTGTCCTCGAAAGCCCAGGAGCCGCTGCTCGCACTGAGCCCCCCCTCACTGGGATGGATGTCCCCGGATGAATGTTCCACTTCGGCTGGCACAGTGAGTCTCCCCAGTCAGCGGACCCCCGTGAGATGCCGCCCCAGGGGACGCAGGCTGCGCTACTAGGCCTCACAGGCACGTCCTGCACTCGGTGCATGGATGCCTTCCCCAGACTCCTGTGGACGGCCTCTGATCTAGGGGTCTCGGTAGCGGCCCCCAGCCCCTCATCCTCTTCAGATGAATCGGAGGACTATCCCCCCTGCCAACCCCGCACCACCCGTGGTGGTGCCAGCCAGCAGGCCCAACACCAGGCCTCAGACCAGCCGAAGGCCCAGTGGTAGCCCGCACTGGGGGCCTACTAATAAAAGGGGGGATATGGACTGCACTGCTGCCACTTATGCCCAAGCGGTTAGCTCCCCCAGCCACACAGATGAGGGGTATTGAGAGAAAAGGTCCCCACGACAAACACAGTGGGAACAGGATGTATGGAGTACTCATCTGCAGCATATTATACAGATCCACAACATGGCTCCCCATCATCCCCAGCCACCACCCTCTACACACCAGCCTACCCCCCAACCGGCTGGCAAGAGATTTCCAAGATCAACCACCCGCATCCTGGAAAGCCTATGTGCAAGCTTTTCCGACAAAAGAGGACTTTAAACAATTAATTGAGGATGTCAAATCCACCTGCTGAGCTGAAATCCAGATACTCCAAACTAATTTTAAGCATCTGACTGACAGGGTGGAAATGGCTGAAGAAGAGATACAAGAAACTAAACTTGCAGTGCCTTGCACCCAATTGCAGGGCGCTGACCATTGCATACTTCTGAGAGATATGCAACGCCATTTGGAGGACCTGGACAACAGGGGGCACAGGAACAACATCTGCATCCAGGGTCTCCCAGAGTCAGAGGGCCCCGAAAACCTGCATGAAGTCCTACAAAATTTGTTTAACAACCTCCTGGGGGACCCACCGGGCACCCCCATAGACATGGATAGGGCCCACCTTGCTTTACGCTCTAAAGGACTGTCCTCAAAGCCGCGTGATGTCATATGCCATGTCAACTTCTTTAACGACACACAGATCCAGCTATACCCAGACCTTTCGTGGATAACGCTGCAGAAATGCAGATTGCTACAACCCCTCCTCCTTATGCTGCAGGAAAAAGACTTAACGCACCATTGGGGATTCCCGTTCTGTCTGACAGTCCGCAAAGATGGACAATCAGCAGCTCTCCGGTACCCCGAAGATCTGGAGTCCTTCTGCGTCACGTTGGGACCTCCCATCCCCCGGCTCCAGGAATGGGACTTGGTGGCTACTCCACCTATCCCACCCACAACCTGGCAGAAGGTCCCTCCGACCATGCGAGCCCGGCCCCAAGACACCCCTCGCAAGTTCACCAAATCGAAGAAAGGCTGATGAGAGAGGGTTCTTTGTACCTGCCCCTCTCGGCCATGAAGGCTGCATTTTCTTACTGGACTTGTGGGCAATATTACTTGCATACCCCATTAGGCCATCCACTTCAGTAATTCTACGAAGCATACCGGGCGCTTCTTATAGAAGCTACTGAGAGTAGGTGACTCTCTGTTCACTAAGCCCCCCATAGTTCTTACCCTAGAGTTCCTTTGGACACAGTACAGCAAAGTTATTTTTTGTTTGCAAACAGAGTTTAAACTGTTTGACACTTCCTTATGCTCACCTGGACTGTAGTTTTCACTGTTGACCATGTGGACCTATCGGAACTACTTTGTTCCTGCATTTTGCAGGCTTTGAAGAAACTATATGCAATGTCTGCCATTTTTACTGTGCACCACTTTAACCTGTTTTTTCTCTCCCTTTCTCTTTTTCTCTGCCCTCACCCCTCCCCATTCCCTCTCTCTCTGGCTCTGAGTGACTCCCTGGCACCCATCCAGACCTTCACTGGCTGTCAACAACCCCATCAATTTGGAGTGATCCCCTCCAGGCTGCTGGATCAGATAAGTGCCTTTATTCCTTGTACATATCCATCACCATGGCTAAGGTAATGTCACTAAATGTACACGGGTTGAATTCAAATAGGAAGAGACATTTGGTGCTAACAGAGTTCAGGAACTTGCGAGCGGACATTATCATGGTCCAGGAGACTCACTTCAATAAGGGAGATTCCTTTGAATTTGCCTCCAGACGCTACTCTCAAATATACCAGGCGTTTAATCCTTGCATGAGGGTGGGTGTAGCCATTCTCTTCAAGCAGGGGGCACCATTCCAATGCTTGAAGTCATATATAGGGATACTTTATTATCCTTCGGGGACTATGGCAGACGCAAAAGATTACGCTATGTACTTTGTATGCCCCTAATGCTCATCAGATTAATTTTCTCACCAAGGTATTTGCAAGACTGCCTAAGACCCCCAACGATTATCTGATAATTGGAGGAGACTTTAACCTCCCCCACTCCTTAGTACAAGACAGCCACACGATACACCTCATCCGCAACCAACCCAGGGCATCCAGAGATTTGAAACTCTTTAGGCAGCTCACTAGACGTCACGCCCTATTTGACTCCTGGAGAGCCCTTCACCCAGGAGCTAGACAATACACGTTTTACTCTGCACCGCACCAAACACACACCAGTATAGACTACTTATTTGTCAATAACGCGACTCTCCGAGTTACGGACGAGGCAAAGATTCTCCTGATCTCTTGGTCTGACCATGCCCCCATCCGTCTAACACTCGACCTGGGTGCCCCTAACCGTAAACCGTGCAACTGGAAATTAAACACCTTCCTCCTTCAACTTCTTCCCTCTAAAGTGGAGCTGGCCACCACACTAAAACACTACTTTCTTGAAAATACCACCCCTGAGACTACCCCTTCCACACTTTGGGAAGCCCACAAGGCAGTCCTTCGGGGTCGCTGTTTGGCACTAGCCTCGGTAATGAAGAGAGACGCCCTAGCTGCCAGTTGTGGGCTGAAAGGGAACTAAGGGCACTAGAACAGACCCTATCGACCTCTCCCTCGATTCCACTCCTAAAAAAAATTATCTGCCTCCGCACGACACTCAAGGATCTCTGGCTGAGTAGAGAAGGTGTTGCGGAGGCTGAAACAGCTTTATTATGATAAAGGCAACAAGGCCCATTCCCTCCTAGCTGACAAGCTGGCTGAACGCTCACACATGACCACGCCCCTTCAAATCAAAAACAAAGAAGGTAGCCTGCTCTCCCACCCCCATGACATAGCACAAACTTTCGCAGAATTTTACACTACGTTATACAACAACCCTGATATTTCACATAACCCCCCCTCCCAGGATCTATCTGACCAATTAGCCCAATACCTTGAACGTAGTGAGATACCTCAGCTCCAACCCTTATCTCTCTTAATGCACCCATCTCTGAGGAAGAACTTATCAACACCATTAAGTCAATGCCCGCACGCAAATCCTCAGGCCCAGACGGCCTCCCCTATGAGTACTAGAAAACCTTCCTCCCTATTTTGCTACCGCACATGAGCAGACTCTTTAACGCCTTCCTTCACCAAACGCCTATTCCCCCAGACATGCAGAGGTCATACCTTACATTGATACCAAAAACGGATAAAGACCCCTCCTTCTGCGCGAGTTATAGGCCAATTGCACTTCTGAACTCTGACTTTTTTTTACAAAACTCCTGTCTACATGACTGAACATGATATTGCCGTCCCTGGTCCACAAAGACCAGGTGGGCTTTGTCCCCCTCCGCCAAGCAGGCAATAATACTAGACGGGTCATCGACCTGATAGACGTGGGTAATAGGGAGAGCCAAGCAGCCTTAGCCCTGAGCCTTGACACGGAAAAGGCCTTTGACCTCCTTGGCTGGCCCTTCTTGTTTGCCACACTAAGGCACATCAGATTCCGGGGTCCTTTTATGCGAGCCATCCAACATCTGTACACAAATCCCACAACCCAGGTCAAGACTCCCCTTGCCCTTTCCCAGGCTTTTTCAGTAACCAATGGGACCCGTCAAGGGTGCCCGTTATCCCCTTTGCTATTTGTCCTCTGTGTGGAGCCACTGGCGGCATCCATCCGCAGAAACCCTGACATACGCTGTGACGGTCAGGGGGCGGGAATTCAAATTGGCATTTTTTCGCAGACGACATAATCCTTACACCCATCCAGCCCAGGATATCACTGCCCAACCTGCATGCTGAATTGGATAAATAAAAAGCCCTATCTGGGTATAAAATGAATGCGTCCAAATCAGAGGCACTCTCAATTAACTTACCTGCCGCAGAAAGACAACACCTACAGCAATGCTTCCCGTAACACTGGAAGACCACAGCCCTTAAATACCTAGGGGTCCAAATCACTCTGTCGTATTCATCCCTATACCAGGCTAATTCCCCCCCCCTCTTCAGACACATAAGGGACCTTTTACAGAGATGGAAAGCACACCATATTTCCCCTCTAGGCAAAATAGCGACGGTAGAAATGACCATCCTTCCCAAGCTCCTGTATCTGTTCCAGACGTTGCCCATCGCGGTCCCCTATGGTCAGCTATGGAAGCTCCAGGCAGATCTGATGGGCTTGGTCTGGAACTACAAGAAGCATAGGATACCACACTCGGTGATGGTGGCCTCTCGCCAGGACAGGGGACTAGCGTCTCCCGTAAAGTATTACCAGGCAACTCAACTACGGGCAATTACCTCTTGGTTCCCCCAGAAAGACTCCTAAGATCGACGTCCCTACTTAAATCTCTCTGGCGCAAGCTCTCATGGACCTATAAGCTAGGCTCGGAGCAATCACCTCTAACCTCCTTTTTGTATAACCCTGACTTACCAGCTGGCCTTACGTGTCAGATGTCTCTTCCTTGGGCCACACGGGGCCTCTTTCACTTCGGTCACCTGATTGACCCTAGATCCTGTAAACTGTTATCCTTCACCCAACTCCAAACAAAATATGACTTACCTTGCCAAGTGTTTTATGGCTATCTGCAAATACGGCACTACGCCCAGTCCATAACTCCGGGCCTCCGGTTCTTGGTGCATTGTTATGGAAGCAACAGCATGTCGAGGCTTGATATCTGATATCTACTGACTGCTCAATGCCCATTCTATAGCCAGTCAGGGCAAAAACAGATATATGCTCCAATGGGAGAGGGCACTGGGAGAGGAGATCCTGGAGCCGACATGGCAGACGAGCTGGTCCCAAGCAGCGAAAAGTTCCTATTGTACCCTGTACAAAGAAAATGCATACAAAATTCTGTACTTTTGGTACATGACCCCAAATGTACTACATGCCATATATCCAACTAGCTCAGACAGATGTTGGCACTGCCGTTGTGTGACAGAGGTACCCTCCTCCATATATACTGGGATTGCCCCAAAATAGCACCATTTTGGAAGGACACCCAGCTCCTGCTGACCCATCTTTTGAGGACTCAGATTCCCCTGTCTCCGAAAATGTTTCTACTAGGAGTCTCGCCCCACGGATCTCTAAACCCTCCAAAAAATTACTGAGACACATAATTACAGTGGCTAGATGCCTGATAGCGCTCCACTGGAAGTGACAACCCCCCCCCCCCTCCCAGGAAGACCTGTATGCCAGAATCAAAGATGTGGAAAACATGGAAAAGATGGCAGCCAGACTGCAAGATAGATAAATTCAATTACCAGTCCCTTCAGGTCTGGTATGGATATTAAGGGGAACCCCACATCAAATTTAAAAAAAATTACGTGGGGTTCCCCCCAAATATCAATGGCGTGGAGTTCCCCCTGAAAATCCAGGCCGCAGGAAAAGAGGGAGGGATGAGAGAGCACCCCCCCCCTCCTGAACCGTACCAGACCACATGCCCTCAACATTGGGAGGATGCTTTGGGGTCCCCCCAAAGCACCTTGTCCCATGTTGATGAGGACAAGGGCCTCATCCCCACAACCCTGGCCAGTGGTTGTGGGGGTCTGCGGGCAGGGGGCTTATCAGAATCTATCCAGCGACGGATGATCATCTCTCCGGGGTCCAGCGATGGCTGATCTGATCCAGCGATGGGTGATCTCTCCCTCCAGAACAGCGCATCCATCCTCTGTCTCCACCAGAGACACTGCGGGAATCCCGGCAGCCTGACACTTCTTATCTGAGGAGGGCGGGGCCATCCGTCACCTGACCCTGCCCCCCTCTGAGGCAAGGGGAAAGCCAGGCTTCCCCAGTGACGTACGGGTGACCCCACCCCCTCTGATCTAACGGAAACCTGCAGGGCCTGGTAATTGAATTTGGGGGAACCCCACACTTTTTTTTTTATCAATGACTTTCAATGACTGTTTGGGGAGCCGACAATTCATTATAGCCGCGAGTGATTTTAAATGACTTTTTTTCCTGCAGAAATGACATTTTGTGCAGGGACAGTTCTAAGCACGGGAAACATGCGCCCCTTCACAGGCATACTGTACACACCCCTCAGGTATGAAATTTAAAGAAATATTACACTTTTATTGTTTCACTTTAAGCATTATTAAAATCAATGCTCCCGAAAAAAACTTCAGTTTTTAAAACTTTTTTTGCATTGATACATGTCCCCTGGGGCAGGACCCAGGTCCCCAAACACTTTTTATGACAATAACTTGCATATTAGCCTTTAAAATTAGCACTTTTGATTTTTAACATTTTGAGTCCCATAGACTTTAATAGGGTTCTAAAGTTGACACAAAGTTTAGGTCTGTTAGCAGGTTTGAACCGAACAGGGGGGTGTTCGGCTCATCCTTAGTCATTACAAGCATGTTATGTCTTCACTTGTGTACACCATCCACTGCTGGCAGAATAGGGTTGGGAGAGAAACAAGGAGTGTTAACATGAGTTTAATATACATATACAATGTCATTTAACCGCTTCCCGAATGCCTCACGCAGAAGGGCACCTACAGGCAGATTAACGTACCTGTACATTGCCCTTTAAGAGGCAGCTTGCACTGGGAGCTCCGTGACCATGATCGCGGGTCCCGTGAACTCGATGTCCACGGGCATACCCGCGATCGTCTCATGGTGAGGAAGAATGGGGAGATGCTAATGTAAACAAGCATCTCCCCTTTCTGCCTAGTGACATTGTCATTGATCAGCGCTCCCTGTAATTGGGAGCAGTGATCAGTGACATGTCACACACAGCCCCTCCACCCCACAGTTAGAATATCTCCCTAGGACACACTTAACCCCTACAGCGCCACCTAATGGTTAACCCCTTCACTGCCAATGGCATTTTTACAGTAATCAATGCATTTTTTTAGCATTGATCGCTATATTAATGCCAATAGTCCCAAAAATGTGTCAAAATTGTCCAATGTCACCATAATGTCGCAGTCATGATAAAAATCGCTGATCACTGCCATTATTAGTAAAAAAAAAGAATTATCAATAAAAATGCCATAAACTATCCCCTATTTTATAGACACTATAGTTTTTGTGCAAACCAATCAATAAACGCTTATTAGGATTTTTTTTTACCAAAAATATGTAGAAGAATAAGTATCGGCCTAAACTGAGGGAAAAAAAATTATATATTTTTGGGGATATTTATTATAGCAAAAATGAAAAAAATATATATATTTTTTAAATTGTTATTTTTTTGTTTATAGTGCAAAAAATAAAAACCCCAGAGGTGATCAAATACCGCCAAAAGAAAGCTCTATTTAAGGGAAAAAAAATACGTCAATTTTGTTTGGGAGCTACATGGCACGACTGCGCAATTGTCAGTTAAACAATGCAGTGCAGAATCGCAAAAAGTGCTCTGGTCAGGAGGGGAGTAAATTCTGAAGTGGTTAAGAAGTAAAATATTTAGATTCCTAATTTATATTTGGTACAATCTAGGCACAGTAGATCCATTCCACTGCATTTAAAGGCAGTTCACCTTCTCATCATCAAGTAATATAATCTATAAAAATAAAGGTAAGTTAGTGCAAGAGTTAAGAGAAGCATCAGTGGCGACTGGTGCTCAATTTTTTTTTTTTTGGGGGGGGCGCAAACAAACTGAAAAATTCAGAAAAAAACCCCACCACTGTGCCATCAAATGCAGCCACTGTGCCATCAAATGCAGCCACTGTGCCCATCAATTGCCACAACTGTGCCCATCAAACACAGCCATCAAATACAGCGATTGTGCCCATCAATTGCCACCACTGTGCCAGCAAATGCAGCCAATGTGCCATCAAATGCAGCTACTGTGCCCCATAAAATGTAGCCACTGTGCCCATTAATTTCCGGCAGTGTGCCTTCAAATGCAGCCCCTGTGCAATCAAATGCAGCCACTGCGCCCCTCAATTTCTCCCACTGTGCCCATCAATTACTCCCACTGTGCCCACCAATTGACACCACTGTGCCCATCTATTGCCGCCACTGTGCCCCATCAAACGCAGCCACTGTGCCATATCAAATTCTGCCAGTGTGCCCCCCGCTGGCCCACCATCTGTACCTGTCTTGTGGGAAAACTCCTCAATGTCTTCTCCCGTCCTCTCCACCCATCCTTTGCTATGATTGGATGCCTGGCTTCCAATCATAGTGGCTGTCATTTTAGCCAATCAGGTGACGGGTAACAGATCTTAGCACCTGATAGGCGGAAAGGCAGTTTAGGGTTAGGAAAGCAAATATTATTCCCAGCATGGATCTCGTAGGTCACTTTTTTTACACCTATTAGAGCATATGGCTCTAATCAGGTGCTTCAAAACCACCCCCCCCACTACTGTAATTCAGGCGCCCTGCACCGAAAAGGTACCAGGTGCCTGAATAGGGGGTGACAGCGGCAGTTATATATAGATTCATGCAATGCATTAATCTATCTATTGGTTCTAGAGGGGGTGGCTGGAGAGAGGGGGCATCGTCCATGCACTCTTAATGCACGGGCCACTGATGAGCATAAAAAGTGCAGTAATAGTAACACTAACCCATGCCAAGGAAGCCCTTCAGCTAACATTGTCTCCTCCCCTGTGGCAAAAAGGAACAAAGTTTTTTTTGACTGAGCTAAAAATGTCACGGGCGTGGCCTAACTCCAGATCAGGATGGACGCCTAATCCTGTCTCTCTCCGGCACTCAAGGCCAAATATATTGACCTTGATCATGGGAAAAAGCGACTGGAGCTCCTCTGCCTCCTGTGAACCTCCCAAGGTGAGCCAGAATCCTTTCAACAATATCCCAGTGATGTTCCAGACATCGCAGGGAAAAGGCCTCAAATCCGCGGCCTCGCCTAAGCCACCCACCCCGAAGCACGGTGGATGGTGCGATTGACGAAAACAGCAACTGCAGCCCCTCACCACTCTCAACAGTGCCTGCCCAAGCCCCACCAGCCCCACAAGCTCTATGCCTATCAGATCTTCAAGCAGTGGTCATGGATTTAAAAAAGCCACGCTGTCAGCAGCCATAAGGGACCTCAAGTCAGACATACAGAATGTGGCAGCAAGGATGGGAGTCGTGGAACAAACAGCAGCACGGCACGCAGATGCCCTAAAAACAGGTACAAAAATCCTCATACATGCATTTATCCCACATAATTGAAATACACCGCCACTTAGAAGACCTTGATAACAGAGGAAGATGACATAACATTAGAATCCGTGGGGTCCCTGAAGCAGCAGACCAAACCCCATTAGAGCAGACTGCCACAGCAATATTTAATGACTTGCTAGACAGACCCCCAGACTCTCCAATTGAATTCAAGAGAATTCACAGAGCCCTCAGGCCAAGAGGAAGAGACACTGACCAACCAAGAGACATAATATGTTACTTGGTAAACTTTCCTCTGAAAGAAGCCATTTTGAAAAAAGCACGAGAAAAAAAAACAGAATACTTTTTTAATGGAAACGAGATAAAATGATACCAAGACCTCTCCAACATCACATCACAGCAACGTAGAGCTCTCTGCCCTCTTCTTGATCAACTATGTACCAGAGGAATTCCTTATAGATGGAAGTTTCCTTTCTTTCTCTCTGCTACTTAGAGAGGTCACACAGCATTGCTATGCACGCCAGATGACTTACAATCATTCTGTGAAACACTGAATATTCCTCCAATTGAGGTGCCTGAATGGTACAATTCTTTTATGATGAGCAACACTTGGATCGAATGAAAAAAATAATATTACTCCCAGATAGAGATGGACGAACTTCCGACGGGATGTTTCGCGAACGTGAACCGCAAACGCAACCAAAAGTTTGCAAACCACAAAGTTTGCGGCGGGCCCCATTGACTTCAATGGCAGGCGAACTTTAAAAACCTACAGGTCAAATTTTCAGCCACAAAATACTTACTAGCTGTGCACACTTAGTCCCACATGGCCACTGACATAACAAATGTATTCAGTGAATCCGGGATCGACAACGACAAGCATTCTTTTTTTTTTCTGTGAAATTTTGACAATTCAGGACTCAGGAGAGCATGAAGGCAATGGAGGAGAGGAAAGATCAGGGTAGGCTATGAAGAAGGTGCAGGAGATGATCACCATCACCGTGATATAGAGCACTGACACCAGCACCATGATAGAGTGCAATGAGACCAGCACCGTGATATAGAGCACTAACAAAAGCACCATGATATAGAGCACTGACACCAGCACCGTGATAGAGTGCACTGACACCAGCACCGTGCTATAGAGCAATGACACCAGCACCGTGATAGAGTGCACTGACACCAGCACCGTGACAGAGTGCACTGACACCAGCACTGTGATATAGAGCACTGACACCAGCACCGTGATATAGAGCACTGACACAAGCACCGTGATAGAGTGCACTGACACCAACACCGTGATATAGAGCACTGACAACACCACCGTGATATAGAGCACTGAAACCAGCACTGTGATAGAGAGCACTGACACCAGAACCATGATAGAGTGCACTGACACCAGCCCCGTGATATAGATCACTGACACCAGCAACGAGATAGCGAGCACTGACACCAGCACCAGGATAGAGATCACTGACACCAGCACCGTGAGAGCACTGACACCAGCACCGTGATAGAGAGCACTGACACCAGCACCAAGATAGAGAGCACTGACACCAGCACCGTGATATAGAGCACTGACACAAGCACCGTGATATAGAGCACTGACACAAGCACCGTGATAGAGAGCACTGACACCAGCAGCATGATAGAGAGCACTGACACCAGTACCGTGAGAGCACTGACACCAGCACCAAGATAGAGAGCACTGACACCAGCACCAAGATAGAGAGCACTGTCACCAGCACCAAGATAGAGAGCACTGACACCGGCACCGTGATAGAGAGCACTGACACGAGCACTGTGAGAGCACTGACACCAGCACCGTGATAGAGAGCACTGACACCCGCACCGTGATATAGAGCACTGACACCAGCACCGTGATAGAGAGCACTGACACCAGCACTGTGAGAGCTCTGACACCAGCACCGTGATAGAGAGCACTGACAGCCGCACCAAGATAGAGAGCACTGACACCAGCACTGTGATAGAGAGCACTGACACCAGCACCAAGATAGAGAGCACTGACACCAGCACCGTGATATAGAGCAATGCCACCAGCACCGTGATAGAGTGCACTGACACCAGCACCATGATAGAGAGCACTGACGCCAGCACCGTGATATAGAGCACTGACACAAGCACCGTGATAGAGTGCACTGACACCAGCACCGTGATATAAAGCACTGACAACAGCACCATGATTTAGAGCACTGGCACCAGCACCGCGATAAAGAGCACTGACACCAGCACCATGATAGAGAGCACTGACACCAGCACCGTGATAGAGAGCACTGACATCAGCACCGTTATAGAGAGCACTGACACCAGCACTGTGATAGAGAGCACTGACACCAGCACCGTGATATAGAGCACTGACAACAGCACCGTGATATAGAGCACTGACACCAGCACCGTGAGAGAGAGCACTGACACCAGCACCGTGAGAGAGAGCACTGACACCAGCACCGCGATAGAGAGCACTGACACCAGCACCATGATAGAGAGCACTGACACCAGCACCGTGATATAGAGCACTGACACCAGCACCGTGAGAGAGAGCACTGACACCAGCACCACAATAGAGTGCACTGACACTAGCACCATAATAGAGTGCACTGACACCAGCACTGTGATATAGAGCACTGACACTAGCACCGTGATATAGAGCACTGACACCAGCACCGTGATATAGAGCACTGACACCAACACTGTGATAGAGTGCACTGACATCAGCACCGTGAGAGCACTGACACCAGCACCGTGATAGAGAGCATTGACAGCAGCAAAGTGATAGAGAGCACTGACACCAGCACTGAGATAGAGAGCACTGACACCAGCACTGTGATAGAGAGCACTGACACCAGCACTGTGATATAGAGCACTGATAACACCACCGTGATATAGAGCACTGACACCAGCACCGTGATATACAGCACTGACACCAGTAAAGTGATATAGAGCACTGACAACAGCACCATGATATATAGCACTGACACCAGCACCGCGATAGAGAGCACTGACACCAGCACCGCGATAGAGAGCACTGACACCAGCACCATGATAGAGAGCACTGACACCAGCACCGTGATATAGAGCACTGACACAAGCACAGTGATAGAGTGCACTGACACCAGCACCGTGATATAAAGCACTGACATCAGCACCATGATAGAGAGCACTGACACCAGCAAAGTGATATAGAGCACTGACACCAGCACCGTGATATAGAGCACTGACACCAGCACCGTGATATAGAGCACTGACAACACCACCGTGATATAGAGCACTGGCACCAGCACTGTGATAGAGAGCACTGACACCAGCACCATGATAGAGTGCACTGACACCAGCACCGTGATATAGATCACTGACACCAGCAACGAGATAGAGAGCACTGACACCAGCACCGTGATATAGAGCACTGACACCAGCACTGTGATAGAGAGCACTGACACCAGCACCGTGATAGAGAGCACTGACACCAGTACCGTGATATAGAGCACTGACAACAGCACCATGATATAGAGCACTGACACCAGCACAGTGATAGAGAGCACTGACACCAGCACCAAGATAGAGAGCACTGACACCAGCACTGTGATAGAGAGCACTGACACCAGCACTGAGACAGAGATCACTGACACCAGCACTGAGACAGAGAGCACTGACACCAGCACTGTGATAGAGAGCACTGACACCAACACCGTGATATAGAGCACTGACAACACCACGTGATATAGAGCACTGACACCAGCACCGTGATAGAGAGCACTGACACCAGTAAAGTGATATAGAGCACTGACAACAGCACCGTGATAGAGTGCACTGACACCAGCACTGTGATATAGAGCACTGACACCAGCACCATGATATCGAGCACTGACACCAGCACCAGGATAGAGATCACTGACACCAGCACCGTGAGAGCACTGACACCAGCACCGTGATAGAGAGCACTGACACCAGCACCAAGATAGAGAGCACTGACACCAGCACCGTGATATAGAGCACTGACACAAGCACCGTGATATAGAGCACTGACACAAGCACCGTGATAGAGAGCACTGACACCAGCAGCATGATAGAGAGCACTGACACCAGTACCGTGAGAGCACTGACACCAGCACCATGATAGAGAGCACTGACACCAGCACCAAGATAGAGAGCACTGACACCAGCACCAAGATAGAGATCACTGACACCAGCACCAAGATAGAGAGCACTGACACCGGCACCGTGATAGAGAGCACTGACACAAGCACTGTGAGAGCACTGACACCAGCACCGTGATAGAGAGCACTGACACCCGCACCGTGATATAGAGCACTGACACCAGCACCGTGATAGAGAGCACTGACACCAGCACTGTGAGAGCTCTGACACCAGCACCGTGATAGACAGCACTGACAGCCGCACCAAGATAGAGAGCACTGACACCAGCACTGTGATAGAGAGCACTGACACCAGCACCAAGATAGAGACCACTGACACCAGCACCGTGATATAGAGCAATGCCACCAGCACCGTGATAGAGTGCACTGACATCAGCACCGTGATAAAGTGCACTGACACCAGCACCGTGATATAGAGCACTGACACTACTACTTTGATATAGAGCACTGACACCAGCACCGAGATAGAGAGCACTGACACCATCACCGAGATAGAGAGCACTGACACCAGCACCAAGATAGAGAGCACTGACACCAGCATTGTGATAGAGAGCACTAACATCAGCACCGTGATATAGAGCACTGACAACACCACCGTGATGTAGAGCACTGACACCAGCACCGTGATAGAGAGCACTGACACCAGCACCGTGATAGAGTGCACTGACACCAGCACCGTGAAATAGAGCACTGACAACAGCACCATGATATAGAGCACTGACACCAGCACCATGATAAAGAGCACTGACACCAGAACCATGATAGAGTGCACTGACACCAGCACCGTAATAGAGAGCACTGACACCAGCACCGTAATAGAGAGCACTGACACCAGCACCAAGATAGAGAGAACTGACACCAGCATCGTGATAGAGCACTGACACAAGCACCATGATAGAGTGCACTGACACCAGCACCGTGAAATAGAGCACTGACAACAGCACCATGATATAGAGCACTGACACCAGCACCATGATAAAGAGCACTGACACCAGAACCATGATAGAGTGCACTGACACCAGCACCGTAATAGAGAGCACTGACACCAGCACCAAGATAGAGAGAACTGACACCAGCATCGTGATAGAGCACTGACACAAGCACCATGATAGAGTGCACTGACACCAGCACCGTGAAATAGAGCACTGACAACAGCACCATGATATAGAGCACTGACACCAGCACCGCAATAAAGAGCACTGACACCAGCACCATGATAGAGAGAACTGACACCAGCACCGTGATAGAGCACTGACACAAGCACCGTGATAGAGTGCACTGACACCAGCACCGTGATATAGAGCACTGACAACAGCACCATAATATAGAGCACTGACACCAGCACCATGATAGAGAGCACTGACACCAGAACCATGATAGAGTGCACTGACCCCAGCACAGTGAGAGCACTGACACCAGCACCATAATAGAGAGCACTGGCACCAGCACCAGATATAGAGCACTGACACCAGCACCGTGATATAGAGCACTGACACCAGCACCGTCATAGAGAGCACTGACACCAGCACCATGATATAGAGCACTGACAACAGCACCGTGATATAGAGCACTGACACCAGCACTGCGATCGAGAGCACTGACACCAGCACCATGATAGAGAGTACTGACACCAGCACCATGATATAGTGCACTGACACCAGCACCGTGAGAGCACTGACACCAGCACCGTGATAGAGAGCATTGACACCAGCACCAAGATAGAGAGCACTGACACCAGCACCATGATATAAAGCATTGACACCAGCACCGTGATAGAGAGCACTGACACCAGAACCACAATAGAGTGCACTGACACCAGCACTGTGATATAGAGCACTGACACCAGCACCGAGATAGAGAGCACTGACACCAGCACTGTGAGAGCACTGACACCAGCATCATGATATATAGCACTGACAACAGCACCATGATATAGAGCACTGACACCAGCACTGCGATCGAGAGCACTGACACCAGCACCATGATAGAGAGCACTGACATCAGCACCGTGATATAGAGCACTGACAACACCACCGTGATATAGAGCACTGACACCAGCACCGTGATAGAGAGCACTGACACCAGCACTGTGATAGAGTGCACTGACACCAGCACCGTGAAATAGAGCACTGACAACAGCACCATGATATAGAGCACTGACACCAGCACCATGATAAAGAGCACTGACACCAGCACCGTAATAGAGAGCACTGACACCAGCACCGTAATAGAGAGCACTGACACCAGCACCAAGATAGAGAGAACTGACACCAGCATCGTGATAGAGCACTGACACAAGCACCGTGATAGAGTGCACTGACACCAGCACCGTGAAATAGAGCACTGACAACAGCACCATGATATAGAGCACTGACACCAGCACCGCAATAAAGAGCACTGACACCAGCACCATGATAGAGAGAACTTACACCAGCGTGATAGAGCACTGACACAAGCACCGTGATAGAGTGCACGGACACCAGCACCGTGATATAGAGCACTGACAACAGCACCATGATATAGACCACTGACACCAGCACCATGATAGAGAGCACTGACACCAGAACCATGATAGAGTGCACTGACACCAGCACAGTGAGAGCACTGACACCAGCACCATAATAGAGAGCACTGACACCAGCACCAAGATATAGAGCACTGACACCAGCACCGTGATATAGGGCACTGACACCAGCACCGTCATAGAGAGCACTGACACCAGCACCATGATAGAGAGCACTGACACCAGCACCATGATATAGAGCACTGACAACAGCACCGTGATATAGAGCACTGACACCAGCACTGCGATTGAGAGCACTGACACCAGCACCATGATAGAGAGTACTGACACCAGCACCATGATATAGTGCACTGACACCAGCACCGTGAGAGCACTGACACCAGCACCGTGATAGAGTGCACTGACACCAGCACCGTGAAATAGAGCACTGACAACAGCACCATGATATAGAGCACTGACACCAGCACCATGATAAAGAGCACTGACACCAGAACCATGATAGAGTGCACTGACACCAGAACCATGATAGAGTGCACTGACACCAGCACCGGAATAGAGAGCACTGACACCAGCACCAAGATAGAGAGAACTGACACCAGCATCGTGATAGAGCACTGACACAAGCACCATGATAGAGTGCACTGACACCAGCACCGTGAAATAGAGCACTGACAACAGCACCATGATATAGAGCACTGACACGAGCACCGCAATAAAGAGCACTGACACCAGCACCATGATAGAGAGAACTGACACCAGCACCGTGATAGAGCACTGACACAAGCACAGTGATAGAGTGCACTGACACCAGCACCGTGATATAGAGCACTGACAACAGCACCATAATATAGAGCACTGACACCAGCACCATGATAGAGAGCACTGACACCAGCATCATGATATAGAGCACTGACAACAGCACCATGATATAGAGCACTGACACCAGCACTGCGATCGAGAGCACTGACACCAGCACCATGATAGAGAGCACTGACACCAGCACCGTGATAGAGAGCACTGACACCAGCACCGTGATAGAGAGCACTGACACCAGCACCGTGATAGAGTGCACTGACACCAGCACTGTGAGAGCACTGACACCAGCACCATGATAGAGAGCACTGACAACAGTTCCAAGATAGAGAGCACTTACACCAGCACTGTGATAGAGAGCACTGACAACAGCACCGTGATATAGAGCACTGACAACAGCACCGTGATATAAAGCACTGACAACAGCACCGTGATATAAAGCACTGACACCAGCACCATGATAGAGAGCACTGACCCCAGCACCACAATAGAGTGCACTGACACCAGCACCGTGATATAGAGCACTGACACCAGCACCGAGATGGAGAGCACTGACACCAGCACCGTGATATAGAGCACTGACACCAGCACCGTGATAGAGAGCACTGACACCAGCACTGTGAGAGCACTGACACCAGCACCATGATAGAGAGCATTGACACCCGCACCGTGATATAGAGCACTGACACCAGCACAGTGATATAGAGCACTGACACAAGCACAGTGATAGAGTGCACTGACACCAGCACCGTGATATAAAGCACTGACATCAGCACCATGATAGAGAGCACTGACACCAGCAAAGTGATAGAGCACTGACACCAGCACCGTGATAGAGTGCACTGACACCAGCACAGTGAGAGCACTGACACCAGCACCGTGATAGAGAGCACTGACACCAGCACCGTGATAGAGAGCACTGACACCAGCACCATGATAGAGAGCACTGACACCAGCACCAAGATATAGAGCACTGACACCAGCACCGTGATATAGAGCACTGACACCAGCACCGTCATAGAGAGCACTGACACCAGCACCATGATAGAGAGCACTGACACCAGCACCATGATATAGAGCACTGACAACAGCACCGTGATATAGAGCACTGACACCATTACTGCAATCGAGAGCACTGACACCAGCACCATGATAGAGAGTACTGACACCAGCACCATGATATAGTACACTGACACCAGCACCGTGAGAGCATTGACACCAGCACCGTGATAGAGAGCATTGACACCAGCACCAAGATAGAGAGCACTGACACCAGCACCGTGATATAGAGCACTGACAACAGCACCATGATATAAAGCACTGACACCAGCACCGTGATAGAGAGCACTGACACCAGAACCACAATAGAGTGCACTGACACCAGCACCGTGATATAGAGTGCACTGACACCAGCACCGTGATATAGAGCACTGACACCAGCACCGAGATAGAGAGCACTGGCACCAGCACTGTGAGAGCACTGACACCAGCACCATGATATAGAGCACTGACAACAGCAACATGATATAGAGCACTGACACCAGCACTGCGATCAAGAGCACTGACACCAGCACCATGATAGAGAGCACTGACACAAGCACCGTGATAGAGAGCACTGACACCAGCACCGTGATAGAGTGCACTGACACCAGCACCGTGAGAGCACTGACACCAGCACCATGATAGAGAGCACTGACAACAGCTCCAAGATAGAGAGCCCTGACACCAGCACTGTGATAGAGAGCACTGACAACAGCACCGTGATATAGAGCACTGACAACAGCACTGTGATATAAAGCACTGACACCAGCACCATGATAGAGAGCACTGACACCAGCACCACAATAGAGTGCACTGACACAAGCACCGTGATATAGAGCACTGACACCAGCACCGAGATGGAGAGCACTGACACCAGCACCGTGATATAGAGCACTGACACCAGCACCGTGATAGAGAGCACTGACACCAGCACAGTGATATAGAGCACTGACACAAGCACAGTGATAGAGTGCACTGACACCAGCACCGTGATATAAAGCACTGACATCAGCACCATGATAGAGAGCACTGACACCAGCAAAGTGATATAGAGCACTGACACCAGCACCGTGATAGAGTGCACTGACACCAGCACAGTGAAAGCACTGACACCAGCACCGTGATAGAGAGCACTGACACCAGCACCGTGATAGAGAGCACTGACACCAGCACCAAGATAGAGAGCACTGACACCAGCACCAAGATAGAGAGCACTGACACCAGCACCGCGATAGAGAGCACTGACACCAGCACCGTTCTATAGAGCACTGACATAAGCACAGTGATAGAGTGCACTGACACCAGCACCGTGATATAAAGCACTGACATCACCACCATAATATAGAGCACTGACACCAGCACCGTGATATAGAGCACTGAAATCAGCACCGTTATAGAGAGCACTGACGCCAGCACTGTGATATAGAGCACTGACAACAGCACCATGATATAGAGCACTGACACCAGCACCGCGATAAAGAGCACTGACACCAGCACCATGATAGAGAGCACTGACACAAGCACCGTGATATAGAGCACTGACACCAGCACCGTGATAGAGTGCACTGACACCAGCACAGTGAGAGCACTGACACCAGCACCGTGATAGAGAGCACTGACATCAGCACAATTATAGAGAGCACTGACACCAGCACTGTGAATGAGAGCACTGACACCAGCACCATGATATAGAGCACTGACAACACCACCGTGATATAGAGCACTGACACCAGCACCGTGATAGAGAGCACTGACACCAGTAGAGTGATATAGAGCACTGACAACAGCACCGTGATATAGAGTACTGACAGCAGCACCGCGATAGAGAGCACTGACACCGCGATAGAGAGCACTGACACAAGCACCGTGATATAGAGCACTGACACAAGCACCGTGATAGAGTGCACTGACACCAGCACCGTGATATAAAGCACTGATAACAGCACCATGATATAGAGCACTGGCACCAGCACCACGATAAAGAGCACTGACATCAGCACCATGATGGAGAGCACTGACACCAACACCGTGATATAGAGCACTGACACCAGCACCACAATAGAGTGCACTGACACTAGCACCATCATAGAGTGCACTGACACCAGCACTGTGATATAGAGCACTGACACTAGCACCATGATATAGAGCACTGACACTAGCACCATCATAGAGTGCACTGACACCAGCACTGTGATATAGAGCACTGACACTAGCACCATGATATAGAGCACTGACACCAGCACCGTGATAGAGTGCACTGACACCAGCACCGTGAGAGCACTGACACCAGCACCGTGAAAGAGAACACTGACACCAGCACTGTGATAGAGAGCACTGACACCAGCACCGTGATATAGAGCACTGACAACAGCACTGTGATATAGGGCACTGACACCAGCACGACAATAGATTGCACTGACACTAGCACCATAAAAGAGTGCACTGACACCAGCACTGTGATATAGAGCACTGACGCTAGCACAGTGATATAGAGCACTGACACCAGCACCGTGATATAGAGCACTGACACCAACACCGAGATAGAATGCACTGACACCAGCACTGTGATAGAGAGCACTGACACCAGCCCCGTGATATAGAGCACTGACACCAGCCCCGTGATATAGAGCACTGATAACACCACCGTGATATAGAGCACTGACACCAGCACCATGATAGAGAGCACTGACACCAGCACCGCGATCGGGAGCACTGACACAAGCACCGTGATAGAGTGCACTGACACCAGCACCGTGATATAAAGCACTGATAACAGCACCATGATATAGAGCACTGGCACCAGCACCACGATAAAGAGCACTGACATCAGCACCATGATAGAGATCACTGACACCAACACCGTGATATAGAGCACTGACACCAGCACCACAATAGAGTGCACTGACACTAGCACCATCATAGAGTGCACTGACACCAGCACTGTGATATAGAGCACTGACACTAGCACCTTGATATAGAGCACTGACACCTGCACCGTGATAGAGTGCACTGACACCAGCACCGTGAGAGCACTGACACCAGCACCGTGATAGAGAACACTGACACCAGCACTGTGATAGAGAGCACTGACACCAGCACCGAGATAGAGAACACTGACACCAGCACCGTGATATAGAGCACTGACAACAGCACTGTGATATAGGGCACTGACACCAGCACCACAATAGAGTGCACTGACACTAGCACCATAAAAGAGTGCACTGACACCAGCACTGTGATATAGAGCACTGACGCTAGCACCGTGATATAGAGCACTGACACCAGCACCGTGATATAGAGCACTGACACCAACACCGAGATAGAGTGCACTGACACCAACACCGAGATAGAGTGCACTGACACCAGCACCGTGAGAGCACTGACACCAGCACCGTGATAGAGAGCACTGACATCAGCACCGTTATAGAGAGCACTGACACCAGCACTGTGATAGAGAGCACTGACACCAGCACCATGATATAGAGCACTGACAACAGCACCATGAAAGAGAGCACTGACACCAGCACCACAATAGAGTGCACTGACACCAGCACCACAATAGAGTGCACTGACACCAGCACCGTGATATAGAGCACTGACGCTAGCACCATGATATAGAGCACTGACACCAGCACCGTGATATAGAGCACTGACACCAACACCGTGATAGAGTGCACTGACACCAGCACCGTGAGAGCACTGACACCAGCACCGTGATAGAGAGCACTGACACCAGCACCGTGATATAGAGCAATGACACCAGCACCGTGATAGAGTGCACTGACACCAGCACCGTGATAAAGTGCACTGACACCAGCACCGTGATATAGAGCACTGACACCAGCACCGTGATATAGAGCACTGACACCAGCACCGTGATAGAGTGCACTGACACCAGCACCGTGAGAGAACTGACACCAGCATCGTGATAGAGAGCGCTGACACCAGCACCGAGATAGAGAGCACTGACACCAGCACCGTGATAGAGAGCACTGACACCAGCACCGTGATAGAGCACTGACACAAGCACCGTGATAGAGTGCACTGACACCAGCACCGTGATATAGAGCGCTGACAACAGCACCATGATATAGAGCACTGACACCAGCACCATGATAGAGAGTACTGACACCAGAAACATGATAGAGTGAACTGACACCAGCACAGTGAGAGCACTGGCACCAGCACCGTAATAGAGAGCACTGACACCAGCACCAAGATAGAGAGCACTGACACCAGCACCGTGATATAGAGCACTGACACCAGCACCGTCATAGAGAGCACTGACACCAGCACCGTGATAGAGAGCACTGACACCAGCACCGTGATATAGATCACTGACAACAGCACCATGATATAGAGAACTGACACCAGCACTGTGACACAGCATTGACACAAGCACCGTGATAGAGTGCACTGACACCAGCACAGTGAAATAGAGCACTGACACCAGCACCATGATAGAGAGAACTGACACCAGCACCGTGTTAGAGCACTGACACAAGCACCGTGATAGAGTGCACTGAC
The DNA here is from genome assembly GCF_037356315.1 of Lithobates pipiens. NCBI lineage: Eukaryota > Metazoa > Chordata > Amphibia > Anura > Ranidae > Lithobates > Lithobates pipiens. The sequence continues at coordinate 205,678,421 of NW_027507784.1, read as the reverse complement.
ACCAGCACCGTGATATAGAGCACTGACAACAGCACCATGATATAGAGCACTGACACCAGCACCATGATAGAGAGCACTGACACCAGAACCATGATAGAGTGCACTGACACCAGCACAGTGAGAAGACTGACACCAGCACCGTAATAGAGAGCACTGACACCAGCACCGAGATATAGGGCACTGACACCAGCACCGTGATATAGAACACTGACACCAGCACCGTCATAGAGAGCACTGACACCAGCACTGCGATCGAGAGCACTGACACCAGCACCGTGATAGAGTGCACTGACACCAGCACCGTGATAAAGTGCACTGACACCAGCACCGTGATATAGAGCACTGACACTAGCACTGTGATATAGAGCACTGACACCAGCACTGTGATATAGAGCACTGACACCAGCACCGTGATAGAGTGCACTGACACCAGCACCGTGATATAGAGCACTGACACCAGCACCGTGATATAGAGCACTGACACCAGCATCGTGATAGAGAGCACTGACAACAGCACCATGATATAGAGCACTGACACCAGCACCGAGATAGAGAGCACTGACACCAGCATTGTGATAGAGAGCACTGACATCAGCACCGTGATATAGAGCACTGACACCAGCACCATGATATAGAGCACTGACACCAGCACCGTGATAGAGAGCACTGACACCAGCACCGTGATAGAGTGCACTGACACCAGCACCGCGATATAGAGCACTGGCACCAGCACCGTGATAGAGAGCACTGACACCAGCACTGTGAGAGCACTGACACCAGCACCGTGATAGAGAGCATTGACACCTGCACCGTGATTTAGAGCACTGACACCAGCACCGTGATATAGAGCACTGACACAAGCACAGTGATAGAGTGCACTGACACCAGCACCGTGATATAAAGCACTGACATCAGCACCGTTATAGAGAGCACTGACACCAGCACTGTGATATAGAGCACTGACAACAGCACCATGATATAAAGCACTGACACCAGCACCGCGATAGAGAGCACTGACACCAGCACCATGATAGAGAGCACTGACACCAGCACCATGATATAGAGCACTGACACCAGCACCGCGATAGAGAGCACTGACACCAGCACCATGATAGAGAGCACTGACACCAGCACCGTGATATAGAACACTGACACAAGCACTGTGATAGAGTGCACTGACGTCAGCACCGTGATATAGAGCGCTGGCACCAGCACCGTGATATAGAGCACTGACACCAGCACCGTGATAGAGTGCACTGACACCAGCACAGTGAGAGCACTGACACCATCAGCGTGATAGAGAGCACTGACATCAGCACCGTTATAGAGAGCACTGCCAACAGCACCGTGATATAGAGCACTGACAGCACCGTGATATAGAGCACTGACACCAGCACCACAATAGAGTGCACTGACACCAGCACCGTGATATAGAGCACTGACACCAACACCGTGATAGAGAGCACTGACACCAGCACCGAGATAGAGAGCACTGACACCAGCACCGTGATATAGAGCACTGATAACACCACTGTGATTGAGAGCACTGACACCAATAAAGTGATATAGAGCACTGACAACAGCACCGTGATATAGAGCACTGACACCAGCACCGCGATAGAGAGCACTGACACCAGCACCGCGATAGAGAGCACTGACACCAGCACCATGATAGAGAGCACTGACACCAGCACTGTGATATAGAGCACTGACACAAGCACCGTGATGGAGTGCACTGACACCAGCACCGTGATATAAAGCACTGACAACAGCACCATGATATAGAGCACTGGCACCAGCACCACGATAAAGAGCACTGACATCAGCACCACGATAGAGAGCACTGACACCAGCACCGTGATATAGAGCACTGACACCAGCACCACAATAGAGTGCACTGACACTAGCACCATCATAGAGTGCACTGACACCAGCACTGTGATATAGAGCACTGACACCAGCACCATGATATAGAGCACTGACACCAGCACCGTGATAGAGTGCACTGACACCAGCACCGTGAGAGCACTGACACCAGCACCAAGATAAAGAGCACTGACACCAGCACCGAGATAGAGAGCACTGACACCAGCACTGTGATAGAGAGCACTGACACCAGCACCGTGATATAGAGCACTGACAACAGCACTGTGATATAGAGCACTGACACCAGCACCACAATAGAGTGCACTGACACTAGCACCATAATAGAGTGCACTGACACCAGCACTGTGATATAGAGCACTGACGCTAGCACCATGATATAGAGCACTGACACCAGCACCATGATATAGAGCACTGACACCAACACCGAGATAGAGTGCACTGACACCAGCACTGTGATATAAAGCACTGACACCAGCACCGTGATATAAAGCACTGACAACAGCACCATGATATAGAGCACTGGCACCAGCACCACAATAAAGAGCACTGACATCAGCACCACGATAGAGAGCACTGACACCAGCACCGTGATATAGAGCACTGACACCAGCACCACAATAGAGTGCACTGACACTAGCACCATCATAGAGTGCACTGACACCAGCACTGTGATATAGAGCACTGACACCAGCACCATGATATAGAGCACTGACACCATCACCGTGATAGAGTGCACTGACACCAGCACCGTGAGAGCACTGACACCAGCACCAAGATAAAGAGCACTGACACCAGCACCGAGATAGAGAGCACTGACACCAGCACTGTGATAGAGAGCATTGACACCAGCACCGTGATATAGAGCACTGACAACAGCACTGTGATATAGAGCACTGACACCAGCACCACAATAGAGTGCACTGACACTAGCACCATAATAGAGTGCACTGACACCAGCACTGTGATATAGAGCACTGACGCTAGCACCATGATATAGAGCACTGACACCAGCACCGTGATATAGAGCACTGACACCAACACCGAGATAGAGTGCACTGACACCAGCACTGTGATAGAGAGCACTGACACCAGCACCGTGATATAGAGCACTGATAACACCACCGTGATATAGAGCACTGACACCAGCACCGTGATAGAGAGCACTGACACCAGCACCGTGATAGAGAGCACTGACAACAGCACCATGATATAAAGCACTGACACCAGCACCGCGATAGAGAGCACTGACACCAGCACCATGATAGAGAGCACTGACACCAGCACCATGATATAGAGCACTGACACCAGCACCGCGATAGAGAGCACTGACACCAGCACCATGATAGAGAGCACTGACACCAGCACCGTGATATAGAACACTGACACAAGCACTGTGATAGAGTGCACTGACGTCAGCACCGTGATATAGAGCGCTGGCACCAGCACCGTGATATAGAGCACTGACACCAGCACCGTGATAGAGTGCACTGACACCAGCACAGTGAGAGCACTGACACCATCAGCGTGATAGAGAGCACTGACATCAGCACCGTTATAGAGAGCACTGCCAACAGCACCGTGATATAGAGCACTGACAACAGCACCGTGATATAGAGCACTGACACCAGCACCACAATAGAGTGCACTGACACCAGCACTGTAATATAGAGCACTGACACTAGCACCGTGATATAGAGCACTGACACCAACACCGTGATAGAGTGCACTGACACCAGCACCGTGAGAGCATTGACACCAGCACCGTGATAGAGAGCACTGACACCAGCACCGAGATAGAGAGCACTGACACCAGCACCGTGATATAGAGCACTGATAACACCACTGTGATAGAGAGCACTGACACCAATAAAGTGATATAGAGCACTGACAACAGCACCGTGATATAGAGCACTGACACCAGCACCGCGATAGAGAGCACTGACACCAGCACCGCGATAGAGAGCACTGACACCAGCACCATGATAGAGAGCACTGACACCAGCACTGTGATATAGAGCACTGACACAAGCACCGTGATGGAGTGCACTGACACCAGCACCGTGATATAAAGCACTGACAACAGCACCATGATATAGAGCACTGGCACCAGCACCACGATAAAGAGCACTGACATCAGCACCACGATAGAGAGCACTGACACCAGCACCGTGATATAGAGCACTGACACCAGCACCACAATAGAGTGCACTGACACTAGCACCATTATAGAGTGCACTGACACCAGCACTGTGATATAGAGCACTGACACCAGCACCATGATATAGAGCACTGACACCAGCACCGTGATAGAGTGCACTGACACCAGCACCGTGAGAGCACTGACACCAGCACCAAGATAAAGAGCACTGACACCAGCACCGAGATAGAGAGCACTGACACCAGCACTGTGATAGAGAGCACTGACACCAGCACCGTGATATAGAGCACTGACAACAGCACTGTGATATAGAGCACTGACACCAGCACCACAATAGAGTGCACTGACACCAGCACCACAATAGAGTGCACTGACACTAGCACCATAATAGAGTGCACTGACACCAGCACTGTGATATAGAGCACTGACGCTAGCACCATGATATAGAGCACTGACACCAGCACCGTGATATAGAGCACTGACACCAACACCGAGATAGAGTGCACTGACACCAGCACTGTGATAGAGAGCACTGACACCAGCACCATGATAGAGAGCACTGACACCAGCACCGTGATAGAGAGCACTGACAACAACACCATGATATAGAGCACTGACACCAGCACCGCAATAGAGAGCACTGACACCAGCACCGCGATAGAAGCACTGACACCAGCACCGCGATAGAGAGCACTGACACCAGCACCGTGATATAGAGCACTGACACAAGCACCGTGATATAAAGCACTGAAAACAGCACCATGATATAGAGCACTGGCACCAGCACCGCGATAAAGAGCACTGACACCAGCACCATGATAGAGAGCACTGACACCAGCACCGTGATATAGAGCACTGACACCAGCACACTGAGAGCACTGACACCAGCACAGTGAGAGCACTGACACCAGCACCGTGATAGAGAGCACTGACATCAGCACCATTATAAAGAGCACTGACACCAGCACTGTGATAGAGAGCCCTGACACCAGCACCATTATATAGAGCACTGACTACTGCACCATGATAGAGAGCACTGACACCAGCACCACAATAGAGTGCAGTGACACTAGCACCCTAATAGAGTGCACTGACACCAGCACCGTGAAATAGAGCACTGACGCTAGCACCATGATATAGAGCACTGACATCAGCACCGTGATATAGAGCACTGACACCAACACCGTGATAGAGTGCACTGTCACCAGCACCGTGAGAGCACTGACACCAGCACAGTGATAGAGAGCACTGACACCAGCACCAAGATAGAGAGCACTGACACCAGCACTGTGATAGTGAGCACTGACACCAGCACTGAGATAGAGAGCACTGACACCAGCACCGTGATAGAGAGCACTGACAAAAGTACCATGATATAGAGCACTGACACCAGCACCGCGATAGAGAGCACTGACACCAGCACCGCGATAGAGAGCACTGACACCAGCACCGCGATAGAGAGCACTGACACCAGCACCGTGATATAGAGCACTGACACAAGCACCGTGATATAAAGCACTGAAAACAGCACCATGATATAGAGCACTGGCACCAGCACCGCGATTAAGAGCACTGACACCAGCATCATGATAGAGAGCACTGACACCAGCACCGTGATATAGAGCACTGACACCAGCACACTGAGAGCACTGACACCAGCACAGTGAGAGCACTGACACCAGCACCGTGATAGAGAGCACTGACATCAGCACCATTATAAAGAGCACTGACACCAGCACTGTGATAGAGAGCCCTGACACCAGCACCATTATATAGAGCACTGACTACTGCACCATGATAGAGAGCACTGACACCAGCACCACAATAGAGTGCAGTGACACTAGCACCCTAATAGAGTGCACTGACACCAGCACCGTGAAATAGAGCACTGACGCTAGCACCATGATATAGAGCACTGACATCAGCACCGTGATATAGAGCACTGACACCAACACCGTGATAGAGTGCACTGTCACCAGCACCGTGAGAGCACTGACACCAGCACAGTGATAGAGAGCACTGACACCAGCACCAAGATAGAGAGCACTGACACCAGCACTGTGATAGTGAGCACTGACACCAGCACTGAGATAGAGAGCACTGACACCAGCACTGTGATAGAGAGCACTGACACCAGCACCATGATATAGAGCACTGACAACAGCACCGTGATATAGAGCACTGACACCAGCACCGTGATAGAGAGCACTGACACCAGCACCGTGATAGAGAGCACTGACACCAGTAAAGTGATATAGAGCACTGACAACAGCACCGTGATAGAGTGCACTGACACCAGCACTGTGATATAGAGCACTGACACCAGCACCATGATATAGAGCACTGACACCAGCACCAGGATAGAAAGCACTGACACCAGCACTGTGAGAGCTCTGACACCAGCACCGTGATAGAGAGCACTGACAGCCGCACCAAGATAGAGAGCACTGACACCGGCACTGTGATAGAGAGCACTGACACCAGCACCAAGATAGAGAGCACTGACACCAGCACCGTGATATACAGCAATGACACCAGCACCGTGATAGAGTGCACTGACACCAGCACCATGATAAAGTGCACTGACACCAGAACCGTGATATAGAGCACTGACACCAGCACCGTGATATAGAGCACTGACACCAGCACCATGATAGAGTGCACTGACACCAGCACCATGAGAGCACTGACACCAGCATCGTGATAGAGAGCACTGACACCAGCACCGAGATAGAGAGCACTGACACCAGCACCGAGATAGAGAGCACTGACACCAGCATTGTGATAGAGAGCACTGACATCAGCACCGTGATATAGAGCACTGACAACACCACCGTGATATAGAGCACTGACACCAGCACCGTGAAATATAGCACTGACAACAGCACCATGATATGGAGCACTGACACCAGCACAGTGAGAGCACTGACACCAGCACCGAGATAGAGAGCACTGACACCAGCATTGTGATAGAGAGCACTGACACCAGCACGGTGATATAGAGCATTGACAACAGCACTGTGATATAGAGCACTGACAACAGCACTGTGATATAGAGCACTGACACCAGCACCACAATAGAGTGCACTGACACCAGCACCACAATAGAGTGCACTGACACTAGCACCATAATAGAGTGCACTGACACCAGCACTGTGATATAGAGCACTGACGCTAGCACCATGATATAGAGCACTGACACCAGCACCGTGATATAGAGCACTGACACCAACACCGAGATAGAGTGCACTGACACCAGCACTGTGATAGAGAGCACTGACACCAGCACCGTGATATAGAGCACTGATAACACCACCGTGATATAGAGCACTGACACCAGCACCGTGATAGAGAGCACTGACACCAGCACCGTGATAGAGAGCACTGACAACAGCACCATGATATAGAGCACTGACACCAGCACCGCGATAGAGAGCACTGACACCAGCACCGCGATAGAGAGCACTGACACCAGCACCGTGATATAGAGCACTGACACAAGCACTGTGATAAAGTGCACTGACACCAGCACCGTGATATAAAGCACTGAAAACAGCACCATGATATAGAGCACTGGCACCAGCACCGCGATAAAGAGCACTGACATCAGCACCATGATAGAGAGCACTGACACCAGCACCGTGATATAGAGCACTGACACCAGCACAGTGAGAGCACTGACACCAGCACAGTGAGAGCACTGACACCAGCACCGTGATAGAGAGCACTGACATCAGCACCATTATAAAGAGCACTGACACCAGCACTGTGATAGAGAGCCCTGACACCAGCACCATTATATAGATCACTGACTACAGCACCATGATAGAGAGCACTGACACCAGCACCACAATAGTGTGCACTGACACTAGCACCCTAATAGAGTGCACTGACACCAGCACCGTGATATAGAGCACTGACGCTAGCACCATGATATAGAGCACTGACATCAGCACCGTGATATAGAGCACTGACACCAACACCGTGATATAGAGCACTGACACCAACACCGTGATAGAGTGCACTGACACCAGCACCGTGAGAGCACTGACACCAGCACCGTGATAGAGAGCACTGACACCAGCACCAAGATAGAGAGCACTGACACCAGCACTGTGATAGAGAGCACTGACACCAGCACTGAGACAGAGAGCACTGACACCAGCACTGTGATAGAGAGCACTGACACCAGCACCGTGATATAGAGCACTGACAACAGCACCGTGATATAGAGCACTGACACCAGCACCGTGATAGAGAGCACTGACACCAGTAAAGTGATATAGAGCACTGACAACAGCACCGTGATAGAGTGCACTGACACCAGCAGTGTGATATAGAGCACTGACACCAGCACCATGATATAGAGCACTGACACCAGCACCAGGATAGAGATCACGGACACCAGCACCGTGAAAGCACTGACACCAGCACCGTGATAGAGAACACTGACACCAGCACCAAGATAGAGAGCACTGACACCAGCACTGTGAGAGCTCTGACACCAGCACCGTGATAGAGAGCACTGACAGCCGCACCAAGATAGAGAGCACTGACACCAGCACTGTGAGAGCTCTGACACCAGCACCATGATATAGAGCACTGGCACCAGCACCGCGATAAAGAGCACTGACACCAGCACCATGATAGAGAGCACTGACACCATGCACCGTGATATAGAGCACTGACACCAGCACAGTGAGAGCACTGACACCAGCACAGTGATAGAGAGCACTGACATCAGCACCGTTATAAAGAGCACTGACACCAGCACTGTGATAGAGAGCCCTGACACCAGCACCATTATATAGAGCACTGACTACAGCACCATGATAGAGAGCACTGACACCAGCACCACAATAGATTGCAGTGACACTAGCACCCTAATAGAGTGCACTGACACCAGCACCGTGATATAGAGCACTGACGCTAGCACCATGATATAGAGCACTGACATCAGCACCGTGATATAGAGCACTGACACCAACACCGTGATAGAGTGCACTGACACCAGCACCGTGAGAGCACTGACACCAGCACCGTGATAGAGAGCACTGACACCAGCTTCCAAGATAGAGAGCACTGACACCAGCACTGTGATAGAGAGCACTGACACCAGCACTGAGATAGAGAGCACTGACACCCGCACTGTGATATAGAGCACTGACACCAGCACCGTGATATAGAGCACTGACACCAGCACCGTGATAGAGAGCACTGACACCAGTAAAGTGATATAGAGCACTGACAACAGCACCGTGATAGAGTGCACTGACACCAGCACTGTGATATAGAGCACTGACACCAGCACCATGATATAGAGCACTGACACCAGCACCAGGATAGAGATCACGGACACCAGCACCGTGAGAGCACTGACACCAGCACCGTGATAGAGAGCACTGACACCAGCACCAAGATAGAGAGCACTGACACCAGAACTGTGAGAGCTCTGACACCAGCACCGTGATAGAGAGCACTGAAAGCCGCACCAAGATAGAGAGCACTGACACCGGCACTGTGATAGAGAGCACTGACACCAGCACCAATATAGAGAGCACTGACACCAGCACCGTGATATAGAGCAATGACACCAGCACCATGATAGAGTGCACTGACACCAGCACCGTGATAAAGTGCACTGACACCAGCACCGTGATATAGAGCACTGACACCAGCACCGTGATATAGAGCACTGACACAAGCACCATGATAGAGTGCACTGACACAAGCACCATGAGAGCACTGACACCAGCATCGTGATAGAGAGCACTGACACCAGCACCGAGATAGAGGGCACTGACACCAGCACCGTGATAGAGAGCACTGACACCAGCACCGAGATAGAGAGCACTGACACCAGCACAGAGATAGAGAGCACTGACACCAGCATTGTGATAGAGAGCACTGACATCAGCACCGTGATATAGAGCACTGACAACACCACCGTGATATAGAGCACTGACACCAGCACCGTGATAGAGAGAACTGACACCAGCACCGCGATAGAGTGCACTGACACCAGCACTGTGATATAGAGCACTGACACCAGCACCATGATATAGAGAACTGACACCAGCACCGTGATAGAGCATTGACACAAGCACTGTGATAGAGTGCACTGACACCAGCACCGTGAAATAGAGCACTGACAACAGCACCATGATATGGAGCACTGACACCAGCACCGTGATAAAGAGCACTGACACCAGCACCGTGATAAAGAGCACTGACACCAGCACCATGATAGAGAGAACTGACACCAGCACCGTGATAGAGCACTGACACAAGCACCGTGATAGAGTGCACTGACACCAGCACCGTGATATAGAGCACTGACAACAGCACCATGATATAGAGCACTGACACCAGCACCATGATAGAGAGCACTGACACCAGAACCATGATAGAGTGCACTGACACTAGCACAGTGAGAGGACTGACACCAGCACCGTAATAGAGAGCACTGACACCAGCACCAAGATATAGAGCACTGACACCAGCACCGTGATATAGAGCACTGACACCAGCACCATCATAGAGAGCACTGACACCAGCACCGTGATAGAGAGCACTGACACCAGCACCATGATATAGAGCACTGACAACAGCACCGTGATATAGAGCACTGACACCAGCACTGCGATTGAGAGCACTGACACCAGCACCATGATAGAGAGTTCTGACACCAGCACCATGATATAGTGCACTGACACCAGCACCGTGATAGAGAGCATTGACACCAGAACCAAGATAGAGAGCACTGACACCAGCACCGTGATATAGAGCACTGACACCAGCACCGTCATAGAGAGCACTGACACCAGCACCGTGATAGAGAGCACTGACACCAGCACCATGATATAGAGCACTGACAACAGCACCGTGATATAGAGCACTGACACCAGCACTGTGATCGAGAGCACTGACACCAGCACCGTGATAGAGAGCACTGACACCAGCACCGTGATAGAGAGCACTGACACCAGCACCGTGATAGAGTGCACTGACACCAGCACCGTGAGAGCACTGACACCAGCACCATGATAGAGAGCACTGACAACAGCACCAAGATAGAGAGCACTGACACCAGCACTGTGATATAGAGCACTGACAACAGCACCGTGATATAGAGCACTGACAACAGCACCGTGATATAAAGCACTGACACCAGCACCATGATAGAGAGCACTGACACCAGCACCACAATATAGTGCACTGACACCAGCACCGTGATATAGAGCACTGACACCAGCACCGAGATGGAGAGCACTGACACCAGCACAGTGATATAGAGCACTGACACCAGCACCGTGATAGAGAGCACTGACACCAGCACTGTGAGAGCACTGACACCAGCACCGTGATAGAGAGCATTGACACCCGCACCGTGATATAGAGCACTGACACTAGCACCGTGATAGAGAGCACTGACACCAGCACTGTGAGAGCACCGACACCAGCACCGTGATAGAGAGCACTGACACCCGCACCAAGATAGAGAGCACTGACACCAGCACTGTGAAAGAGAGCACTGACACCAGCACCAAGATAGAGAGCACTGACACCAGCACCAAGATAGAGAGCACTGACACCAGCACTGATAGCAGCAACTCGCTGCTGGGCCCTAAAAATATGGCACTGCTCAACCTCTTTAAACAGGAGGGTACAGCCATATAGTACGGTGTGCTTTTTTGTACAAGGAAGTGAGCCAAAGGTAGAAAAAAGGTCTGTGTACTCGATTAAATAAATTGTTTATAGAGATATACATGGTCTACTGGTTTATAAATGAGGTAGTCAATGAGGTAGTCAACACTGTCGTGAGCTAGGCGAGTGCGCTTATCGGTCATGATCCCCCCTTCTGCGCTGAACGTCCTTTTGGGCAGGACACTAGACGAGGGGCAAGCCAACAGTTCCAATCCAAATTAGGGGAAGCTCTGGGCAGAGGTCAAGCCTGCCGACCCAGTAGTCCAGGGGTTCATCACTCCTCAAAGCGTCCACATTGACCATTAACCCGATGTAGTCAGACACCTGTCTAGGCGTTCCCTGATGCTGGATCCAGATGAGACCTGTTGATGGGTCGGCTGAAAGAATGACCTCATATCAGAAGTCACCAACACATCTTCAAACCGCCCTCTTCTTGCAGGCGCTGTTGGATTGGTACCCGCAACTCTTTCTCTGGGAGTGAGAATTCCTCCTCTGCCAGTGCTCGCAAAAGCTGAATGCAGCATTTCTCGAAGCAAGGCCTGGAAGTGCTCCATTCTGACAGCCCTCTGTGACGGTGGTAACATTTCCACCATTTTGTGTTTGTACCGGGGGTGTAAGTATGTTGCCACCCAGTACTGGTCCTTGACCCTTATGCTTTTTATACAGGGGTCCCTGTTAAAACACTGGAGCATGAAGGCTCCCATTTGCACCAAACTGGAAGCGGTGTGGTGGCCTGGCTCCTGCTCATCATCCAGGATAATGTCGTCCTCCTCGTTCTCCTCTCCCCATCCGCGCACAACAACAGGGATCCCAGAAAGGTTTAAAGCATGCTCTTCTTGCTCCTCCTCATCCGCCCTGCCACCATCCTCCTCTGACTCCTCTTCAGACTCCTGTTGTTGACTTGTCTCAGAGAGAGTAGCCCCCCCTGGGAATTCATCCAGCATTGCGACATCCTCATCTTCCCACTCCTGCTCCTCCATGGCTTGATCAATGACGCGATGCTATGCACGCTCCATAAAGAAGGCATAAGGTACCATGTCACTGATGGCGCCATGGCTGCGACTGACCAGTTTTGTGATCTCATCAAATGGCCGCAGAAGTCCGCATGACCAGCCACTAGAACAGTGAAAAAAAAAAACAGCTCCCCAGAACCTGTTCTGCCGCAGAGTTCGTACAGGTAGATGTTAACTGCACGTTTCTGCTGGAGCAGCCTATCAAGCATATAGACGGTTGAGTTCCATTGCGTCGGGCAATCGCAAATAAGACGTCTGCCCGGCAGATTGTGTCGCCACTGAATATCAGCAAGGCGAGCCATGGCCGTGTAAGATCTTCTGAAATGGGCCGAGATTTTCCTTGCCTGCCGCAAATACCCCAGGGTATTTGACAATGAATCGCTGCACGACCAAGTTTAAGACGTGTGCCATGCATGGCACGTGCGTAATTTTGCCCTGTTTCAATGCGCTAAGCAGATTGGCACCGTTGTCACACACCACTTTACCAACTGTCAAATTGAGCGGTGTTAGCCACTGATCTGCCTGTGAACGCAAAGCTGAAAGGAGTGCAGGGCCAGTGTTGCTCTTGGATTCAAGGCACAACAGACGCAGCACAACATGGCAACGTCTCACCTGGCTTGTTGAATAGGTTCTGGGGAGCTTGCAGAGAGAGACGCTAGCAGTGGAAAAGGAGGAGTTAGCCAAGGAGGAGAGGGAGGAGGATGGAGTAGGAGGAGGAGAAGAAGAGGCAGACCTGCATGCAATCCGTGGCGGTAAAACCAAATCTACACGGGTGCCACGGGTTACATGCTTGACGGCCGTCAGAAGGTTCACCCATTGGGCAGTAAAAGTGATATACCTTCCCTGCCCATGTTTGCTAGACCACGTGTCTGTGGTCAGATGTATCTTGGCACCGACACTGTGTGCCAGAGATACATTCAATTGCCGCTGAACATGGCCATATAGCTCTGGGATGCCCTTCTGTGAGAAATACTTCCTACCTGGGACCTTCCATTGTGGTGTTCCAATGGCCACAAATTTTCCAAAGACCTCTGAGTCCACCAGTTTATATGGCAGTAGTTGGCGGGCAATCAGTTCTGACAAGCCAGCCGTCAACCATTGGGCAAGAGGGTTATCCGGCATCATCATTTTTTTAGGCTCAAACATTTGGCCCATGGAAGCCTGCCCTTTTCCTGAAAAACGTGAGGACGGCATGATGTAAGGTGGAGTGGAGGACAATTGTGAGGAGAGAGGAGAAGGAGAAGTAGAAGACGAGGCTGGACGGTGAGAGCCTGGAGTGTGGCTTTGTGTGTTCCATTGCTTCCACTGGGCTCGGTGATGGTAGCTCATGTGCCTTCTTAAGGCGGTCATCCCTAGGTGAGTGTTGGGCTTACCGCGACTTATGCGTTGACTGCAAAGATTGCAGATGGCAACACTATTGTCAGCAGCGGACACGTTAAAAAAAGCCCACACAGCGGAGCCATGTGCCGGCATCCTGGGAGCACCAGATGTGACCGTACATGGTTGATGACTCGCTCCTGATACATTAGCAGTCTGCTTTGTCCTTCCTGTGCAATCTAAGTTCTTCCTACTTCTCCTCCCTATCTGCTGGTCCATATCTCCCTCTGAACTCCCTTCCTCTTCCTCTCTTGTGGGCACCCACGTGACATCACTAGACACGTCATCATCAATGTCACCTTCCCCACCGCTATAATTAGAGATCTCAGAGTAGGCAGCAACAGCGGGGACCAACCTCCTCCTTGGGCTGATCTGGGTACTGTCGTCAGACTGCTGAGTGGTGGTTGTTGCTACCTCCTCTTCATGATCCAATGCCTAAAGTGGATGTGCATCGGAAATGTCTTGTGATGGATCGGAAAATAATTCCTGTGACTCAAGCAGAAGGTATATGGTGGTGCTGGTGTTGGTGGTAGTGTCTTTGGGGGTGCACATAGCATAGAGTGAAGAAGAGGGTGCAGATCGAGAGGATGAGGAGGGTTCAGAAAAGTAAGGCTGAGTGAGCCACTCAACCAAGTCTGGTGCGTCTTTTGACGTAATCGCACGCACTTTCTGCAATTTGCCACTTTGTTTCAAGCCTGTTGCTCCTGCCCTACCCCTACCACCCCTGCAGAAGGGTCTGCCTCTTCCTCTGCCTGTCATTTTTTAAATGACACTGTGACAAGGTGTATTACACACCTGTATACTGCACACCAAATAGTGCACCTATACCAGTCCTTAAAAGGACCTTTGTGGACCTAGTTGCTAGTGATTTGCAGACTGTCCCTCAGTCTCTACACTGATAAAAGACTGCTGCAGAAACAAGCAGTACTTTGCAGCAAAGCAGTGCACCAGCACCCTATATATTGGACACCTATACCAGTCCCTAAAAGGACCTTTGTGGACCTAGTAGCTAGTGATTTGCAGACTGTCCCTCAGTCCCTACTTTGATAAAAGACTGCTGCAGAATAGGGCAGCAGTCAGCAGCAGTGCACCACAACCCTATATATTGTACACCTATATCAGTCCTTAAAAGGACCTTTGTGGACCTAGTAGCTAGTGATTTGCAGACAGTCCCTACACTGATAAAAGACTGCTGCAGAATAGGGCAGCAGTCAGCAGCAGTGCACCAGCACCTATATACTGTACACCTATACCAGTCCTTAAAAGGACACTTGTGGACCTAGTAGCTAGTGATTTGCAGACTGTCCCTCAGTCCCTACACTGATAAAAGACTGCTGCAGAAACAAGCAGTAATCTGCAGCACAGCAGTGCACCAGCACCCTATATATTGTACACCTATACCAGTCCTTAAAAGGACCTTTGTGGACCTAGTAGCTAGTGATTTGCAGACTATCCCTCAGTCCCTACACTGATGAAAGACATCTGCAGAATAGAGCAGCAGTCAGCAGCAGTGCACCAGCACCCTATATATTGTACACCTATACAAGTCCTTAAAATGACCTTTGTGGACCTAGTAGCTAGTGATTTGCAGACTGTCCCTCAGTCCCTACTTTGATAAAAGACTGCTGCAGAATAGGGCAGTAGTCAGCAGCAGTGCACCACAACCCTATATATTGTACACCTATATCAGTCCTTAAAAGGACCTTTGTGGACCTAGTAGCTAGTGATTTGCAGACTGTCCCTCAGTCCCTACACTGATAAAAGACAGCTGCAGAAATGAGCAGTAATCTGCAGCACAGCAATGCACCAGCACCCTATATATTGTACACCTATACCACTCCTTAAAAGGACCTTTGTGGACCTACTAGTAATAGCTAGCTAGTGATTAAACTGACTGTCCCTGCTCCACACAGCGTCCTGTCCCTACACTGAAAAAAAGACAGCTGCAATCGCCAGCACAGCAGTGCACTGAACCCTATATACGGTACTACACCTATACAAGTCCTTAAAAGGACTTTTGTGGACCTAATAGCTAGCGATTTGTGTCACTACAGTCTGTCCCTGCTCCACACAGCAACCTATCCCTACACTGACATAAGACAGAATGTAAAATGGGCGCCAGTTTAGGTCTATTTATAAGGTAGGGGGAATGTCCAATTGTCCATGTGCTGAAATGTCTCAATTGGCTGTCCTGTACCCCATGATGGATGTGTCACCATGGGTCAAAGTTCTTTCACACTGTGAACACATATGTCCGCCGGGCAAACAGCGGTAATATTCCGCCGATCAGGCGAATCACGAACATGCAAAATTCGCTGCGAACGGACCGCCGGGCGAACCGCGAGGCCATCCCTTCTCCCAGAGCCCAGAGAAATAAAGATCGCCGTCACAGATCACCCTTAGCTCAACATTACAGAAGAGGAGCAAATCAAGGAAGCCCAGGATTCTCCCCACCCAGACACAGGAACCGTACCGATAGACTGGACCAAATGGATACCTGAAACTCAAATATCTGCTACAGACATGGATGCCGCATGGAAAAATCACATCTCCAATCATTTGATGTATGACAGTTTGGCCTGTGACTTATCCAACATGCCACCTTCAAACCACCTTGTTGGAATTTGACCAACCTCAAAACTAAAAGTCTAACATCTGTGGTCATATGCCTCACTGTTCCTTTCCCTCCCCTCCTCCCTTTTTTTTCTCTCTATCTTGTTTTTTTACAGAATGTTGTGCTCCGTGAACTGAGCCATCTTGAACCAACAGGAACACCAGACTACATATGGTTTGACTAGAACGAATCATTATCACAAGGGTACGCTAGCTACGCAAGAACTCTAGAAGTCTGACTGTAAGTACAGCATCTCTGTGTGATATATATCCAGATACCCAAGGATTTAATAGGAGATGGTCATACATACCAATATATTTTTCTCCTATCTCCTACTTCTTTGGTTCTGCCAGGATGACCTGCACCATTGAACTAATCAGTTCCTAGAACTAGTTTTCTCCAGTTTATATGATTTACAAAATGTTTTTTCTCAAGCTCCCTTTAGAAGGTAGCTAACAAATGACAAAGGAGGGAGCAGAGAGGAATGAAACGGAGGGAAGGGAAGCGGTTATATATAGTGTTACTATAGTGTTTTGAGTTATTGTAAAGGTTCAAGGCAGTATGCTGATTACAAGTTGCAGAAACTACTATTTTATGGTTCAACGCTATACAAATTTCCGTATATGGCTATGATTATTATTCTTTCTACTTGATTGTGCTAATTTACACATGTAGCGGTTGTAAGTAAAGAGTAATGGCTAATATACATCAATATATACAGTCAACTTTAATGTTGTTTATTCATGACTGACCAAACTGGGCATAATGAAGATCCTGAATAAGCCTACATGCTTCCTATGCACACTATGCATTACAAATGTAAAGGGATATACCCCTGACTCCTGATAATCTTATTGGGAGATAACTAATACTTTCAAACACCAACTATACCAGCTATTTGATGATTATTATCACTAATAATCATTATACGATCTTGTTGGATCATCAATATGCCTTATTTTTCCATCAGTCACCTCTGAAAAAATTGCAAGTATAAATGATTTTCAAAAGTTCATGGTTTCACTTGAGTTTATCAAACAATATAATTAATATGGCAAGTCCCATTCTCTACCACAACCTTTTATCTGGCACACATGTTAATCCCCAAACTTTCCCTAAAACTTAATTTCACAACATAAGGGCACCACCTAGTGGCCATTTACTATAGCAATAGGAAATGGAATTAGTTTCTTGTCATTACCATTCCATTTTAGTGTACATGGCACTTTTAACATTTGATATAATATCATATCATAAATGAGCATAAACAAAGCAACATCATGAAGCATAGCTAGACCATTGACATATTTGTTACCGTACTAAAGGTCCATAGTATACATATACAACTTGTGTATTTGACGCGTTTAGCGAACTCTGTTCGCTTCCTCAGGAGTTGATGTATATGCAGTTTAAAGTCCCATGGGCTAACTCTTTTTGTATTTTATGTATTACAGGGATGGAGTTGTGTCATATTGAGGCAGCACTCAGACCGCTTTCTTTTTCCATATAGGCATATATGGTTTCCAAATTCACTCTCTATGCATCAACCTATAAAACTTAGTAAACCTACCCATATCTCCCAAACTCTTTATTCGACATACAAACCCTGTAACTTTTGTTCAAAATATTTTGATAGAGGCCCCTGAGTGCCAGAAACAACTACAAACCAATCAAACGTAAAAAAATGGAATTAAACCCCTTTCCACTTAAATAGAGTATAAGAAAGAGATAAATTAGGTTCCCATCCGTCCTTACTTGGAACATGAACCCACACAAGGAGGGGATTCCTTTCTCTCTCCTTGAACCTACCGGCCCCTATATATAGGGCAGATTAGCTGGTCTAATCTCACCTCCGGTTCATCTGCCCATTACCTTTTAAAGGTAAACCTCCCTTTTTCTACCCCCTCATTTTTTTTTCCTTCCTATCCTATCTCCTCATCTGAGAACACCTATTGGTTCTAGAAAAAGACTCTGTAATAACAGTCTATCTTCTCACATAACTGAACCTCACCATTAAATCCCGGATTCCATTGGTATAAGGGAAATCCACCAAAAATGCCTATCCATAAACAACAGTCAATTTCACCATCAATAAAAACTAATATCGATAAATGCTAAAGGGCTCAATATACCCGCAAAGAGAACCAAATTCCTAAATGAATTCCACAAGCTAAAAGCGAATATCGTATGCATGCAAGAGACTGACTTTAAAGCCTACAATGTTCCAAAAATGTACGACAAGAGATTCCCAACAGTATTTCATGCCACCAACCCAGAAGGGAAAACCAAAGGTGTATCAATCCTCATCTCTAAACAAACTTCACTACAGATCCAAGATACAATGCTGAACCCTGGGGGGAGATATATATTTCTGAAAGGAAAAATAGTCCCTCACCCCATTACAATTGCCAACATATACGCTCCCAACTCAAAACAGGTTGCTTTCTTTCGAAAGGATCGATTAAGTTTTGCCTCTGGCATACTCATCCTAGGGGGAGACCTCTATGTTCCTATTAACCCTTTCATTGATACCTGGAATGGTTCATCGAGCCTTCCTTATAGAGCCCTGAATTACAGGAATTAATGCTGCATGACACATGGAGAACCCTGAACCCTCAAGCTAAAGATTTCACCTATTTCTCTACAGTCCATCAAAAATATTCTAGAATAGACTACTTTTTCATCTCTCAATCCGATTTAGGACACTGAAAAATTTATCAATAGAAACCATGATATGACCACCACCCTATTACCATGACTCTGACTTTCCCAGAAAAAAAACAACATAACTAAGACATGGAGACTTAACACCGTCCTGAAAGATCCCATAGACATAACTTACTTCAATGACAAACTAAAAGAATATTTTGCTCGAAATGAAAATGATGAAACCTCAATTCTGTCACAGTGGGAGGCACACAAATGTGTCATCAGAGGCAAATTTATAAATAAATTGACCAAACTCAAGAAAGAAAAACAGGCCAAAAGTAGATCCTTAATAGATCAAATTCACAAATTAGAAACAACACACAAACAAACTGTTGCTATCTCCACATTTGAGGAATTAACGAAAACAAGAGCACTACTCTCAGAGGAGTTGAATTTGAAAATAAAAAGGCAATACATTTTAAGGCACAAAATATATTACGAGCAGGTGAGCAAAAGTGGAAGATTACTAGCAAAAGTCATCCAAAATAAGAGAGTCGCCTCAACTATCCACCAAATAAGGGATAAACAAGGCACACCCTGTTCCTCGAATGATGAGATCGTCAAGCAGTTCGAACTATATTATAAATCTCTATACAACGTTCCTTCTAACCCCAAATGCTCCCACAATTCCGACAAGAGAACAAAACTTATCCAAGAATTCCTAGAAAATATAGCCCACCACAAATAGTGGAGAATACAGCCCAAGAACTCGAGGCCCCCATCTCATGTGGGGAATTTGATAAAGCTTTAAAAGATATGAGAATAGACACAGCCCCAGGTCCTGATGGTCTACCCCTACAATACTACAAAACTTTTACCAACATACTGAAACCAAGATTTTTGAAAACATTCCAGTCACTTCACTCCGAACAATATTCAATTACTAGAAGCACAAATAACTGTTATACCTAAAGAAGGAAAAGATTCAACTCTAGTCACGAACTACAGACCAATTTCCTAAATCAATGTTAACATCAAAATCTATGCCAAAATTTTAGCCAACAGACTCCTACCCTTGTTATCACTTATTTCCCTCGACCAGGTAGGTTTTATCCCCGGAAGAGAGGGACGGGACAACAAAATTAAAGCTCTGAATATAAACCACTGGTTGGCATCCAAAAACAAACAAAGTTTCTTCCTGTCCCTCGATGCAGAGAAGGCGTTTGACAAAGTGGCCTTGGACTTTATCAATGCAGTATTAAAGCATATAGGCATTCTACCCCAGATGAGAGCATATATCAATGCGCTCTTCTCCAATCCAACAGCACATGTTTGAGTCAATGGCCAACTGTCAGACGTCTTCAAATTACAATGTTACAAGATAGGGATGCCCCTATCACCATTACTGTTTGTCCTCGCATTAGAACCCCTACTGAACAAAATTAGATCCAACCCAGACATTAAGGGTATCGAAATCCAAAACCATACGTACAAAATCGCTGCATTTTCAGACGACATGCTCCTTTTCCTTTCACAACCCCACATTTCCCTGCCCAATGTCATTCAAGATCTTGAATTCTTCCAACTAATTTTCAATTTAAAAATCAGTCACTCAAAATCTATAGCCCTTAATATTTCATTACCCTCAAGTTCAGTAGACTTATGTAAACAAAACTTCCCATTCACATGGGCCATACAAAATATAACATATCTCGGAATTGAAATCCAAACCAACTTAAATGACCTCTTCAAACTGAATTTTATCTTAAAGGAAACCCAGGAGGATCTTAAAAGTTGGAACTCTCTTAATATTTCATGGTTTGGCAGAGCTTCACTAATAAAGATGACAATCCTACCTAGATTTCTTTACGCTATGCAAACAATACCCATCAGACTGCCAGCATCTCTTTTTGTTTCCTTCTGCAACGCATGCTCCACCTTTACTTGTAGGAGAAAACCCCCAGAATTAAATTCACAAGACTAAACTTACCCAAAAACAAAGGGGGAATAGCGCTCCCAGACTTACAAAAATATCATCCAGCAGCTCTCCTGACATGTATTGTAGACTGGAACATCCATCAACCAATTAAGGACTGGGTAACACTAGAACGAACACAATTCTCCCATCAAATTAGCCATCTACCTTGGATAAACCCATCACACCACTAAAATTTTTTATAAATCCCACCCTCTTATAGACCTGACTCTAGAAATATTTCATAACACCTACAAAAAAAAACAATCCTTCCCCATGAATTAGCCCCCTCGCATCTTTAAGAAACAACCCAGATTTTCCCCCAGGTAATAAGGGGAAATTTCTCACTGATTCTTGGCCACACAAGGAATTTCTAGTCAAACATTTCTTCAAAAACAGGAAAATATTATCTTTAGAGGAAATCAATAAAGATAAATCTCCAAACCTGATTTCACAATCTATTGCACAAATTCTACCCCCAGGTCTCTGACATATGCTGGAGATGTAACAAAGAGGAGGGCTCGATGATACACATTTGGTGATCTTGTCCACTAATCCAAAACCTTTGGTAGATGGTTCACAAAACCACCACTTTAGTAACTTCAGAAATCTTAAAATTTGAACCAACACAATATCTGTTACACTACAACACAATCCCCAAAAAACGCTACCTAAAATCATTAGCGATGTTTATGATAAATGCTGCAAGATACTGTATCCCATGCCATTGGTGCTCGAATACATTACCATAAAAAAAGAATGGTTCCGGAGAATCAATAATATACCGTAGAATCCATAGAAGAACTCATAAGTATCTCACAGGAAAAAATAACTAACTTTACTTCAACGTGGTTTAACTGGCTAGAATACAAAGGCTCTCAGGCTTATAAAGCTTCCAAAGAGTAATAAGTTAACTCTTTCATGGTCTACAACCCTTATGAGACGGTTCAGGAGGAGTAGGAATGAATGTAAGACAAAACGAATCCCTCCCCCCACCCCCCCTTTTTTTTCTCTATCCCCCCTCCCCGGTTATCCTCTACCTCAGTAATACATTGAAGAAACTATTTGTCTCTTTCATATGAAATTGATTCAATACCAATTGAATATATACCTTTCTGTATAACTGTGATACTGTATACTTTGATGATTATACCAGACTATACTGTACTTTGAAACTTATACAAATACCTTATTTACCGCATATAAGCAATTTTAATTTCTGTAATGTTGTATTTTGATCTTTTTTTGTTCGATCAATAAAAACCTTTGTGAAACAAAAAAAAAAGTAACATTTGGCCCAGATTTACAAAATTTAGTCCTAATTGTGTATGACCATATCTATGGAATGGTAAGTCTACCCTGTAACAGATTTGGTCATCAATCATAAGATTTTCATATAGCCCGTACACAAATTGTAAGAGCCAATTCAGACCTTCCAAGAGAAAATGACTGAACAGAACATATGATTTTCATATAAAGTGTACTGGTTTCATATAATAAAACATCACATGAGAAATTGCGTAGTGCTGCGGCTATGTAACAACGCTGTATCGGGCACTTTGTTCCTGAATTAGTGTATATAGAACAATAGGTATTTGTTGGGATTATACAGTGCCAGAAAGTAGAAAAGAAACAATTCAAAATATAAAGCTTACATAGTTTATTTAAAACATGGTAAAAATGGGAACAATAAGTGCACATGCTAGTTAGATGGTCACATGGTAAGTGGATGGTCCTAGTGTAGTGTCTGATCCCAACATGTTTCACTGGGATTGGCTTCTTCATGAATTTTAGAGATCACTACTAGTTAACAGACCAAGCAGCCACCAAGGAGCACCAGCCCGATCGCCTGCACCATTAAGGAAGGAGGGAGTTGTGAGGCCACATAAAACACATATAGACCAGGATTGTGTATAAATTACTTAAGGTTAAACTGGGGGTGCCTAAAATAACACCATCAACCAGCATCAGAGATTGAAAAACTGAGATGGCAAAAAGACAATATCCAGGTTGCTATCCAATCTCACATGAGAAATATTGTGCATGGTTGCAAAAAAAAAAATACAACCCAGCAGAACACGCAGCCATTCGTAACCTCAAAGTAAATATCATAGGTATTATAATAATAATGTATAAAAATATGTATACTGTATGACAATATGAATGACGCAATGTCCTTTTATAAATTGTGATGGCAGTCATGCAGCAACACGTTATGCCACGTACACACGTAGCCGACTATCCGACGGACTTAGTCTGGCGGACTTCCCGCCAGACTGTCCGTCGGACTTTCCGAACGAGCTACTTGCCCACACACGGCACTTTTTCAGCGGACTAATACGGCGTACTAAGTCCGCCGTACTATCCGACCTACTTTTGAAATGAACGGACTCGCGCACATACGCGGAGGAAAGTCCACTCATTTCAAGCGCGTCTCCAGGTAGGCGGGGCCCGCAAAGGAGACGTCGCTGGCCCCGCCACCTGGTATGGACTTAAAGGGGAACCCCAACGCCGAAAAAAAACGGCGTGGGGGCCCCCCCAGGTCCACATCAGAACCTTGTCCGAGCACGCTACCCGGCCGGCCAAGAAAGGGGGGGCGAGCGAGCCACCCCCGAGCCATACCAGGCCGCGTGCCCTCAATATGGGGGGTGCCTTGCGGAAGGGGGGGCTGCACCCCCCCCACCCCAAAGCACCTTGTCCCCATGTTGATGAGGACAAGGGCCTCTTCCCTACAACCCTGGCCATTGGTTGTCGGGGTCTGCGGGCGGGGGGCTTATCGGAATCCAGGAGCCCCCTTTTATAAGGCCAGGGTTGTCGGGAAGAGGCCCTTGTCCTCATCAACATGGGGACAAGGTGCTTTGGGGTGGGGGGGGCCGCGCGGCCCCCCCTTCCCCAAGGCACCCCCCATGTTGAGGGCACGTGGCCTGGTACGGCTCAGGAGGGGGGTGCTCGCTCAACCCCCCCTTTACTGGCTGGCCGGGTAGCGTGCTCGGACAAGGGTCTGATGTGGAGCTGGGGGGAACCCCCACGCCGATTTTTTTCGACTTTGGGGTTCCCCTTTAAGTCCATACCAGGTGGCGGAGCCAGCGACGTCTCCTTCGCAGGCTCCGCCTACCTGGAGACCCGCTCGAAATGAGCGGACTTTTCTCCGGGCGGGAAAAGTCCATTAATTTCAAAAGTACGGCGGACTGGCATACACACGGCCGGATTGTCCGCCGGAAGCAAGATGCAAGTCCGGCGGGAAGATTGGAGTGCAAAACTACTTTCTAAGTCCGCCGTACTTTCGGGTCAAAAAAGTATGCCGGAGGCTACACATGGGGGGGGATTGTCCGGCGGACTTGAGTTTGCCGGACTTTTCCACCCGATTGTTTGATCGTGTGTACGCGGCATTACTGAGATGCATATGAGTCCATGTCCCATGAAAACAGAAGGGATCTCTTCTACACGCTTTGAGAATTGACAAAAGCCTGTCTACATCGGTCTGTTTCCAGAGAGCTCTGCAGGTGATCTCAGCGCAGGTCCCCAAACCGAATACATGCAAGGGTACGCTGTTACCTTTAAGGAGACATTTAAACCCCCTGTACCACTCCCGGTTCGGATTCAAGCATGAAGGAAACTCTCTAGTTCAGGGCTGAAATTAAGCTATGGGAAGATGCGTGCTCTTCCTCCCTTCCTGCTGTTCTGACTTTACAGGCCAATGTAAACAATTTGTCACTCTTTATTTAGCGTATGCAATCCACATAGAATAACACGGCTCTTGGACATAGCTGACTCATCGCATCGTCATACTGTTGGCACCTGCAACACTAAAAACCTTGCTCTGGTCACCACCCTTGAGACAAACCCCCCATTCCCCTCCATAGGGGCAGAGGAGATCTGGACGTACCAGTTTATGGCAACACACCATGTGCTTGGACCTACAGGTCAGAGATTCAGGCACTATGCCACGGTCTTATTCCTGGGAGACGAGTGTCTAGCTTAGGGCAGCAAAACTGTCTCTTATCCATTTACTCTTTACTTCTTTATTGTTCCTTGCACAGGTTATGGGTTACCCCATTCTAATGCTTTATACGTCACTGAGACCACTTGTGGGAGACCCTACGAGGGCAGACTTAATCCCTTGCATCCTCTGACAATTGGAGGGATCTCTGTCCTGTTCTTTCTGGCTCAGATGCCTATGGGCGTGGGGGGCCTCTGGTTCCTGAGCTCATCGGAGACCTGGTGGGCCCGGGGCTCGAGGGCCTCTGACGGTCCTGGTCAGTGATCTCAGAAAAGGTTGAAGTGTTTGCATGTGTTACAAAGTTAAAAATATGAAGTCTTTAATCTTTAGTTTATTTTACGCTGTTCCAAATGTTACTATACTATGTGACTCAGTAGAATTACTTGTTGCCTTGGAGTGCTACTCCTGTTTAGCCAAAGTTCCCTGGCTGGCCAGGGGGTGGGGGCCGCTGCGGAGTTCCTTCACTTATTGTGGGAGGATGCCCATGGCGTCACTCTGCCCGACGGAGCCGAGGGCTGCCATCTCTGTACATGCTTGGTCTCTTGTAGAGCTGGATGGTAGGATGTGTATATATTCTTGTTTCGATACTAGGTTCCTTCCCCACCTCAAGGAGGCAGGTTTTCCCCTTGAAACCAGCCGGAATAACCTCACATTTTGCCTTCTGTAACCCTCCCAATTAGGTAACTCAGCTGGTCTGGTTTTACCTCCGGTATTCATCTCGAGCTCCCTACAAAGGGAGTAGCTAACTAGCACATGGGCCAAGCCCATCTTGGGTTGCAAGAAGACTCTGAGTGAAATTCTTGGGTGGGCTTGATCTTTGCCCTTTTCCCCCCTTCCATTTTACTTTTTGTTCCCCTTCCCCCTCTTTTTTTCTCTCTTCTTCCTCTCCTCCTTTTCTCCTTCCCTCTCCTCTAGCCCCTACCCTCTTTCCCTTCTGGTCTCTTGAACCCCTACACTAGATGTCTGAGGGTGGCACTGACAAACACCTCTGACTACTGATCATGACTCTTGCGGTGCAGTCGTCAACTCTTCTATCGCTTAAAGGTTTACTCCTTGAACGCTAAAGGGCTCAACATCCCGGAGAAGCGTAGTAGTATCCTTGCCGAGGCGCACCACCATAGGGCTCAAGTGATTTTCCTGCAAGAAACTTATTTTAAATCTGGTTCAATCCCTTGCTTATCTAATAATTGCTTCCTTAAGGTCTACCATGCAACATGTGCGGACTCCAAAACAAAAGGGGTGTCCATAGTGATTGCCAAATGATTCCTGTTCTGCCTTACTGACCAAGTCCTTGATCAAGAAGGTAGGTTCTTGTTCCTGAAGGAGACCTGGAAAAACAGGCCAGTGACTTTCACTAACATATATTGCCCCAATTCTAAACAGGTGACCTTTTTAAAAGAAGTCCTCTTGTAACTCACCACATTCCAAACAGGCTTTTTGATACAGGGGGGAGACTTTAATATGGCCTTAGACCCACTTCTGGATGCCTCCACAGGTTCCTCCTCACTCCCGTTTTCTGCTCTATGCCAAGTTAAACTAGCTTTAGCCTCCCTTACGCTCCATAACACCTGGAGAACGTTAAACCCGCAAGGGAAAGACCTCCCATTCTTTTCACCTCCACACAATCGTTATTCAAGGCTAGATTATCTTTTCTTCCACCAGACAGACCTGACCTTCCTTCAAAACGTGACTATTGAGAGTATGTTACTTTCTGGCCATCATCCCATCATGCTGACTTTGCAATTCCCACATAGGGAAACGTCTACTAGGACTTGGAGACTAGATGCCTCTCTTCTATCTATTCTATCTATCTATCTTCGATCCTGGGGACCTGGCTGACATCACACAGACCATTAGAGACTACTTCCAACATAACAATACTCCAGAAGTGACTGCTATGAACCAATGGGAAGCACACAAATGCGTTGTTTGGGGTTATTTGCTAGCCATCGCAGCTAGGAAAACACCAAATAATGATTCAGGAGCTTTCTAAAAAAATAGCCATATTAGAAGCACAACATAAGCGCTCACTTGCGGTGGAGGTAGCTAAGGTCTTAGCTGATACTCGAGCGACTCTACTAGAGGAACTATATAAAAGGGCACGGAGGAAGCAGACGCTGTCCCAGAAATTATTTTAGGAGCAGGGCAACAAACCTGGAAGGCTACTAGCAAGATTTACACAGAGGTGAACCCTGGTATCCACAATCCACCACATTGTAGACACAAATGGAGCAATCCACTCCAGGAATGAGGATTTGGCTGACCAGTTTCTCTCTTTTTATAGTAAATTATACCACCTCGATGCACACGAGCATAGACCCATCTCAGTGGATGCGTACTCCGATCTCATTAGGGAGTTTTTGAATAAGAACAGCCCCCAGGCGTTGTCCACTGATGAATGGCAGGCATTGGAAGCCCTGTTGTCCCTGGAAGAGTGGAGAGAGGCCTTGAAGGCCACGAAGCCCGGCAAAAGCCCGGGACCAGATGGCTTATTGGCGCAATACTATAAAAGTTTTCCTGAGCTTCTGGTGCCGGAGTTTCTAAGAGCTTTCAACACCCTCTCCCACTCCCTCCTAATTCGGATACCCTGTTGGAGGCCTATATCTCCATAATTCCTAAGGACAACAAAGACCCCACCGACGTAGCCAACTACAGACCCATCTCACTTTTAAATGTAGATGTCAAACTGTTCTGGCCACTCGCTTGACCTATCATGTACCAGCCTGGATAGGGCTAGACCAAGTTGGCTTTGTCCCTGGACGAGAAGCCAGGGACAACACCATCAAGGCCCTCAACTTGCACCATTGGCTCACCTCAACTAATAGGGAGGGCTACTTCCTGGCAATGGATGCAGAAAAGGCGTTCGACAGAGTGGCCTGGGACTACATGGATGCGGTCTTGGATGCCCTGGGCCTTAGCAAATGCATGTGGGCCTTTATTAGAGCACTCTACGACAGGCCCAGGGCTAGGGTCTGGGTCAACGGCCACCTGTCGGATGCATTCCCCATCCATAACTGGACCAGGCAGGGAAGCCCCCTGTCTCCATTACTATACATTTTTACCCTCGAACCCCTCCTTCATATGCATTTGTGGAAATCCGAACATAAAAGGTATTGAGGTACATCAGTGGGAGTACAAGATCGCTGCTTTTGCAGATGATATCTTGCTCTTTCTTTCATCCCCGTTGACGTCCCTGCCCAATATTATGCCCGTCTTAGAGCAGTTTAAAATCATCTCAAACCTGAAAATTAACTACTCAAAATCTTACGCCCTAAATGTGTTCCGGCCCTCTAAATTAGTCCAGCTATGTCAGGCGAACTTCCCATTTCGCTGGAAGACAGAGGCCATTACCTACCTTGGTATACAGCTTCCTAGCAAACTCAAATACTTATATGAAAAGAACTTCCTGTCGGAATTGAAACTCATACAGCAGGATCTCCACAGATGGGATGCCCCTACCATCTCCTGGTTCGGTCGGGCTTCTATTTTAAAGATGACAGTACTCCCCCCCTTATTGTACAAGCTGCAAACCATCCTGATGCACCTGCCACCCTCCTTCTTTACAGCTTACAAAAGCATGGCCAGAACTTTCCTTTGGGGTGGGAAGGTAGCGCGAATTGGATGGGCAAAATTAGTACTACCAAAATCGGGGGGGGGGGGGGCGGAATTGGACTCCCAGACCTGCAAAGGTACTACTGGGCAGTCCACTTGACTAGGGTAGTAGACTGGACTCCATACTAACTATAAGGGTTGGGTGTTGCTGGAAAAACGTATCTCTGGTATGGAACTCCATAACCTGCCCTGGTTCTCAAAGAGACACGTACCGGCTGACGCCTACTCTCACCCTTTTGTCGGAGCAACTCTGCATGCCTTAGATATGGTTTTGTCAGGCTAGGAGCAGATAACAGGTAACAGTTCAGGTGTGCTGCTTATACAAGAACAAGAGCACATACCATGAGCAGGTCTAAGTAGAGCAGGTCAGCTGGGACTTGTAGTTCACCGCTGCAGATAAAGATAGATGTTAGCTTATGCTTGTAGTTCACAGCTGCAGATGAAGGTAGATGTTTGCTGGACCTTGTAGTTCACTGCTGCAGATGAGGGTACTACAGTAGAATCAGGCAAAGCATAGTCTAGGCAAGCTGGGTCATACACAGGTAGATCAGAGTCCAAATGGTACCGAACCAGAAGTGAGCAAGGAGGGTCAAACAAGCCGGGTCATACACGAAAGACACAGAGCAGATATAAGCTGGATCAAACACAAATGTAAACTCTAACGCAAGCACTGACTGAATGCTGAATGCTGATACAGGTGATTTAAAGGTGAGCTGGCCAATCACTGTTGTTTCCCAGACAAAGGCTGTGTCAGGTGAGTTGTGCTGGGTCCTAAAGGGATTCTAGTACTGACAGGCTTGCAAAGTCCATTCGCTCTCAAACACATACTGTGCAATTATGCCTGTTAAGGGCAACACGGAATTTCCCTCTTGGTATGGAAGGGACATTTTTGGCAGCAGAATTGCCCTACACAGACATGCAGGCCAGACCACTTCTTCTCCAGAGGACGGTTCCATCGACAAAGTGAGCTAGCGTCGTTGTCCAACACAAGGTCTTTTCCTTTTTGGGCCTATATTCAACTGAAACATTTTCTGGACAGCCCAGCGAACAGAGAACGCTTTACAAAATCTCCTAAGGTATTGGAATCACTTTTCTCAGGCCCCTCCCCCCAGAATCACCTGATCTCAGGGCTATACACCACAATGTTCAGAGAACCTTATGCCTCTTTGAGATCCGAACATGCCTACTGGGAAACGGAGCTGGGCACAGCGATTAATGACGCCGCCTGGGATTGAGTTCATCTGTACATGCACAAGGGCTCGTTGAATGCTCATACGCAGGTAAATGGTTATACAATCAAAATGAGGTGGTACTGAACACTGGAAATAATTCACAAATTCATTCCAGCAGTGCCAGATCAATGTTGGAGGTGTGAGCAGGATCTAGGCTCGCTTCTCCACATCTGCTGGACTTGTCCACTCATCCGGCCATACTGGTGCAAAGTACACGAAGTGGTGTCTGAAATATCCTCACTTGATTTAGAGTTCACACCAGCTCAGTATCTCCTTCACCTCTCCAAAATCCCCCGTAAGAAATACTATAAAGCAATAGATATACATTTGATCAATGTTGCTAGGTTATGCCTGCCAGCACACTGGAGGTCCAAATCACCCCCTTCCATTAAGGAGTGGGTGATGCGGGTCAACCAGATAGCTACGATGGAGGAGTTGATCTCTACCACCCGTGACAGAATGGTTTACTTTATGGCAACATGGGCCCCTTGGCTTGAATACCGAAGCTCACATCTCTGTCTGAATTTATCCCAAAATAACCCTTGAGCGGTAGAACCAAGAGCGCTACGCATCTCATAACACCCCCTCCTCATATACTCCCCCTACAGTGCCACCCTCATTCCCCCCTCCCCCCCACCCTAATCTATCTTCCTTCTGGCCCTTATTTCTTTTCCTTGTCCTTCCTTCTCTCTTTCTTTTTGTTCTTGTTCTAAGCTCTCAAAACAGAGAGTGGATTCATAGGTCGGCACGGTGATCGAGCGACACTCCCATTCCCTGAATGCCCTCCAGCACTGCTAGAAGCTATAATGAGTACCTGGATCTCAAATTCTCCATTTCAACAAATTTCCAGCTGGCCGGCGGTACACCATACTACACCCTTTTTTAACGGGTTAGTGCTTACCAATAAGAGTCTTCATGCATGGCCTTCCTTCCAAGGACGCTTCGAGGCAGTTCATTGTATTTTCCACTTTCAGGTACATTAAACCCAATGCCTCCTTTATGTTGGAACCATGTACTCTTATCCTTTCTATTTGTCTTATGGTGCTGATTATATTATGTACTGTTTATGAAAAAATTTCAATAAATCATTTTTGTGGAAAAAAAAAAGAAGGTGCTACTGATTTTTTTAGACCCTGCGGTATTGCCGCAAATGATTATCAAACCAATATATTCATACAATATACACTAAAACTATTATTAGCAGATAAAAACCTAGCTAATTTTACAAAATTCATACTACATCCCTACTAAATATAAAAGCTTAATCAGTATTGAGTTAATAAATAATAAATATTTGTAAATTTTAAATTGCGCCTTTTTCAGAGATAGTGAAAATCGGAAGTACACAAAAGATCTAAAAAATCTAGAAGTTTTTGACTTACAGCTTTCAAAATTTGTAAAAGAACCCCCCCCCCCCCCCCCAAACCATACATTTTCTGAAAGCACATGGCCAGTAGAATAAAAAGAAGGTACTACTGATTTTTAAGGCAGCACAATATTTGCGTAAATGTTTATCAAAACAATATTTTCGCTAACAATACACTAAAATCATTAATGGTCATGTGTTCGTTTACAACCGCCTGCATCCGTTTAAGTCAAGTCTGCTAAAAACAGAGGGATGGGAATCCCATTCTCCATCCATCTAGCAGATTGGATTGGATGGTATTCGATGGAGCTGAACAGGCAGCCTGTTTCCATCTGACCACCCCATAGAGAATAGCGAGCTGTGCCCACGTCCATTCTACATCACCTGTCATCCGCCTGTTTAATGGGTATCCAGACAGATCCCCCACTGAGCAGGCAAATCTGCTTGCAGAGTCTGCTCTATGTGAAAGGGGTCTTACCAGGAGAAGCTGGTCCATTAGGGATGCTGGGATGCCACCCACCTGCAGGGTACCAGACTCATACATTTACATTAGTTTTTTTTTCAAGCCAGCCACATGATTAGAGCCTGAGGCTCTAATTGGCTTGAAAAAGGTTGGGCTCTGGGCGCAGAGTATTGCACCCCGAACCCACCCACTTGTGACAATAGCAAATTAATATTTTCTATTGTATTCTGGCTTCTCCTCCTGGCCAATCAGGACAGATTGAGTTGGCCGGGAGGAGAAGCTGAGGAAGCCATGGAGTAGTGAGTGCGGTGGTGGGGGACCATCACTGTGGAGGGGTGAGTGCGGGCGGACCTGGGGAGTCTTACTATGTCTGTGTTTTAAAAAAAAAGTACTTTACTTTTTTTTTACAGTTATTAAAATTATTATTATTTATTTATTTTTGGTGGTGGGTGAGATATCAGAGGTCTAAACAGACCCCCATGTATCTATTTCTGAGAAAGGGACTTAAGATAGTGTCTTTCTCTGTAGCACTTTACATGAATGATTGGAATCTGTATAGAGATTCCATTCAATCATAAAATTTCAATCTCATACATTGGAACATACTCGCGATTACAATGATCGGCTGTCGGTGAATATAGCAGCGATCACTGCCTAAATCCATTGTACAGGGGGGGTTGGTAAACATATGTTTATTAAGCCCCCCCAAGCCCCAACTTCACTCCCACCCGCACCGCTCCTCCCCTCCCCCGCCGTGATCCCCAGTCTGACAGATCATGGAGATCAGTGCAGGGAGAAGATACAAACAGCAGGAGAGAAAGGAGAGATGCCACTCAGAGCAGTGGGGGGACACATCTGGGTCCCCCTCAAACCCCATGCAGTATCTGAAGCTGGAAGGAGTGGCAGAGGAGGGATTCCAGCTAATGATGGTCGCTGCGGGGGATCCGGTTTGTGGGGTGTGGGACTGGGTGAAGGGGGAGGAATCAGTGCTGGGGGGAAGAAGGGGAGTAAAGGGGATAGTAAAGGAGAGGGGGGCAGATTGAGATGAAAGGGAGCGGCGGGGGGATGGAGTGGTAGGGGACAGGGAATCGGTGGCATGGGTGGGGGGGCAGTCAAATTTAGGGTTAATAACTCTGACCAGCGGGTTGTAATCTGTTGAGTCTGCTGAACAATTCTGATATAAGCTTATGGTCATTGAAGTGACCATAAGCTTATAGGAGAAAGAAAAATGAGGTCTGTATGTCATATGGACTTTTCCACCTGCAGACACTTCTGTAGGTCCATACGGCGTACGGACTTGGCAGTGAAAAGGTTAAATGTTCAGGGTTTGGGGACTTAAATGAAAGGAATAATAACTTAAATTAAAGGAAAATAAGCAATGTAGTTGCATAAAAGGTAACTTTAAAAATAACAAAATTCTTTAGTATAGCCATAAATCCATTGGTTCAAAATATACAGCACTCAGAGAACCCTCCATCACAATCCAGAAATGTTGTCTGCAGGATTCCCTCTTATTTCCTCAAAGAAAACATCATGCGTAAAGCATCCAATATGCACAACAAAGAATCTTGTGTTGCGCAAAAAAAGCAAACTTCCCCCACTGGTGGACCTTTAGCCTGGTGGCAAGGAGAAATGGCAAATCAGCAACCATCAAACCATCAAAGAAGAACTTACTTCCATATTGGCACTATCAAAAAGGGTTTTGTCGACTCAGACTATTTGATTTATTTTTGTTTGTGAAATGTATGCCACTGTGGGGGATTGCCTAGAGATGCTATCATATCTATACCAAACAACAATGAATGATAAGTATTCTTAGTAAGTTTATGTTGCTGTCTCATTTTAGCTACAAGCTAATACTTTATGGCCTCTCACACTGCCTAGTTTGTAGTACTCCAATACCGAGAAAAAAATGTACACAGGGGTGAAGAAATGCTGTAAAGTAAGAATGCTGTCAAAAATATATATTTTCATTGTTTATTTTTATCAATTTACAAAATGCAAAGTGAGAAAACAGAAGAAAAATCTAAATCAAATCAATATTTGACGTGACTACCCTTCAAACCATCATCCATTTTTCTAGGAACACTTGCAAATGGTTTTAAAAGGAACTTGGCAAGTATTGTGTTCCAAACATCTTGAAAAACTAACCACAGATATTCTGTGAATGTAGGCTGCCTCAAATCCTTCTGTCTCTTTATGTAATCCCAGACAGACTTAATGATGTTGAGATTAGGGCTCAGTGGGAGCTAAACCATTACTTCCAGGACTCCTTGTTCTTCTTTACATTGAATATAGTCATATCTTAATGATGTTGGCTCTAAGTTTGGGGTGGTTGTCCTGCTGCAGAATACATTTAGGGTGAATCACATGCCTTCCTGATTGTAGGGCATGATGGATAAATATATGCCAGTATTTCTCAACATTCAGGACACCACTGATCCTGACCAAATCTCCAACTCCATTTGCAGAAATACAGCCCCAAACTTGCAAGGAACCTCCACCATTCTTCACTGTTGCCTACAGACACTCATTATTGTACCACTCTCCAGCCCTTCGGCAAACAAACTACCTCCTACTACAGCCAAATAATAATGAGTGTCTGCAGGCAATAGTGAAGGATGAAGGCATATCCTTGAAAATTTGGGGCTGCATTTCTGCAAATGGTAAATATAGTAGAAAATACCTGTTGTAATTCCCCTGAGGTGGAGAGCGGTCGGTGCACTGGCTTGTAGTGTCCTTCTAGAAGCTGAGCAAGCATATACATAGAAGAAAGCCGGCAGCTCGATCGTCCGCCTTGAATAAGTTTACTATTGCAGGTGTAGTACAGAATAACACAGAGTGTACATGTTTTGGCATGTAGCCTTAATTATAGCTACTAATCATCATGGCTATGATTAAGGCTACAGGTCAAAATGCACTAGGCAGGCCATATATGGTGAGACATTTGCACAATTTCCCCATCAACACAGACAACGCTGACAGGGGAATTTCTCCTGCAATTGTCTGCTCCCAGTGAGGGGGCAGGGGAAGCCGTCCCCACCAGAAGAATTCCATGAATATTGCTAGCAGCTATAGCAGCTGCTAGCGATAATTGTAAGAGAGTTCGGCAGGCTGGTTGTACCCAAGTTGATTAATTGACCAGTTTCTGCTGAACCAGCCAAGATTCCATTTATTTTTGGCTTTACCGTAAGTACAAATAGAGTACAGTACAGCCATAGAACTTTTATGGCAAATGTAGGTAGAACTTACAAGCAATGCAGGCGAAACATAGTTTGAGAATAACTGACATATCAACACACACACGGGTTGGACTTGATGGACTTGTGTCTTTTTTCAACCTCACCTACTATGTAACTATGTAAATATAACAAACAACAGTAGCATACCTATATACTGGGTACAGCAAACTCTTAAGGACCAAACTAGACCATCAAAACCAACCAGGGATGGTAAAAAAAAAATATTGGGTGTGTGAATTCCAGTAGTGCTCATCAAATAGGGTAGAACCTATTTCTACATCCTACTCCATAGGATGACAGAAACAGGAAGACTAATGCCGCATACACACGATCAAACAATCGGGTGGAAAAGTCTGGTAAACTCAAGTCCGCCGGACAATCCCCCCGTGTGTAGCCTCCGGCATACTTTTTTGACCCGAAAGTACGGCGGACTTAGAAAGTAGTTTTGCACTCCAATCTTCCCACCGGACTTGCATTTCGGCGGACAATCCGGCCGTGTGTATGCCAGTCCGCCATACTTTTGAAATGAATGGACTTTTCCCGCCCGGAGAAAAGTCTGCTCATTTCGAGCGGGTCTCCAGGTAGGCGGGGCCCGCGAAGGAGACGTCGCTGGCTCCGCCACCTGGTATGGACTTAAAGGGGAACCCCAACGCCGAAAAAAATCGGCGTGGGGGTTCCCCCCAGGTCCACATCAGACCCTTGTCCCAGCACGCTACCCGGCCGGCCAGGAAAGCTCACAAAGACGGGGACCGGACGCGCGGCGACTTATATAGGGACATCACCGGATGATGTCCCCGCCCATTATGGTGTCACAGTCCCAGAGGATGCTGGGACTGTGACATCATAATAGGCGGGGACATCATCCGGTGATGTCCCTATATAAGTCGCCGCGCGTCGCGCCGGAGCCATTGTGAGTGGAGGGAGCAACGAGTCAAGATCTGAAGAGAAGTAAAGAACAGAAGAACAGAAGGCGGCCACGACAGCGACGACAGCAGTGACAAAAGACCGGGCCACCGCCTGTAAAAGAGCTATAAGAAGGCGCGGTGGCCCGGCAGAAGAACCGAAGAGGGGGACAAGACCCCCGAAGTCGGAAGAAGAGGCCGCGGCGAGGAAGAAAGCCGGGCTCCTCCGCTAGCAAAAGAGCTAGAAGAAGATAGCGGAGGAGTCTGGCGAGAAGACCCCCCAAAGACGGAAGACCCCCGGAGGTGTGCAATAAACTATTTTTACCCTGTGTTGTGGGTTTTTTTTGTAATTTTTTCATAGGTGAATGGGTAGGGGTACATTGTACCCCATACTAATTCATACTAATTCATACTAATTATTAAAGGGGGCTCCCGGATTCCAATAAGCCAATTCCAATAAGCCCCTCGCCCGCAGACCCCGACAACCAACGGCCAGGGTTGTCGGGAAGAGGCCCTTGTCCTCATCAACATGGGGACAAGGTGCTTTGGGGTGGGGGGGCCATGTGGCCCCCCTTCCCCAAGGCACCCCCCATGTTGA
Source organism: Lithobates pipiens (assembly GCF_037356315.1). Taxonomy (NCBI): domain Eukaryota; kingdom Metazoa; phylum Chordata; class Amphibia; order Anura; family Ranidae; genus Lithobates; species Lithobates pipiens. Next base: position 205,641,626 of record NW_027507784.1, on the reverse strand, counting down.
GGGCACGCGGCCTGGTACGGCTCAGGAGGAGGGGGCGCTCACTCGCCCCCCCTTGTCTGGCCGGCCGGGTAGCGTGCTCGGACAAGGGTCTGATGTGGACCTGGGGGGAACCCCCACGCCGATTATTTTCAGCGTTGGGGTTCCCCTTTAAGTCCATACCAGGTGGCGGGGCCAGCGACGTCTCCTTCACGGGCCCCGCCTACTTGGGGATGCGCTCGAAACTTTCCTCCACGTGTGTGGGCGAGTCCATTCATTTCAAAAGTAGGGCGAATAGTACGGCGGACTTAGTACGCCGTATTAGTCCGCTGAAAAAGTGCCGTGTGTGGGCAAGTAGCTCGTTCGGAAAGTCCGATGGACAGTCTGGCGGGAAGTCCGCCAGACTAAGTCCATCGGATAGTCGGCTACATGTGTACGCGGCATAAGTGGAACTATGCCCGAGCAAAAGTCAAAAGCCCCCCTGTATCTTGTCATACAGACAGCCATTGTAGGCCATAAGCATAGCGGTGTGCCCCCGCTTACCTCACATGGCTTGTTTGAAAACATCCAAGGGGACAAGGTAAAGCAACAGAATGGCTCGCCATCTCGGATCATGTCAGTTCAGTGGTCAGTTTTGCGCCTCGCAGAGGAAGGAGACACACGCAGGCTTTCGTCAGTTTCCATATCTCCGCGGGGTCTCAGTGGCGAACTAGCCGAAGGTCTGCGGCGGCGTTGTCTGCTCCTCTGGGATCTCAGTGTGTACCCAAGCCAGGTAGGGATCCAGGGCCTGGGTTGCATGAACATTCCATACCAGTCTGGAACTGGGACCACTGGGATGCCAAGGGAGTCACAGAACGGGCGCAGGTCTGCTGGTACTCTCAGTTGAGCTGTGCGGTTACCGTTGGTTGCCTGAAGGCAAAACGGGAACTTCCCCTAATAGGGAATGTGTCGCTCTCAGAGAGCTTGTAGAAGAGGGCGGAGGTCCCTTCTATGTTGCAGGTCCTGGAAAAGCTGGATATGTGCTCCTTCCTGTTCCAGGTGGGGATGATTACGAGTCAGGTGTAGGATTTCTTCCTTCTGAGTAAAGCTGACCAAGCAACAGACAGCATCTCTGGGTGGATCATTGTCTCTGCCTCTCAGCCTTAGCGCCCTGTGGCATCTCTCCATCTCAACGGGTGCGTCCGGTGGCTTCCCCAAGAGGGTGTTGAAAATTGGCCACACCGCAGTTTGCAAGTGGGTGCCTCGATTGACTCCGGGATCCCCCTGACACGGAGATTGCGCCTGTGGCCTCGGTTGTCGAGGTCCTCCATGTGCCTATGCATGTCCATGAGATGTTGGTTATACACATCAATTACCTGTGGCACCTGGTGTATAGCATTGCCCTGTGTCATGGCTGCCGACTCCACATGCTCCACACGTGTGGCTACCACTTTTAGCTCAGATTTTAGGTCTGCCATCACCGCTGTAAGGGTGTTCTTGATGTCTAGGGCCACGCTCTGGAGGTCCGCCAGGCACAAGAAGGGAGAGGACCGTGAGGAGGGTGAGCCTGCCTGGAGCACTGCGGGAGTGTCAGCCGCGGCCGCATTACTGGCTGTACTATAGTCCGCGGCTGGAGATGCGGCCTGTGCGTCTGTCTACTGGGAGCGGAACATCGCGGGTATGTTCCTGCTCAGCTGCGTGGATAGGTCCAGCTGAGAGCGGGTGGTCGACTGGCTCCTGCCCGCCATTATGTCGTCTTTTGGGCTGAGGATTGCCTGCAAATGAAGCTGTAGTGCTGCGCTAGATGGCGAAGCTCTTCCACTAAGCGGCCATCTCGTTCCGACGCCAGGTTACACCCCCCCCCCCCCCCCCAGCACCTTCTTTTTATTCTAGAGGTCATATGCTTTCAGAAAATTTGGAGGGTTTTGGGAGTCTTTCACAAATTCTGAAAGTTGTAAGGGAAAAATTAAAACCTTCATATTTTTAGAGAGATTTGGATACTTATATTTTTGCATACATTCGATTTTCACCATTTTGCAAAAAGGTGCAATGTAAAAAGTACAATTTTTTTGTTATTTATTAACTCCATACAGGTTAAACTTTTATATTTAGTAGAGATTTAGCAGGAATTTTGTAAAACTAACTGTGTTTTTATCTGCTAATAATGGTTTTAGTGTATTTTTTGTAAATATATTGATTTGATAAACATTTGCACAAATATTGCTGGGTCTAAAAAATCAGTAGCACCTTCTTTTTATTCTAGCAAAGTGAAGAAAAATTTGAAGATAGCACTGTAGCTGTTAGTTATGGCAGTAACATTTTTATAATTAATATTATAAATATCTTTAAAGCCTCTATTTTGAAAAGATAAAACAATTGGACAACAATCATTGTTTGTAAAGATAATTAGTTCAGTACTCTATACTTTATAATACAAACACTACTCTATAGTACGAATTCCATAACATTTTACATGCACTGTTTAAAAATATAAATATATTTCCATTTTCTTCACCTAAGTAACCTACTATGGAAAGGACAAATTAAATTATTTCTATTCTTTACCATAGCAGAGTAGATACTATTTGAATCTTCAAATTTTATCTATTTTATTTAGTTTTCAAGCAGATGTGTTCATTCAGTTGAATCTCATCAAGGCTTGAGTCTCTTTTGGGGATTGTTGAGTACTCCTGAAAATGAAGGCTTTATAATTGCTGAAATATTTCATTCCCATTCACAATTATGCACTTCTTCACTAAATGATCTAGATTAGATTGAACAATTCTCAAGTGGAAACATTTGACCAATGATTATTTGTATTTATGGCAAGATCAGATTAATTTTCTGCTTACTTGTGGACATGCTGGGTTAATTTGATAAAATATTTTTTATAGTATTGTATTTTACAAAAGCAAAACGAAATTGCTTATGTCTAATTATGTGTTGTGGGATTTACCCTGTATCTCACTGTAAATGATAAATATTAAAATAACATGTCCTCTTATTACAGTGTGACACATGATATTGTATTGTCACTGTAGGGAATATTTTAAAACAAAGATGCAATTATACACATAAAAGTGCAAGTTTCAGTAAACCAACCCATATATTTCAGTTTTTAAAAAAAATGAAAAATTCACATGTTCAGGATATCAGAACTGTTCCTATGAAAACATCCCCAAAATGTAAGAAAAAGTTCAGTCTTCTTTTAATTAAATACATGTGAAAAACAGTATGGTACTCTATCCTCAGAAATACTAGCTGGTGTCTCTGGACATATAAGATGATATTGCATTTGCAGGAAGACCATGGTCATGATGCCTATTTTAGCAGTAAGTAGGGATGGGCGAACAGTTTGGCCCGAGCATAAGTTTGGGCTGAGCTTTGGTTGTGCAGATGTTCGGTGAACAATGAATATTATGCAGTGTTTGTTGCAAATTCAAAAGCCACGGAACCCTGTTAAAGTATATGGGACACTAACAGGAAAAGCCAAAAGTGTTCATTTTGAATGCTTATATGCAAGTTATTGTCATAAAAAGTGTTTGGGGACCCGGGTACTGCCCCAGGGGACATGTATCAATGCAAAAAAAAAGTTTTAAAAATGCCCGTTTTTTTAGAGAGCAGTGATTTTAATAATGCTTAAAGTGAAACAATAAAAGTGAAATATTCCTTTAAATATCGTGCCTGGGGGGTGTCTATAGTATGCCTGTAAATTGGCACCGTTTTCCCGTGTTTAGAACAGTACCACATCAAAATGACATTTCAAAAGGAAAAAAAGTCATTTAAAACTGATTGTGGCTGTAATGTATTGTCGAGTCTCGGCAACATAGATAAAACTCATTGAAAAAAACGGCATGGGTTCCCCCTCCGGTCCACCACCAGGCCCTTTGTGTCTGGTATGACTATTAAGGGGAACCCCAAACCAATTTTTTTTTAAATTGCGTGGGGGTCCCCCCAAAATCCATACCAGGCCCTTAAGGTCTGGTATGGATATTATTAAGGGCAAACCTGCGCCAAATTGTTTTAGCATAGGGGTCCCCTCCAAAATCCATACCAGACACTTATATGAGCATGCACAGGAAAAGAGGGGGGATGACAGAGCACTCCCCTCCTGAACCATAGCAGGCCACATGCCCTCAACATGGGGGAATGCTTTGGAGTCACACCCAAATCACCTTGACTCCATGTTGATGGGGGCAAGGGCCTCATCCCCACAACCCTTTCCTGGTGGTTGTGGGTTTCTGCGGGCAGGGGGCTTATCAGAGACTGGAAGCCCCCTTTAACAAGGGGACTCCCAGATCCCAGCCTCCCACCATGTGAGTTGGTACCATGAATGGGCGCCCACGTCTTTCTCTGATGTCACGTGTCATCGGGGGGCAGGGTCACCTGTTTACATTACCGGGTGGCCCCACCCTCAGCTATATAACAGTTGTCACAGAGAAGAGGCGTCGCTTAGCAGGAGCCTACCATGGAGGCAGAGCTGTTGCAGCTTTTTTTTTCTTTTTTTGGTTTGTCAGGCAGCGTGAGATGTATTTACATCATGGGACTTTTTTTTTTTTTTTTTTTTTTTTTTAATAAAGGACTTGTCCCAAAGTGTCTCCTGTCTTTTTTTACTATTGTTTACACTTTTTTTGTGAAATGGTAGAGGCACCTTACCCCTTAACAATTCACATAGGAGGGAGGGTGGGATCTGGGGATCCCCTTGTTAAAGGGGCTTTCCAGATTCCAATAAGCCCCCCGCCCGCAGACCCCCACAAATACTGAGTAAGGGTTGTGGGAATGAGGCCCTTGTCCCCATCAACATGGGTATAAGGTGCTTTGGGGGGTGACTCTAAAGCATCCCCTCCATGTGGAGGGCATGTGGCCTGGTACGGTTCAGGAGAGGGGCGCTCTCTTGTCCCCCCTCTTTTCCTGCAGCCTGCCAGGTTGCGTGCTCAGATAAGGGTCTGATATGGATTTTGGGGGACCCCTACACCATTTTTTTTTAATTGGCGCAGTGTTCCCCTTAAAATCCATACCAGACTCTTTTACGTTTTTTATTTGGCACAAGATTCCCCTTAATAACCATACCAAACCCGAAGGGCCTGGTATGGATTTTGGGGGGACCCCCACACAATTTTTTTTTTACATTTTGGTTCGAGGTTCCCCTTAATATTCATACTAGACCCAGGGCCTAGGACCGAAGGGCCTGGTAATGGACTGGGGGGGAACCTATGCCATTTTTTTAATGAGTTTTATCTATATTGCCGAGACCCGACAATTTATTAGAGTCACGATCAGTTTAAATTACCTTTTTTCCTTTAGAAATGTCATTTTGCTGTGGTATTGTTCTAAACATGGGAAAAACTGTGCCATTTTACAGGCATACTATAGACACCCCCAGGGACGATATTTAAAGGAATATTTCATTTTTATTGTTTCACTTTAAGCATTATTAAAATCGCTGCTCCCAGAAAAACTGATGTTTTTAAAACTTTTTTTGCATCGATACATGCCCCCTGGGGCAGGACCCGGGTCCCCCAACACTTTTTATGGCAATGACTTTCATATAAGCCTTTAAAATTAGCACTTTTGGTTTTTCATGTTAGTGTCCCATAGACTTTAACCGCTTCAGCACTTTTTACGATTTGGTACTGCTTCGCTTTGACTGACAATTGCGCGGTCATGCAATGTGCTCCCAAAAAAATAGACAACCTTTTTTTTTCCACAAATAGAGCTTTCTTTTGGTGGTATTTTTTATTTATTTTTTACATTTCGCTATAATAAATATCCCCCAAAAATATATATAAAAAATATATATATATATATATATATATATATATATATATATATATATATATATATAAAAAATATATCCTCAATTTAGGCCGATAGGTATTCTTCTATATATTTTTTGGGGAAAAAAAAATCACAATAAGCGTGTATTGATTGGTTTGCACAAAAGTTATAGAATTTACAAAATAGGGGATAGTTTTATGGCATTTTTATTAAGATTTTTTTTTTACTAGTAATGGCGGCGATCTGAGATTTTTATTGTGACTGCGTCATTATTGCAGACACATCGGATATTTTTGACACATTTTTGGTACCATTGTCATTTATACAGCAATCAGTGCTATACAAATGCACTGATTCCTGTGTAAATGACACTGGCAGTGAAGGAGTTAACCACTAAGGAGCAGAGTAAGGGTTAAGTGTGCCCTGGGGCATGTTTTTAACTGTGGGGGGGCGTGGTTACGTGTGACATGTCACTGATCTCTGCTCCCAATCACAGGGATCAGAGATCAGTGACACTGTCACTAGGCAGAAAGGGGAGATGCTTGTTTACATTAGCATCTCCCCATTCTTCCTCCTCGTGAGACGATCGTGGGTATCCCCGCGGCGATCGAGTCTGCAGGACTCGTGACCTGACTCATGGAGGTCCCGGCCAGCGGCACGCACGCGATAGCATGGCGGCAAATTTAAAGGGACATACCTGTACACCCATTTGCCTGTCTGTGCCATTCTGCTGATGTACATCGGTGTGCGCCCGTCAGGAACCAGTTAACGGTGTTTGTGCGTTTGTCCAAATTTTCTGCCTGTTAGCAAGTTGTGGTGTGAACCGAACCGGGGGATGTTCAGCTCATTCTTACCAGTAAGATGGCCTTTGTGACCCTGTGTAGAGAGGGATGCTTTATAATTAGTGATGGCCGAACGGTTCGCCCGGCGGTAGTTTCGCTGCGAATTTCGGCTGTTCGTGGTCCGCCCGATCGGCAGACTATTGCCGCCGTTCGCCTGGCGGACTTCTGTGTTTACTGTGTAAAAGAACTTTGACCTATGATGACACATCCATCATGGGGTACATGACAGCCAATTGAGACATTACAGCACATGGACACTTGGACATTCCCCCTAACTTATAAATACACCCGATCCGGCGGCCATTTTACATTCTTTCTTCTGTCACTATAGGGAGAGGTTGCTGTGTGGAGCAGGGAGAGATTGCAGTGACCCAAATCGCTAGCTATTTGGTACACAAAAGTTATTTTCAGGACTGGTATAGGTGTTAGGTGTAGTTCAGGATATAGGTTTGAGGCAGTGCTGTGCTAGTGATTGTTGCAGCAGCCTGAGTGTCTTTTGTCAGTGTAGAGAAAGGGACAGGACAGTGTGTGCTGCAGGGACAGTCAGTTTAATTATTAGCTGTTACTATCAGGTCCACAAAAGTGCTATTCCAGGTATTGTTCCAGCAGCCTCTGTTTTGTCAGTTTATATAGGGACAGGCAGGAAGCTGTGTGTGAGGCAGTGAGGGTCAGTTTAATCAGTAGCTGTTACTATATTAGGTCCACAAAGGTTCTTTTCAGGACTGGTATCAGTGGTATGGTAATAGGCTTGTACACGTATAATATTTTAACTTCCAAATATAGAAAGAATATTAAAATTGACTGCTGCCCTTCTGCTGCAGTCTGCTAATCAGTCACAACCTACTTGTTCCACAAAGGTCCTTATAAGGACTGGTAACCTGGTGTAGGGTGCTACAGTACAAAGGGTTGAGTGAGGTACAGTCTACTATTCCGTATGGACTGGTATAGGTCCACAATACATAGGGTTGAGGTGCACTACTGCTGACCGCTGCCCTATACTGCAGCAGTCCTTCATAAGTATAGGGACTGACGTACAGTCTGCTAATCAGTCACACACAACCTACTTGTTCCACAAAGGTCCTTATAAGGACTGGTAACCTGGTCTAGGGTGCTACAGTACATAGGGTTGAGTGAGGTACAGTCTGCTATTCTATAAGGACTGGTATAGGTCCACAATACATAGGGTTGAGGTGCACTACTGCTGACCGCTGCCCTATACTGCAGCAGTCCTTCATCAGTATAGGGACTGACGTACAGTCTGCTAATCAGTCACACACAACCTACTTGTTCCACAAAGGTCCTTATAAGGACTGGTAACCTGGTGTAGGGTGCTACAGTACATAGGGTTGAGTGAGGTAAAGTCTGCTATTCCGTAAGGACTGGTATAGGTCCACAATACATAGGGTTGAGGTGCACTACTGCTGACCACTGCCCTATACTGCAGCAGTCCTTTATCACTATAGGGACTGACGTACAGTCTGCTAATCAGTCACACACAACCTACTTGTTCCACAAAGGTCCTTATAAGGACTGGTAACCTGGTGTAGGGTGCTACAGTACATAGGGTTGAGTGAGGTACAGTCTGCTATTCCTGTAAGGACTGGTATAGGTCCACAATACATAGGGTTGAGGTGCACTACTGCTGACCGCTGCCCTATACTGCAGCAGTCCTTCATCAGTATAGGGACTGACGTACAGTCTGCTAATCAGTCACACACAACCTACTTGTTATACAAAGGTCCTTATAAGGACTGGTAACTTGGTCTAGGGTGCTACAGTACATAGGGTTGAGTGAGGTACAGTCTGCTATTCTATAAGGACTGGTATAGGTCCACAATACATAGGGTTGAGGTGCACTACTGCTGACCGCTGCCCTATACTGCAGCAGTCCTTTATCAGTATAGGGACTGACGTACAGTCTGCTAATCAGTCACACACAACCTATTTGTTCCACAAAGGTCCTTATAAGGACTGGTAAGGTATAGGGTACTACAGTACATAGGGTTGAGTGAGGTACAGTCTGCTATTCCTTAAGGACTGGCATAGGTCCACAATACATAGGGTCGAGGTGCACTACTGCTGACCGCTGCCCTATACTGCAGCAGTCCTTCATCAGTATAGGGACTGAGAGTTTTGTCGCAGGGTCATTTAAAAAATGACAGGCAGAGGAAGAGGCAAGCCCTTCCGCAGGGGTGGTAGGGGTAGGGCAGGAGCAACAGGCTTGAGCCAAAGTGGGAAGTTGCAGAAGGTGCGTTCAATTACTTTAAAGGACGCACCAGACTTGGTTGAGTGGCTCACTCAGCCTTACTCTTCTGCACCCTCTTCATCCTCTCGATCTGCACCCTCTTCTTCATTCTCTGCTATGTGCACCCCCAAAGACACTACCACCAACAAAACCACCACCACCACCACATACCTTCCGCTTGAGTCACAGGAATTATTTTCCGATTCATATCAAGACATTTCTGATACGCAGCCACTCTTGGTATTGGATCAGGAAGAGGAGGTAGCAACAACCGCTACTCAGCAGTCTGACGACAGTACCCAGATCAGCCCGAGGAGGAGGTTGGTCCCCGGTGTTGTTGCCTACTCCGAGATCTCTACTTATAGCGGTGGGGAAGGTGATGTCGATGATGACGTGTCTATTAATGTCACGTGGGTGCCCACAAGAGAGGAAAAGGAGGGGAGTTCAGAGGGAGATATGGACCAGCAGAGAGGGAGGAGAAGCAGGAATAACTTACATTGCACAGGAGGGACAAAGCAGACTGCAAATGTATCAGGAGCGAGTCATCAACCATGTACGGTCACATCTGGCGCTCCCAGGACACCGTCACAAGGCTCCAGAGTGTGGGCTTTTTTTAAAATGTCCGCTGCTGACAATAGCGTTGCCATCTGCAATCTTTGCAGTCAACGCATTAGTCGCGGTAAGCCCAACACTCACCTAGGGACGACCGCCTTAAGAAGGCACATGAGCAGCCATCACCGAGCCCAGTGGGAGCAACGGAACACACAAAGCCACACTCCAGGCTCTCACCGTCCAGCCTCGTCTTCTACTTCTCCTTCTCCTCTCCCCTCACAATTGTCCTCCACTCCACCTTCCATCACGCCAAGCTCACGTTTTTCTGCAAAAAGGCAGGCTTCCGTGGGCCTAATGTTCGAGCGTAAAAAAATGATGACGCCGGATAACCCTCTTGCCCAACGGTTGACGGCTGGCTTGTCAGAACTGATAGCCCGCCAACTACTGTCATATAAACTGGTGGACTCAGAGGCCTTTCGAAAATTTGTGGCCATTGGAACACCACAATGGAAGGTCCCAGGAAGGAAGTATTTCTCACAGAAGGGCATCCCAGAGCTATATGGCCATGTTCAGCAGCAAGTGAATGTATCTCTGGCACACAGTGTCGGTGCCAAGATAAATCTGACCACAGACACGTGGTCTAGCAAACACGGGCAGGGAAGGTATATCACTTTTACTGCCCACTGGGTGAACCTTCTGACGGCCGTCAAGCATGTAACCCGTGGCACCCGTGTAGATTTGGTTTTACCGCCACGGATTGCATGCAGGCCTGGCTCTTCTTCTCCTCCTCCTCCTACTTCATCCTCCTCCCTCTCCTCCTCGACTGACTCCTCCTTTTCCGCTTCTAGCGTCTCTTCCGCTGCGCCGCCCAAGCTCCTATTCGATATGCCAGGTGAGACGTTGCCATGCCGTGCTGCGTCTGTTGTGCCTGGAAGCCAAGAGCCACACTGGCCCGGCACTCCTTTCAGCTTTGCGTTCTGCTTAGCTATCAATACTTATAAAAGCTTACCAATCTGCTTAGCGCATTGAAACAGGGCAAAATCACGCACGTGCCATGCATGGCACACATCTTAAACTTGGTCATGCAGCGATTCGTTGTCAAATACCCTGGGGTCCAGGACATCTTGTGGCAGGCAAGGAAAATCTCGGCCCATTTCAGAAGATCTTACATGGCCATGGCTCGCTTTGCTGACATTCAGTGGCGACACAATCTGCCGGTCAGACGTCTTATTTGCGATTGCCCGACGCCATGGAACTCAACCTTCTATATAGGTGATATATATATATATATATATATATCATATATATATATGATAGGCTGCTCCAGCAGAAACGTGCAGTTAACGTCTACCTGTATGAACTCTGCGGCAGAACAGGTTCTGGGGAGCTGGTTTTTTTTTCACCGTGCCAGTGGCTGCTCATGCGGGACACATGCAGACTTCTGCGGCCATTTGAGGAGATCACCAAACTGGTCAGTCACAGCCATGGCGCCATCAGTGACATGGTACCTTATGCCTTCTTTATGGAGCGTGCATTGCGGCGTGTCATTAATCAAGCTGTGGAGGAGCAGGAGCGGGAAGATGAGGAAGTCGCAATGCTGGATGAATTCCCAGGGGGGGCTACTCTATCTGAGACAAGTCAACAACATGAGTCTGAAGAGGAGTGAGAGGAGGATGGTGCCGGGGCGGATGAGGAGGAGCAAGAAGAGCATACTTTAAACCTTTCTGGGCCCCCTGTTGTTGTGCGTGGATGGGGAGAGGAGAATGAAGAGGACGACATTATCCTGGATGATGAGCAGGAGCCAGGCCACCACACCGCTTCCAGTTTAGTGCAAATGGGGGCCTTCATGCTCCAGTGTTTTAATAGGGACCCCCGTATAAAAAGCATAAGGGTCAAGGACCAGTACTGGGTGGCAACATACTTAGACCACCGGTACAAACACAAAATGGTGGAAATGCTAACGCCATCACAGAGGGCTGTCAGAATGCAGCACTTCCAGGCCTTGCTTCGAGAAATGCTGCATTCTGCTTTTGCGTGCGCTGGCAGAGGAGCAATTCCCACTCCCAGAGAAGGAGTTGCGGGTACCAATCCAACAGCGCCTGCAAGAAGAGGCCGGTTTGAAGATGTGTTGGTGACTTCGGATATGAGGTCATTCTTTCAGCCGACCCATTGACAGGTGTCACCCGGATCCAGCATCAGGGAACGCCTAGACCGTCAGGTGTCCGACTACATCGGGTTAACGACCGATGTGGACGCTCTGTGGAGTGATGAACCCCTGGACTACTGGGTGGGCAGGCTTGACCTCTGGCCAGAGCTTGCCCAATTTGCAATCGAACTGTTGGCTTGCCCCTAGTCCAGTGTCCTGTCCGAAAGGACGTTCAGCGCAGCAGGGGGGATCGTGACCGATAAGCGTACTCGCCTAGCTCACGACAGTGTTAACTACCTCACATTTCTAAAAATGAATGAGGCATGGATCTCGGAGGAATTCAACACATGTGACCAGTAGACCATGTATATGTCTATAAACAATTTTTTTAAATCGAGCACACAGACCTTCTTTCTTCATTTGGCTCACTTCCTTGTCCAAAAAAAGCACACCGTACTATATGCCCGTACCCTCCTCTTTGAAGAGGTTAAGCGGTGTCATATTTCTACTGGGGCTGCTTATTATGAGGGGCTCCCACCATCCCTGTGCTGTGCTGAGATCCTCCTGGGGCTGCTTATTTTGAGGGGCTCCCACCATCCCTGTGCTGTGCTGACTTCCTCCTGGGGCTGTACCTCTGCTGTGCATATTATGAGGGGCTCCCACCATCACTGTGCTATGCTCATTATGAGGGGCTCCCACCATCCCTGTGCTATGCTCATTATGAGGGGCTCCCACCATCCCTGTGCTATGCTCATTATGAGGGGCTCCCACCATCCCTGTGCTATGCTGACTTCCTCCTGGGGCTGCTTACGGTGCAGGTGTCAGTGCTGTATATCACGGTGCTGATGTCAGTACTCTCTATCACGGTGCTGCTGTCAGTGCTGTATATCACGGTGCTGGTGTTAGTGCTTTATGTCACGCTGCTGATGTCAGTGCTCTTTATCACGGTGCTGGTGTCAGATGACTCTATCACGGTGCAGGTGTCATTGCTGTATGTCACGCTGCTGATGTCAGTGCTCTCTATCACGGTGCTGCTGTCAATGCTGTATATCACGGTGCTGGTGTTAGTGCTTTATGTCACGCTGCTGATGTCAGTGCTCTCTATCACGGTGCTGTTGTCAGATCACTCTATTACGGTGCAGGTGTCATTGCTGTATGTCACGCTGCTGATGTCAGTGCTCTATATCACGGTGCTGCTGTCAGTGCTGTATATCACGGTGCTGGTGTTAGTGCTTTATGTCACGCTGCTGATGTCAGTGCTCTCTATCACGGTGCTGGTGTCAGATGACTCTATCACGGTGCAGGTGTCATTGCTGTATGTCACGCTGCTGATGTCAGTGCTCTCTATCACGGTGCTGCTGTCAGTGCTGTATATCACGGTGGTGATGTTAGTGCATTATGTCACACTGCTGATGTCAGTGCTCTCTATCACGGTGCTGGTGTCAGATGACTCTATCACGGTGCAGGTGTCATTGCTGTATGTCATGCTGCTGATGTCAGTACTCTCTATCATGGTGCTGCTGTCAGTGCTGTATATCACGGTGCTGGTGTTAGTGCTTTATGTCACACTGCTGATGTCAGTGCTCTCTATCACGGTGCTGTTGTCAGATCACTCTATTACGGTGCAGGTGTCATTGCTGTATGTCACGCTGCTGATGTCAGTGCTTTCTATCACGGTGCTGGTGTCAGATGACCCTATCACGGTGCAGGTGTCATTGCTGTATGTCACGCTGCTGGTGATCATCTCCTGCACCCTCTTCTTTGCCTACCCTGACCTTCCCTCTCCTCCATTGCCTTCATGCGCTCCACAGTCCTGAATTGTCACAACAATTTCCCATATAAAAAAAGAATGCTTGTAGTTGTCGATCCCAAATTCACCTCATACATGTGTTATGTCATTGGCCATGTGGTGGGACTATGTTTGCACAGCTATTAATTATTTTGTGGCTGCAAATTTGACCTGTAGGTTTTCAAAGTTCGCTTCCCATTGAAGTCAATGGGGCCCGCCGCAAACGTTCCGGTTCGCGAACTATTGGCTAGCCCTCTATATGCTGAAAGACTGGTAGTTTGTGTACATCTTGATTATTTACTATTAAACTGGTTTCTAAAGGCTTCATGTACAATATGTTTGGTTAGAGGCTACCTAAGGCTAGGGGTGTGATCAGATATAGGAGTATAAAGCGTAAATACAAAATTACTAAAATAAATTGATGATAAACAGAATATAAATGTATGTACAATAAATATTGTGAGGATCAAGGTATAAGAAACCAAGATGGTTGACAGTATGTTTCACTAAATGCTTATCTCGTCTGTTTTATTCTCAGTTGTTTTAAAGACACATCATCCTTAAGTCCAGATGGGTGCAGTCACGTACACATAAGAGGAAACCATGTCGTAAGGGTCATCTGCCACATCAGCTCTAAAAGCAGAAGACACTTAGAAATTGCCTTTTATGGAAGTTGTTTTGTTTCAACATTTTTAACGCCTGTCTTTTTTTAGTGTATAAAAAGAGCTGTGTTAATAAAGGACCTCAGAGTGGGTGCGACCGTCTGAGCAGACATACTGAGAACTTCTTTCCGTGTCTCCTTGCTTAGATAAGAACTCTAATAACAATTGGGAAACGGTAACATAACTTGATGAATAGGTGACTTGCAGTAGTCACACCTAACATTCTGGCGCCCGAACAGGGACTTCGCTAAAGAAACTACAAGAGGCGAACGAACATAAGGACGGAACGAAGAGGTCGGGCACATCAGGAACCACAGACAAAACCTGCGCAGGTAAGAAAAGCTTTATTTTCTTATAAACTCTGTGCTTCTTAGATTTGTGCCCACCCGATCTGTCTGTATTGTTCTTCAGGTAATACCAACCTCTGTAGTAAGCGAGTCTTGAATTTAATATTTGACTTATGTTACCGTTGTTTCTTGTCTGTCTCCTTGTCATCTGTCTGTTGTGACTGAGATAAGCCCTGTTTGTATGGTGTGAATTGAAACATATATCATCCCAATGGGTAACGGAATGCGCCCTTAACTCGTAAGAGTACTTGGGGGTCCGACACTTAAGTTTGATATACGCTTTTTGATTCATGAGCCTAAAAACGGGTTGAAAGTATAAGTCCTGACTGCCTCAATAAAGCAGGAATAAGAAACGATTGCTGAGAAATTCCATGTTAAAGGGAAGGGAATAAGGTCTCCACAAAGTCCCGGAGATCTAGTCATATGTGTTTGGCCACCTACAAGTGATGATTGTGATTATTGTTTCTGTTGTATTAGTAGTCGCATTTATCTGGTTGGGGTGTAAAAGTAGTTCGGTTTCAGAATAAGTACCCCAGACAAAGTTTTAGTATTTTGGCACCCTAGGAGGAGAAGGCAACGAGACACTTAGTAAGTGATCCAAACGCCACCTAGGCAGGACTGTCAAAATGGGCCAGACACATGGTAAACCCCAGGAGGAATCTCAGAAATGTTATGCTGTTAAAGACATAATTACAATGTTGTATGGGAAGGACAAGGCACAGGGCACGAATAGGGTTCTCAAGAAATTTGGAATGGATGGAGAAAATGGGCTAAGTGTAGAAGGTTGGGAGAATATTAAGAGAGACAGACAGGGAGAGGTCCTGCAGAACAGATGGGTATCACAAATACAATGTTTAATTAAGGTTTCCAACAGGGCTAAAGAGGAGGGATGGAAGTATTGTCATGAACAGGGTGGATGGGACATGAAGGTCCGACGCAAGAGTCTCCCTTCTGCTCCCGAGGATGGAGTAAAAACGGAAGGTACTCCACCTCCTTATACCACTACCACACCGGGTAGCGAAAGACCAAATCTTTATCCTTCCTTAAGAGGAAGAGGATGGGTATGCCGAGTATGCGGTACCCAGAATACAGACTGGGCACAGGAATGTGTACATTGCGGAGCTCAAAGACCAGAGTCCGTAGCTCCAGTCCACAGTCGGACTAGGGTAATACAAGTAAATAATCCAAATGCGGGTCAAGCAGGACAGCCACCTACAGTGACTCAACAAGTCGTTCTGAGGACATGGGCACCTTGGTCGGCTGACACTCTTATGGCATTAATACAGAATGCTCCTGATCCCGTAGCAAAACCTGCCGCATTCTGTAGATTCGTGACACAATTACTAGACACACATGAAGCAGCTTGGCAAGATGGGGAAGATTTGTGTAGACATAAAATGACACTAACGATGTTTAATCAATTTATGAATGAAATTGCTCCACATAGACCACAAGGGGATCCAGCGACAAATCCACCAGGAGTACACCCCCGTCATATAGACTCTAGACCCCTGTTTATTAATCAGTTACGAGAATTTTGCCAAAGGAAACAGCAGGAAAGGGGTTCGACAGTGCCCATAAAACAGGCCCCAGGTCAGACTGTTACAGAATTTTACCTCAACATGGAAAGCATGATGGCTGACGAAGGTCTAGATTTAGCCTTACCCGTCACCATTAGGGCTTTCAATCGACAGTTTATGGAAGGACTAGTACCCCAAATAGGTGACAAACTGAAGGCATGTACTCCCGAATGGAGAGCCATACGGGACAGAGGAACATTGTTGCAGAAAGCACAAGGCATAGAGGCTGATTTAGCAGAAACTAAACCCAGAAGGACACCGGGAGTTAACACTGTTGCCCGGGTCAATGAAGGAGGGAATTCCTCCCGTAAACCTCTTACCTGTTATTACTGCAACAAGGTGGGACATATAAAAAGAGACTGTAGGAAAAGAATAAAAGACGAACAGGAAGGAAACACGGACAGAGACACGAGGGACAACAGACAGAGGCGTACCAATGATAGGGACGATCCGACCGCATGACTTGCCCCAGTCCTAGCTGAATCCGAGAATAAAATGCTCCACATGTTGATGAAGGTGGAAGGTAAACATATTCCTTGTTTAGTTGACACAGGAGCATCACGCAGCTTATTATCTGATTCAGTAGTCCCTCCACACATGACATCCCGTGACACCATACCCATAAGTGGTTATGACGGTCTTTTGTCCGATGCCCCACTGACTAAACCTTTAAAAGTAAAAATAGGGAATGGCAACCACCTGACACTTGTGTATTGTTGCAATATGTAGATGACCTATTGTTATGTTGTCCGGATAACGATACTTGTTTAAAAGCCACACTATCATTGTTACAATTCCTGGCTGAAAAAGGGTGCAAAGTGAATAGAACTAAGTTACAGGTATGCCAGAAAAAGGTTGTCTTTTTGGGCCACTGTATATCCCAGGGTACTCGACACCTCACTGAAGAACGAGTCCAGGCCATAAGACAAATGAATGTCCCACGCAACTTTAAGCAACTTTGTATGTTTCTGGGAATAGTGTCATATTGTAGACAATGGATACCACATGCCAGTTCTCTGATGCAGCCATTATATGATTGCTTGAAAATAGTACCCTATGTACTCACAGAAGCAGGTCATAAGTCTTTTAGCACCTTAAGAAAGTTACTAATTTCCGCACCTGCGATCGGGATCCCTGACTATACCAAAACATTTCATTTGTACATTGCTGAAATCACGGGACACGCAACAGGGGTGTTGACACAACAACACATCAAACAAAGGCCGGTAGCATATTTCTCAGCGGCTCTCGATCCTGTCTCTAGAGGATCACCGTCCTGTGTACGAGCAGTCGCAGCAGTGTCAATTATCATTGACAAATCCTCAGAAATTGTCTTAGACAATCCTGTAGTGGTACATACCACACATGACATACACGCCATCTTGTCACAAGTTCAGCCAAAACACATATCAATGGCGAGGCAGCTGCGTCTGCAATGCACCTTGCTCCTACCTCCCAATGTTACCTTCCAGCGATGCACTTCCTTTAACTTAGCACAACTTCTACCCTTACAGACAGATTTGACAGGGGGGAGTAATGGTGAAGGCACAGCACAAGAAACTCAGGATTCTGACACACTTTCATTTCATGACATAACATCTGATGAACACGATTGTTTTCAACTTATGGAACAAGAGATCACGGGGTTCCCACATGTCACAGACACACCCATTGCAAATGCAGAACACACACTGTACATAGATGGTAGTAGATTTGCCGATGACAAAGGTAAATATCACACAGGTTATGCTGTGGTAACGGACACACAGGTAATTGAGGCAAAGTCACTACCAGCACACATGTCTGCACAGGAAGCAGAACTAACAGCTTTAGAAAAAGCCTTAGAACACTTAGAGGGACAAGAAGGGAACATTTACACTGATTCTGCATACGCCTACGGTGTTGCACATGATTATGGTCACATATGGAAAGCTAGAGGTTACCTTACAGCAGCAGGCACACCTGTTAAACATGGTGAAGGAATCAAAAGAGTCCTGAACAATCTTCAAAAAGTTAGAAGAGTAGCCATTATGAAGATAGCGGCACACACGAGCGCAAAAACAACTGAGGCAAAAGGAAACGCATTTGCAGATTTAGCTGCAAAGAAGGCAGCTCTAGGGGAAGTAAGCCCTGAGACCTTAGCCACGGTACAGGTGAGTATGCCCGAAACCACATGGCAGCAGCTGATCGAACTACAGGAACAAGCAGGGACTACTGAGAAGGACCATTGGGTTAAGGAGGGAGCTGCACCAGGCCTTGACAATGTATGGAGAGAGGGAGACAAAATATGTCTACCCGCCTCTCTATACCCCGCAATGGCAGCGGCTGTCCACTTGCCCACTCATGTCAGCTCCAATTCTATCTATAGGATTGTAAGCCAAGGATGGCTAGCCCCTGGATTCAGTAGTACTGCAAGGAACTACTGTGCTGCATGCCAAATCTGTCTGTTAAATAACCCAGGACAGAGAGTGAAAACCCCACGTAAACATCAGGTTCGGGCCCAATATCCCTTTCAGAGACTGCAAATTGACTATATCCAAATGCCTAAGAGCGGCCCATTTGAATTTTGTCTCGTGTGCATCTGCTTATTTTCAGGCTGGCCAGAAAGTTATCCAGTGAAGTCAGCCACAGCGAAAGCCACAGCGAAGAAACTGATCACAGAGTTAATACCTAGGTTTGGTCTTCCTGAAACCATAGAATCAGATAGGGGAACACACTTTACAGGAGAAATCATGCAGAATGTAATGGCTATGTTAGGGGTTCAACAAAGTTTCCACACCCCTTATCACCCACAGAGTTCAGGATCAGTAGAAAGAGTAAATGGGACAATAAAGTTAAAAATACAAAAAGCTATGCAGGAGTTAAATAAACCATGGCCAGAATGTCTGCCTTTAGCTTTGTTCTCCATAAGGTATACTCCAACGGGAAAAACAGGGTTATCCCCATATGAAATACTTTTTGGGAATGCACCCAGACTAGGTTTATACTTTCCACAGAGTATGCAATTGCAATGTGATAGTTTGACTGCATATGTGATACAATTACAACAGCATCTAACTAAGATCCACAAAAGTGTGTATTCTTCTCTTCCAGACCCTAACTCAATAGCAGGTACTCATTCGCTGAGCCCCGGAGATTGGGTCTATGTAAAGAAACATACCAGAAAAGCTTTAGAGCCACGGTTTGAAGGACCATATCAAGTACTGCTGACCACTCCCACATCGGTCAAGTTGGAGGGTAAAGCAGCCTGGATCCACGCTTCACACTGTAAAAAGGAGCCAGTTGGCAAATGACAACATGTATCTTTTTATTCTTTTTGTTTCAGTAATCCTGACCAATAGTTTGGTTACCTCACAGAATGAAATTCACAAGGATGAAGGATTTTCTAAAAAAATGTTATTACTGAAGTTTAAATATGCTTATGCTCGGAAGTCAGGATATGAGAAATGTTGGATTTGCAGTAAATTACACCCCAGTACAGCAAACATACCACTGATGGCAGTTCCTATAAATTATACTGACCTTGCTAACAGTAGCATTAACATAACTGGAACAAATACCAGCAAGACAGTAATGTTTAAATCAAATGGTCTCGCCTTTCCCCCTGCCTGGTGTTTCAACTTAGGGAACACAACGGGAGGAAATAGAGAATGCCAAGACAGCAAGTTTAATTTGTCCATTGTCGTATTAAATGGAAGCTTCTACCCCAGTAATTCCAGCACACACCAGACATTATCTGACTTCCTCACTAACATTGTGGATAATAATGTTAGGTGGTTAGTATCCAACTTATCCCTCTATGGATACACCTCTCGTTATAGAAATGATATCAGTTCAAGATCAGTAGCTCTAGGAAACAATATATACATCTGTTGTGGGGATAAGTGTTATACCTGGATACCTAGAAGGGCTCAGGGATGGTGCTACCTCGCAAGTTTGGTACCAGTAATGGGAGTAGTGGGTGATGAACGAGGTGATCACCTACTAGAAGCTAGTATGCACCCCAGATATCCCCTCAGATATCATAGCAAGAGAGAAATATTCTTAGAGCAGGACATGGCATGGGCTTGGTTCCCGTCCTGGACAGGATGGGGTATAGACTTAATGAAGCGACTAAATAACTATACTGGAATAATTAATGATATTTTGGAGAAAAACTCTGATGACATTACTAAGTTAAATCTAGAGACCAGAGCCATCACAAAACAAATAGAATTACATGAGTTAGCGATTGAAAGTATGAGTGCAGCATTAACAGGACTCTGTGAGGCTACAGAAGACTATGAATGTTGTACTTGGATACATAACACCAGCATCGAGATACCCGACTATTATGACATCATTGCACGACACCGCACGGAAGTAAAGGATCTACAGGAGAAGGCCCGTAATATTGGCCGTGACTGGGATCCGTTTGGTGGAACTTTTAGCTTCTCAGGGTTATTCTCTTGGCTTAAGAAGGCAGCGATGACAATTATAGTGGTGCTTTTATTTGTATTTCTTCTTTATGCGTGCTTTAAACTGCTCATGTGCTTTTGCAAGAAAGCCAAGGTAAATGCTGTAGAAAAGATGGAACTTTTGTAAGTTGGATAAGATAGGTGGATTTGGTTCCTTGACATCACCCATCTTTCAGAAAAGCCACTCTTCCTGAATTTTAGATGTTGGTACTATCCAGGGGGATGGGTGTATACCCCTCTGACAACTCGCGGTCAGGGAGAGTACTTTGGACATAGGCCGACTAGAACTTGTTCAGGTGGACCCAGGGTAAGAGGGAAGGGTGATGTCAAAGGGGGAAATTGTGAGGATCAAGGTATAAGAAACCAAGATGGTTGACAGTATGTTTCACTAAATGCTTATCTCGTCTGTTTTATTCTCAGTTGTTTTAAAGACACATCATCCTTAAGTCCGGATGGGTGCAGTCACGTACACATAAGAGGAAACCATGTCGTAAGGGTCATCTGCCACATCAGCTCTAAAAGCAGAAGACACTTAGAAATTGCCTTTTATGGAAGTTGTTTTGCTTCAACATTTTTAACGCCTGTCTTTTTTTAGTGTATAAAAAGAGCTGTGTTAATAAAGGACCTCAGAGTGGGTGCGACCGTCTGAGCAGACATACTGAGAACTTCTTTCCGTGTCTCCTTGCTTAGATAAGAACTCTAATAACAATTGGGAAACGGTAACATAACTTGATGAATAGGTGACTTGCAGTAGTCACACCTAACAATATTAAAACCAAAAAAACAATGGACATGTGATCACAGTATACAACTAAATACTGAATCAGATAGTTGGTCTCATAGTGGGAGACCAAACACAGAGATTCAGAGAAACCAACATGTTTCAGAAATAATTCCTTCTTCAAGGGCTCATTTAGTGCAGACTGTACTGTATTTCTATGTACTATACATATAAACATATTAAAGCACAAGTTCATTATGTATAAGTATATATTAACATGTATATGGTACAAGATGATTAATAATATAGTAAAAAAATGGGCAGCAATCTAACGCTCAGCATGGGGGGGGGGGGGGGGACAAAAGAGGGCAGGCAATCATAGAGCAATCATAGAGCATGAAATACTTACAAAATGTCCATCATAGGCAACGTGCATTACACATCAGGTTCCACTTGTGATGAAGTCTGCGTTTTAGATTTCAGCCATCATATGGGTACAGTCACATGGAACAGTACACCGTATTGGGAATTGGACGGAGCAAGAAAGGCTCTCAATCCAAAATGTGGCAACTGTTATTATTTTTATTTATCGGGAGGCAGAATTTATGGCAATTGTATAATATAAAATACATAGATGTGCCTCTCTGCCACAAAAAATTTGCAATGCGCTTATCTGACAGGTGTGTCCATGGGGATTGTCACAGCGGGACCCCTAAGCATGAAAAAGTATAGGCTGCAAATATAGTGTGGGCGTCAATGAGATTAAATATCTACCAGTCAAAAGTCTAAAGCATAAAAATAGGATTTTTATATACAGCTTACCTGTAAAATCCTTTTCTTGAGAGTACATCACGGGACACAGGAGCTCATTACATAGTGGGTTATATAGGCACCTCTGGTGATTGGACACTGGTTAACCCCAATTAAGGAGAATTCCTCCCCTATATAACCCCTCCCATATGGGAGGCACCTCAGTTTTGTAGCAAAGCAATAGGAAACCACGTAAAACCCAAGAGGGGCGGGAGCCTTGTATCCTGTGATGTACACTCAAGAAAAGGATTTTACAGGTAAGCTGTATATAAAAATCCTATTTTCTTGATCATACATCATGGGACACAGGAGTTAATTACATCGTGGGATGTCCCAAAGCAATGCTCAGATTGAGGGGAGGGAGACACAGATCATAATTATAGACCGGAGGACCTAAACTGCAGCCTGCAGTACACTGTGCCCAAAGGCGATATCCTCTTGCCATCTGACATCCACCTGATAGAATCTGGTGAATGTGTGGACTGATGACCAAGTTGCAGCCTTACAGATCTGAGCCAGAGAGGCCTGGTGATGCACTGCCCAAGAAGCACTTACAGCCCTAGTAGAGTGCGCTTTCACTTGCAAAGGAGGGATTTTCCCTTTAACACTATAGGCCTGAGAAATAATCTGTCTAATCCACCTTGAGAGAGTGGATTTTGATGCCGCCTGGCCCTTCCTAGGGTCAAATGAATAATGAAAAATGAATAAGCAATCAGTTTTCCTTATCTGAGCAGTTGCTTGAAGATAGATACTGATTGCCCTAACCACATCCAACGTGTGCAAAGATTCTTCTTCTGCAGACTGTGGGTCCAGAAAAAAGGATGGTAGGATTACATCTTGATTCAAATGGAATCCCGAAACCACCTTAGGTAGAAAGGACCTGTTGGCACGCATGACCACCCGGTCCTTATGATCAATTAGATATGGCTCTTTGCTGGAGAGAGCTGCTAGTTCTGACACTCTTCTAGCTGTGGATATGGCTACCAGGAAAAACAATTTTTTGGTCAATAGAACTAATGAAGCCAGATGCAAAGGTTCAAAAGGTTGCCCCTGCAAAGCCGAGAGAACCAAATTCAGATCCCATGGGCATACCGGAGGTTTGACTGGCGGCCTTATCCGCATAGCCCCCTGGATGAAAGCCCGCACCAGGGAATGTGATGCAAGTGGCTTCTGAAAAAACACTGACAAGGCTGAAATCTGCACCTTGATAGTGCTTATGGCCAAATTCATTTCTAGGCCTGACTGGAGGAAGGCCAAGATCCTGCTAATGACATACTTTCTAGGATGCCATTCCCTGAGTTCACACCAGGAAACATATGCCCTCCAGATTTTGTAGTAAATAAGCCTGGAGGTCGGCTTTCTGGCATTAATCAGAGTAGAAAGGACTGGCCCCGAAAGCCCACGGTCTCTCAGAATGTGGGTCTCAGCAGCCAAAACGTCAAATTCAGACTGTGTAAAGCAGGATGGTAAATTGGACCCTGTGAGAGCAGATCTGGCCGGAGAGGGAGGATCCATGGCCTGCCTACTGCCAACTTCATGATCTCTGCGTACCACGGTCGCCTGGGCCAAGCAGGGGCTACCAAAAGAACCGATTTTGTCTCCCTCTTGACTCTACCCAGGAACCGCAACAGAAGCGGGCACGGCGGGAAGGCGTAAATCAGATTGTACTGATCCCAGGGAACTGTCAGAGCATCTGAACCCCTGAGCAAGTGTATCTCTTGTTCTTGACACAAATTTGTCCAGTTTTCTGTTGAACCTGGACACAAACATATCTACGTCTGGAGTACCCCACCTGCGACATATGTCCCAAAACACGTCGGGGTGCAGAGCCCATTCTCCTGGGCACAACTGCTGGCGGCTCAGAAAATCCGCCTGCCAATTTTCCACTCCTGGAATGAAGACTGCAGAAAAGCATGGAATATGCTTTTCTGCCCAGACAAGTATGCGATTCACCTCTTTTTGCGCAACCAGACTCCTGGTACCGCCCTGGTGATTGATATAGGCCACTGCTGTGGCATTGTTGGACTGAACCCGAACAGGGAGACCCCGTAGTCTGGAAGACCACTTTATGAGAGCCATATAAACTGCCCGGATCTCCAAGACATTTATGGGCAATAGCTTCTCGTTTGCAGACCATTTCCCCTGCGAGCACGTCTCCTCTAACACTGCTCCCCAGCCTGTCAGGCTGGCATCTGTCGTAATAACCTTCCATGGAAGAGGAAGAAAAGTTTTGCCTTTCAGCAAATTCTCAGTTTGTAACCACCAGACGAGACTCTTGCGTGTCCCTGGGGATAGACGCATAGGAAGATCCAAGGATTGGGGCTTCCTGTTCCAAGCCGCAAGGATGCATCTTTGCAGAGGCCTTGAGTGGAACTGGGCAAATGGAACGGCCTGGAAGGAGGTGACCATTTTCCCTAACAGTCTCACGCACAACCGAATGGGGGAAGATCTCCTGCCCAGAATTAGGCGCATTAGATCCCCAATGGCCAAGGCTTTTGGCCTTGGAAGAAACACCTTGCCCTGATAAACATACCCAGGTATTCCAAGCTGGTAGCAGGCTGTAAGGACAACTTTTCTAGGTTTATAATCCAACCTAGGCGTTCCAGGTGTTCTAGCGTTCTGGTAACACTGTGGTTCAGGTACGCTACTGTTTTCTCCATGAGACGCAAGTCGTCTAGATAAGCCATGACAGCTATACCCTGAGCTCTTAGGTTTGCCAAGAGAGGGTGCAGAATCTTTGTGAAGACTCGATTTGGCAAATTGGCACATGGAGATATGCATCCTTGATGCCTATTGATGCCATAAACTCTCCCCCTTGCAGGGAGGAGACCACAGTGCCAATTGACTGCATTCGGAAGGACCGGATGCGTAAAAAACGGTTCAGATCCTTCAGATCCAGGATAGGTCTGACACTTTCATTTGGCTTTGGAACGGTGAAGAGATTTGAGTAAAACCCTGAACCCTGTTCTTTTGGGTCCACTTCTACTATCACCCCCTGGGATAGTAAGTGATCTAAGGCCAAAAATAGCTTTCGCCCCCAAGTCTTTTTCTGCCCCTGGGCCCGGCCCTGAGCCTTTCCTGTAGAGGAGGGTTGAGAAGGCCATCGCCACTGCTTAGAGCTTGATGCTCCGGGAGAGAGTGAACGCCTAAATGATGGACGTTTGCTCCTTTTGACTGGAAGGAGAGTAGATTTACCTCCTGAAATTTTTTGGACGAATTTGTCTAATTCTTCTCCAAACAAACGTTCCCCTTTAAACGGGAACCCAATCAAATGCTTCTTGCATGATAGCTCAGCTGTCCAATTCTTTAGCCATAGGGCCCTTCGCATGTGTACCAACAGGAGAGACAAACGAGATGCTTGTTGGACAGAATCCAAAATCGCATCAATCATGAAACACAGAATTTGAGGTATTTCTGCATAATTCTCCACTTCCTCACTGGGAAGGAGGCCAAGCATCTGCTTAACCTGTTCCTCGAGGAACTGACACAACCCCATGGCTGCGACTGTAGGTTGCACTACAGCGCCAGTCATGGAAAAGGAGGCTTTTAATAATGTTTCCAACTTCTTATCAGTTGGATCTTTAAATACCTGAGCATTATCCAACGGACAGGTCAGGTTTTTATTCACGCAAGAAACAGCCGTATCGACAGATGGGACCACCCATTTCTTGGTGAAACTTTCCTCCAGAGGATAATGCATAGAAAACCTTTTAGGAGGAGCAAACAATTTATCGGGATGTCCCCAATCCTCATACATCAATTTATCCATTAAGGGATGAATTGGAAAAGAAAAAGCAGTCTGTGGGACTTTCCTGACTCCCAGGGAAGAAACAGAGGATGTAGAGACTTCAGCAGCAGGCATTCTGAATGTGGTACGCACCAATTCAGTATAATACTGCAACTGTTTTCTGAGCGCCTGGGAGGAGGGGACTCTCTCCTCTTGCTCTGATTCCTCTGACTGCTCAAGATCCCTGTCCCAAGATAGGGATCTCTCCTCATTGTCAGAAGAATCATCTGAAAGAGGAATCTCAGCAGAGGGAGGGGATCTACCCCTTTTCCTGCTATCTTTCAGGGAAGCAGAAATAAAATTCATGATTCTCCCTTCAAAACCCTCCAATGTAGCCCTAAGGGAGTCCTCAGTGACGTATACCGGGGCTGAGACATTAGGAGAGGCTACAAAACCTGACAGGGGCACTGACTCATCCAGTGAGGCTGGCTCCAGTCTTGCAGGGGGATGGTAACTTACAGGCATTTTTAGAACCCCTGGACCTAGGCGGTTATTTACCAGTGCCCTTGTTACCTTCCCCTGAGACCCTCTTACGAGGAGACATAGTCCTAAGCTACAAAGCAGAGGTACTAGTACAAAGTGCAATCACTGTTGTGCTTAAAGTCTCACAATAAATATATATGCTTAAACTGCACAACCTGATGCTGAGTAGGTGTCTAAGGTTTGCCTGGATCCAATCCCTTGGGATGCTTACTGCCCACAGCTCCTGTGTCTCACACTTACAGCCCCCTGACGCTCTGGGCTTTTTAAAACTGCCGCCTGGCACCTGCGCAGTACAGCGCCGTGCACACCAACGTGCACGGCTTACAACCACACTCCCCCTCCTCCATTAGCCTGGGAGCGTGCTTGGCGCGTGTGCACGCGCGCGCGGGTGCACGAGGACCGCCAGAATCCAGGGGGGAAAGGGAATCTCCATCAGAGCTGCGTGGGACCCCTGTATTACCTTTATTGTGGCAGGGATTGCAGTGGAGACGTGAGACCTCTGGAGAACCAGGCTTCACTGAGCGTGTGTACTCAAAGGCATGTAAGTATGCATCAGGCTGCTCTTACTCCCTCTAGTGGTGGAAACCAGGTAAGACATACTACTACTCAAATGAAGAAATCCATAATATAATTGTATATAGGATTAGCTTCCCTTACCTGTCCTCGCCGCAGGAATTGCTGAAAACAGACAGATTCCAGCCTTCACCCATCACGACGGGCAGAGTTGTGCCAACCTTCAGGTTTTTTTGGGGTTCTTTCTCAGAAGAACCTCCTACCTGGAGCTTGTAAAAGACTCAGCCAGAAACTTTCGTGCCACTATGTAAATAGTACACCAAGTCTGGTTTTCCCAGAGCCCAGTCTTCCAATAGGAGAGGACTTACAGGCCAAACCTCATTTCTTCGGATGATGAGGCCCGGGTACCATACCATCTTGGGAGTCAAATATCGGCCCGAGATATGGATCCGGTTTGTTGTAGCCCTTAGGCCCCCGCAGGGACCTGCACAGAACTTTCTTCATAGCACATGTTTTACGTGACCAACCACCATAGACACTGGCGAAAAAACTGAGGTGCCTCCCATATGGGAGGGGTTATATAGGGGAGGAATTCTCCTTAATTGGGGTTAACCAGTGTCCAATCACCAGAGGTGCCTATATAACCCACTATGTAATGAGCTCCTGTGTCCCGTGATGTATGATCAAGAAAAGACTGTTGTATATAGATTAACTAGACTGAATAGGTATATACAAAGTGCTCTGCTGTTTGGAACCAAAATATATTTATATATAGTGGCCCAGTAAGTAGGCTACCAGTTGGCATATATGGTGTATGTAATGCCTAAAAAGGAGTGTGCTAGTGAGCACACACACGTGATTTATTTCTGATTGAGGTACAGAGAAAAAAAATCAATCACACCAAACTTACTTTTGGCAGACAGTGAAGCCAATGACAATATAGTCGCCTAGATAGTGGAAGAGATCCTGGCTGTGTAGCAACTAATAATGTTACTGACAGAATATATAAAGGTACTAGGGTGTTGTAGTATGAGCCTCCCGATTGGAAAACAACCCAATCATGGAGGTGACCCTGGGGCATGTCCAAGTGTCGGAAGATGTGCCCCAGGTCAGCTGTGACATGCGCCGTAGACAGCGGCGCGCATGCGCACTAAATGCGGCAAATCCAAGAATGGATTTGCCAAATTTGTCGACTCCCGTGCGCATGCGCGGGAGTGACGTCATCGCGGCTTCGCCGTATGACAGCGGCGGAGCTGCGAGGCGCGACTCCCGTGCGCATGCGCGGGAGTGACGTCATCGCGGTTGCGCCGCTGTGATTCGTCGGAGCTGCGAGACGCCACAAGCAACATGGATGCGGCGGACTACAGGGGACAGCGGCGACTTCGCTGGCTCCTGTGTCAGGTAAGTGACACATAATGAGCTACTATGCGATGCATAGTAGTCCATTATGCTTTACCTTTGCAGGGAAAAAAAGAGGAAGTAAATCCATCAGGGTTTACTTCCTCTTTAAAAAGAAATGTATTTTAGACGAAAAAGTCCACAAAAAGCCAATGAGTCCAATAAAACACCAACCTATCTCACAGCTAGTAGTCTCATATGTCCAATTACTACCACATAAAGATATTCGCTCCTTATCAAATGAGAAACAGTACAATCCTTTAGAACCCACTAACTATAGTTCAGTGTAAAAAAACAAAACAAAAGCACAAGTGACCTCTGACAAAATCGTATATCAATCGCATGGATTAACCTAATGCGATTCAGACACGACCATGGTGAGTGTAATATTAACTGATATACTCTTTAACAGTGTTTAAAAAACTCCAAAATATACCAAAAAGATTATAAGTAAATTCTGTGAGGAACATCTAAATAACAAAAAAGTGATACTTTATACGGCCTTAGCCTTAAAATCGCATGAGTATTAAATGTGATTTCTCCAGCAACTCATCAGCTAAATTAGTAAATAAATCTACTATAAAAGTGCAGAAACTTCTTAAAAGTATAAAGTGCGTTAAATCCAAGTGAAAGATCAAAATAATAGAGTGCAAAATATATATCACAAAAATCAAGATAATAAAGTGCAAATTTTATATCACAACCAATACCCAAAGTAAATCGCAAGACCTAAAACATATATATAATAAAAATATATATATGTAAAAATAAAATAAAAATAAAAATAAATATAAAACTAGAAATAAAAATATAAAGCCAAAACTGAAAATAAAAATAAAAATAAAAATAAAAATAAATATAAAAATAAAAATAAAAAATAGAAAAAATATAAATAAAAATAAAAATAAAAGTAAAACTGAAAGAAAAAGAAAAAGAAAGAGAAAAAAACACAAAAATTAGATAATTAAAAAACCCAGCAACAAAATGATAATTTAGTGTCCACTTGTCCAAAAGTCTTCAATAATGTAAGTCCAACAATAAATGTTCAAGAAGTGACTTTAGTGCTTGTTGTGAAATCTTCAAAGTGACTTCCGTGCTCCCCCACAAGGTGCCCCACTCACCAGAAGAATACACCCCTGCAGGGGTAATTCGCCTTTAATCAAATCTGAAGGAATCCAGCTCCTTGGCCCGTATTCTATGATCATTCGTATCCAGAAGGAAATTCCATTTATATCCTCATAAGAAAGAAATCATAATCTCCATAGTGTAATCCCTATAAAAAAAACATTTATTTCCACAAAAAGTAAAAAACAAAATTCATATGATAAAAAAGAAGAAGAAATGGTAGTCAATATGGAAACACAGTCCACCAAAAAATTCTACTTCACATATGCTCCGTGGGTTATTGATCCATTTCATAGATGTCAGCCCCAACAAAAATAAAAATGTATATATAAAAAACAAACTTAAAAAATATATATGCTAGTGACTCTCTGTCCTAGGGAACACGAACAATCTTGAGTAATATAAATCGCTCCGATGGAGATGATGTTAGTGAGCAATATCCCCAGATTAGTTCTGTTCTGTAACGATCTATATTATTAGTAAGTTCCCCTAGATTAGAGCCCTTATGGCGAAAGAACTCAAGCCAACAGCGAGTACCGTTCGGTGGATACGCAGCGTGCGCTCCAACTGCGTTCCATCCACCGTGGGCGACCCGGAAATGACGTAGTAAGCGTAAGGATTGTACTGTGTTTCTCATTTGATAAGGAGCGAATATCTTTATGTGGTAGTAATTGGACATATGAGACTACTAGCTGTGAGATAGGTTGGTGTTTTATTGGACTCGTTGGCTTTTTGTGGACTTTTTCGTCTAAAATACATTTCTTTTTAAGTGTTTAGAATTATTATTATTATTATTTCTTCTGATAAAAGGTAGCGCCAAGCCGTATTTATTGTTGTAGAAACCCCGATTGGGGATTTTCTTCTTTTTTGGGGGGCTGCAACCTATAAATATACATATATATATATATATATATATATATATACAGCTTTTTGAGCCCACCGCCTGGTCTTGTCTATCCCACACCCAGATTTGATTAGCACGGTTTCTTCATCCTTTATAATATTCCACATGGACATGATGTCACAGCGGTGGGGAGGGGGGAACCCGGAAGTGGGCCCCAGGGCAGGCAGAACCACGGAGCCTCCCTTTTCCAGGGGACACAGCTGCAGGGCACATAGGATTGCAGATTTAGAAGTAAATAAGGTAGAACAATAGGCATTTAGACATTTGAACAGTTGTATGTAAGACCACATGTGTGGGATGGAACCTGAAATATGAGACGCAGAACCTGCAAAAAAATAATAATAAATACTGAAATTAGCAATGTTTATACAAATTGTTGGTCATTATTAGGGATGAGCTTGGTGTTCGAGTCGAATACATGTTCGACTCGAACACCGTCCATTTGCCCGTTCGGGGAATACCGAACGTTATGGGCTGTTTGTGCTAAATTCGCGTGGCGCTCCCGGCCCACAATGCACTGCACCATCGCAGTGCATTGCTGGCTCATGATTGGCCAAGCCCGCACTGTGACCCCGCATGCTTGGCCAATCACAGTGCGGGCAGCGAGGAGAGCCACAATTGGCCACAGGCAGGATGTCTGTGGCCAATTATAGCTCAGGGGGTTTAGTACTCGCCCCACACTATATAAGGCTGCCAGCGCAGCAGCCTTGTGTAGTGTGTTCCTGCGTGCAGGGAGAGAAGGATAGGCAGGGACAGTGTGTTCTTTTCTCAGACATCTGCAGGAGTTAAAGTGGGTGTTGTGTGCTTCCAGCACAGTATACACCTGTAGCTACCCTTTATTGCTGGTGTTCTCTAATATAGGCATCTGCAGGAGTTAAAGTGGGTGTTGTGTGCCTCCAGCACAGTATACACCTTTATCTACCCTTTATTGCTGGTGTTCTCTAATACAGGCATCTGCAGGAGTTAAAGTGGGTGTTGTGTGCCTCCAGCACAGTATACACCTGTAGCTACCCTTTATTGCTGGTGTTCTTTAATACAGGCATCTGCAGGAGTTAAAGTGGGCGTTGTGTGCCTCCAGCAAAGTATTCACCTGTAGCTACCCTTTATTGCTGGTGTTCTTTAATACAGGCATCTGCAGGAGTTAAAGTGGGCGTTGTGTGCCTCCAGCACAGTATTCACCTGTAGCTACTCTTTATTGCTGGTGTTCTCTAATACAGGCATCTGCAGGAGTTAAAGTGGGTGTTGTGTGCCTCCCAGCACAGTATACACCTGTAGCTACCCTTAATTGATGGTGTTCTCTAATACAGGCATCTGCAGGAGTTAAAGTGGGTGTTGTATGCCTCCCAGCACAGTATACACCTGTAGCTACCCTTAATTGATGGTGTTCTCTAATACAGGCATCTGCAGGAGTTAAAGTGGGTGTTGTGTGCCTCCAGCACAGTATACACCTAAAGATACCCCTTATTGCTGGTGTTCTGTAATACAGGCATCTGCAGCAGTTAAATTGGGTGTTGTGTGCCTCCAGCACAATATACACCTGAAGCTACCCTTTATTACTGGTGTTCTGTAACACAGGCATATGCAGCATTTACAGTGGGTGTTGTGTGCCTCCTGCACAGTATACACTACCCAATTTCTGGTTTTCCCATCTCCCTGCAGGCCATTACTATGTCTGGAAGGCCAAAAAGAAGAGGCAAACAGTCACGAGCCAATAAAAGAGGGCAAGCAGGCTCAGTGTCTAGAAACAACAGTGCTCCCCAAGCCCTCCTCATCCTCCTCATCCTCTCTCACCCCGGCTGCCAACGCATCCTCTTACCTCGTCTGACTGTTATCAGTCACTCCTTCCCTAGACCCACCATGTCCTTCTGAGGAGTCCCCCGAAATGTTTGAGCACAGTGTTGGATGCATGCTCTAGGAGGATGCTCAGCGTTTTGAAGGCTCTGACGATGATACCCAGCTAGAGGAAGGCAGTAGTGTGAGTGCAGAGAGAGGGGTTGCTCAAGAAGGACAGCAATCTGGCAGTCATGTTCCACCAGCTGCAGCATACTGCCAGGTTTGATCCAGTGATGAAGAGGGAGGGGATGATGAGGTCACTGACTCCACCTGGGTGCCTGATAGGAGAGAGGAGAAGGAGGAGGAGGCACATGTCCAATTAGGCAGGATGCCCTCCGGGGCCAGCTTAGGGGCAGCACACCGACCGAATCACACCGCAGAGCTCTGCGCTTTATTCCAAAAGTTCTTTGGTGTGGGCCTTTTTTGAGATGAGTGCATCAGATCGCACCACTGCTATTTGCAACATGTCTCGAGCGTATCTGGCATGGGCAAAACATAAGCCACTTGGGCACCACATGCTTGACCAGACATATGTTGACCTGTCATGCAGCTCGTTGGCAAGAGTAGCTTAAAGACCCACACCAAAGAACAAAGCGGACCTCTCCTTGCTCCTCATCAGCTGGGATCTCCAACCCCACTACCCCACTAGTCCTTCAGTCCTCTCTGAAACCTGCACTGAGAGGAATAAAGGTGTAGAATTAGGTGTGTCACAGCCAAGTACTTGCAGGCACTTTGCTAGCAGTACACCCATGTCCGATTGTAGCAGGCAAATTTCCCTGCTCCAGCTGCTGGACCGTCAAAAGAAGTTCACTCCCAGCCATCCACATGCCCAGCGGTTGAATGCTAGCTTGGCTAAATTGCTAGCACTTCAACTGCTGCCTTTTCAGTTGGTAGGCTCGGCCCCCTTCCGGGAGTTTGTGAAATGTGCTGTTCCTCAGTGGCAGGCATGGACAGGGACGTTACCTATCCTTCACGGACCATTGGGTCATTCTTCTGGCAGCTGGGAAGGATGCAGGACAAGGTGCAGTAGTGTTGGAGGTTGTCCTGCCACCACGTCTCCAAAATGCTACTACTGGTTGTGACACACTTCTCTCCTCTACCCCCTCCTCTTCTCCTTCCTCCATGGCCTCTTCCACCAGTGGTGCTCCATAGGTGTTCAAGGGGCTACGCAAGTACGCAGGCAAAAAGATGCCATGCTGTGCTTGTGCTGGTTTGTTTGGAGGACAGGAGCCACACTGGGGCAGATATTTTGTCAGTTCTGCAGTGGCAGGCCGAGAGGTGGTTGACGCCACGCCAGCTTAAGCCAGCAATGGTGGTTTGAAACAATGGCACCAACCTCCTCTCCACCCTCTGACAGGGACAACTGACCCATGTGCCTTGTGTGGCTCACATCCTTAACCTGGTGGTGCAGCGGTTCTTGGACAGGTACCCGGGCTTACAGGATGTCCTGAGGGAGGCCAGGAAAGTCTGTGTGCATTTCCGCCGATCATTTAATGCCTGTGCTCGGCTGGCTAAGCTCCAAAAGGAGTTGAACCTGCCCAAAGACCGCCTTATATGTGACATGCCCACCAGGGGGAACTCAACATTGGCCATGCTGCAGTGGCTGCACACGCAGCAGAGGGCCATCAATGAGTACCTGTGTGACTACGGCACCAGGACAGGGTCAGGGGAGCTCGTTTTTTTTCACCATGCCAGTGGGGCATGATCAGGGATGCATGCATTGTCCTGTCACCATTTGAGGAGGCCACAAGGATGGTGAGCAATGACAGTGCATGCATCAGTGTCACTGTACCTCTTGTCCACCTATTGGAGCACATGCTGCGTGGAATAATGGACAGGGCACTTGAGGCAGAACAGAGGCAGGAAGAGGAGGACTTCCTTGCCTCTCAAGGCCCCCTTTATCCAGACAGTGTTCCTGCTGTCCCACCCATCACGCAGGAAGAGGAGGAGGAGGAGGCTTGTGTCAGCATGGAGGTAGAGGCTGGCACTCAGCATCAGCAGCAGCAGTCTTTTAGGGATGATTTACAGTCCCAAGAAACCAGTGGACTTGTACGTGGCTGGGAGGAGGTGGCTGCAGATCATGTTGTCCTTAGTGACCCAGAGGACTCCCGACCAAATGCCTCAGCTAACCTACACTGCATGGTCTCCCTGATCCTGCAAAGCCTGCGGAAGGATCCTCGTATTCTTCAGATCAAGGAGAGGGACCATTACTGGCTGGCCACTCTCCATGATCCATGGTACAAGGGTAAGGTTGCAGACCTTATCTTGCAGAGGGAGCAGAGGATGACACATCTTCGGGAGAGCTTGCAGAAAGGTCTGTGCGATACGTTCCCAGAGACTGGGAGGTTACAAACTCCTGATCCTGGACAACGTGTTGCTGAGGCTTTGATCAGTCACAGAAGGAGCGGTGGAGAAGGTAGCCATCTGACCGATGCGTTCAGACAATTTTTTAGTCTGCAGCCCCAAGGTATGATCGGTTCCAGCAACCATCGCCAGCATCTGATTTATATGGTGCAGGAATACCTAGGGGCAAGGTCAGACTTGGACACCTTTCCCACTGAAAATCTTCTGGCTTACTGGGTCTTGAGGATGGATCACTGGCCAGAGCTTTCACAGTATGCAATTGTGCTACTGGCTTGTCCTGCCTCCAGCGTTCTTTCGGAATGCACCTTCAGTGCTGCTGGAGGCTTTGTAACTGATCAAAGGGTGCGCCTGTCCACCGACTCGGTTGATCGACTGACCTTCATAAAGATGAATCAGTCTTGGATCACCACCAGCTACCAAGCATCTGAAGCTGATGTAACCGAATATTTTTTTTTAAAATCTCACATCCCTTCAAGACTGCCTATGCTGATGCATACCAGCACCACACCAGCAAGCAGTGCCTAAGGCCCAATTTTTCAGCCCCTGTTTAACAGGGGCATGTAATTACCATTCTTGATATAATATTTCACAGCAGGGCCCGTTTCTGCGCCCACCAAGAATAACTGTGAGGACTTATAGTGCTGTGGCACCATCACTACCACCACAACCACCAAAGGCCCAATTTTTCTACCACTGTTCAACAATGGCATGTAATTACAATTCTTGATATAATCATTCACAGCAGGGCACTCCAGCACCCACCAAGAGTCACTTTGAGGGCTTACAGTGTTGGTGCCCCCATTTCTGCAGAGCATATAGGGCAGGCCCCTACTTTCAAACATCCAACTTACAAATGTCTCCTACTTGCAAACGGAAGGAGACAACAGGAAGTAAGATGAAAAAAGACGGACGGCCAACAAAAATAATACAGGGGTGATAACCCTTCCCTATGTTTTCCAAAAAGCTTAAAGATAGATTTTTTGACTGGAGCTACACTTTAAAAATGTACAAGCTCAAAATTACAAAGAGATTCTACTTAACACAACAAACCTACACAGTCCTTGTCTTGTTTTCACCGCCTGTATAATGCTGTTCTGAGTATATAGGGCAAGGGTAGGGAACCTTGCCTCTCCAGCTGTTTTGAAACGACAACTCCCTTGAGACATTGCAAGACCCTAGCATGACTGCTAGAGGCAGAGGCATGATGAGATTTGTAGTTTCAAAACAGCTGGAGAGCCGAGGTTCCCTACCTCTGATATAGGGCCTGGGGGCCCCACGCCTTTCCTTTTTTAATTTAGGTACGGAGTTCCCCTTAATATCCGTACAAGACCCAAAGGGGCGGCGGGGCTACCCATGCCATTTTTTCTCAATGATTTTCATCCGTATTGCTGGAACCAGACATGACATTAAAACCACAAGCAGTTTTAAATGACTTTTTTTCTGTTAAATGTCATTTTGTGCAGGGACTGTTCTAAACACGGGAAGCACGTGCCACTTCACAGGCATACTATAGACGCCCCCCAGGCACGATATTTAAAATAATATTTCACTTTTAAAATCAGTGCTCCCGAAAAAACTGCTGTTTTAAAAAAGAAAATTGGCATTGACCCATGTCCCCTTGGGCAGGAGCCGGGTCCCCAAACCCTTTTTAGGTCAATATCTTGCTTATTAGCCATTAAAATTAGCACTTTTTATTTTGAACATTCGAGTCCCATAGACTTCAATGGGGTTCTAAAGTTCGTGTAAATTTTCGGTCCATTCGAAAGTTCTGGTGTCAACCGAACCGGGGGGGTTGGGGGGTTCGGCTCATCCCTAGTCATTAGACATGTGCATTCATTTTCGTCCGAATGCATTTTCGTCCGAATTTCAGCTATTTTCGTTTTGACAAACGATAACGAAAGCACAGAATCCGAAAAACAAAAGATCCGACATAAATAAATGCTTTATTTTTGTTTTCATTGTTACAACAGTTCGATATAGAATAGGAGATTCGACGTGACTCTGACAATAACAATCTGTGTCTATAGAACCTGTGGTCGAATGTGCCTAACCTTACCTCTATTAGTCCAAGATTATATAGAGAAAGTATTCGACAGAGAAAAATGATTTGACAGAGAGAAAAGATTCTGAAAGTTACTGTCCTAAAAAGTGTTTGGGGACCCGGGTCCTGCCCCAGGGGATATGTATCAATGCAAAAAAAAGTTTTAAAAACTTTTTTCGGGAGCAGTGATTTTAATAATGATTAAAGTGAAACAATAAAAGTGTAATATTCCTTTAAATTTCATACGGCGGGGGGGGGGGGGGGGGGGTGTCTATAGTATGCCTGTAAAGGGGCGCATATTTCTGGTGCTTAGAACTGTCCCTGCACAAAGTGTCATTTATGCAGGAAAAAAAGTCCTTTAAAATCACTCGCAGCTATTATGAATTGTCGGCTCCGTAATACAGAGAACGCTCATTGAAAGTCATTGATAAAAAAATAAATAAATAAAAAAGCGTGGGGGTCCCCCAAATTCAATTACCAGGCCCTTCAGGTCTGGTATGGATATTAAGGGGAACCCTGCGTCAACTTAAAAAAAAAATTGGACGTGGGGTTCCCCCTAAATATCCATACCAGACCCTTCAGGTCTGATATGGATATTAAGGGGAACCCCGCGTCAAATTAAAAAAATTTTACTTGGGGTCCCCCTAAAAATCTATACCAGACCCTTTATCCGAGCACGCAACCTGGCAGGCCGCAGGAAAAGAGGGGGGACGAGAGAGCGCCCCCCCTCCCTCCTGAACCGTACCAGGCCACATGCCCTCAACATTGGGAGGATGCTTTGGGGGTCTGTGACCCCTCAAAGCACCATGTCCCCATGTTGATGGGGACAAGGGCCTCATCCCCACAACCCTAGCCGGTGGTTGTGGGGGTCTGCGGGCGGGGGGCTTATCAGAATCTGGAAGCCCTCTTTAACCAATTCAATACAGGGCACTTTCGCCCCCTTCCTTCCCAGCCCAATTTTCAGCTTTCATCGCTCTAGCGCTTTCAGTGACAATTGCACGGTCATGCTACACTGTACCCAAATGAATTTTTTATCATTTTGTTCGCACAAATAGAGCTTTATTTTGGTGGTATTTATTCACGACTCCGTTTTTTATTTTTTGCGATATAAGCGCAAAAAAGCGGAAATTTGGAAAAAAAAACTATATTTTCTTTTTTCTATTTTAAAAGAAATCCAATAAAATCAAATTTTGTCATACATTTAAGCCAAAATGTATTCTGCTACATGTTTTTGGTAAAAAAAATTCCGTTAAGTGTATAATAATTGGTTTGTGTGATCACGGACATATGTACGCAAATGATCATGTACATATGTGTGCAGGTGATCATGTATATATGTGTGCAGATAATCATTGGAACATGTGATTTTAGTGGGACATATGTGGGGGACATGTTTTTATTATTAGGGACATGTGTTTTTATTATTTAGGGACATATGTGGGGACTGTGTTTATACTGTGTGGTGTGTTGTGTATTACACTAGACTGGTGATCAGTGAGTAAAAAGCTGTAAAAAACAGCTCATACTCACTGATCATCAGCCGGCTGCAGCGATCTGCTCTCCTCTCCTCAGCGATGACTTCTGTGTGAGGAGAGGAGGAGCCGATTGCCTAGCAACCGGCTGTTTGTTTACATCACATGAGGGCCGTGAGTGGACACGGCTGTCATGTGATCAGGAGGGCCAATCAGAGAGCCCTCCTGCCGATCTGAGATGCGCCGTGTCCGGGTGACACGGGCACATCGGGATCGCGCCGCTGCGCGGGCACGTTCCTGAACGTCCTATCAGAAGTAGACGGCTCCCACCCGGCCAATGCACATATACGGCCGGGTGGGAGCCGTCTACGTCTGATAGGAGTGGTTAACAAGGGGACCCCCAGATCCCGCCCCCCCTGTTTGAAATGGTAAGGGGGTACAAAAGTACCCCTACCATTTCACAAAGAAAGTGTAAAAAATAGTTAAATAAGACAAAACACACTTTTGAAAAATTCCTTTATTAAAAATAAAAAATAATAAAAAAAAGATTCCAGCGGTGGTAATCCACTCTTGCTATCCAGCGACGGATGTCCAACGATGGCTCATCTGAATCAGCGCAGCGAATCCATCCATCTTCTGTCTCCACTGAGGAGACACCGCGGGGATTCCTGCGGCCTGACGTTTGTTATATGCGGAGGGCGGGGCCACCCGTCACCTGACCCCGCCCCCCTCTGACGTAAGGGGAAACCCGGGCTTCCCCGTGACGTATCGGTGACCCCGTCCCCCTCTGATGTAATGGAAACCTGCCTGTGTTAGAAAATATTTTACTCTGCACATGTCTACTAGTCATTATTAGTAAAAGACCATAAGTAATAAGTAAATATAACATGCCTAAACATTGTGGGATATATATAATCAGTACATAATGCTAATAAGATGGTCAAGGAGATTGTAACAAAATAAATAAATAAATAAAAAAACATATTAGAGGAAGGGAATTGCACCTCAAAGCACATACCTATGCTTGTATATATACACATTTATAAGTTTTCATACAGTGTGAACCAACAGGTGAAAAAAGGAGACAAAGAGAGAGGGGACAGTAAAGAAGCTGGGAGGGAAACTCAGAGTGGCATCATAAATAATCCGAGGACCAGTAATCAATACAGAATATGTAAATATACGTAAAATTACATGTCTTTTTCAAAGCCTCCAGAACAGAAGCCTTGCAAAAAGGGCTTGAAATGAAAGGCATCGTTCAGGCCTGGAGGTGTAGTAGTGTTCAAATCTGAAATCCATCTGAGCTTCCGTTGCAGGAGCATCTTGTTTAGATCGCCTCTTCGAAGGCTCAGGTGTATTCTAGTACCAGGACTTTAATCCCGGGAAAGCGGCCATGATTGACTTGGGCCACATGTCTTCCCAGGGGTAGGTCCCGGTTGCTATTTTTCATAGCTAAGACACAACGATAATTTTTTTTCCCCCAGATTTTGGATGGTCTTTCCTATATAATAACAACCACAGTTGCATGATAAAAGATATGATACTAGTGTAGTCTGGCAGTTAGCAAAATGTCTGGGGGTGAGCGTCCAGCCATTAGGTAAACATATGTTTTTTCGAGTATCTATATAGCCCAGTGGTTGCAAGAACCACATGGGAAGGTCCCCAGAAGCTTGCAAGGATCACCGTTTATGGAACCCTTGAATTCACATTTAACTTGTAGGTCCCCAACAGAGCAGACCCGCCTGTATGTGACTAAAGGGGCTAAAGGAATATAGGGTCCTGTTGTGGGATCAGAAGCTAAAGCATGCCAGTATTTGTGAAAGATTTGTTTAACTTTGAGGTGTTCATTGGAATACGTTGTGATAATGCAAGTGTATTCATGGGATGTAGTGTTATCTTTCTTGTGGGCAAAGAGCATGTCATGTCTGTTCATGTTGTCGACAAGATTGAATGCTTTTTTCAAACATTTGTGGTTGTAACCTCTTTCTAATAGGCGTCTTTAAAGATGTTTTGCTTCATGCCCAAAGTCTCTATCATTTGAACAGTTACGTTTGGTGCAGAGGTACTGACTGTAGGGAATTGAGTTGACCAAGGGTCGGGGATTGAAGCTAGAGGAGTGTAAAATGGTATTGACTGCAGTAGGTTTTCTGAATAGTTTGCAGGATAGTAAATTATTGATATCTTTGCAAATTTCAACATCCAAGAAGGTAACCTTGGATGCATTAGATAACAGTAATCTGTAAGTTAAATCAGTTTGTATTCAGAGTGGTCAAAAAAATCAGAAAACATAGCAGGCGGTCCATCCCAGAGGATGAAGATGTCATCTTTGTACCTGTGCCACATGAGAACATGGCACAGGTACATAGAGAGATTATCACCCTCAAAAATTGTTTGCTCCCAATCCCCCAGGCACAGGTTGGCATAGCCAGGGACACAGTACGTGCCCATGGCCACCCCCTGCACCTGAAGGAAGTGTCGCCCATCAAAGCAAAAAACATTGTGCTTCAAAATATACTCAAGTGAGAGTAAAATAAGCTCATTAAATGATTCTTCATGGTGGCTAATTTAAGACAATATATTTCTAAAGCATGATAGCCCTTGGTTATGGGGGGGGGGGGGGACTGTAGAGGGATTCCACATCTATGGTGACTAGCATGGTTTTCTGGGATATTTCCATCAATACGTTGTAACAGATGGATATTATCTCTGAAGTATGAGGGCAGGGATGTTACAAAAGGCCTTAGATGATCATCCGCCACTCTAGACAAATTTTCATTGATGGCCCCACTGCCTGAGACAATAGGTCTTCCTGGAGGATCCACTTAATTTTTGTGGACCGTGGATCATCGGAAGTGAATAAAAATTAGCTGTTTTTGGAAAGGGTGTGCGCACAAAATTCCACAATTGTTTTGAGATAACATTATTGTGGAAGGCACTGTCCACCAGTAAGTAAAAAATCCTCATTGAAAACCTTGATGGTTTCGGGTCTGATTGGTCCGTACCAAACAGAATTGGTCAGACTCTTATTGCTCATTGTTACATATTTATTCATTGTCCATCAGGACAATGTTGCCTCCTTTGTCTAAGGGCTTTATTGTTATGGTAGGATTGCTGGATAAGTTGTTTAACGCTGTTCTTTCACCAGGTGTAGGATTGCTATGTGGGTGAGTTGAGGTATGAAAGGATCTTATTTATTGGCAGGTTAGCCTCAGAAATGTAGCAATTCCATGATTAGAGCTAGTGGATGGATACAAATACGATTTTTTCTTTAGTTTGGATTGCATATTAGGCTTAGTAGTGTTTTAAGTGGATGGATTATTTGTTTAAGTATAGCCTCAAGGTAATGGTGTCTATTAGGTCTCTAGAATCACTTTCCTGCAAGAGAGCTTTTAGGTTGGTGAGCTCCTTCTATTCACTGATGGAGCAACAGCCAGCAGGTACAAAATTTCCTTGCCATGCATGCTTCTTAACAGAAGTTTACGTGTGTATAGGTGTAGGTCTTTTATCATTTCAAACAAGTCTAGTTTGTGATTGGGACAAAAGGTGAGCCCCTTAGACAACACTGAAGCTTCATCGATAGTGAGGGAGTGAATTACATTGAGCTGTGCTGAAGGGAGTGTGGTGTAGGAGGGGTAGCTCTTAGTTCGGGGGAGCTAGGGGGTTCCCTAAGTTTTTTGTAAAAAGGATATTTGGAATTTTCTGTGCCTGAGACAAAAAGAAGGTGGCAGATGTGCCAGGAGTGGGCCTACCCACAACTGCTGCCGGTACACCTCCCATTTTGACTAAGGATGTATCAGGGCTGGCTTAGCCCTTCCGCCTCTGGGCTGTCCGCTCAGCTGTTGGCTAATTGCCAGCTATCTTCTCTCTCCACAGTTACCAACTGTTCCCGATGATGCTCGTCTGACCTGCCTATTTAAAGTCTTCCAGCTCATTTCTCCATTGCCTTCATGTTTGGTCACATCACTAGGAACCATCTCCTGCTGTTTGTTTTTAGACTGGCTTGTGCTGACACCCCTCCTGGCTTCTTATCCGGCTTGCAGTTGCTCTCCTTGGATCCCTGACTTCTGGACTGGCTGATTACCTGATCTGGTTTATGGACTTTGGAATGGCTGACTACCTGATCTGGCTACAGGACCCTGGATATGCTTGACTACGCTTTTTTCTATTTACATTTTTATTTTTATTATTAATAAACAAGTGTGATTTGATTGTACTTCTGTCTCAGTCATGGTTTCTGACTGTACGCGAAGGCCATGAATTCAGAAGATACAGTCAATCCACTTGTTGGTAATATTTTTTTCCAGATTGGATGAGCAAGATCACCGTATGGATCAGTTTGTCTTGGCATTACAGACACTCCTGTATTGCACGGCTCCCCTGGAATGCCCCACGGTGGCTGCTCCGGTACAACCTGAGTCGCAGGCCGTCCCTGCTGCTGCGCCAGTCTCTGTGCAGGCGCCCGCCTCAAGTATTACCTCTATAAGAGGTATGTCTGGTTCTGATCCACTTCCCCAGTGATTTGGGGGCCATCCAGTTCAATGCAGAGGGTTTCTCAATCAGGTTGAGATATACTTCGAAATGCTGCCCCAGGCGTTTCCCACGGACAGAAGCAAAGTAGGTTTCATGATATCTTTGCTTTCTGAGGGAGACGCAAAAACCTGTTGTCTTGAGTTACCCTCAGTTTGTGGCCTCCTTTAAAAGGGTTTTTGATGT
This sequence comes from Lithobates pipiens, assembly GCF_037356315.1. Classification (NCBI taxonomy): domain Eukaryota; kingdom Metazoa; phylum Chordata; class Amphibia; order Anura; family Ranidae; genus Lithobates; species Lithobates pipiens. The sequence goes on along the minus strand of NW_027507784.1, from coordinate 205,599,109 downwards.
CCCCGCACGCTCCGCTTATGCTGCCAAGTGCCTCATGTCCATCAAACAGAGTACGAGAACTGTTGCTGACTATGCCATTGAATTCCGTACTCTGGCAGCAGAGGTTGCTTGGAACAATGAGGCCCTCGTGGATGCTTTTTCTCATGGTCTCTCGGATTCCATCAAGGATGAGATAGCAGCCTGAGATATACCCACTGAGCTGGAGAGCTTGATCTCGTTTGCCATCCTCATTGACTCCAGACTCAGAGAAAGACTTTCTCTTAAGGAGCGCTTGCGAAAGCCTCCTGTACATTTGCCTCCTAGCTTTGTAGTCCCACCCATGCCTCCCTCATCTCCCATACCTCCTGGTACCGAGTTGATCAGTGAAGATGAACCCATGCACCTGGGCTTCACGTGTCTCTGCGGATGAGAGAGCCTTTAGGAGGAGGGAGAGATTGTGCCTGTATTGTGGCTAGGCAGGTCACTTTTTGAAGTCTTGTCCTACCCGTCCAGGGAACGCCCGAACCTTGAGGTCCTGTCATGGACAGACCTTAGGTGGCGTTGTTTTGTCCCAAGTTATCCAGAAAGATAAGCCCCTGGTTTTGGTCACCCTTTCTTGGGCTGAGTCGTCCATCGAGATACAGGCTCTAATCGATTCTGGGGCTGCAGGCCTGTTCATTGATGCTGCATTTGTTTTGCAGCACTCAATTCCGTTGCAGCTGCGTGACACTCCACTTGCCATTGAGGCTCTTGATGGGAGACCTTTACAGCCTGCCCATGTGACTCATAAGACGGTTCCATTGTCCATGGCCATAGGGGCTCTTCACCATGAGATAATCCAATTAAAAGTTATTTCCTCACCTAGATTTCCACTGGTTAGTGGTTATCCTTGGTTACAGAGGCACAACCCCTCTTTTGATTGGCTCCGTGCTGAGGTTCTCTCCTGGTCACCACAATGCAGTGAGACATGCTTCCTGAAGGTATCCAAGGTCCTGTGCACTGCTTCACTCCCCTCCCTGCCGGAGGAGTACCGTGATTTTGGCAATGTCTTTGATAAAGGTCAAGCCAGTAGTTTGCCTCCACACCGGCCTTATGATTGCGCAATTGACCTTCAACCTGGTGCCATACCTCCTCGTGGCCGGGTTTACCCTTTGTCGATCTTGGAGGATAAGGCCATGGAGGAGTATGTTGCTGACGCACTTTCTTGAGGTTTCATCCGAAAATCCTCGTCTCCTGCTGGTGCTGGTTTCTTCTTTGTGAAAAAGAAGAGCGGTGAACTGAGACCTTGTATAGATTATAGGGGTCTCAATCGTGTCATGATTAAAAATGCCTACACGATTCCATTGATTACTGAGTTATTGACCACCTCAGGGGAGCAACGGTTTTCACAAAGCTTGACCTGAGAGGGGCATACAATCTCGTGCGCATTAAGGAGGGCGACGAGTGGAAGACTGCGTTTAATACCAGAACAGGCCATTATGAATACCTGGTAATGCCTTTTGGCCTTTGCAATGCCCCGGCAGTTTTCCAGGAATTTATTAATGATGTCCTCCGAGATTTGTTGCAGTTGTGTGTGGTGGTTTATCTCGATGATATCCTCATATTTTCCAAGTGCCTGGAGAGCCACCACACAGATGTCTGTCGTGTACTTCACAAACTAAGATAGAACAATCTCTATTGTAAACTGGAGAAGTGCGAGTTCCATCGTGAACAGGTTACATTCCTGGGCTATTTCATTTCCACTGCTGGTTTTTCAATGGACCCAGAGAAACTTTCGGCAGTCCTACAGTGGCCTCGACCCATGGGTTTACGTCCTTTTACTGGGCTTTGCCAACTACTATCGGAAGTTTATTCGTAACTTCTCGTCTCTGGTCAAGCCCCTGACTGATATGACCAGAAAGGACGGTAACCCAAAGAGTTGGTCTCCGGAGTTCCATTAAGGCCTTTGAGACTCTCAGGGCTGCCTTTGTTTCTGCTCCTGTGTTGGCACATTCTGATCCTACGTTGCCTTTTATCCTAGAAGTTAATGCTTCTGAGACTGGAGTTGGCACCCTTCTGTCTCAACGTCCTAACTCTGAGAGCACTATGCATCCGTGTGGCTACTTTTCCAAAAAAATTTCACCTGCTGAGTGCAATTAGGAGATTGGTGACAGAGAGCTGTTGGCGATCATTTTAGCTCTGAAAGAATGGAGACATCTCCTTGAAGGTACCACTGTGCCCGTTCTAATTCTTACTGACCATAAGAATCTTACATTCTTGTCTGAGGCTAAGCGACTCTTTCCCAGAAGGGCGCGATGGGCTCTTTTCTTGTCGAGCTTTAATTACATTGTCTCATTCTTACCCGGTACTAAGAATGTAAGGGCTAATGCCTTGTCACGACAATTTTCCTCCACTTCTAAGTCAGAGTCAGTTCCGGTTCCTATGATTCCTCCTAATCGTATCTTAGCTATGGTTCGCACCTTTCTTACTTCTCCTTTGGCTGACAAAATTCTTGCTGCTCAGGTCCATGCTTCTCCTGATAAACCTTGTGACCGCTGCTTTGTCCCAGAGAGTCTCCGTACTGCAGTGCTCCAGACTTATCATTCTCCCAAGGCAGCTGCCCATCCTGGGAAGATCCAACTCATTTGGGCCATCTCCCAGCAAGTCTAGGTCTCCCAACAAGGCCTAGTCTACGGGCTGATGTTACTGCTTTCGTAGCTGCCTGTCCTGTGTGTGCTCAGAGTAAGACTCCACGACACCTTCCAGTGGGCCTCCTACAACCCATACCCAATGGAGAGAGGACCTGGACTCATCTGTCTATGGATTTCCTTGTGGAATTGCCCAACTCCCAAGGCAACACTGTTATCCTTATGGTGGTTGATCGGTTCTCAAAGATGTGTCATTGTATTCCACTTAAGAAGTTTCCCACCTCTAAGTAGTGATGGACGAACTTCCGATGGGATGTTTCGCGAACGCGAAACGCGAACGCGGCCGATAGTTCTCGAACCGTAACGTTCGCGGCGAACTTTACAAACCTACAGGTCAAATTTGCAGCCACAAAATAATTACTAGCTGTGCACACATAGTCCCACCACATGGCCAATAACACATGTATGAGGGGAATCTGGGATCGACAACTACAAGCATTCTTTTTTTATATGTGAAATTCTGACAATTCAGGACTCAGGAGCGCAAGAAGGCAATGGAGGAGAGGGAAGGTCAGGGTAGGCTAAGAAGAGGGTGCAGGAGATGATCACCAGCACCGTGATATAGAGCACTGACACCTGCACCATGATAGAGTGATCTGACACCAGCACCGTGATAGAGAGCACTGACATCAGCACCGTGACATAAAACACTGACATCAGCACCGTGATATACAGCACTGACACCTGCACCGTGATAGAGAGCACTGACATCAGCAGCGTGACATAAAGCACTGACACCAGCACCGTGATATACAGCACTGACACCTGCACCGTGAAAGAGTGATCTGACACCAGCACCGTGATAAAGAGCACTGAGATCAGCAGCTTGACATAAAGCACTGACACCAGCACCGTGATATACAGCACTGACACCTGCACCGTAAGCAGCCCCAGGAGGAAGTCAGCATAGCACAGGGATGGTGGGAGCCCCTCATAAGGAGCATAGCACAGGGATGGTGGGAGCCCCTCATAATATGCACAGCAGAGGTACAGCCCCAGGAGGAAGTCAGCACAGCACAGGGATGGTGGGAGCCCCTCATAATAAGCAGCCCCAGGAGGAAGTCAGCATAGCACAGGGATGGTGGGAGCCCCGCATAATGAGCATAGTACAGAGATGATGGGAGCCCCTCATAATATGCACAACAGAGGTACAGCCCCAGGAGGAAGTCAGCACAGCACAGGAATGGTGGGAGCCCCTCATAATGAGAATAGCACATGGATGGTGGGAGCCCCTCATAATGAGCATAGCACAGGGATGGTGGGAGCCCCTCATAATTAGCATAGCACAGGGATGGTGGGAGCCCCTCATAATGAGCATAGCACAGGGATGGTGGGAGCCCCTCATAATGAGCATAGCACAGGGATGGTGGGAGCCCCTCATAATGAGCATAGCACAGGGATGGTGGGAGCCCCTCATAATATGCACAGCAGAGGTACAGCCCCAGGAGGAAGTCAGCACAGCACAGGGATGGTGGGAGCCCCTCATAATAAGCAGCCCCAGTAGAAATATGACACCGCTCAACCTCTTCAAAGAGGAGGGTACAGGCATATAGTACGGTGTGCTTTTTTTGGACAAGGAAGTGAGCCAAATGAAGAAAGAAGGTCTGTGGGCTCGATTTAAAAAATTGTTTATAGACATATACATGGTCTACTGGTCACATGTGTTGAATTCCTCCGAGATCCATGCCTCATTCATTTTTAGAAATGTGAGGTAGTTAACACTGTCGTGAGCTAGGCGAGTACGCTTATCGGTCACGATCCCCCCTGCTGCGCTGAACGTCCTTTGGGACAGGACACTGGACAAGGGGCAAGCCAACAGTTTGATTGCAAATCGGGCAAGCTCTGGCCAGAGGTCAAGCCTGCCCACCCAGTAGTCCAGGGGTTCATCACTCCTCAGAGCGTTTACATCGGCCATTAACCCGATGTAGTCGGACACCTGACGGTCTAGGCGTTCCCTGATGCTGGATCCGGATGACACCTGTCGATGGGTTGGCTGAAAGAATGACCTCATATCAGAAGTCACCAACACATCTTCAAACCGGCCTCTTCTTGCAGGCGCTGTTGGATTGGTACCCGCAACTCCTTCTCTGGGAGTGGGAATTGCTCCTCTGCCAGCGCACGCAAAAGCAGAATTCAGCATTTCTCTAAGCAAGGCCTGGAAGTGCTCCATTCTGACAGCCCTCTGTGACGGCGGTAACATTTCCGTCATTTTGTGTTTGTACCGGGGGTCTAAGTACATTGCCACCCAGTACTGGTCCTTGACCCTTATGCTTTTTATACGGGGGTCCCTATTAAAACACTGGAGCATGAAGGCCCCCATTTGCACTAAACTGGAAGCCCTCTTCATTCTCCTCTCCCCATCCACGCACAATAACAGGGATCCCAGAAAGGTTTAAAGCATGCTCTTCTTCCTCCTCATCATCCGCCCCGGCACCATCCTCCTCTGACTCCTCTTAAGACTCCTGTTGTTCACTTGTCTCAGATAGAGTAGCCCCCCCGGGAATTCATCCAGCATTGCGACTTCCTCATCTTCCCGCTCCTGCTCCTCCACAGCTTGATCAATAACACGACGCAATGCACGCTCCATAAAGAAGGCATAAGGTACCATGTCACGGATGGTGCCATGGCTGCAACTGATCAGTTTGGTGATCTCCTCAAATGGCCGCAGAAGTCTGCATGTGTCGTGCATGAGCAGCCACTGGCGCAGTGAAAAAAACCCCAGCTCCCCAGAACCTGTTCTGCCGCAAAGTTCATACAGGTAGACGTTAACTGCACGTTTCTGCTGGAGCAGCCTATCAAGCATATAGAAGGTTGAGTTCCATCGCATCGGGCAATCGCAAATAAGACGTCTGACCGGCAGATTGTGTCGCCGCTGAATGTCAGCAAGGCGAGCCATGGCCGTGTAAAATCTTCTGAAATGGGCCGAGATTTTCCTTGCCTGCCGCAAGATGTCCTGGACCCCTGGGTATTTGACAATGAATCGCTGCACGACCAAGTTTAAGACGTGTGCCATGCATGGCACGTGCATAATTTTTCCCTGTTTCAATGCGCTAAGCAGATTGGCACCGTTGTCACAAACCACTTTACCAACTGTCAAATTGAGAGGTGTTAGCCACTGATCTGCCTGTGAACGCAAAGCTGAAAGGAGTGCCGGTCCAGTGTGGCTTTTGGCTTCCAGGCACAACAGACGCAGCATGGCATGGCAACGTCTCACCTGGCATGTCGAATAGGTTCTGGGGAGCTTGGGCGGCGCAGCGGAAGAGACGCTAGCAGCGGAAAAGTAGGAGTCAGCCGAGGAGGAGAGGGAGGAGGATGGAGTAGGAGGAGGAGGAGAAGAAGAGCCAGGCCTGCATGCAATCCGTGGCAGTAAAACCAAATCTACACGGGTGCCACGGGTTACATGCTTGACGGCCGTCAGAAGGTTCACCCAGTGGGCAGTAAAAGTGATATACCTTCCCTGCCCTTGTTTGCTAGACCACGTGTCTGTGGTCAGATGTATCTTGGCACCGACACTGTGCGCCAGAGATACATTCACTTGCCGCTGAACATGGCCATATAGCTCTGGGATGCCCTTCTGTGAGAAATACTTCCTTCCTGGGACCTTCCATTGTGGTGTTCCAATGACCACAAATTTTCGAAAGGCCTCCGAGTCTACCAGTTTATATGGCAGTAGTTGGCGGGCTATCAGTTCTGACAAGCCAGCCGTCAACCGTTGGGCAAGAGGGTTATCCGGCGTCATCATTTTTTTACGCTCGAACATTAGGCCCACGGAAGACTGCCTTTTTACAGAAAAACGTGAGCTTGGCGTGATGGAAGGTGGAGTGGAGGACAATTGTGAGGAGAGAGGAGAAGGAGAAGTTGAAGACGAGGCTGGACGGTGAGAGCCTGGAGTGTGGCTTTGTGTGTTCCATTGCTCCCACTGGGCTCGGTGATGGCAGCTCATGTGCCTTCTTAAGGCGGTCGTCCCTAGGTGAGTGTTGGGGTTACCGCGACTAATGCGTTGACTGCAAAGATTGCAGATGGCAACACTATTGTCAGCAGCGGACATGTTAAAAAAAGCCCACACTGCAAAGCCATGTACCGGCGTCCTGGGAGAGCCAGATGTGACCGTACATGGTCGACGACTCGCTCCTAATACATTAGCAGTCTGCTTTGTCCCTCCTGTGCAATGTAAGTTATTCCTGCTTCTCCTCCCTATCTGCTGGTCCATATCTCCCTCTGAACTCCCCTCCTCTTCCTCTCTTGTGGGCACCCACGTGACATCACTAGACACGTCATCATCGACGTCACCTTCCCCACTGCTATAAGTAGAGACCTCGGAGTAGGCAGCAACACCGGGGACCAACCTCCTCCTTGGGCTGATCTGGGTACTGTCGTCAGACTGCTGACTGGCGGTTGTTGCTACCTCCTCTTCCTGATCCAATGCCAAGAGTGGCTGCACATCAGAAATGTCTTGATATGGATCGGAAAATAATTCCTGTGACTCAAGCGGAAGGTATGTGGTGGTGGTGGTGTTGTTGGTGGTAGTGTCTTTGGGGTGCACATAGCAGAGAGTGACGAAGAGGGTGCAGATTGAGAGGATGAGGAGGGTGCAGAAGAGTAAGGCTGAGTGAGCCACTCAACCAATTCTGATGCTTCCTTTGACGTAATCGCACGCACCTTCTGCAATTTCCCACTTTGGCTCAAGCCTGTTGCTCCTGCCCTACCCCTACCTCCCCTGCAGAAGGGCCTGCCTCTTCCTCTGCCTGTCATTTTTAAATGACCCTGTGACAAAACTCTCTACAGAAGTGCAGTATGTATGTGGAAGAAGGTATATAACACCCCGCTTCAATCTGTTGTTTTTGGGGGCCACTGGTCTATCACACCAGTTACAATACTTTTTTTTTTATTGCGTTTGTCACTCTTTGTAGTATCGCTGAAGAACCGCTCAGCAGTCACAATGCTGCACAGTGGAAACGCACTATACTATGCTTTCTATATGTGCAAGTATTTTATACATGTATTACACAACTATATCCTGCACACCAAATAGTACACCTACACCAGTCCTTAAAAGGACCTTTGTGGTCCCTATACTGATAAAGGACTGCTGCAGAATAGGGCAGCAGTCAGCAGTAGTGCACCTCAACCCTATATATTGTGGACCTATACCAGTCCTTAAGGATTAGCAGACTGTACCTCACTCAACCCTATATATTGTAGTACGCTATACCTTACCAGTCCTTACAAGGACCTTTGTGGAACTAGTAGGTTGTGATTAGCAGACTGTACCTCTCTCAACCCTATATACTGTAGAACACTATACCTTAACAGTCCTTATAAGGACCTTTGTGGAACTAGTAAGTTGTGATTAGCAGACTGTACCTCAGTCCCTATACTGATAAAGGACTGCTGCAGAATAGGGCAGCTGTCAGCAGTAGTGCACCTCAACCCTATATATTGTGGACCTATACCAGTCCTTAAGGATTAGCAGACTGTACCTCACTCAACCCCATATACTGTAGTACGCTATACCTTTCCAGTCCTTAGAAGGATCTTTGTGGAACTAGTAGGTTGTGATTAGCAGACTGTACCTCACTCAACCCTATATACTGTAATACACTATACCTTACCAGTCCTTATAAGGACCTTTGTGGAACTAGTAGGTTGTGATTAGCAGACTGTACCTCAGTCCCTATACTGATAAAGAACTGCTGCAGAATAGGGCAGCAGTCAGCAGTAGTGCACCTCAACCCTATATATTGTGGACCTATACCAGTCCTTAAGGATTAGCAGACTGTACCTCAGTCCCTATACTCATAAAGGACTACTGCAGCAGAAGGGCAGCAGTCAAGTATAATATTCTTTCTATATTTGGAAGAAAGAATATTGTACGTGTACAACCCTATTACCATACCAGTCCTGAAAAGGACCTTTGTGGACCTAATAGTAACAGCTAATGATTAAACTGACTGTCCCTCACTGCTACACACAGCTTCCTGTCTGTCTCTATTTAAACTGACAAAACAGAGGCTGCTGCAACAATAACTTGAATAGCACTGCACTCAAAACTATATCTGTACTACTACACCATACCACCATACCAGTCCTGAAAAGGACTTTTGTGGACCTAATAGTAACAGCTAATGATTAAACTGACTGTCCCTCTCTGCAGCACACAGCGTCCTTTCTGTCCCTATCTGCACTGAGAAAAGACACTCTGCTGCAACAATGACTTGAATAGCAGTGCCTCAAACCTATATCCTGAACTACACCTACACCATACCAGTCCTTAAAAGAACTTTTGTGGACCTAATAGCTAGCGATTTGGGTCACTGCAGTCTCTCCCTGCTCCACACAGCAACCTCTCCCTGTAGTGACAGTAGAAAGAATGTAAAATGGCCGCCGGATCGGGTCTATTTATAAGTTAGGGGGAATGTCCAAGTGTCCATGTGCTATAATGTCTCAATTGGCTGTCCTGTACCCCATGATGGATGTGTCATCATAGGTCAAAGTTCTTTTACACAGTAAACACGTAAGTCCGCCGGGCGAACAGCGGCAATAGTCCGCCGATCGGGTGGACTGCGAACAGCCGAAATTCGCCGCGAACCGACCGGCGGGCGAACTGTTCGGCCATCCCTACCTCTAAGGAACTGCCTTCCATTTTTGCTCGGGAGATCTTTCGCTTACATGGGCTACCCAAGGTGATTGTCCTGGATAGGGGCAGTCAGTTTGTCTCCCAGTTCTGGTGAGCCTTTTGTGCACAGTAGGGAATCCAGCTTGCGTTCTCTTCTGCGTATCACCCGCAGTCTAATGGGGCCACAGAACGAGCCAATCAGTTCTTGGAGCAATTCCTACGTTGCTATATTTCTGACCATCATAACAACTGGTCTGACCTATTACCTTGGGCAGAGTCTGCTCACAACAGTGCCTTGAATTCTGCCTCCCGATTGTCTCCATTTTTGGCGAATTATGATTTCCAACCTTCCATGTTGCCTGACTCGTTTGTTCCGCTGAGTATTCCTGCATCTCCATGGTCTTCGTTCCACTTGGGTACAAGTCCAGGAGGCTTTTTGTCATGGTAATGATAGGTACAGACTCCATGCTGACCGCAGACGCCTGCCAGCGCCTTCCTACCAGGGTCTGGCTGTCATCTCGCAACCTCCGGCTTCGTGTTCCCTCACTGAACTTTGCACCTCAGTTTATTGGGCCTTTCTGTATCCTTCGCAGGTTTACCCCGTAGCTTACGCATTGGAACTTCCTCCTAGTATGCGCATCTCAAATGTGTTTCATGTCTCCTTATTGAAACCGTTTGTCTGTAACCGATATACCAACTAGGTGCCACGTCCTCACACTATTCAGGTTGAGAATCATGAGGAGTATGAGTTACAATTCATTGTTGACTCCCGTAGGTTCTGTGGGCGCATACAGTACCTGGTGCATTGGAAGGAGTACGGTTCGACGGAACACTCCTGGGTTTCATCCTCTGATGTACATGCCCTTGTCCTCCTCCGCGAGTTCCATAGACGGTTTCTCCTCAAGCCCCGTTGCCCTCCGAGGGAGAGGGGTCATTGAGGGGGGTACAGTCAGGGCTGGTTTAGCCCTTCCTTCTCTGGGCTGGCCGCTCAGCTGTCGGCTAATTGCCAGCTCTCTTCTCTCTCCACAGTTAAAAGCTGTTCCCGATGATGCTTGTCTGACCTGCCTATTTAAAGCCTTCCAGCTCATTTCTCCATTGCCTTCACGTTTGTTCACATCACTAGGAACCATCTCCTGTTGTTTGTTTTTAGACTGGCTTGCTGACATCCCTCCTGGCTTCTTATCCGGCTTGCAGTTGCTCTCCTTGGATCCCTGACTTCTGGACTGGCTGATTACCCGATCTGGTTTATGAACTTTGGACTGGCTGACTACCTGATCTGGCTACTGGACTCTGGCTATGCTTGACTATGCTTTTTTCTATTTACCTTTTTATTTTTATTATTAATAAACAAGTGTGATTTGATTGTACTTCTGTCTCAGTCTCTTTCATGGTTCCTGACAGGATATGTGAATCGGGTATGCAGAAGGTCGTTTGGTTTTAACATTGGCTAGACGATTGGCACCATCCCTTTGCCTCTGTCTTGAAGAAAGGTTAGAGGAAACGAAAGAGGTATCTGACTAATCCAATTGTCTAGAGCAGTCTCTCAACCTTTTCAACACAGAGGAACCCTTGAAAGTTTAGTTCTCCAGTCTTGGGGAACCCTTGCTAAAAGTTATAAATCTGCAGCTCATGATACAATAGTGTGATGGTCAGTGGGAAGAATGGTCCTTACACTTGTGGTCATTGGGAAGAATTACCTCCTTACAGATAGTCAAAAAGATTAATGGTGTCAGTGGGGACTTATCTGAGAGGCAGAAATTGCCCAATGCTAGAGGAACCCCTACCAACCTTTGGAGGAACCCTAGGGCTCCACGGAACCCTTGTTGAGAATAACTGGTCTAGGGCCTTGTGTAGGGCCTCTTCGAGTGGTCCTGCCATTCGTCTGTTGATGTCACTTATAGGCTCTACCCTCCTGAAAAGCCTGTTTATCCCTATGAAAATTATTTTCTTTCATTAGCCGTGTACACACGATCAAACAAGCGGGTGGAAAAGTCCGGCAAACTCAAGTCCGCCGGAAAATCCCCCCGTGTGTAGCCTCCGGCATACTTTTTTGACCCAAAGTACAGCGGACTTAGAAAGTAGTTTTGCACTCCAATCTTCCCGCCGGACTCGCATTTCGGCGGACAATCCGGCAGGGTGTGTGCCAGTCCACCGTACTTTTGAAATGAGCGGACTTTTCCCGCCCGGAGAAAAGTCTGCTCATTTCGAGCAGGTCTCCAGGTAGGCAGGGCCCACGAAGGAGACGTCGCTGGCCCCACCACCTGGTATGGACTTAAAGGGGAATCCCAACACCAAAAAAATATCGGCGTGGGGGTCCCCCCAAGTCCACATCAGACCCTTGTCCGAGCACGCTACCCGGCCGACCAGGAAAGGGGGGGCGAGCGAGCGCCCCCCCTCCTGAGCCGTACCAGGCCGCGTGCCCTCAACATGGGGGGTGCCTTGGGGAAGGGGGGCCGCGTGGCCCCCCACCCCAAAGCACCTTGTCCCCATGTTGATGAGGACAAGGGCCTCTTCCCGACAACCCTGGCCGTTGGTTGTCGGGGTCTGCGGGCGAGGGGCTTATCGGAATCCGGGAGCCCCCTTTAATAAGGGGGCCCCCAGATACCGGCCCCCCCACCCTATGTGAATGAATATGGGGTACAATGTACCCCTACCCATTCACCTGTAAAATAAAGTACACACAAGATAAAATAGTTTATTGCACAGCTCCGGGGGTCTTCCGTCTTTGGGGGGTCTTCTCGCCGGACTCCTCCGCTATCTTCTTGTAGCTCTTTTACTAGCGGAGGAGTCCGGCTTTCTTCCTCGCCGCTGCCCTCTTCTTCCGACTTCGGGGGTCTTGTCCCCCCTCTTCGGTTCTTCTGCCGGGCCACCGCCCCTTCTTATAGCTCTTTTACAGGCGGTGGCCCGGTCTTCTGTCGCTGCTGCCGCCGCCGCCTTCTGTTCTGTTCTTCTCTTCTTCTTCTTCTTCTTCTTCAGATGTTGCCTCGTCGAGTCCTCCGCTCACAATGGCTCTGGCCGGGCACGAAGCGACTTATATAGGGACATCATCGGATGATGTCCCCGCCTATTATGATGTCACAGTCCCAGCATCCTCTGGGACTGTGACACCATAATGGGCGGGGACATCATCCGGTGATGTCCCTATATAAGTCATTGCGTGCCTGGTCAGAGCCATTGTAAGCGGAGGACTCGACGAGGCAACATCTGAAGAAGAAGAGAAGAACAGAACAGAAGGCTGCGGCGGTGGCGGCGGCGACAGTGGCGACAGAAGACCGGGCCACCGCCTGTAAAAGAGCTATAAGAAGGCACAGTGGCCCGGCAGAAGAACCGAAGAGGGGGGACAAGACCCCCGAAGTCGGAAGAAGAGGGCAGCGGCGAGAAAGAAAGCCGGACTCCTCCGCTAGTAAAAGAGCTACAAGAAGATAGCGGAGGAGTCCGGCGAGAAGACCCCCCAAAGACGGAAGACCCCCGGAGCTGTGCAATAAACTATTTTATCTTGTGTGTTGTGTTTTTTTTGTACTTTATTTTACAGGTGAATGGGTAGGGGTACATTGTACCCCATACTCATTCACATAGGTTGGGGGGCCGGTATCCGGGTGCCCCCTTATTAAAGGGGGCTCCCGGATTCCGATAAGCCCCTCGCCCGCAGACCCCGACAACCAACGGCCAGGGTTGTCGGGAAGAGGCCCTTGTCCTCATCAACATGGGGACAAGGTGCTTTGGGGTGGGGGCCGCACGGTCCCCCCTTCCCCAAGGCACCCCCCATGTTGAGGGCACGCGGCCTGGTACGGCTCAGGAGGGGGGGGCACTCGCTCGCCCCCCCCTTTCCTGGCCGGCCGGGTAGCGTGCTCGGACAAGGGTCTGATGTGGACTTGGGGGGACTCCCACGCCGATTTTTTTCGGCGTTGGGGTTCCCCTTTAAGTCCATACAAGGTGGCGGGGCCAGCGATGTCTCCTTCGCGGGCCCCGCCTACCTGGAGACGCGCTCGAAATGAGCGGACTTTCCTCCGTGTGTGTGGGCGAGTCCGTTCATTTCAAAAGTAGGTCGGATAGTACGGCGGACTTAGTACGCCATATTAGTCCGCTGAAAAAGTGCCGTGTGTGGGCAAGTAGCCCGTTCGGAAAGTCAGACGGACAGTCTGACGGGAAGTCCGCCAGACTAAATCCGTCGGACAGACGGCTACGTGTGTACGCGGCTTTAGATTTATTGAAAGTTTCAATATGGGTTCAAAGTTAGTCATTCAATTCCAAAAAATTGGGATGAGTATTGAGTAACTTAGTGTGAGGGGTTAGCTCGGCAGCGGGTGTGTGTGACCCCCTGGATGGGTTCACAACACAAAATCAGGCACAGCAGACAAAGTTGTAGGTGCAAAAAACAATAGATGCGGTTTATTTATGCTACATGCAGTGAAACATATAACAGCCAAACAAAAATAAAACATGAAAATAAATCCTGGTCAGCTTGACCTCTAATTACACACTTAGATTCCCTGTCTAACAACTGAGTGCAGCCTTGTGCTGCACCAGTCCCTGTCTCTGTTGTAGAGGTTTGCCACACAGGCGTTAACTCACCGCACAGAACAGGTATCACACTCCCCAGTCTATACAACACAGAACTGGTTACAGGATGGAGCATCTCCCTAAGCATGCTGGGGTTTTTTGTAGAGGTCTTAATGAGCCCACTTACTTCAGCTGGGCTCATTAACTCTTCCCCTCTAATTGTAAAAGTCTGCATAAAGCCTGAATCTAGGGCACACATATTTCCCATCCTGGATACAACCAGGTGACTTTACCTGCGTGCTGCCACATTAGTTTGTGCATAAAGTTTGTCTATGTTAGCATTCATATCAATATTCCTCAGTCAAGAGGTTAATAACTTTATTGGAGCAAAGCTGTTGTTGCTTTCCCAGGCTGATTTGAAAACAGAATCAATGTTCTCAGAGGGGAAGATTTGCACACAAAGACCCAAAGGATTTCGGTCTTCCTTGAGGTATTCCTTAAATGTTTTGATGTGCCAGTATATTAAAGATGTATTTTCTAGCCGTTTGATAAGAGAAAATAAAAAACATAATTCTGATTTACGTGACTCTTTTTGGTCATACTCCTGGAGACTAGACACAAAAACGTCACATGCCTGTCCAGAAGGGTCCACCATGTCACTGGGTAGGAGAGCTGCTGATACTATTAAGTAATTAACAAAGAGAGGGGGGACTTAGCGGGTATCTACTACCCAGTAGCGTATACAATATGTTTGGTTGGAGACTACCTAAAGGTTATAGAAAACTGAACCTAAGCCAAATGCCAGTAGTCAAAGGAAAAAGCAACAAAGCGGTGTCCCAGGGATTTTATGGGCTAGGGGTGTGATCAGATATATGAGTATAAAGCATAAATATATTTGAGGATGTCCCACAGATGCTCAATAGGGAGACATTCTTGGCCAGTCCATCAACTTTACCGTCAGCTTCTTTAGCAAGGCAGTGGTCATCTTGGAGGTGTGTTTGGGGTCGTTATGTTATAATACTGCCCTGCGGCCAAGTCTCCGAAAGGAGGGGATCATGCTCTGCTTCAGTATGTCACAGTACATGATGGCATTCATGGTTCCCTCAATGAACTGTAGTTTTCCAGTGGCGGCAGCACTTGTGCAGCCCAAGACCATGACACCCCCACCACCATGCTTGACTGTATGCAAGACACACTTTCTTTGTACTCCTCACCTGATTGCCGCCACACACGCTTGACACCATCTGAACCAAACAAGTTTATCCTGGTCTCATCAGACCACAGGACATGATTCCAGTAATCCATGTCCTTAGCCTGGTTGTCTTCAGCAAACTATTTGCAAGCTTTCTTGTGCATCATCTTTAGAAGAGGCTTCTTTCTGGGATGACAGCCATGCAGACCAATTTGATGCAGTCTGAGCACTAACAGGCTGACCCCCCCACCCCGTCAACCTCTGCAACAATGCTGGCAGCACTCATACATCTATTTTCCAAAGACAACCTATGGATATGACGCTGAACACGCACACTCAACTCCTTTAGTTGACCATGGTGAGGCCTGTTCTGAGTGGAACCTGTCCTGTTAAACCACTGTATGTTCTTGGCCACCGTGCTGCAACTTGGTTTCAGGGTCCTGGCAATATTCTTATAGCCTAGGTCATCTTTATGTAGAGCAACAGTTTTTTTTCCTGATCTTCAGATAGTTCTTTGCCATGAGGCGCCATGTTGAACTTCCAGTGACCAGTACGAGAGAGTGAGAGCGATAGCACCAAATTTAACACCAAATTTAACACACCTGCTCCCCATTCACACCTGAGACCTTGTAACACTAACAAGTCACATGACACCAGGGAGGGAAAATGGCTAATTGGGCCCAATTTGGACATTTTCACTTAGGGGTGTACTCACTTTTGTTGCCAGCAGTTTAGACATTAATGGCTGTGTGTTGAGCTATTTTGAGAGGACAAGTGTTGTCATATGAAAAGACATAAAAAAATATTTACAGAAATGTGAGGGGTGTACTCACTTTTGTGAGATACTGTGTGTATATATATATATATATATATATGTGTGTGTATGTGTATGTATGTGTGTATATGTGTGTGTGTGTATATATATATATATATATATATATATATATATATATATATATATATATATATATATATATATATATATATATATATATATATATATATATATATATATATATATATATATAGATAGATAGATAGATATAGCACAGGCAATTTATTAATATATATATATATATATATATATATATATATATATATATATATATACAGTGCAATCAGTGTAGACTATATATACAGTGCAGGCGGTCTAGTATATAAAAAAAAGTGTCCCCCAATGTACATCCATCTTCAATTACACCACCCGACTGACCCAAAAAATAGAAGAAGAAAAAGCTCCACCACGATGGGAGGCCTCCTGGTGACTGCTGTCTCTTGGCTGTGACAGATGTTATATAGGCAAGAGCGGGACCACCTGGTGATGTAACTGAGTGATGTTGTCCCCTTCTAATGTCATGTGACATCAGAAGGGGTGGGGTCACTTAGTTACATCACTGGGTGGCCCCGCCCTTGCCTGTATAACAGCTGTCACCAAAGCCAAGTCACCGGGAGGCCTCCCATCAAGGTGGAGCTTTTGAAATGTTTCTATTTGTCAGGTCCATCAGGCAGCACAATTGAAGATGGATGGGCATAGTGGGACACTTTTTTCTTTTTTAATAAACTGTCTGCTGTGGTTTTTACTTTTTGACACTTTTTTTGGTGAATGGGTAGGGGTACAATGTACCCGATATCCATTCACATATGGCGTAGGGATCTGGGGTCTCCCAGATTCTGATAAGCCTGCAGACTCCGACAACCAAAGGCCAGGGTGGTCGGGAAGAGGACTCCAAAGCACCCTCCCCATGTTGAGGTCAAGTGACCTGGTATGGTTCAGAAGGGGGGGCAAGTGAGGCCTGCCAGGATGCTTGCTCAAATAAGGGTCTGATGTGGATTTTGGGGGGACCCCACACCAGTTTTTTTTTTATTGACGTGGAGTTCCCCTTTAAATTTATGCCAGACCCGTAGTGCCTGGTATGGACTGGGAGTGGAGATCTAAGACAATTTTTTCCTTGATTTTTCATCTATATTGCCGGTGTTGTAAAATTTCCTGCGACCCGTGAAATTCGCTCACCCCGTCACTTCCGGTGCGGCTCCGTCACTGTAACAGCTGACAGCGGGCCTTTACTGCGCATGCGGCAAGTCCGTGATATTAACGGTGCATGCGCAAGATCTTTATTTAAGCGGTGGTTAAAAATTCTACACTCAAGTGGGCGGAGACTTGCGGGTGGGCGGGCGGAGCTGAACAGATTCTTAGAACGTCAGCAGCAGCCCCGCCCACCCCACTAACATGCCCCTGAATCGCTGGATCTTTGTTTATGGTCAAGAAAATTTATGGCTTCAGCTGCTATTAACAGCAATCGCGCATGCGCGGGATCTTTGCTTATGGTCGAGAAAAATTATGGCTTCAGCTGCTATTAACAGCAATCGCGCATGCGCGGGATCTTTGTTTACTGACCAGAAAAATTATGCACTCAAGCACATTCTTATTGGTGATGAAAATTGATAGACTCGGGCGGGCGATGGCTTTATTATATCATCGGCAGCACCAATATGTATAGTATTTTTTAAATCAGAAGAATATGCAGTGTATTTATTAAATCTGAAGAATATGCAGTGTATTTATTAAATCAGTAGAATATGCAGTGTATTTATTAAATCAGTAGAATATGCAGTGTATTTATTAAATCAGCAGAATATGGGCACAATGTCTGCGTTTGGGGACAGTGTGTGCGTTTGGGGCACAATGCCTGCGTTTGGGGACAGTGTGTGCGTTTGGGGCACAATGCCTGCGTTTGGGGACGTTGTGTGCGTTTGGGGCACAATGTCTGCGTTTGGGGACAGTGTGTGCGTTTGGGGCACAATGCCTGCGTTTGGGGACAGTGTGTGTGTTTGGGGCACAATGTCTGCGTTTGGGGACAGTGTGTGCGTTTGGGGCACAATGCCTGTGTTTGGGGACAGTGTGTGCGTTTGGGGACAGTGTCTGCATTTGGGCACAGTGGCTGCATTTGGAATGATCACAGTCGATTGCGTGGTAAACGGCCAATGGCTGTTTACCAGCATCAGTGGCGAGCAGTGTTCCCGGGAACACGCCCCCACCGACGTGCACACGCAGAGCGCGCCCGCGATCGCCGTGGAGAGGTGGGGCGGCCACCAACGTACACGCGCAGAGCGCGCCCGCGGTCGCTGTGGAGAGGTGGGGCGGAACCATCTGTGATCACGTGGTAAACAGCCATGACCAAAGCCTGTTCACCACCCTCGGTGGCGAACGGTGTCTCCATGACCCGCCGCTACCAAAGGAACAGGAATGCAGGTGTTGTAAAATTTCCTGCGACCTATGAAATTCGCTCACCCCGTCACTTCCGGTGCGGCTCCGTCACTGAAACAGCTGACGGCGGGCCTGTACCGCGCATGCGCCAATCCCCTGCCATTAACAGCGCATGCGCTGTATATTTATTATTCTAGCCTCGAGTGGGCGGAGACTTGCGGGTGGGCGGGCGGAGCTGAACAGATGGTTAGAATGTCAGCAGCAGCCCCGCCCACCCCAAGATTTTCTTCACTGGTCAAGAAAAATTATGGCTTCAAGCTGTATTAGCGCATGCGCGGGATATTTGTTCAGCGGTCGACCAAAATTATGGACTCAAGCGGGCGGAGACTTGCTGGGAGGGAGAGATAGAGCGGAGCTTAGGGAGGGGGCGGAGCTTGGAGAGGGGGGTGGGGCCCCGTGCATAGCACTGACTACATATACAGTACATTGTTCTGCCAATAAATACGCCTCACTGCGCCCAGCAAACACCACCTCACTGTGACTAGAAATCGCCGCCTCACTGTGCCCAGCAAACGCCACCTCACTGCGCCCAGCAAACGCCACCTCACTGCGACCAGAAATCGCCGCCTCACTGCGACCAGAATTTGCCGCCTCACTGCGCCAAGCAAACGCCACCTCACTGCGCCCAGAAATCGCCACCTCACTGCGCCAAGCAAACGCCACATCACTGCGCCCAGAAATCGCCACCTCACTGTGCCCAAAAAATGCCGCCTCACTGTGACCAGAAATCGCCGCCTCACTGCGCCAAGCAAACACCACCTCACGGCGCCCAGAAATCGTCACCTCACTGCGCCCAAAAAATGCCACCTGACTGCGACCAGAAATTGCCACCTCACTGCGCCAAGCAAACGCCACCTCACTGCGACCAGAAATCGCGGCCTCACTGCGCCAAGCAAACGCCGCGTCACTGCGCCCAGAAATCGCCACCTCACTGCGTCAAGCAAACGCCACCTCACTGCGCCCAGAAATTGCCACCTCACTGTGCCCAAAAAATGCCGCCTCACTGCGACCAGAAATCGCCGCCTCACTGCGACCAGAAATCGCCGCCTCACTGCACCAAACAAACGCCACCTCACTGCTCCCAGAAATCGCCACCTCACTGCACCTAAAAAATGCCGCCTCACTGCGACCAGAAATCGCCGCTTCACTGCGCCAAGCAAACGCCACCTCACTGCGACCAGAAATCGCTGCCTCACTGCGACAAGCAAACGCCGCCTCACTGCGCCCACAAATCGCCACCTCACTGCGCCAAGCAAACGCCACCTCCCTGCGCCCAGAAATCGCCACCTCACTGCGCCCAAAAAATGCCGCCTCACTGCAACCAGAAATCGCCGCCTCACTGCGCCCAGCAAACGCCACCTCCCTGTGCCCAGAAATCGCCGCCTCACTGTGCCCAGCAAACACCACCTCACTGTTCCCAGCAAATGCTTCACTGTGCCCAAAAAATGCCCCTCACTGTGCCCAGCAAACACCACCTCACTGTGCCCAACAAACGCCACCTCACCATGCCCAGAAAACACCTCACTGTGCCCAGAAAATGCCTCACTGCACCCAAAAAATGCCGCCTCACTGTGCCCATCAAACACCTCACTGTGCCCAGCGAACACCGCCTCACCGTGCCCAGCAAACGCTGGCTCACAGTGCCCATCAAACGCAACCACTGTGCCCATAAACTGCCGCCACTGTGCTATCAAACTCAGCCACTGTACCCATCAATTGCTGCCAGATTGTCAAGCCGTAGCTGTGCTCCCTGGGGATATGCTGATCACCCATCTGTGCTGCTGGAGGGAGCCCAGACGGGCATAAATGAGGGACCTGCATGTCATGGTAAGTGAGACCATCCCATATCCCACTCCATCTTTCCCGAGAACAGGGACCCCCTTCCCCCAAGACAGAGACCCCCTTCTCCCCCCTGAGGACAGGGAAACCTTCTACCCCCTGAGGACAGGGAAACCTTCTCCCCCCTGAGGACAGGGACCCCCTTCTCTCCTGGGGACAGGGGGCCCTCTTCTCTCCTGGGGACAGGGACCCCCTTCTCTCTTGGGGACAGGGACCCCCTTCTCTCCTGGGGACAGGGACCCCCTTCTCTCCTGGGGACAGGGACCCCCTTCTCTCTTGGGGACAGGGACCCCCTTCTCTCCTGGTGACAGGAACTCCATCTCCCCTGGGAACGGGGACTTCATCTCACCTAGGGACCCCATCTGCCCTGGGGATCAGGACCCCACCTCCCCTAAGAACAGGAACCTGATCACCCTGTGTGCGCCAACCTCACTGCCCTGCCGGCCATGTGTCCTGTGTGAGGGCCCTCCTGTGACAGCTCTTATAAGGACTTCACCCCACTGTGTGATCCCCCTACATGACTGATCCCTCTGTGTCCAAAACTTACATGGGGGAACCCCTCTGTTTGCTCCCCCTACATGTCTGCATACTCTGACCACCACCTGTACCATTTCCACATCCACTGACTGCCTCCTGTATCCTGTGCACATGTTCCGACCCCTCTTGTACCATGTCTGTAGCCTCTAGCCACCTCCTGTGTCCTGTCTGCAATCTCTGACTATCTCTTGTCTTTTAACGTGTCTGCAGTCTCTTAGGGGGAGTCTGGAGAAGAATCAAGAGTGAGAGCACCGCCAGGATTGGGATTACGCGAGGAGTCAGATGTGTATGGACTGTGGAGAAGAGAATATAGAATAAAAACCAGAAGCACCAACCTGGAGCCGTCGAACTGAGCCCTACACGCTGCACTGGAGAGGAGGTCAGTGACAAGAGGGCACTCATATAAAGGTTTCCCATCATCTCAGTAACACCCCCCCCCTAGTGTATTCACTCTGTGGAAGGTGGTCCCTGGTCACCGGAGTTTCCCCCCCAATACATTTCCCGGAATTCCCCTTTACATCAGAGTCCACAGGATTCTTCCCCAAGGCAAAGGAAAATGCTACAGAGCATGATCTAAGGAGGAACTCTGATGTAAGGGGTGCTTTGGTCACCACAGACAACCTTATATCAGAGTCCACTGCATTCCCATTTACATCAGAGTTCCAACTTACATCAGGGTCTGCAGCATTGCCCTTTGCATCAGGGTTCGCAGAGTTCCCCCTGTTAGATTAGAAGGGATGGATGCCCAGAGACATGTCCAGAGTACACAGAGGATACACGGGATAGATTAGAAGGGATGGAGACCTACAGACATGTCCAGAGTACACAGAGGATACATGGGATAGATTAGAAGGGATGGAGTCCCAGAGACATGTCCAGAGAACACAGAGGATACATGGGTTAGATTAGAAGGGATGGAGACCTACAGACATGTCCAGAGTACACAGACGATACATGGGTTAGATTAGAAGGGATGAAGGCCCAGAGACATGTCCAGAGTACACAGAGGATACATGGGATAGATTAGAAGGGATGAAGGCCCAGAGACATGTCCAGAGTACACAGAGGATACATGGGATATATTAGAAGGGATGAAGGCCCAGAGACATGTCCAGAGTACACAGAGCATACATGGGTTAGATTGTAAGGGATGCAGACCTACATACATGTCCAGAGTACACAGAGGATACATGGGATAGATTAGAAGGGATGAAGGCCCAGAGACATTTCCAGAGTACACAGAGGATACATGGGATACATTAGAAGGGATGGAGGCCTCCTCTGTTTTCTCTGGGCCTCCATCCCTTCTAATCTATCCCATGTATCCTCTGTGTACTCTGGACATGTCTCTGGGCCTTCATCCCTTCTAATCTATCCCATGTATCCTCTGTGTACTCTGGACATGTCTCTGGGCCTTCATCCCTTCTAATCTAACCCATGTATCCTCTGTGTACTCTGGACATGTCTGTAGGTCTCCATCCCTTCTAATCTATCCCGTGTATCCTCTGTGTACTCTGGACATTTCTCTGGGCCTCCATCCCTTCTAATCTAACTGGGGAAACTCTGCGAACCCTGATGCAAAGGGCAATGCTGCAGACCCTGATGTAAGTTGGAGTTCCTCCTTAGATCATGCTCTGTAGCATTTTCCTTTGCCTTGGGGAAGAATCCTGCAGACTCTGATGTAAAGGGGAATGCTGGGAAATGTTATGGGGGGGGGGAAATCTGGTGACCAGAGACCACCTTCCGCAGAGTGAATACACTAGGGGGGGGTGTTACTGAGATGATGGGAAACCTTTATATGAGTGCCCTCTTGTCACTGACCTCCTCTCCAGTGCAGCGTGTAGGGCTCAGTTATATGGCTCCAGGTTGGTGGTTCTGGTTTTTATTCTATAGTCTCTTCTCCACAGTCCATACACATCTGACTCCTCGCGTAATCCCAATCCTGGCTGTGCTCTCACTCTTGATTCCTCTCCAGACTCCCCCTAAGAGACTGCAGACACGTTAAAAGACAAGAGATAGTCAGAGATTGCAGACAGGACACAGGAGGTGGCTAGAGGCTACAGACATGGTACAAGAGGGGTCGGAACATGTGCACAGGATACATGAGGCCGTCAGTGGATGTGGAAATGGTACAGGTGGTGGTCAGAGTATGCAGACATGTATGGGGAGCAAACAGAGGGGTTCCCCGTGTAAGTTTTGGACACAGAGGGATCAGTCATGTAGGGGGATCACACAGTGGGGTGAAGTCCTTATAAGAGCTGTCACAGGTGGGCCCTCACACAGGACACATGGCCGGCAGGGCAGTGAGGTTGGCGCACACAGGGTGATCAGGTTCCTGTTCTTAGGGGAGCTGGGGTCCTGATCCCCAGGGCAGATGGGGTCCCTAGGTGAGATGGATTCCCCGTTCCCAGGGGAGATGGAGTTCCTGTCCCCAGGAGAGAAGGGGGTCCCTGTCCCCAGGAGAGAAAGGGGTCCCTGTCCCCAGGAGAGAAAGGGGTCCCTGTCCCCAAGAGAGAAGGGGGTCCCTGTCCCCAGGAGAGAAGGGGGTCCCTGTCCTCAGGAGAGAAGGGGGTCCCTGTCCTCAGGGGGGGGAGGTTTCCCTGTCCTCAGGGGGGAGAAGGGGGTCTCTGTCTTGGGAGAAGGGGGTCCCTGTTCTCGGGAAAGATGGAGTGGGATATGGGATGGTCTCACTTACCATGACATGCAGGTCCCTCATTTATGCCCATCTGGGCTCCCTCCAGCAGCACAGATGGGTGATCAGCATATCCCCAGGGAGCACAGCTACGGCTTGACAATCTGGCAGCAATTGATGGGTACAGTGGCTGTGTTTGATAGCACAGTGGCAGCAATTTATGGGCACAGTGGTTGCATTTGATGGGCACAGTGAGCCAGCGTTTGCTGGGCACGGTGAGGCGGTGTTCGCTGGGCACAGTGAGGTGTTTGCTGGGCACAGTGAGGCGGCATTTTTTGGGTGCAGTGAGGCGTTTGCTGGGCATGGTGAGGTGGCGTTTGTTGGGCACAGTGAGGTGGCGTTTGCTGGGCACAGTGAGGGGCATTTTTTGGGCACAGTGAGGCAGCGATTTCTGGGCGCAGTGAGGTGGCATTTGCTGGGCACAGTGAGGCGGCGATTTCTGGTCGGAGTGAGGCGGCATTTTTTGGGCACAGTGAGGTGGCGATTTCTGGGCGCAGTGAGGTGGTGTTTGCTTGGCGCAGTGAGGTGGCGATTTCTGGGCGCAGTGAGGTGGCATTTGCTTGGCGCAGTGAGGCGGCAAATTCTGGTCGCAGTGAGGCGGCGATTTCTGGTCGCAGTGAGGTGGCGTTTGCTGGGCACAGTGAGGCGGCGATTTCTAGTCACAGTGAGGTGGTGTTTGCTGGGCGCAGTGAGGCGTATTTATTGGCAGAACAATGTACTGTATATGTAGTCAGTGCTATGCACAGGGCCCCGCCCCCTCTCCAAGCTCCGCCCCCTCTCTAAGCTCCGCTCTATCTCTCCCTCCCAGCAAGTCTCCGCCCGCTTGAGTCCATAATTTTGGTCGACCGCTGAACAAATATCCCGCGCATGCGCTAATACAGCTTGAAGCCATAATTTTTCTTGACCAGTGAAGAAAATCTTGGGGTGGGCGGGGCTGCTTCTGACGTTCTAACCATCTGTTCAGCTCCGCCCACCCACCCGCAAGTCTCTGCCCACTCGAGGCTAGAATTTTTCTCCACCAACAAAATAAATATACAGCGCATGCGCTGTTAATGGCAGGGGATTGGCGCATGCGCGGTACAGGCCTGCCGTCAGCTGTTTCAGTGACAGAGCCACACCGGAAGTGACGGGGTGAGCAAATTTCATAGGTCGCAGGAAATTTTACAACACCTGCATCCCTGTTCCTTTGGTAGCGGCGGGTCATGGAGACACCGTTCGCCACCGAAGGTGGTGAACAGGCTTTGGTCATGGCTGTTTACCACGTGATCACAGATGGTTCCGCCCCACCTCTCCACGGCGACCGCGGGCGCGCTCTGCACGTGTACGTTGGTGGCTGCCCCACCTCTCAACGGCGATTGCGGGCGCGCTCTGCGCGTGCACGTTGGTGGCGGCGTGTTCCCGGGAACACTGCTCGCCACTGATGCTGGTAAACAGCCATTGGCCGTTTACCACACAATCGACTGTGATCATTCCAAATGCAGCCACTGTGCGCAAATGCAGACACTGTCCCCAAACGCACACACTGTCCCAAAACGCAGGCATTGTGCCCCAAACGCACACACTGTCCCCAAACGCAGACATTCTGCCCATATTCTGCTGATTTAATAAATACACTGCATATTCTGCTGATTTAATAAATACACTGCATATTCTTCAGATTTAATAAATACACTGCATATTCTTCTGATTTAAAAAAATACTATACATATTGGTGCTGTCGATGATATAATAAAGCCATCGCCCGCCCGAGTCTATCAATTTTCATCACCAATAAGAATGTGCTACTGGTACGGGGGCGTGACCGGAAGTTGAGGCGAATGGACGCTTAAGCTGTTCGCTCTCCAACCAGCCTAGCTACAACGGCGCCTTGAGGGACGATCCGCCGCCATCCGATGGGTAGATCGAGGGCTACCCGCTCTGCCTCCTCCAGGGGACCCTCCGCGGCCCCTCCGGGTCCTGTGACAGGCCTCCGGGCGTTCTTCTCCTCCACGGATCTCCCGGCTGGCGGGCCTCTCATGATGGCGCCGGCCGCGGCTGCGGAGACATCTCGGACCTCATCCCCGGCGCCCGACATGCAGAATACCCGCCCTACGGGTCCCGAGGAAGCCAGTACGCCACCCGGTTCCAGCGCTACTGTCCGGCCATCGGGGGGGGTGAGTGCACGTTCGCCCCCGGCCCCGTCCCGTGCCGCCGGACTAGGTCTGAAGCCTGCCACGCCACCATCAGAGCCCAGCACCCGCATGTCCGGCCCCCCGCAGGCCTCGGGGCAAAGCACAGCCACCGGAGACCAGGTACTCCATCGATGGGGCCAGGAGCCCCCCACACACTCTGCTGCAGGCTGGGACCTTGACAATGGGGGTGGATGGGGGGACGCAGGAGGCTGCATGGAGCCTGGAAGGCCCCAGACTCACTTGGGCAGCAGCTCCCCTCCCCCCGACCGGCACACAATGCTCACTGGCACTACCCCGTTTGCTCAGGGCGCTGTCAGATCCCCTCCTCTCAACAAGCTCAGTGGGGTCCCCCCCATCCCTGGATGACAATGACTTTCCTGCCCTCCCTCCACCAGGGGAACCGCTGTCCCACTCAAGCCAGGGGCGTGGGGGAGTGGGGGGGCCCCGCTTAAGTCCGGAGACACGATCACCTCCACCCAAGACTCAGAGGCTGGCCTCACCATGGGCCCTTGGCCCGCAACGTCCCCGCAGGGGCTCCCCGACCCCCACTGACTGTGCCACGGGACGTGGAGAGGAGGACCGGAGCTGTCCGGCCCCCTTGCCTGTCTGGGAGGGAGTGTGGGGCCTACATGCCGAACCTGACCCTGCTACACGGGCGAGCGGGTCCGGGAGTCTCGGGCCTGCACCGCCGCCCCATCAGCAACCAACCGGAGGCGACGTGGGAGGCTCATCCCAGCCGCCCATACATCCGCAATGGCAACATTACCTGCAAGCAATTCCTACCAAAGAAGACTTTAAGCAATTGATAGAAGATGTCAAGTCTACCTGTAGAGCGGAAATACAAATGCTACACTCCGGTCTCAGGCACCTGGCCGACCGGGTGGAGATGGCTGAGGAGGAGATTCAAGAGACCAAGATAGCGATTCACAAGACCCAAACGCAGGGGGCCGATCACCGTGCGCTCCTGAGAGATATGCAACGCCATGTGGAAGACTTAGATAACAGGGGGCGCAGGCACAACATAAGAGTGAGGGGGATACCGGAGGCGGAAGGCCCGGAAGATCTACAATTTATTCTGCAGGAAATATTTAATGAACTGCTTGGGGAACCCCCTACCAAGTTTATTGAGATGGACAGAGCGCACCGGGCCTTGCGCCCCAAAAACGCAACATCAAGTCCCAGGGACGTTATTTGCAGACTCACCTCGTTCCACATCAAGGAGGACATAATGAGACAGGCACGCCTGGCTCGGGTGGTGACCTTCCGGAACACGCCAGTCCAACTCTTTCCGGACCTCTCTTGGCTTACGCTACAGAAACGTAGAATTCTCCAGCCGCTCCTCCGCACCCTCCAAGAAGCTGCCATCCCTTACCGTTGGGGATTCCCATTTTCCCTCACGGCTAAACATCAAGGCAAGACGGCCTCCCTGCGGTTCCCTGAAGACCTTCACGCCTTCTGTGAAGATCTGGGCGTCCGCCCGCCCCAGCTGCCGGATTGGGACCTAGTGGCTATTCAGCCCGCCCCCCCGACATTGTGGCAGAAGGTCCCCTCCCGCCAACGACCTTGAAACCGGGAAGCACCGAAAAAATCTGCTCGTCAAGGACATGGCTGAAGGATGGTGCAGCAACTCTTTTTTTTTTCATACTTTTTTTCCCTTTTTTTATTCCGTTTGCCCGTGTGGCGAAAGGGAATAAGGCCCGTTTTGTTTGTTGGTTGGCCTTTGGACCGTTGTCTGGACAGTACGATCCTGCCCGTATGCACTGTCCCCTGAGTTCATTTCTTGTCCCTCTTGGTGCCCTCTTATTGACATGTCACAATTAGGCTGGTACGAATTGGAGACCCGAGTTAGTGGGTTCCCTGGTACCTTTGAGTCGCCCCCCCCTCCCCCGGATGCGTGGGCAATGTATCCGGGACTCTAGGAGATGTCTGGCGATTGGTGTCGCATTTGCATCTCCCCTGCTCCCCCCCGTTTTTACCCGTCCACTTCAATTGCAGAGTCAGACGGGGTAGCTGGACTCCCAGGCGGCCGCCGGGCCCGGCCTTCGGGTTTGGGTTCTGGTGGCCCCCTGGGAATCCGACCAGACCTGAGCGTCAAGCCTGTTCATGATCTTAAATGGTTGTACGTTTGGTTGCATAACAGTTACCTGCTTAACATGTGTTCTTTTGTTTGTTGCTCTAACCTTTTTTTCTTTTCTCTTTCTCTATCTCTCTCCCTCCCCTCCCCCTCCCTACCCTTTCACCGTGTGGGAATCTGTGGCTGTCAAGCGGTATCCTGTCGGGCCCTTCTACTGGAACGAGTATGCTCCTGGCTCCTGGCGGTCGCCAAGAGCGGCGGTGACCGGGTAAGAACTAGCTTCCACATCCCCCCCCCCTCCGACATGACTGATGGCTAAAATTTTATCCTTAAATGTTCATGGCTTAAACTCAAATAAGAAGCGGCATCTGGCACTGAGGGAATTTAGGCAGTCAGGTGCAGACATAGTCCTGGTTCAGGAAACACACTTCGATAAGGGAGGTTCTTTTGCTTTTGCCTCTAGATATTTCCCTCTTGCTTATCTATCTTCAGGGTCTCATAAGAGAGCGGGCGTGGCTATCCTGATCCGTCAAGGGGCCCCATTTGCCTACCTTGATCACTACAGTGACCCCGGGGGGGGGATTCTTGATACTTAAAGGCACATGGAGATCCCATCCGATCACCCTGTGCTCCCTTTACGCCCCGAATACTCATCAACACAGCTTTCTCTCTAAACTCTTGCTACGATTATTTAAATCGGACCATGGTTATCTAGTGGTGGGGGGTGACTTTAACCTGGCCCATTCAGCCACAGTGGACCGCTTGGCGGCGGTGCCCCGGCCGCCTTCGGCTAAAGCACTTAGAGACTCCAAACTCTTTCGCCAACTGACCCGGCGATATGCTCTTTTCGACGCCTGGCGTGCCCTCCATCCGGTAGACCGGCAATATACCTATTACTCGGCCCCTCACCAACTGCATACCCGTATAGATTATTTTTTCACTAACAACGTTACATTGCGGAAGGTCCGGAGTGCCCGGGTCCTGCCAATTTCTTGGTCAGATCATGCCCCGATACTACTAACACTGGACCTCGGTGCCCCGGTGGTTAGGCCCTATAATTGGAAGCTGAACACTTTCCTCTTGCAACATCTTCCCTCCCAAGCAGAACTGGTCTCGACCTTGAAATATTATTTTGCTGAAAATGCAACACCCGATGTTTCCCTCCCCACGTTGTGGGAGGCTCACAAAGCGGTCATCCGCGGTAAGTGTATGGCTCTCTCTTCTGCACTGAAGAAAGACGTCGAGGCCACCAAGCTGCGTACGGAAGGGGAGCTCGGGCAATTGGAACGGGCTATGCAAGCCTCCCCCTCATTGCGCATCCTCCGCAAGATAACGAAGCTCCGCATGGTGCTCCGGGATCTGGCACTCCGCCGGGTGGAGAAGACCCTCCTGAGGATTAGACAGACATTTTATGACAGGGGTAACAAAGCGCACTCTCTTTTAGCGAGGAAACTTAGAGATAAAAACCTCCAGTCCACCCCACATCAGATTAAGACTAAGGCCAATATTGTGGTCTCCCACCCTAAGGAGGTAGTTGACACATTTGCAAGCTTCTACGAGGAGCTGTACAACAGCCGCGACATCCCTAGTGATCCCTTGCCAGCTGAGCTCACCCAACGCATGCACCGCTATCTGACAGACAGCGGGATCCCCTGCCTTCGATCCCAGGACCTAGCCTCCTTGAACAAACCCATTTCGGAGGAGGAGATAGAATTGACCTTCAAGTCGTTACCAGCCCATAAATCTCCGGGCCCAGATGGCCTGCCTTACGAATATTATAAATCGTTCCTGCCCCTATTGCTCCCGTACATGAGCAGACTGTTTAATGCGTTCCTGCAGCATACCCCGGTCCCTCCGGACATGCAGCGTTCCTTTCTTACTCTGATTCCTAAACCGGATAAGGACCCTATCCTATGTGCCAACTACAGGCCTATTGCGCTCTTGAATGCGGACCTAAAAATCTTTACAAAACTCCTGTCCCTGCGGCTCAATGAGGTCCTCCCTTCCCTTGTACATAAAGATCAGGTGGGGTTTGTCCCCCTTCGTCAGGCAGGTGATAACACCAGGAAGGTTATAGATTTGGTCGACGTGGCGAATAGGGGGGGGCATCCGGTCTCTGCTCCTGAGTCTGGATGCGGAAAAAGCCTTTGATAGACTGGGGTGGCCCTTCCTGTTCGCCACGCTGACACACATGGGGATGAGGGGACCATTCCTGCAGGCTATACGGCACCTTTACTCTACTCCGACCTCGCAAGTTAAGACCCCCTTTGCTACCTCCTCGACCTTCTCTGTTTCTAACGGCACGCGCCAGGGATGCCCCCTCTCGCCCTTATTGTTTGCCCTATGCGTGGAACCCCTGGCGGCGTCCATTAGGCGGAACCAGGACATCAGGGGCATCCCGGTCAGAGATAGGGAATTCAAGGTTTCGCTGTTCGCGGACGATGTGATCCTTACCCTGACCCAGCCTCTGGTTTCCCTGCCCAACTTACACAAAGAGCTCGATCGCTACAGTGCCCTATCGGGTTATAAAATCAATGCCTCAAAATCAGAAGCCCTCCCAGTAAACATCCCACCCCTGGAGGTGGATCGTCTACGATCTGCTTTCCCATACCATTGGAAAACCTCCTCATTGAAATATCTGGGGATACATATTACCCCGACATTTCCTTCCCTATACCAGGCAAACTTCCCGTCCCTGTATGGCACCGTCAGGCAACTGCTTTCCCGGTGGCGGAAACATCAGCTTTCCCTTTTTGGTAGGATAGCGTCGGTGAAAATGACGATCCTTCCGAAACTCCTTTACCTCTTCCAGACCCTTCCTATCCCCATACCTTACCATCATCTGAAAAAATTGCAGGCGGACCTCCTCGACTTTGTGTGGAACTACAAACGCCATAGAATCCCCCGTTCTGTCATGACAGCCTCCCGCTCAGCCGGGGGTCTGGCGTTTCCGGACCTCATTAAGTATTATCAAGCAGCCCAGCTCCGCGCAGTGGCCTCCTGGTTCACCCAGCGGTCGTACAATAGATGGACGGAAATTGAGAAACTCTGGTTGGCCCCGGCTCATCCTAATAGCATGCTCTGGAGCGCGGCAGCTTCGATTCCTCGGGCCCAACTATTGGGAACTATGTCACACCTGCAGGGCCTATGGCGTAAGCTCTCTAAAGTCCACGAGCTATCCTCGGCTAGGTCGCTCCTGACGTCTTTTCTATATCATCCTAAAGTGCCAGATAGCCTGACATATCCGATGTCGCACCCGTGGTCGTCCCGGAATCTTTTCCATCTGGGCACCCTGGTGGATCCTAGGTCGCGGAGGCTGTTGTCTTATGCCGACCTTCAATCTAAATTTGATCTCCCGCGACAGAGTTTTTATAGTTATTTACAGATACGACATTACGCCCAGACCATATCTTCTGACCTGCGCTTTTCTCCACCCTCCGCATTTGAGACTGTGATCCTAGCGGGCTCGGCCCAAAGGGGATTGATATCAACCATCTATAAAATAATCAAAGCTCCCCCTACAGCTTTGAAAGGCAACCATACCTATATGCATAAGTGGGAGGAGGCGTTGGGTGAGGAGATTACGGAGGAGCAGTGGCAGTTGATATGGTCCCAGGCCTCGAAAAGCTCGATGTGCACACTGTACCGGGAGAATGCGTATAAAATTTTATTTTTTTGGTATATGACCCCGGACGTTTTACATGCCATCTATCCCGCCTCATCCGACAGATGCTGGAGATGCCAGGCCCACAGGGGAACACTGTTCCACATTTACTGGCGGTGCCCCCTCGTGGTTCCCTTCTGGGAAGAGGTCCGGCGCCTCTTGACTACTGTACTAGATCAGCAAGTGACATTAGACCCTAAGACTTTCCTGCTGGGCATCCCCTTTCCCAAATTGACAAAGTCCCGAAAGAAACTGTCGAGACATATCCTGACAGCGGCGAGGTGTCTCATTGCACTGCATTGGAAAAAAGTACAGCCTCCCACCCTAGACGCGCTCCATACTAGAATCAGAGACGTGGAATTGATGGAGAGGATGACCGCCAGGATACAGGACCGGATAGAGGCTCATGACGTGGTTTGGAGCCCATGGAAATTTCGGGAGGACCAGCTGTGATTCGCTGCCGAGACCGCACACGGTGCCCACTACCCCTCCCTCACCCACCCTCCCCCCTATCTCTCGCCCCCCTTCTTTTTCCTAAATGTCCTTTCTCCTTTTTCTTATCCCTTCTATCGTCTACCCCTTCGCTCTTGATCTCTCCCATGTCCTCTTCTTCACATAACTTCTATCTCCTTTTCCTTTCCTTCTTGACTCTTTAACCTCTTCTGTTCTCGTTTCCTTGTGCTCCATGGTTCCTTTAAGAAGATGCTTCGATAACAGCAACTAAAGGGAGCAATCTGAAATATTTGTAGATCTAAGCATATAGATATTGGGATCTCTCGCTGGCTAATGTGACGGTTGGCGCTATACTCCTGTATCCAGTGTTGGCCCGATTGATCGGGGGGGAGTCTATTTGGCCAGGTCTATGCCTGTTCCAGAGGGCTCCCTGTGGATCGAAGGGCGGAAGATCCCATAGTTTGCTCATTTTCTTTCTTGTGGAACTATTCTGATGTAATGCGACATGATGTGTAATGCATTGTTGGAAACAATAAAAAGTTAATTGATAAAAAAAAGAATGTGCTTGAGTGCATAATTTTTCTGGTCAGTAAACAAAGATCCCGCGCATGCGCGATTGCTGTTAATAGCAGCTGAAGCCATAATTTTTCTCGACCATAAGCAAAGATCCCGCGCATGCGCGATTGCTGTTAATAGCAGCTGAAGCCATAAATTTTCTCGACCATAAACAAAGATCCAGTGATTTAGGGGCATGTTAGTGGGGTGGGCGGGGCTGCTGCTGACGTTCTAAGCATCTGTTCAGCTCCGCCCGCCCACCCGCAAGTCTCCGCCCACTCGAGTGTAGAATTTTTAACCACCGCTTAAATAAAGATCTTGCGAATACGCCGTTAATATCACGGACTTGCCGCATGCACAGTAAAGGCCCGCTGTCAGCTGTTACAGTGACGGAGCCGCACCGGAAGTTACGGGGTGAGCGAATTTCACGGGTCACAGGAAATTTTACAACAACGGCGAAATGCCGGTTTTTTATATGCCCCGCCATCAAGCCGGCGTCTTACGCCGCCGGCCTGATGCGGACAAAAGAGCGCTAATGCGCATGATCGCCAGTGGGACAAGGCTGTCAAAGCCTACAATCTCCATAGTGCCCTGCACCAGCGGGCGGGAGGAGGGGGAGACGGACAATACCCACGTCACAGCCCTAACAACGGGGCGGTGACGTGCAGGACCGCAGCCATCCAACCGATCGCCCGCTGAGGTGCAAAGGAACAAGGGGATGAGTGATGGAAACACAGGAGGGGAGGGGCAGCCTGAATATGGCCGAACCCTCCGAACCATCCAAAAGGGAGAATCGCAGCGCTGAAAGGGGGCAGCGGCACATAAAGCACCTGTGCCCCCGGGCGTCCGTGTGAGCAGCAATGATGGACAACCCAAGAGGTGGACAGACACGATGGGCCTAAAAAAGAAAAAAGGAAAAAAACACAAAACAGAGCAGAGGCTCCCCCAGATTAGAGGGAGTCACCATCATAATTGTTCTCAAGGCTGCACATCATAATGTTACATACAGTTATTATATCATATTAATTGATAATAAATAATAAATTGATAAAGAAACACATATATATAGCATATACTAAGAAAAATAAATAAATGAGAAAAAAATAAAATAAAATAAAAACAAAACAAATAATTCCTCCCCTCCATAGGGCAGTCATTAGAGCTAGAAGACCAGGGATGAAAGTTCACAAAAAAGATTTAAAACTTAAACTTTCATTGAGGCCGGGAGGTACTGTAGCCCTGAGATTGAAATTGTACTTTTTGATTTGTGATATAATGTTGTAAACTATTTTGTTATTATATTTTCTTGCATTTTGATCTAGATTTTTCTGAAAAATTTGCACATCCCCTGAAGAAGCAACTTACTGCGAAACATGTTGGGATTATGTGTGTTTAACAAGAACAACCACTGCATTGTATTGTCCTGTGTTTTTATATTTCATTAATAATTATTGTTAATTAATTTTAACTTTGAATTTAATAAATAATTGTAATTTAACTTTGTATTCTATTGAACAATGCTTACTATTTAGTCATTATACGCACTGCCAAAATCCCTATTTCCCTTTCTTGTCTCTGATTTATATCTGAATTTCCTGTTCTCTAGGACTTCGGGACCAGACTTCTCTCCCTGAGATATGCACTCCTCAGGCCACCAATTTTTCTTACTCTAATTTGCTCATGTCTGCCCTGGGGGCCAAAGGCTGCACCAAAGTAACAAGTTTCTCCAGCGCTGCGTTCCTCTTTTTATTTTATTGCGACCAAAATAAAGGTTTTTTTGGTTTGATGAAATACTTGCGTATGTGTTTTCCTTCCAAAAGGCCAGTTTATTTGTGAGCAGGCAGGTACATTTCAAAAATACAAAGTGAAATGAATAACATGGGGTACCAACACTAAACAACCTCCTGTAGATTAAAAACGAAAAACCAAAGATAAAAAATACAATAATGTTGTTGTGGTAAGTTTACACACAAAAAACACCCCAAAAAAAGGAGAAATTAGCAAACTGTCTTTAAAGGAGATTTTTAGGAAAAAAAAAAAGTATCCAAAAATAATAAACAAAATCTAAAATTGTGTAGATGTGACGAAAACAAAATTGTATTGCCGAAATGGTTAAAAAAGAGTCATGAAATACGTTCGGGAGAAGTGTGTGTGACTATGAGCATCAAAAGAAGTTCCTTCTTGCAGCATTGTAAAGAACAAGAGAATGCGCTTCATGAAAGGATTTTAAACATTGCAGCGTGACGAATGTGCTATATCGATTACGAGCAGTAGTTTTAACTGAACGAGCACTTCCGTGTCGGAATTTGAATGTGAGCATGCGTGGCACCTTGTCCATCTGAGTAGGCTACACATGATCGGAGTATGTCCGATCGGAGCAGTTTGTTGGAAAATATTTCCGGCAAGTTGGAAAATTTGGTCCGATGGATATTACGAAGGAAACAGTCCGATGCATACCACACACAGTCGGAATATCCGACAAAACGCTCCGATCGGACACATTCCGACGAAATCTCCGACCATGTGTACAAGGGCTTATTGTGATTTTTTTTACCAAAAATATGTAGAATGCATATCGACCTAAACTGAGGAAAAACTTTTATTTTTTTAAATTTTGGGATATTTATTATACAAAAAGTACAAAATATTGTGCTTTTTTCAAAATTGTCACTATTTTTTTGTTTATAGCGCAACAAATAAAAACTGCAGAAGTGAAAGAGGAGCTGCACCTAAAAAAAAAATATTAAAAGCCAGCAGCTACTAATATTGCAGCTGCTGACTTTTAATAATATCACACTTACCTGTCCCAGGTTCCAGCGATGTCGGCGGCAGATAACGAGCGATCGCTCGTCTCGCTGCAGCCACCGCCGCCATCCTCTGTCAGGGAATCGGGAAGTGAAGCATGAGGGCTTCACTGCCCGGTTCCCTACTGCGCATGCGCGAGTTGCGCTGCGCTTCTCTTATGGTCCCCCGCTGTGTCTCTGGGAACTGTGTGTTTCCCAGAACACAACGGGGGGGGGGGGGGGGGGGCGGAGCCATGCGGGGGGGGGCGGAGCCATGCGGCGGTCTGGCCGGAAGTGGGTGCAGATACCTGGATTATCCAGGTAACTGCACCCCCCTCCCCCCCGAAAGGTGCCGATTGTGGCACCGGAGGGGGGGAGGGATAATACTAGCGGAACTTCCCCTTTAGGGTGAAGAACCGCTTGAAAAAATACCACCAAAATAAAGCTCTATTTGTGGAGAAAAAAGGACATACATTTTGTTTGGGTACAATGTTGC
The DNA here is from genome assembly GCF_037356315.1 of Lithobates pipiens. Lineage (NCBI taxonomy): Eukaryota > Metazoa > Chordata > Amphibia > Anura > Ranidae > Lithobates > Lithobates pipiens. The sequence continues at coordinate 205,563,606 of NW_027507784.1, read as the reverse complement.
AAGACAATTGCAGTTGATGAAATTGTCGGTCAAAGCGACGCAAATAATGGTCTGGTCTGGAAGGGGGCAAATCCTTCTGAGGCTGAAGTGGTTAAAGTATATGGGACACGAACATGAAAAATCAAAAGTGCTAATTTTAAGGGCATATATGCAATTTATTGCCAAAAAAGTGTATGGGGACCTGGGTATTGCCCTAGGGGATGTGTATCAACGCCCGATTTTTTTTTTAAACAACCATTTTTTTTCAGGAGCAGTGATTTTAATAATGTTTAAAGTGAAACAACTAAAATTTTATATCCTTTAATACAACTACCCCTATGATCAAAGAATGGACCCACACAGTAATCCACATTTTTAGGCTGGAAGAAATGTTGGCCATAGCCAACGAAACAGCAGAAAGATTTCACAGAACATGGGCCCCCTGGATACAATTTATATATTCTGATGCTTTTGATAGATTGACAACTGGGTGAATCAAATTCCTTAGAACTGTAGACCGTACTTAAACCATGACCCGTCCAAACGTAACAATGAGTGATCAATTCATTTCCATACCCCTCTACCCATCCCCCCCTTTTTTTTCTTTTCCCTACCCCTCTTTCCCCGCCTCTTACCCTTTGCCCCAACTATGAATGGACAGACTTCATGTGGGTCATTAGCTCAAGTTGTCATGTTTTGGACGTTGAACTAGATCCCACTTAACACATAAACTTGTCCCATGCGCATTTTATGTATATGTTTACATGTATTTCTGGGAATGCATACTGAAGTGAAACTTGTTCTTATCAATTGTGTCATACATGTGATGTATTGTATGTTATTGTTTTTGCTCAATAAAAATCTTTATTATAAAAAAAAAAAATATTCCTTTAAATATCGTGCCTGGGGTGTCTTCTTAGTCTGTAAAGTGGCATATTTGTGCAATGTGTAGAACAGTGCCACAGCAAAATTACATTTCTAAAGGAAAAGATGTAATTTAAACTTGCTGGCAGGTGTAATGTATTGCAGGCTCCTGGCAATTAGTGATGGACAAACTTCCGATGGGACGTTTTGCGAACGCGGACCGCACCAGCACCGTGATAGAGAGCACTGACACCTGCACTGTAAGTAGACCCAGGAGTAAGTAAGCATAGCACAGGGATGGTGGGAGCCCCTCATAATGAGCATAGCACAGGGATGGTGGGAGCCCCTCATAATATGCACAGCAGAGGTACAGCCCCAGGAGTAAGTCAGCATAGCACAGGGATGGTGGGAGCCCCTCATAATTAGCAGCCCCAGGAGTAAGTCAGCATAGCACAGGGATGGTGGTAGCCCCTCATAATGAGCATAGCACAGATATGGTGGGAGCCACTCATAATATGCACAGCAGAGGTACAGCCCCAGGAGGAAGTCGGCACAGCACAGGGATAGTGGGAGCCCCTTATAATAAGCAGCCCCAGGTGGTAGTCAGCACAGCACAGGGTGGGTGGGAGCCCCTCATAATGAGCACATCACAGGGATGGTGGGAGCCCCTCATAATAAGCAGCCCCTGGAGGAAGTCAGCACAGCACAGGGATGGTGGGAGTCCCTCATAATGAGCATAGCACAGGGATGGTGGGAGCCCCTCATAATAAGCAGCCCCAGGAGGAAGTCATCACAGCACAGGGATGGTGAACTTTACAAACCTACAGGTCATATTTGCAGCCACAAAATAATTACTAGCTGTGCACACATAGTCCTACCACATGGCCAATGACATAACACATGTATGAGGTGAATCTGGGATCGACAACTACAAGCATTCTTTTTTTATATGTGAAATTCTGACAATTCAGGACTCTTGAGACAATGGAGGCGAGGGAAGGTCAGGGTAGGCAAAGAAGAGGGTGGAGGAGATGATCACCAGCACCAGCACTATGATATAGAGCACTGACACCTGCACCGTGATAGAGTGATCTGACACCAGCACCGTGATAGAGAGCACTGACATCAGCAGCGTGACATAAAGCACTGACACCAGCATCGTGATATACAGCACTGACATCTGCACCGTAAGCAGCCCCAGGAGGAAGTCAGCACAGCACAGGGATGGTGGGAGCCCCTCATAATAAGCAGCCCCAGGAGGAAGTCAGGACAGCACAGGGATGGTGGGATCCCCTTATAATGAGCATAGCACAGGGATGGTGGGAGCACCTCATAATAAGCAGCCCTAGGAGGAAGTCATCACAGCACAGGGATGGTGAACTTTACAAACCTACAGGTCATATTTGCAGCCACAAAATAATTACTAGCTGTGCACACATAGCCCCACCACATGGCCAATGACATAACACATGTATGAGGTGAATCTGGGATGGACAACTACAAGCATTCTTTTTTTATATGTGAAATTCTGACAATTCAGGACTCTTGAGACAATGGAGGCGAGGGAAGGTCAGGGTAGGCAAAGAAGAGGGTGCAGGAGATGATCACCAGCACCAGCACTATGATATAGAGCACTGACACCTGCACCGTGATAGAGTGATCTGACACCAGCACCGTGATAGAGAGCACTGACATCAGCAGCGTGACATAAAGCACTGACACCAGCATCGTGATATACAGCACTGACATCTGCACCGTAAGCAGCCCCAGGAGGAAGTCAGCACAGCACAGGGATGGTGGGAGCCCCTCATAATAAGCAGCCCCAGGAGGAAGTCAGGACAGCACAGGGATGGTGGGATCCCCTTATAATGAGCATAGCACAGGGATGGTGGGAGCACCTCATAATAAGCAGCCCTAGGAGGAAGTCATCACAGCACAGGGATGGTGAACTTTACAAACCTACAGGTCATATTTGCAGCCACAAAATAATTACTAGCTGTGCACACATAGTCCCACCACATGGCCAATGACATAACACATGTATGAGGTGAATCTGGGATCGACAACTACAAGCATTCTTTTTTTATATGTGAAATTCTGACAATTCAGGACTCTTGAAACAATGGAGGCGAGGGAAGGTCAGGGTAGGCAAAGAAGAGGGTGCAGGAGATGATCACCAGCACCAGCACCGTGATATAGAGCACTGATACCTGCACCGTGATAGAGTGATCTGACATCAGCACCGTGACATAACACATGTATGAGGTGAATCTGGGATCGACAACTACAAGCATTCTTTTTTTATATGTGAAATTCTGACAATTCAGGAATCTTGAGACAATGGAGGCGAGAGAAGGTCAGGGTAGGCAAAGAAGAGGGTGCAGGAGATGATCACCAGCACCAGCACCATGATATACAGCACTGACACCTGCACCGTGATAGAGTGATCTGACACCAGCACTGTGACATAACACATGTATGAGGCAAATCTGGGATCGACAACTACAAGCATTCTTTTTTTATATGTGAAATTCTGACAATTCAGGAATCTTGAGACAATGGAGGCGAGGGAAGGTCAGGGTAGGCAAAGAAGAGGGTGCAGGAGATGATCACCAGCACCAGCACCGTGATATAGAGCACTGATACCTGCACCGTGATAGAGTGATCTGACACCAGCACCGTGACATAACACATGTATGAGGTGAATCTGGGATCGACAACTACAAGCATTCTTTTTTTATATGTGAAATTTTGACAATTCAGGACTCTTGAGACAATAGAGGCGAGGGAAGGTCAGGGTAGGCAAAGAAGAGGGTGCAGGAGATGATCACCAGCACCGTGATATACAGCACTGACACCTGCACCATAAGCAGCCCCAGGAGGAAGTCAGCATAGCACAGGGATGGTGGGAGCCCCTCATAATGAGCATAGCACAGGGATGGTGGGAGCCCCTCATAATATGCACAGCAGAGGGTGCAGAAGAGTAAGGCTGAGTGAGCCACTCAACCAATTCTGGTGCTTCCTTTGACGTAATCGCAAGCACCTTCTGCAATATCCCACTTTGGCTCAAGCCTGTTGCTCCTGCCCTACCCCTACCACCCCTGCGGAAGGGCCTGCCTCTTCCTCTGCCTGTCATTTTTTAAATGACCCTGTGACAAAACTCTCTACAGAAGTGCAGTATGTATGTGGAAGAAGGTATATAACACCCCGCTTCAATCTATTGTTTTTGGGGGCCACTGGTCTATCACACCAGTTACAATACTTTTTTGTGGATTGCGTTTGTCACTCTTTGTAGTATCGCTGCAGAACCGCTCAGCAGTCATAATGCCCGACAGTGGAAACGCACTATACTATGCTTTCTATATGTGCAAGTATTTTATACGTGTATTACACAACTATATACTGCACACCAAATAGTACACCTATACCAGTCCTTAAAAGGACCTTTGTGGAACTAGTAGGTTGTGATTAGCAGACTGTACCTTACTCAATACTATATACTGTAGTACACTATACCTTACCAGTCCTTAGAAGGACCTTCGTGGAACTAGTAGGTTGTGATTAGCAGACTGTACCTCACTCAACCCTATATACTGTAGTACACTATACCTTACCAGTCCTTAGAAGGACCTTTGTGGAACTAGTAGGTTGTGATTAGAAGACTGTACCTCACTCAACCCTATATACTGTAGTACACTATACCTTACCAGTCCTTACAAGGACCTTTGTGGAACTAGTAGGTTGTGATTAGCAGACTGTACCTCAGTCTCTATACTGATAAAGGACTGTTGCAGAATAGGGCAGCAGTCAGCAGTAGTGCACCCCAACCCTATATATTGTGGACCTATACCAGGCCTTAAGGATTAGCAGACTGTACCTCACTCAACCCTACATACTCTAGTACGCTATACCTTATCAGTCCTTATAAGGACCTTTGTGAAACTAGTAGGTTGTGATTAGCAGACTGTACCTCAGTCCCCATACTGATAAAGGACTGCTGCAGAATAGGGCAGCAGTCAGCAATAGTGCACCTCAACCCTATATATTGTGGACCTATACCAGTCATTAATGATTAGCAGACTGTACCTCACTCAACCCTATATAATCTAGTACGCTATACCTTACCAGTCCTTAGAAGGACCTTTGTAGAACTAGTAGGTTGTGATTAGCAGACTGTACCTCAGTCCCTATACTCATAAAGGACTGCTGCAGAATAGGGCAGCAGTCAGCAGTAGTGCACCTCAACCCTATATATTGTGGACCTATACCAGTCCTTAAGGATTAGCAGACTGTACCTCACTCAACCCTTTATACTCTAGTACGCTAGACCTTACCAGTCCTTAGAAGGACCTTTGTGGAACTAGTAGGTTGTGATTAGCAGACTGTACCTCAATCCCTATACTCATAAAGGACTGCTGCAGAATAGGGTAGCAGTCAGCAGTAGTGCACCTCAACCCTATATATTGTGGACCTATACCAATCCTTAAGGATTAGCAGACTGTACCTCACTCAACCCTATATACTCTAGTACGCTATACCTTACCAGTCCTTAGAAGGACCTTTGTGGAACTAGTAGGTTGTGATTAGCAGACTGTACCTCAGTCCCTATACTGATAAAGGACTGCTGCAGAATAGGGCAACAGTCAGCAGTGGTGCACCTCAACCCTATATATTGTGGACCTATACCAGTCCTTAAGGATTAGCAGACTGTACCTCACTCAACCCTATATACTCTAGTACGCTATACCTTACCAGTCCATAGAAGGACCACCTTTGTGGAACTAGTAGGTGGTGATTAGGGATGAGCTTCGTGTTCGAGTCGAACATACGTTTGACTCGAACATCGGCTGTTCGTCCGTTCGGCGAAGTCCGAACATTTTGGTCCGTTCGCGCCAAATTCGTGTGGCGCTCACGGCCCACAATGCACAGCGATGGCGCAGTGCATTGCTGGCTCATGATTGGCCAAGCATGCACTGTGACCCCGCATGCTTGGCCAATCGCAGCGCCAGCAGCGAGGAGAGCCATGATTGGCCACAGGCAGGATGCCTGTGGCCAATCATAGCTCAGGCTGTGTAGTGCACGCCCCACACTATATAAGGCCGCCAGCGCAGCGGCCTTGTGTAGTGTGTTGGCGTTTGAAGCAGTGGGTGTTCTGTGTACCTTCAACACAGTATACACCGATCGTTTTCGGCCGATTTTCGATCTTGCTGTTGTGTAGTGGTTGTTGTCTGCGTGCCCTGACCGCAGTATACACCGCTATATTCACCTCACCTATATAGCTAGTGATCTATCTTTTATAATAGAGCTTGCAGTCAGTAGTGTTAGGAGCCAGTGCGTGCTGTCTGCGTGCTCTGTACACAGTACATACCGCTATATCCACCTACATAGCTCTTCTCTATTTGAGACCACTTGCCATCTGCAGGAGTTATTGGAAGTTGTATGTGCCTCCAGCACAGTACAGTATACATCTGTATATACCCCTTTATCTCTGGTGTTCTATAATAAAGGCATCTGCAGGAGTTAATGGGTGTTGTGTGCCTCTAGCACAATATACACTACCCAACTGCTTTTTTACCCAACTCCCTTCAGGCCATTACCATGTCTGGAAGGCCAGCAAGGAGAGGCAGACAGGCGCGAGCCGATAAAAGAGGGCAAGCAGGCTCTGTGTCTAGAGACAACAGTGCTGGTCGTGGACGCGGTGCATTGTCATCAGCACGTGGCCATGGGACACACTTGTCCTTCTTTTCGGCAGCTGGACATGTTGAGCCGCAACATGCCAACGACTTGGTAGAGTGGATGACCAAGCCCTCTTCATCCTCCTCATCCTCTCTCACCCAGTCTCAGGGTACTAGCAAAGCAGCTGCCAACGCATCGTCTTCCCTCCTCTCAATGTCATCATCAGTGACTCCTTCCCTAGACCCACCACGTCCTCCTGAGGAGTCTCCTGAACTCTTTGAGCACAGTGTTGGGTACATGCTCCAGGAGGAAGCCCAGTGATTTGTGGGCTCTGATGATGACACTCAGCTAGAGGAAGGCAGTAGCGTGAGCGCAGAGAGAGGGGATGCTCAAGAAGGACAGCAATCTGGCAGTCATGTTCCACAAGCTGCAGCATACTGCCAGGTTTGCTACAGCGATGAAGAGGGAGGGGATGATGAGGGCACTGACTCCATGTGGGTGCCTGGAAGGAGAGAGGAGGAGGAGGAGGAGGAGGAGGCACATGTCCAACGAGGCAGGATGCCCTCCGGGGGCCAGCTTAGGGGCAGCACACCGACTGAATCACACCGCAGAGCTCCGCCTGTGCAGGGCGCTGCCTCTGCGCGTTATTCTAAAAGTTCTTTGGTGTGGGCCTTTTTTGAGACGAGTGCATCAGATCACACCGCTGCTATTTGCAACATATGTCTCAAGCGTATCTCGCGTGGCCAAAACATCAGCCGCTTGGGCACCACATGCTTGACCAGACATATGTTGACCTGCCATGCAGCTCGTTGGCAAGCGTACCTCAAAGACCCACACCAAAGAACAAAGCGGACCTCTCCTTGCTCCTCATCAGCTGGCATCTCCAACCCCACTAGACCTTCAGTCCTCTCTGAAACCTGCACTGAGAGGAATGAAGGTGTAGAATTAGGTGTGTCACAGCCAAGTGCTTCCGGGAACTCTGCTAGCGGTACACCCACGTCCGATTATAGCAGGCAAATGTCCCTGCCCCAGCTGCTGGACCGGCGAAAGAAGTTCACTCCCAGCCATCCACATGCCCAGCGGTTGAATGCTAGCTTGGCTAAATTGCTAGCACTTCAACTGCTGCCTTTTCAGTTGGTAGACTCGGCCCCCTTCCGTGAGTTTGTACAATGTGCGGTTCCTCAGTGGCAGGTCCCCAAACGCCACTTTTTCTCACGGAAGGCGATTCCGGCTCTCTACCGGCATGTGGAAGGCAATGTCCTTGCCTCGCTGGACAGGGCGGTCAGCGGTAAGGAGCATATTACCGCTGACTCATGGTCCAGCAGGCATGGACAGGGACGTTACTTGTCTTTCACGGCCCATTGGGTCACTCTTCTGGCAGCTGGGAAGGATGCAGGACAAGGTGCAGTAGTGTTGGAGGTTGTTCCGCCACCACGCCTCCAAAATGCTACTATTGGTTGTGACACACCTCTCTCCTCCACCCCCTCCTCTTCTTCTTCCTCCATGGCCTCTTCCAGTGCTCTGTCCTCAGAACCAGCGGTGCTTCGTAGGCGTTCCAGGGGCTACGCAAGTACGCAGGCAAAACTATGCCATGCCTTGCTTGCGCTGGTTTGCTTGGAGGACAGGAGCCCCACTGGGGCGGATGTTTTGTCAGCTCTGCAGGGGCAGGCCGAGAGGTGGTTGACGCCAAGCCAGCTTAAGCCAGGAATGGTGGTTTGTGACAATGGCACCAACCTCCTCTCCGCCCTCCGACAGGGACAACTGACCCATGTGCCCTGTGTAGCTCACGTCCTTAACCTGGTGGTGCAGCGGTTCTTGGGCAGGTACCCCGGCTTACAGGATGTCCTGAAGCAGGCCAGGAAAGTCTGTGTGCATTTCCGCCGATCAGTTAATGCCTGTGCTCAGCTGTCTGAGCTCCAAAAGAAGTTGAACCTGCCCAAGAACCGCCTTATATGTGACATGCCCACCAGATGGAACTCAACGTTGGCCATGCTGCAGCGGCTGCACACGTAGCAGAGGGCCATCAATGAGTACCTGTGTGACTACGGCACCAGGACAGGGTCAGGGGAGCTCGGTTTTTTCTCACCACGCCAGTGGGGCATGATCAGGGATGCATGCACTGTCCTGTCACCGTTTGAGGAGGCCAGAAGGATGGTGAGCAGTGACAGTGCATGCATCAGTGACACTGTACCTCTTGTCCACCTCTTGGAGCATACGCTGCGTGGAATAATGGACAGGGCACTTGAGGCAGAACAGAGGCAGGAAGAGGAGGACTTCCTTGCCTCTCAAGGCCCCCTTTATCCAGACAGTGTTCCTGCTGTGCCACCCATCACACAGGAAGAGGATGAGGAGGAGGAAGAGGAGGAGGAGGATGATTGTGTCAGCATGGAGGTGGAGGCTGGCACTCAGCATCAGCAGCAGCAGCAGCAGTCTTGTAGGGATGATTTACAGTCCCAAGAAACCCGTGGACTTGTACGTGGCTGGGAGGAGGTAGCTGCGGATCATGTTGTCCTTAGTGACCCAGAGGACTCCGGACCGAATGCCTCAGCTAACCTACGCTGCATGGCCTCCCTGATCCTGCAAAGCCTGCGGAAGGATCCTCGTATTCTTCGGATCAAGGAGAGGGACCATTACTGGCTGGCCACTCTCCTTGATCCACGGTACAAGGGTAAGGTTGCCGACCTTATCTTGCCATCGCAGAGGGAGCAGAGGATGAGACATCTCCGGGAGGCCTTGCAGAAAGGTCTGTGCAACGCGTTCCCAGAGACTGGGAGGTTACAAACTCCTGGTCCTGGACAACGTGTTGCTGAGGCATCGGTCAGAAGGAGCGATGGAGAAGGTGGCCTTCTGATGCTTTCAGACAATTTTTTAGTCCGCAGCCCCAAGGTATTATCGGTTCCAGCACCCATCGCCAGCGTCTGATTTACATGGTGCAGGAATACCTAGGGGCAAGGTCAGACTTGGACACCTTTCCCACCGAAAATCCTCTGGCTTACTGGGTCTTGAGGATGGATCACTGGCCAGAGCTTGCACAGTATGCAATTGAGCTACTGGCCTGTCCTGCATCCAGCGTTCTTTCGTAACGCACCTTCAGTGCTGCTGGTGGCTTTGTTACCGATCACAGGGTGCGCCTGTCCACCGAATCAGTTGATCGACTGACCTTCATCAAGATGAATCAGTCTTGGATCACCCACAGCTACCAAGCACCTGAAGCTGATGTAACCGAATAATTTTTTTTGAAATATCACATCCCTTCAAGACTGCCTATGCTGATGCTGAGTGACTGTCCTGTTATGTTGATTGTCTATCCTCTTCCTCCTCCGCTGATATGTTGGAAGAACATTTCTGGTTCTTGTTGATGCCATCAGCCCAATTTTTCTGCCCCTGTTTAACAGGGGCATTTAAGTACAATTTTTGAGGCAATGCTTTGCAGCAGGGCTAATTCCTGCAATCAAACAAGAGTATATGGGAGAGGTTGCAGTGTGGTGGCACCAGCACCAGTGCCTAAGGCCCAATTTTTCTGCCCCTGTTTAACAGGGGCGTTTAATTACAATTTTTGATGTAATGCTTTGCAGCAGGGCTAATTCCTGCAATAAAACTAGAGTATATGGCAGAGGTTGCAGTGTGGTGGCACCAGCACCAGTGCCTAAGGCCAAATTTTTCTGCCCCTGTTTAACAGGGACATGTAATTACAATTCTTGATATAATATTTCACAGGAGGGCCCCTTCCTGTGCCCACCCAGAGTAACGGTGAGGACTTATAGTGTTGTGGCACCAGCACCACAACCACCAAAGGTCAATTTTTCTACCACTGTTCAACAATGGCATGTAATTACAATTCTTGATATAATCGTTCACAGCAGGGCGCTCCAGCGCCCACCAAGAGTCACTTTGAGGGCTTAAAATGTTGTGGCAAAACCAACACCTTGTTCCGCCATTTCTGCAGAGCATATAGGGCAGGCCCCTACTTTCAAACATCCAATTTACAAACATCTCCTACTTGCAAACGGAAGGAGACAACAGCAAGTGAGATGAAAAAAGATGGACGACAAAACAAATTATACAGGGGTGATAACCCTTCCCTATGTTTTCCAAAAAGCTTAAAAATAGTTTTTTTGACTGGAGCTACACTTTAAAAATGTACCAGTTGAAAATTACAAACAGATTCAACTTAACACAACAAACCTACACAGTCCCTGTCTTGTTTGCACCGCCTGTATATTGCTGTTCTGAGTATATAGGGCCTGGGGGCCACACGCATTTCCTTTTTTAAATATGGGTACAGGGTTCCCCTTAATATGCGTACAAGACCCAAATAGGCTGGTAATGGGCAGGGAGGGCTACCCATGCCATTTTTCTCAATGATTTTCAACCATATTGCAGGAACCAGATATAACATTAAAACCGCAAGCAGTTTTAAATGGTGTTATTTCCGTTTAATGTCATTTTGTGCAGGGACTGTTCTAAACACGGGAAACACGTGGCACTTCACAGGCATACTACAGACACCCCCCAGGCACCATATTTAAAGGAATATTTCACTTTTTTTTCACTTTAATCGTCATTAAAATCAGTGCTCCCGCCAAAACGGACATTTTTAAAAACATTTTAGGCATTGACCCATGTCCCCTGGGGCAGGAGCCAGGTCCCCAAACCCTTTTTACCTTTTTTTAGACAGTATCTTGCATATTAGCCGTTAAAATTAGCACTTTTAATTTCGAACGTTCGAGTCCCATAGACTTCAATGGGGTTCTAAAGTTCGTTCGAATTTGGGGTCCGTTCGAAAGTTCTGGTGCGAACCGAACCGGGGGGTGTTCGGCTCATCCCTAGTGCTGATGACAAGACACAAGTGGTTTGCACGCTGTGCAATCAGAGCCTGAAGCGAGGCATAAACGTTCTCAACCTGAGCACAACCTGCATGACCAGGCATCTAAGTGCAAATCACGAGCTGCAGTGGAGTAGACACCTCAAAAACCAAGAAAGGTCTCTAGCTCCTCCTGCTTCCTCTTCTGCTGCAGTCTCGGCCTCTTCATCCACCTCTGTAGTGACAGTGGCACCTGTCAACCCGCAAACAGAGGATCTGCCAGCAACACTACCACCTGGGTCACCAACCATCTCCACAATGTCCCATGGAAGCATTCAGCTCTCTATCTCCCAAACACTGGAGCGGAAGAGGAAGTACCCCCCTAGCCACCCGTGATCCCTGGCCCTGAATGCCAGCATTTCAAAATTCCTCGCCTTTGAAATTCTGTCATTCCGTCTGGTGGAGACGCAGAGTTTTAAAAGCCTGATGGCATTGGCTGTCCCACAGTACGTCATGCCCAGTCGCCACTACTTTTCCAGGCGAGCCATCCCTTCCCTGCACAACCAAGTGGGGGACAAAATCAGGTGTGCACTGCGCAACGCCATCTGTGGCAAGATCCACCTAACTACGGATGCGTGGACCAGTAAGCACAGTTAGGGACGTTGTATCTCCCTAACAGCACACTGGGTAAATGCAGTGGCAGCTGGGCCTGAGGCGGATAGCAGTTTGTCCTTCCACCACCGAGGATTGCAGGACGCTTCAGTTTGCCTCCTGTTGCTAACTCCTCCTACTCCGCTTCCTCGTCCTCTACCGCTTCCTCATCTGGCCAGCGTAACACGTTCACCATCAACTTCAGCACAGCCAGGGGTAAACGACAGCAGGCAGTTTTAAAACTTTCCTGTTTGGGGGAAAAACAATACCGTGCAGGAGTTGTGGAGGGACATGGAACAACAGACCGATGAATGGTTGGTGATAATGGGCGAAATTTCATAGTAGCTCTTGGTCTAGCCGGTTTGACGCACATCCCTTGCCTGGCGCATGTGATGAACTTGGTGGTCAAGAGGTTCCTTAAAAATTACCCCGATATGCCCGAGCTGCTGCAGAAAGTGTGGGCCGTCTGTGCGCACTTTCAGCGTTCTCACCCTGCTGTTGCTCGGCTGTCAGCGCTGCAGTGTAACTTCGGCCTTCCCGCTCACCGCCTCATATGTGACATGCCCGCAAGGTGGAACTCCACCTTGCACATGCTGGCCAGACTGTGTGAGCAGCAGCAGGCGATAGTGGAGTTTCAGCTGCAGTCGCTCTGTGGAACAGCACCACTTCACCACCAATAACTGGGCCTCCATGCGAGACCTGTGTGCCTTGTTGCACTGTTTCGAGTAATCCACCAACATGGCCAGTGCCGATGACACCATTTTCAGCGTTACTATCCCAGTTCTATGTCTCCTTGAAAAAATGCTTCAGGCGATGATGGAAGAGGATGTGGCACAGGAGGAGGAGGAGGAGGAAGAGGGATCATTTCCAAGGCTTTCAGGGCAGTCATTCATAAGTGGCTATGAGGGTGGGTTCCTGCACCAACAAACGCCAGGTACACAATTGTCCAGCAGCAAGGGCACAGTTCTGGAGGATGACGAAGTGGAGGAGGAGGAGATGGAGGAGGAGGAACCATGTCCACAGCAGGGTGGCACCCAGACCAGCTCATGGCCATCACTAGTGCGTGGCTGGGGGTATACAGAGGACACAGACGATACACCTCCCACAGAGGACAGCTTTTCATTGCCTCTGGGCAGCCTGGCACACATGAGTGATTACATGCTGCAATGTCTCCGCAACGACCACCGAGTTGCCCACATTCTAACTGGTGCTGATTACTGGGTGGCCACCCTGCTGGATCCCCGTTACAAGTACAACGTACCGTCCTTAATTCCCTCACTGGAGCGTGATCGTAAGATGCGCAAGTACAAGCGCATGCTGGTAGACATGCTGCTGGTGACATTCCCACCTAACAGCAGGGGTACGGTGGAAGCACAAGGCGAAGACAGAGGAGGAGGAGGAGATCGCCAACGCAGCCGGGGCACCACCAGCACCTCAGAAGGCAGGGTTATGCCGCGTACACACGATCAAACAATCGGGTGGAAAAGTCCAGCAAACTCAAGTCCGCCGGACAATCCCCCCGTGTGTAGCCTCCGGCATACTTTTTGACCCGAAAGTACGGCGGACTTAGAAAGTAGTTTTGTACTCCAATCTTCCCGCCGGACTTGCATTTCGGTGGACAATCCGGCCGTGTGTGTGCCAGTCCACCATACTTTTGAAATGAACAGACTTTTCCCGCCCGGAGAAAAGTCCGCTCATTTCGAGCGGGTCTCCAGGTAGGTGGGGCCCGCGAAGGAGACGTCGCTGGCCCCGCCACCTGGTATGGACTTAAAGAGGAACCCCAATGCTGAAAAAAATCGGCGTGGGGGTCCCCCCCCGTCCACATCAGACCCTTGTCCGAACACGCTACCCGGCCGGCCAGGAAAGGGGGGCGAGCGAGCGTGGCCCCCCACCCCAAAGCACCTTGTCCCCATGTTGATGAGGACAAGTGCCTCTTCCCGACAACCCTGGCTGTTGGTTGTCGGGGTCTGTGGGCGGGGGGCTTATCGGAATCTGGGAGCCCCCTTTAATAAGGGGACCCCCGGATACCGGCCCCCCACCCTATGTGAATGAGTATGGGGTACAATGTACCCCTACCCATTCACCTGTAAAATAAAGTACAAAAAAACACAACACACAAGATAAAATAGTTTATTGCACAGCTCCGGGGGTCTTCCGTCTTTGGGGGGTCTTCTCGCCGGACTCCTCCGCTATCTTCTTCTAGCTCTTTTGCTAGCGGAGGAGCCCGGCTTTCTTCCTCACCGCCTCCCTTCTTCCGACTTCAGGGGTCTTGTCCCCCTCTTCGTTTCTTCTGCCGGGCCACCGCGCCTTCTTATAGCTCTTTTACAGGCGGTGGCCCAGTCTTCTGTCGCCGCCGCTGCCTTCTGTTCTTCTCTTCAGATCTTGACTCATCGCTCCCTCCGCTCACAATGGCTCCAGCGCGACGCGCAGCGACTTATATAGGGACATCACTGGATGATGTCCCCGCCTATTATGATGTCACAGTCCCAGCATCCTCTGGGACTGTGACACCATAATGGGCGGGGACATCATCCAGCGATGTCCCTATATAAGTCGCCGCACGCCCGGTCCTGTCGTGTGAGCGGAGTGAGCGGCGGGGCAACATCTGAAGAGAAGAACAGAAGAACAGAAGGCGGCGGCAGCGGCGACAGAAGACCGGGCCACCGCCTGCAAAAGAGCTCTAAGAAGGTGCGGTGGCCCGGCAGAAGAACCGAAAAGGGGGACAAGACCCCCGAAGAGGGGGACAAGACCCCCGAAGTCGGAAAAAGGGCGGCGGCGAGGAAGAAATCCGGGCTCCTCCGCTAGCAAAAGAGCTAGAAGAAGATAGCGGAGGAGTCCGGCGAGAAGACCCCCCGAGCTGTGCAATAAACTATTTTATCTTGTGTGTTGTGTTTTTTTTGTACTTTATTTTACAGGTGAATGGGTAGGGGTACATTGTACCCCATACTCATTCACATAGGGTGGGGGGCCGGTATCCGGGGGTTCCCTTATTAAAGGGGGCTCCCGAATTCCGATAAGCCCCCCGCCCGCAGACCCAAACAACCAACAGCCAGGGTTGTCGGGAAGAGGCCCTTGTCCTCATCAACATGGGGACAAGGTGCTTTGGGGTGGGGGGGGGTCGCGCGACCCCCCTTCCCCAAGGCACCCCCCATGTTGAGGGCACGCAGCCTGGTATGGCTCGGGGGGGGGGGGGGGGGGGCGCTCGCTTGTCCCCCCTTTCCTGGCCGGCCGGGTATCGTGCTCGGACAAGGGTCTGATGTGGACCTGGGGGGAACCCCCATGCCGATTTTTTTCGGCGTTGGGTTCCCCTTTAAGTCCATACCAGGTGGCGGGGCCAGCGACGTCTCCTTGGCAGGCCCCGCCTACCTGGAGATGCACTTGAAATGAGCGGACTTTCCTCCGCGTGTGTGGGCGAGTCCGTTCATTTCAAAAGTAGGGCGGATAGTACTAAGTCCGCCGTATTAGTCCGCTGAAAAAGTGCCGTGTGTTAGCAAGTAGCCCGTTCGGAAAGTCCGACGGACAGTCTGGCGGGAAGTCCGCCAGACTAAGTCCGTCGGATAGTCGGCTACGTGTATACGTGGCATTAGCATGCCCGAAATGTGGAAAAGCTTTGACAGCACGCCACAAGAACCAGCACCACCAGCAGAGATGGAACGTCTTAGTAGGAGGCAGCATTTCACCAACATGGTGGAGCAGTATGTGTGCACACGCTTACACGTACTGAATGACAGGCCTGCCCCCTTCAACTTCTGGGTCTCCAAATTGGGCACATGGCCTGAACTTGCCCTTTATGCCTTGGAGGTGCTGGCCTGCCCTGCAGCCAGTGTATTATCTGAACGTGTATTTAGCACGGCAGGGGGCCTTATCACAGACAAGCGCAGCCGCCTGTCCAGAGCCAATGTGAACAAGCTCATGTTTATTAAAATGAACCAGGCATGGATCCCACAGGAATTTTCCATAGACATTCTGTACAAACACGATGAACGGTGCCTGCGCAGTGAGTGCAGGTTCAAGCCCCACCATCCAAGTGGACATATGGTAGCACATAGTAACAGGGCCCCTCATGGGCTCGCTTCACTCACCACGCTTCGGGCACAGCCTCGCTTCGCTCGGCTTGAACCTCAAATGGTGTGGTTTGAACCTGGACTCACTGTGCAGCGCCGTTTGTCTTCGGAGATTTTCTAAATTCCCTTGTCCTACATACTGAGCAAGCGCAGTACAGGGCACACACTATCTGACGAGGGACAGAATTCAACACATCACCAACCTTACCCAGCCATTGTTGTATTTTTGAACCAGTGTTGGCTACTTCGTTCTCCTCCACCGCCGCTTCCACCTACACTGCCACATCCACCGCCACCTCAACCTCCTACTCCATATGGACCTCATTCTCCTAGGTCAAGATTATAATTTTTAATTTTTTAAATTTTATTTTCCCACTAGCTTATCCATTAAATTGAATATTTTTTTCCAGAAAGGGCATATTCTGGGGCATTCCCACCATATGTGTGGCATTGTGCCGTTGAGTTTCTGAGGTTCTTAATCACTCCTGTACCTCTTCTTCTGAGAAGGGGGGCCTCCAGCATATATATATTTTTATTTATTTTATGTTATTTTAAGTTATTTCCCTATCCACATTTGTTTGCAGAGCACTTGCCATGCTCTTAACAACATTTTGTTGCCATTTTCAGCCCTCTAGCCCTTTCAATTACCTTTTTAGAGCCATTTTAGTCCTCAATTGTTCAGGTCCCCATTGACTTCAATGGGGTTCGGGTTCGGGGTCAAGTTTGGGTCAAGTTCGGGTCCCGAACTCAAACTTTTTTCCGAAGTTCGGCCGAATCCGTCAAACCCGAACATCCAGATGTCCGCTCAACTCTAACCGTATGTCCACTTGGATGGTGGGGCTTGCATCTGGACCCAGTGCACAGGCGCTGTTCTTCTTCACAGACTTTCAGAGTCTCCTTCTCCTCTGTACTGCGCAAGCACTGCACCTGCACAGAACACGGAGGATCCTATCCGATGGCCGGACTGTTTTTGACAGAACACCGGGACCGACAATTCATTATAGCCGCAATTAGTTTTAAATTACTTTTTTTCCTTTAGAAATGTAATTTTGCTCTCAAACTGTGCCATGGTTATACAATAGAGTTTGCCTACTTACCTGTCTCCATGTGTTCATCTCTAGAGACTAGCCGACTCTCACTTGACTGCTTTTATAATCTCTCCTCTGGCATGGCCCCACCCTTGCTCCTATCAGAGAATTCTATATTAACCTGTGCACTGCAGGCCAACCCTGCTGATCAACCTTTGTGTGTTTGGCTTCTTGTTACCTGCCGTGTGCTCTTCATTTGTTTTTTTTTACCAACTTTGGCGTGTCCCTTACTATCCCTGTTTGCCTGTGACCCTGAACCTTTGGTGTGACTTTTTTTTGCATTGATACATGTCCCTCAGGGCAGGACCCAGGTCCCCAAACACTTTTTATGACAATAACTTGCATATAAGCCTTTAAAATTAGCACTTTTGATTATTCATGTTTGGGTCCCATAGACTTTAACGGTGTTCACGTGTTTGAACAAATTTTTTGCCTGTTCGCATGTTCTGGATGCGAACTGAATTGGGGGAGTGTTCGGCTCATCCCTAATTAAGAGAGGTAAAGACTCCAGAGAGAGAAATGAACTGACCCATCTGCACATTTCACTGACTACATTCCTGCAAGACACCAGGCTAGTGGACATAGCATTCCGGGGAGCAACCATGTACCAGTAGGCTGGGCTTGCTTGACTTATAGCATAGCTCTTGACTGTCCCTGACTTGAACCGCTTAAGGAGCGCTCCATGTACATTCACTATGGCAGGGTGGCCATTAAGCACAAAATCACGTACCTGTACATGATTTTTTTCTTTGGGTCTGAGGTGCGTGAGCCACCAGCGCCCCACTCCCCCTGTGATTGGACAGCTAAGCAGGAACACGGATCTCTGTCTTCCTACAGTTAAACCATCCTCCACACAGTAAGAAAGCACTCCTAGGGAACACGTCACCCCTGATGTTAACCCCTTCCCACCATTGTCATTAGTACAGTGACAGTGCATTTTTTAGCACTGATCACTGTATTGGTGTCACTGGTCCCCAAAAAAGTGTTATTTAGTGTTAGATTTGTCCACCACCATGTTGCAGTCCCACTAAAAATCACTTATTACCGCCATTACTAGTAAAAAAAAAAAAAAAAAATCCATAAATATATCCCATAGTTTGTAGATGCTATAACTTTTGCTCAAACTAATCAATACACGCTTATTGGGATTTTTTACCAAAAAATAGGTAGCAGAATACATGCAGACCTAACTTGATGAAGAAATAAAAATTTTTATTGGATGGGGTTTTTTGCAGAAAGTAAAACATATAGTTTATGTTTTCAAAATATGTCAATCTTTTTTTGTTTATAGCGCAAAAAAATAAAAACCACTGGGGTAATCAAATACCACCAAAGAAAGCTCCATTATTGAAAAAAAAGGACAAATTTTATTTGGGTACAGTGATGCACGACCGCACAATTGTCAGTTAAAGCAACGCAGTGTCGTATCGCAAAAAATGGCCTGGTCTGGAAGGGGGTGAACCTTCCAGAGCTGAAGTGGTTAAGGGACTGTCCTTGATTTGGAACACTGTCCCTCTGTCCCTCTTTGCTCTTCATCTGTCCCTCATTTTGGTCTAATCTATATAGTTGTATAGAAAATGCATTATTTAGCTTTCAAAAAGTTTTTTCCACTGCTAAAGCTTTCATACAATTTCTAAAGCTAGTATAAAGCAATACGAGTGGTAAAAAAAAAAAAAAAGCACTTGTGGGTTTAACTATTTTTTTTTGCCATAATTCTCCTTTAAGGGGGTGTGCCAGGGTGTGTGTCCTATGCTTACATACTTTTGTTAATAAGTGTCCCTTGTTCCCATTTTAAAAAGTATGTTATAGGAACTGGGACTTCTATAGTCAGTACTACACTAAGCTATATTGCATGATCATTTGTATAGAGGTGACCATTAGAGTACATTGGTTTTGACACAGTTGGTTGTTTGGTGTGATACACAAGATACTACGTCCTGTATATAATCAGTCCAAACAGAGAAAAGGTCTCACCAATGTGGTATCTCCATACTCAGGTGGAGTAGCAGAATGTGTTTTTGGGTGTCATTCTAAGTATGCCCATGCTGCATGTAAGAAATATCTTAATAAATTGACAATTTGTGTAAAAAGATACATTTTCATTTTCTTTCTGCCTTTTGCAAAAACGTGTAGCAATAAAATGAAGTCTTCAAAAGCCTCACCATGCCTCTTAAAAATACCTTGGATGTTTGCTTTTCAAAATGTGGTCATTTTGTGGCTGTTTCCACTGTCCTGGTGCTGCAGAACCTACAAAAGTTATAGGTAGTAAGGAAATACTACCTAGAATGCCTGAAGGTGCTTCCTTGGATTTCCTCCTCCGAGCAGTACAAAATATAAAAAAGTGTATATTCTTCTTTCTTTTTTTTTTTTTTTTAACATACTGTCACTAGATAATGTCCCTGATCACCTCTACGTCAGTCATATGATGACACTGTACTGCTCTGGTGACATTGCAGAAAAACAAGATTGTGAAAATTTCTTAATTTTCCAAAAAATTGTGACAAAAAATTACAACTTCAAAAAAACTCACCATGCTTCCTGTTAAATACCTTAGACCAGTGATGGCGAACTTTGGCATCCCAGATGTTTTGGAACTACATTTCCCATGATGCTACACTACACTGCAAAGTGCAGGAGCATCATGGGAAATGTAGTTCCAAAACATCTGGGGTGCCAAGGTTCGCCATCCCTGCCTTAGACTGTCTACTTTCCAAAAAGCGGTCATATTTGTACAGTTCTGGCATTTTACTGCCTTAAAAAATGAGAGGCAGTCATATTTATATACATTAGTTTGTAGACTTTATAACTTTCACATAGACTTTATGATATACAATGATTTGAGTTATTTTTTAAAATTGGCCTGGGCAGGAATGGGTTGAAAGTGTCCAGAATTAAGATGGTTAAAAAAATATAGCTTAACTGTATTTACAAATATATTACTACTATTATAAAAAATATATTATACAAATATATATTACATAATCACTGTAAAAAAAAAATGAGTGAATGTATATGTTTTTTAGTGCAATTTCAGAGTGACGCTGACATATAGTGGTTAGGATGTAGCTGCTGCATTGGCCACTATAAAGTTTGTTTGTTTTAAAATTACATGATTTTAGTCGTGCTACTTGGGAAATCACACACCACATGCTTTAGAAATGCTGCCAAAGCATATGAATGCACTGTGACAGAAGGCTATCTCATCAACAGTGTAGTTACAATGATCAGTGCCAAAGAAGATTTGGTAACACACCAAATTATATCCATAAAAAGTAGACCTGGCCTTTATTGCACTTGCCAGCTGTTGATTTTTTGTTGCAGTGACCTTACTAGGGACAAAATGAAAGAACTAATAAATTGTTTTGATGATGATAAAACATTTTCGTTTTGCAGAATGTTGATCTTTATTTAAAAGCAGATGCACACTTTAAATTTATATGCAGCATAAAATGGAAAAAGTAGTAATGTAAAACTGTAACGATATTTTCATGTTATATGACATAATCCACTTTCAATCCAAACACAAGAAAATACAAAGCCCTTAAAACTCCCGACCCGAGCATTGCTTTTCCTGTATGATGAAGAAATAAATAGCATTATATATATATATATATATATATATATATATATATATATATATATATATAACTGTATATCAGTGGCGACTGGTGCTCAAATTTTTTGGGGGGTGCAAACAAACTGAAAAATTCTGAAAAAAGAAAAACACGCATTGCAGCCTCACTGTACCATCAATTGCAGCCACTGTGCCATCAAATACAGCAGAATAAGTATCGGCCTAAACTGAGGGGAAAAAAAATTATATATTTTTTGGGAATATTTATTATAGCAAAAATGAAAAAAAACATTTTTTAAATTGTTGTTATTTTTTGGTTTATAGTGCAAAAAATAAAAACCGCAGAGGTGATCAAATACCGCTAAAAGAACGCTCTATTTAAGGGAAAAAAAATACGTCAATTTTGTTTGGGAGCCACATGGCACGACTGCGCAATTGTCAGTTAAACAATGCAGTGCAAAATCGCAAAAAGTGCTCTGGTCAGGAGGGGGGTAAATTCTGAAGTGGTTAAGAAGTAAAATATTTGGATTCCTACTTTATATTTGGTACAGTAGATCCATTCCACTGCATTTAAAGGCAGCTCACCTTCTCATCATCAAGTAATGTAATCTTTAAAAATAAAGGTAAGTTAGTGCAAGAGTTAAGAGAAGCATCAGTGGCGGCTGATGCTCAAATTGTATTTTGGGGGGGGGGGGGGGGCGCAAACAAACTGAAAAATTCAGAAAAAAACCCCACCACTGTGCCATCAAATGCAGCCACTGTGCCCATCAATTGCCACAACTGTGCCCATCAAACACAGCCATCAAATGCAGTGATTGTGCCCATCAATTGCCTCCACTGTGCCATCAAACGCAGCCACTGTGCCCATCAATTGTCGCCACTGTGCCATCAAACGCAGACACTGTGCCCATCAAACGGAGACACTGTGCCATATCAAATGCTGCCACAGTGCCATCAAATGCTGCCACTGTGCCCCATCAAGTACAGCTACTGTGCACACCTTATGCAGCCACTGTGTCCATCTTATGAAGCCACTCTGCCCCATGAAATACAGCCACTGTGCAGCATTGAATTCAGCCTCACTGTGCCCATCAAATGCAGCCACTGTGCCCATCAAATGCAGCCACTGTGCCCATCAAATGCAGCTTCACTGTGCCCATCAAATGCAGCCTCACTGTGCCCCATCAAATGCACCCTTACTGTGCCCCATCAAATGCAGCCTCACTGTGCCCATCAAATGCAGCCTCACTGTGCCCCATCAAATGCAGCCTCACTGTGACCATAAAATGCAGCCTCACTGTGAGCATAAAATGCAGCCTCACTGTGCCCATCAAATGCAGCCTCACTGTGCCCCATCAAATGCAGCCTCACTGTGTCCCATCAAATGCTCCCACTGTGCCCCATCAAATGCTGCCAGTGTGCACCCCACCTGTCTAGGTGGGACAGCTCCTCAATGTCTTCTCCCATCCTCTTCTATGATTGGACACCTGATAGGCATGAATCTATCTATTGGTGCTAGAGGGGGTGGCAGGAGAGAGGGTGGCGTCCATGCACCATTATGGATGCACCACCACTGCTGTATATATATATATATATATATATATATATATATATATATTGTAGGGGTGAAGAGCTGGCTCAGAGGCAGTCCAGTAAAATAAAAGTGGCTTTTATTCAGCGAAACAGCAAAAAAAAAAAAACATAAGACCAGACAGACTTGTCTTATCACACAGATGTGCACACAGGTACAGCTCACAGTTCATCAGCCCACAGGCTTAGAGGTAACAGTTCATGGCTCCAAACATTTGTGGTTTAAAGAGGAAGTAAGCCCTGATGAGTTTACTTCCTCTTTCATTCCCTGCAAAGGCAAAGCATAATGGACTACTATGCATCGCATAGTAGCCCATTATGTGTCACTTACCTGACACAGGAGCCAGTGAAGTCGCCGCTGTCCCCTGTAGTCCGCCGCATCCATCTTGTTGGTGGGGTCTTGCAGCTCCGCTCCTGTCATTCAGCGAAGCCGCAATGACGTCACTCCCGCGCATGCGCACGGGAGTCGACACGCGCGGCAGCTCCATTCTTGGAAATGTCGCGCTCAGTGCGCCTGCGCGCCGCTGTCTACGGCACATGCGCCATAGACAGTGGTGTCCGTTTTCGGGCAAATATCTCCTAAACCATATAGGTTTAGGAGATATTGCTTGGACCTACAGGTTAGCCTTAATCTAGGCTTACCTGTAGGTCAAAGTGGTTTGTAAGGGTTTACAACCACATTAAGCTCACCCAGCAGGTACACCATCCAGCAATGGACGTTTCCACACAGCATGCTGCTGTGTGTCTCTCTCCTACTCAACAGCTCCACACTGACACTTTCAGCACACCTGACCATAAGCAGGTCTGAAGGGGAAGTACCTGCCTTCTTCAATTAACCCCCTCTTAACCCTGCCCCAGGCTGACCCTCTACATATCCCCCCCTCTGTTCCAGGCCAGGGGTCTGGACACCACGACTCCAGTGGCAGTAGACCCGGGAAAGGGCATCCACATTCTGATGTCCCTTTCCCAGTCTATGTACCACTACAAACCTGAAGTCCTGTAGAGCAAGGAACCACCGGGTGATTCTGGAGTTTTTATCTTTATTTTGGGCCATCCACTTAAGAGGCGCATGATCTGAAACTAACTTGAAGGGTCGGCCCAACAAGTAGTAGTGGAGTGTCTCCACAGCCCATTTTATTGCGAGACACTCCCTTTCCACAATGGAATAATTCCTCTCAGCTGGTGTGAGCTTCCAGTTCAAGTACACAACAGGGTGCTCATCCCCCACCAATCATTTGGGACAGTACTGCACCCAGACCCAATTTTGAGGCATCTGTTTGTACCAGGAACTCTTTTTGGAAGTCGGGAGCTACCAACACTGGTTCCTGCCACAAAGTTTGCTTCAATCGGCAGAACGCTGCTTCTGCTTCTGCACTCGACTGAACAGTTGCGTTCTTTCCCTTGGTGAGATCAGTCAGAGGTGCTGCTAGACTGGCAAAGTTGGAGGCAAACCTCCTATAATAGCCCACAATGCTAAGGAAAGAACGCACTTGTTTCTTTGTGAGTGGACGGAGCCATTTCTAAATAGCCTCCACCTTGTTTAGTTGGGGCTTAATCACACCCCTGCCTACAACATACCCCAGGTAGCGGGCCTCCTCCAACCCAACCTTGCTCTTTTCTGGGTTCACTGTGAACCCTGCCCTTCGGAGGGCATCCAAGACCAACTGGACCTTCGGTAAGTGACTCTCCCAGTCCTTACTAAAGATGACAATGTCATCAAGATAGGCTCCTGAGAATTCCTTATGAGGTCTCAGGACGAAGTCCATGGCCCTCTGGAAAGTGGCTGGGGCCCCATGTAACCTGAATGGCATTCGGGCATACTGCCATAAGCCCTCGGGTGTGGCAAATGCAGTTTTTTCTTTAGCCTCTGGGGAAAGTGGGATCTGCCAGTATCCCTTGGTCAAGTAAAGAGTGGTGATGTACCGGGCCGGTCCTAATCTCTCGATTAATTCATCGACCCGCGGCATGGGATAAGCATCTGGCTTGGAGACTTCATTTAACTTGCGAAAGTCATTGTAGAACCGCCAGGTTAAATTTGGCTTGGGTACAAGGACTATAGGGCTAGACCAGCTACTTGAAGACTCCTCAATGACCCCAAGGTCCAACATGCTCTTAAGCTCGGCCGAGACAATATTCCGGAATGCTTCGGGTATGCGGTAGGGTTTGAGGTTTACTCGAACGCCAGGGTCTGTAATGCCATTATGTTCAATTACCGAGGTTAGGCCGGTAGGTTTGAAAAAATGGCTCGATTCTTCTGCAAAAACTCCCAGGACTCCTGTTTTTGAGAAGGGGAGAGAGTCTCTGCAATCCCTACCTTCTTAATCTGAGCATTAGGGTGTTCCGCGACTTTCAGACTGACTGTCAAAACCTGTCTATCTTTCCATGGTTTGATCAAGTTGACGTGGTAAATCTGGTAGGGTTTACGTTTGGTGGGCTGATGGACTTTATAGTTGACCTTGCCCACCCTCTCAACTATCTCAAAGGGTCCTTGCCACTTGGCGAGAAACTTACTCTCGACGGTAGGCACTAAGACCAGCACCCGATCCCCAGGTTTAAACTCTCTAATCTTGGCAGATCGGTTGTATACACGACACTGGGCGTTTTGAGCAGCCTGCAAATGTTCCCGTACTATGAACATAACTTTTGTTATTCGGTCCTGCATTTGAGACATGTGTTCTACACACTCCGATATGGGGAAGCTTCTTCCCACGTCTCTTTCATTATATCCAGTAGTCCACGGGGGTGTCTCCCATAAACCAGCTCAAAGGGGGAGAACCCCGTGGAGGCCTGGGGTACCTCTCTTATGGCAAACAACAAGGGAGGCAACAAGCAATCCCAATCCCGACCATCCTCCTCAATTGCTTTCTTTAGCATTCCCTTTAAGGTTTTGTTGAACCGCTCCACTAACCCATCAGTTTGTGGGTGATACACTGAAGTCCGCAAGTGTTTAATCTTAAAATGGTTACAGAGTTCCTTCATCACTTTTGACATGAACGGGGTACCTTGGTGTGTCAAGATCTCGGATGGGAGCCCTGTTCTCATGAACATCTGAAACAACTCCCGTGCGTGACCTTAGATGAGCAAGGGACCGCTTCTGGATACCTGGTGGCATAGTCAAGGACAACTAAAATGTATTGGTGTCCCCTAGCTGACTTAGGTAAGGGGCCCACCAAGTCCATGGCTATGCGATCAAAGGGAACCTCGATAATTGGGAGCTGTACCAGTGGACTGTGAAAATGGGGTATTGGAACGGTTCTTTGACAGGTAGGGCAAGACTCACAGTAGTCCTTAATTTCTTGATATACACCGGGCCAAAAAAAACGCTGTAAAAACTGTTCCTGAGTTTTAGCCGCTCCAAGGTGACCCCCAAGTACATGACTATGAACCAAATGCAACACCTTAGACCTAAAAGGTTTGGGTACCACCAGTTGTTCCAACACTTCTTGATTGACCTTAGTTACTCAGTACAACAAGTCATGATTCACAGCAAAATGGGGGAACTTCACGTCCACCCCAGGGTGCTGTGGTTCACCATTTAAGACCGTGGCCTGTTCCCTGGCGGGGATCAAAGTGGAGTCTCTCACCTGACCACTAAGGAAATCTTCCTGGGAGCCCCCGAGATCTGACATGTCTGGCTAAGATGAGGTACTTTCCGCTTCCAATCCCGCAAACACCTCCAGGGGACCGGGCTCACTTTTTGCAGGTTCAACAACCTGGTACTGATCCTTAGTAACAACCTCCTGCAACACAGTATTATTCACCACCTCTGTGGGTTTTTGCTTTTTGGGGGAAACCCCCAAACCTTGGAGCTTTTGCCCATACAAGTCCCAAAACATGGGGCAATCTCGCACCAATTAGTAAATCATGAGGTAGTCCCGGGACCACCCCCACTTTTAGTTTAGCCTTTCCTGCTGGTGTACACAGGGTCCCACAGGCCACCGGATAGTTTTTAACATCACTATGCACACAGATGACCCCAACCTGTTCCCTTGGTACCAGCTTTCTTGGCAACCCGTCCGATCGGAGCAGGGTAATGACACTCCTAGAGTCAAGGAGTGCTACCACCTCCTGTCCATTGACCCGCACCACACACTCATGCGGATTTAGGTTGGTTGCAGCACATAATGCATGGATACACATGGAGCGACGGCGACCCATGTCATACTCCATTGGTTCTTCCTGACTTGGGCACTGGGCCACCAGATGTCCCAGTTGATGGCAGGACCAACAGCGAACCTCACAAGGTTCCCCCTGTCGGTTCCCTGGAAGCTTAGGTCCTGTGGTGCTCTTGGTAGTTGTATTATCCCTCCGAGTAGCCACTATGCAATCACTGGGAGGCACACTGGTGCTGGAAAGCACTTCTTTGAAATGGGCCATTTCTCTTGTGACAGAAGGACTCTCCTGGAACTTTTCCACACAACTGTAGCACTCAACAGCTGTAGCCATCTCATCCAGTGACTGAGGCTTGGACTGAGCTACCCATCGGTGGAGCTCCCTGGGTAGTCCCTGCAGGAAAGGACCGAGTGCGACTCTTTCCACAATCTGAGTGGGTGTCTTTTCCTCAGGTTTCAGCCAATTTTGGAACAAGTGCATCAGGTGGTAGAGCTGCTCACGGGCAGGCTTAAGCTTGTCAAAGCACCAGCCATGGACACGGTTCGCCCTTAAAGCGACAGTCACTCCCAGCCTTGCTAGGATTTCTGCTTTCAGGAGCTTATAATCGTGTGCTGATTCCAGGGCCAAGTCACAGTACGCTTGTTGGGGGTCTGCGGTCAGGAAAGGAGCCAGTACATCTGCCCAGTCTTTATCAGGCAGACCCTCCCTTGCTGCAACCCGCTCAAACATAGCTAGGTATGCTTCCACATTGTCTAAGGCCGTCATCTTTTGCAGGGTCCACTGCACTGCCTTCCGGGGGTCACTCTTTACAGCAGATGGGTCACCATCTTTTGTAATCCCACTATCTGTTCACTCAGTAAGCGATTTGCTTCCTGTTGTACAGAAACTGTCTGCACCAGGATCTGCTCCTGCCGAGCCTATGCTTGTGTATTTGCCAGTACCAGCTGCTTAAGCACATCCTCCATGGCTTGTTCAGAAGATTTCACTGTCTGTGCAGCTTTAAGCCAGGACATGGGATTAGACTGGTCTCCTCAAACTGCCCAATGCACGCTCCAACAATTGTAGGGGATCAGAGGGGCGAAGAGCTGGCTCAGAGGGAGTCTAGTAAAATAAAAGTGGCTTTTTTTCAGCAAAACAGCAAAAAAAACATAAGACCAGACAGACTTGTCTTATCACACAGATGTGCACACAGGTACAGCTCACAGTTCTTCAGCCCACAGGCTTAGAGGTAACAGTTCATGGCTCCAAACAGAGCTAGCCCTTGTACACACGATTGAAGATTCCGACGGAATGTATCCGATCGGAGCGTTTTGTCGGATATTCTGACTGTGTGTGGTCTGCTCCGATCGGACATACTCCGATCATGTGTAGAGAATTCCGATCTGACAAAGTGCCACGCATGCGCAGATCAAATTCCTACATCAAAGCTATTGGCTACTAGCCTGACCGTAGTCCCATCGTAACGAAATTACGTCATCACGTTCTGAAAGATCGGACTTTCCGACAACTTTGTCCGACCGTGTGTATGCAACAGTTTCGGACAAGATCCGACGGACAAAATCCGACGGACAAAATCCGACGGATTTGGTTGTCGGAATCTCCAACTGTGTGTACGAGGGCTTACAGTCTTTTTGTAGTTTAAGCTCACCCAGCAGTAAGGATGAGCCGAACACCCCCCTGTTCGGTTCGCACCAGAACCTGCGAACAGACCTAAACTTCGTGTGAACTTTAGAACCCTATTAAAGTCTATGGGACTCGAACGTTCAAAATCTAAAGTGCTAATTTTAAAGGCTAATATGTAAGTTACTGTCCTAAAAAGTGTTTGGGGACCTGGATCCTGCCCCAGGGGACATGGATCAATGCAAAAAAAAGTTTTAAAAACGGCCGCTTTTTCAGGAGCAGTGATTTTAATAATGATTAAAGTGAAACAATAAAAGTGTAATATTCCTTTAAATTTCGTACCTGGGGGGTGTCTATAGTATGCCTGTGAAGGGGCGCATGTTTCCTGCCTTCTTCAATTAACCCCCTCTTAACCCTGCCCCAGGCTGACCCTCTATAATATATATATATATATATATATATATATATATATATATATATATATATATATATGCTCTATCTGCCTCATAATATTTACTACTGCTACAATGCCTGGGTCTTCATATGTTTATGTACAGTAATTGTTTTTTCCTAGTCTAATTACTCTATTTTCATCCACTTGAAGTATTACTAAACCCAGCACCCTGCATTACTATATCTGGTCTCCCACAGTACACAGAACATGGAAAAGCAATAGTTTTAATAAATATAAACTGCTAAATGCCTTTTTCATCAGCAGTGTTGTAATTTATAACAGTGTCTGGTTAAAGCTTGTAAGAGGAGTTTTCATTCTGCTCTCACTGTGCTGATTGGCCCTGTACTGATCACATGCATGCTCCCAAGGAAATACACACCAAACTGGGCATGAGCAGCTTGTCCCCCTAGCTTCTGTTCTATCAGGAGATGGTTTGTGGACTGTGGAAGAATGGGAGAAACAGAGAAGACATGATCAAATAGTTTTTTTTATACAATGGACAGTGTTGGAATTGAACATGAATTAATGTTATATATATATCTAAAGTTTCTACACATCTGTTTGTACAACCAAGTTCAGCCAGTTTGAAGGTATAGAGGAATGTGGCACCAAACAGAATCTGCATAGCAAAAGGAATTCTCTTCAGCCCACCTGATGTGCACGGAGCTTCAAATAGATTTAGGAAAATTATGGTTCCGGTCTGTCTGTGAGGACAAAGGTGGGCCTAATGAGCGGGAAGGGCGTCGGAAATCAAATCACGAGAGAGGACCCCAGTCAAAGCAGTTGCAATTCATGGGCAAACACTGCCCCCAGAGGCCAATTATGGCAGGACGGTCAGAGATATTTAGCCTGGGGGAGGAGACGCCCCAGAGACACTGATTCGTCCACAGGCAAAGGGGGGTGGGCAATGGGATGTGGTGTGGCTGAGGTGTGTTTATCAAAAAGGGATCATGGAAAAGAGCTGTCTCTCTTTCCACCATGAGGACAGTCACGAGGATCTGCTAAGTATATTGCTTGTATTGTATTCTTATTGTATGCTATTTACTCTTGTAATTTCTAACAATACCTTATGTAAGCTTTCGTATTTCCTTGGGAAATAAATGAGATTTGATTGATCTTAGACCATGTGTTTGGTCTCATAGCTAACTTTGTAGCATTGTGATATTAACGATAGCATGTGCTCAGAGTGTTAATAGACTAACTAATTTATAGGGACTAGACAAAGTAATACATAGCTGATGATAATAATAGTTAGGTATTGATCAGTTACTTCATTTGGCACCCCAGAAAGGCATGTAGAAAGTATTTTTACACATAATCCACAAAAACCTAATGTATTTTTGTTTCTGTAAGCACAAATCCTCAGACACCCAGAACTGGAAATCATCTCTAGTGTGGACAAGATTGGCGCTGGCTCGCAAATTCTGAAACCACGCTTGGATGAGCATGAAAATTATGTGAGATATTTCACCGTTGAAACGGACACGTAGAACCTGGTGAGAACTGTGGCTGATATATGTATGTATTTTAATGTTGTATTGTGCTTTAGGCCTGTAACCAGAGGGCAAGTTAGGGATCGATCATCCCTGGTTATGTGATATAACTGCAGATTGGCAGGATAACCATACAACTTTGAGGAAAAATGAAAATCCCCACGTGAGTGTGAAATAGCTCTCTGTTCCAATAGGAGTTCCATGTGGCCTAATTGGAGAGGAGAGCATTGATTAAGAGTGTGTTCTCCTGAAGAAATTTGTGGTTAAACGGATTTGTATTTGTTTTTTTCTTTTGTGTTTTGGGGTTTGTTGTGGGACTACAGGTGAAAGCTAGCTTCTAAACAGCTTTATCTGTGTCTTTGTGTGTGTTTTGTATCTGTTCGTCTAGTGTATTGCTAATGCAAAGTGTTGGTTAGAGATTGACAGGAATTACCATACATCGTTGAGGAAGAAAAAAAAGTGGGGGAAATATAGGTTTTTATTTCTACCCACGTGAGAGTGAAATAGCTTTCTGTTCCAATAGAAGATCCATGTGGCCTGCAACTTAACAGAAAGGCATTGATTAAGAGTGTGCCCTGTGTCTTAGAATGTGCATTGTATCTTGTATGCTGTAGAACTACAAGTCACTGTAGGTTTTTGTGTATCTGTGGTGTTGGTGGGACTGCAGGTGAAAGCTAGCTTTTAAACAGCTTTATCTGTGTCTTTGTGGGTGTTATCTATCTGTTCGTCTGTGTCTATTGTCTAAGCAACTGGTTGAGCAACTTTAGTGTGGGTAGGTTAATTAGCATATCAATGGAAGCTATTGAAGGTTTCATTAGCAAGCATGGTGGTATTAGATCTCAATCTATACAAGAGAGTGATCTAACACAACAATTTAGTGAACTTTTGAGACAATGTAATATCTCATAAGTAATAAGTCAAAAAAAGGCAGGAAATGAGAGAGAATGGCCAATGCCTTATGCATGTTAATGAGAATGAAAGAAATTGCGGAACAAAAAGAATTAGAATGGTTTGCTGAAAGAAAACAAGTAATGGAACAGGTAAGAAATATATTAATGGGGATTGAAAAGGCTGATGCAGATGCTCGTAATCGGATTGAACAAGTAGTGACTGAGAAATGTGTATTGCAACAGAGATTAGATGAATTATAACAAACGTGTAAATTAAGAGAAAGTTGCGTTGCCTCTTTGAATCAAAGAGAGGCTGAGAATTTGCAGGTTATCACATTGCTTAAGGAGGAATTACAGGGTGCACAAGCAGCCATAATGGAGTTATCCCCCAAGCATGCAATAGCCAAATGTGCAATGGTGGAAATACCCTCCGTGCATGCTCAGTATATGGAAAAGATAGAAGGGGAACATGAAGAAAACCTGTATGCTATTATCACTGCAAATTATATTACTGTGATGGGAATCGATGTGGAAGAGGTAAATAAAGGTGCGATAACTGCACTTGAAATTGATTCAGGAGTTGAAACAATGGAAACTTCTGATGACTCCTCAGACGATTAAAGTGTAAAGTCTGTTCATTCCAATGGCAGTAATATTATCCAGCAACGTGGGTTTCCAGAGCCATATGCTCAAAGAAGGGCCTATGCAGGGAAACCAGAGCTAAAATGTTTTTTGTGTAAAAGGGGGGTCACATCGCAAAATATTGTTGGGCGGCAAATAATATCAAAAGAAGATCATACCCAAAAACGACCCCAAGGCATTATGTGTGTTATTCAGCCAGGTGGGGTAGCAACCCAAAGCATGGAACCCAAAGTAATCAAACCCATTTACCGTGTAAGACCCAAATGTGGAGTCTACAAACTGAAAAGCAATATGTAGGACAGTTGCGTAAAGTCAAAATGGAGGTAGCCGCATGTTTATTCAAATATAGCGCTGGGGGAAACAATGTTAGCAGAACTTAGTGAGCTGCAGGTATGGTAAGAATATTCACAGAAAAACAAAGAAAAGGCGCCTCTAAGTGTAGAATTAAAAGTTGTTTAATTTCCCCAAAAAGGGTTAAAAACACTTACAAGATATGTAGACTGGCAGAGCATATCATTAATATCCATGTAGGTGGTCCGGCATGAATGCAGTGGTCACTGGTATATAACAGTTCTTTAGGCTGTGTGTGTCCAGTAGCAGGGAGGTCCAGGGGATGCCAAGACTCCCTGCTACTGGACACACACAGCCTAAAGAACTGGTATATGCCAGTGACCACTGCATTCATGCCGGACCACCTACATGGATATTAATGATATGCTCTGCCAGTCTACATATCTTGTAAGTGTTTTTAACCCTTTTTGGGGAAATTAAACAGCTTTTAATTCTACACTTAGAGGCGCCTTTTCTTTGTTTTTCTGTTTCCTATTCAGAGATTGCTTCTCTCCATAAGTGCAGCCCTAAGTGTGAAGATACCCTATTATAGACTTTCTGGTTCATAAAGACATCTGTTTTTGCTTGGTCCTGAAGTTCAGAGCGCCCTTACAAACTGTATATGGTAAGAATATTCTGGTCAATGTTTCCCTGCTATGAAAAAGGTTTGATGTGAGTTTCAGGTTCAGAATATGATAGAGGACCTTGATATATATTTTTTTTGTATTTTCAAGGATAAACCTCTGAATTGGTATTGTGGTATTTTTTTTATTTTTTTTGTAGTTAAAACATGCTTCTGTTATGAGTATTGTTTTTTTTCTTCTCTTATTTTCAATTTTTGTAAACTTTTCCTGAGTAATATCCAGTACTGCTGCTTAATATAAGAATTGTGTGTAATCACTGTCTGTGTGTTCCTTTTCCAGAGACCAGGGAAGAAGTTAAACTGGTTTGGATACTAACATTTGTGTTTGTTTGCAGGTCTGTCAAAGTGAAAACAACAGTGGGAAAATATAGCAGAACAGGGGTTAGGTTATTGTAAATGCATAATCGATTATCACATGGTACCATGAGCTCATTAATTAGTAATTGTTTGCAAACAATGAAAAAAAAATAAACAATAGTCAGACAGTAATGAAGTTTCAAATGTTGTGATGAGGTACAGATGTTTTGTTTTTGTTTTTCCCATTAACTAATTGTTTTTCAGATCAAAAGGAGCACTTACTCTTCTCAGGAGGAAAGTCCATGGATGTTGTTAACTAAAAGTTGAGTGTTTGTCATTGTTTTATGATGGTTGTCTTGTCATGTTGTTTGTGTGATAATGGCCAGATTTTACATTTTTTTATACATTTTTTGTGATATTTGTTTAGTCATCTATTTTATTTTTATTTTTGTTCAGGTGGAAAAGTTAGTATGTATAGTCCAACTGAAAGGGGGGTAATTGACAATGCCCTCAGTTAGCAGCTGGAAACCATTCTAGCCGCTGGAGTGTTGTGCTTTATTTGTTTTTATTTTCATTCAGGTGGAAAAGAGTTCCAAAAGTTTTAGGCTTTATCCACCTGAAAGGGGGTAGTGCATACAGCGTAAAAATACAGAAATGCATTGTTTTTTTAGCATGTAAAATTTGAAGTTTTTGAGAAGCAACATTGACCTTCGTTTAAAATTTTTGATCATACCATGGGGATCCATTTTAGAGTGGGTTCAGCCTAAAGAGGTCATGGTTGTTTGGATAGTTTGGTCAGAGTTGCAGAAGCCAGGAATGCTAAGGTCCTGGGTTCCAAGGAGGGAACTATAAGTGAACAGGTTAAGCGAGCAGATGTTATGGATAAGAATTTAATGCTGCTCTTGTTTTTCACTTCCAGAATTCTGGTGGAGCGAGATTGGCAAGGTTTCTGGAACAGGGATGACAGATGATCATCTGGTTGGCAATTTGTCTGTGCCACACCACACCACACCACAAATTTGTTCTGATAAACATCAGGAGAGAAAAAAAAACTGAAAGATTCAGATTAATACTTGTTTTTTTCTTATGGACAATTTGGTGCTAATGCTGAATCTGAAAGACTGTGCCTAGCAAGAGAACTTGTGAAATATTTTTGCCGGAGTCTCTCCTGATGAATGCAAACATGTTATTAATACATGTGCAATGGGTTGGAGGTTGGGGAAGAATTATGACACATCCAATCCGTCAGAACATGAAAATGTAAAATATGTGTTTTGTTTTTTTTTGTTGGAAGGAGGAATTGAAAGAAGAAATGTTTTAATGTATGACATGTATTGATATAACAGAGTTAATATAGTGCAGGTACCCAGGAGGCAGGTTGGCACTTATGCATAATAAGGTAGCTGTTGGCCAGACTAAAGGGTGCCAGGTGACACATCAATGGGGTGAAAACTTCCTCGTAGGGGTGGTGACTCAATCCTAATGGTCCTAGAGAGAAGCTTTCGGTTACTGGACATGTGGGACACCAGAATTAGACATGGGGAAGATACGCCTGGTTGATGTCTCCCCTGAGAGGTCGAAACCCTGCACAGATAATGCCAGTGAATATACACGGGAATTGAACATGAATTAATGTATATATATATATATATATATATATATATATATATATATATATATATATATATATATATATATAAGTTTCCACACATCTGTTTGTACAACCAAGTTCAGCCAGTTTGAAGGTATAGAGGAATGTGGCACCAAACAGAATCTGCATAGCGGGACGGGCGTCGGAAATCGAATCACGAGAAATGACCCCAGTCAACGCAGTTACAATTCATGGGCAAACACTGCCCCCCAGAGGCCAATTATGGCAGGATGGTCAGAGATATTTAGCCTGGGGGAGGAGATGCCCCAGAGACACTGATTCGTCCACAGGCAAAGGGGAGTGGGCAATGGGATGTGGTGTGGCTGAGGTGTGTTTATCAAAAAGGGATCATGGAAGAGAGCTGTCTCTCTTTCCCCCATGAGGACAGCCACGAGGATCTGCCAAGTATCTGCTAAGTAGCTAGTAATACATGTGATATTACAGTTTTATAGAGTGGGGGTATAGATTGTATGTCTAGTGATAGTATTGACATTCCTGGAGATAAGGGATGTTGTGTACCTATGATACCCGCTATCATTTCTTCAACCTGAGTCCACAGTGATCTCATATTAGGGCAGTGCCATATAATATGAATAAGAATGCCTGTTTCTCTACATCCTCTCCAACAGTGTGCGGCAGCATCTCTGTACGTTTTTGCTATGCTGTGTAGTGTCAGGTACCATCTGTTTTGTTGCATTTCGCATAAGTTGGTACTTTTTGTGGAAGCATGTATAAGGTACAATGTTTTCCCCCAGTGTTGGTAAGTGTATTCTATCCCCAATTCCCACTCCCATGCCACCACATTGAGATTTCACTCAAATGTTCTTTTCTTGAAAGACTTGAGTATATAGGCGAGTTCCCTTTGTCTTTCCTGGGTTTATTGATAGAATAGTGTTATTTTTTCCAGTAATGTTGTGATTAGTTGGGGTTGTTTCCTTATTAAGTGGGCTATTTGTGTGTATTTATATATCTCTGTGTGGGGTAGTTGAAATGTTTGCTGCAGTGCCATGAATGGTTTAATTGAGGATCCTTAAAGAATCCGAAAAGTTAGAGGGGTTTTTAAACTAGGGGATGGGGGACAGAGGTAGAGATAGTAAGTGCGGAACATATTCCAGAGGGTAGTATTGGGGGCATTAGTGGTAGGTTGACCAAAGCACAAAAACCCAAGGTAAGGATAGTAGCAAGTTCTAGTTGCAATCTTGGAACACCTAATAAGAGGATAATGCCAGGAGCCTGGCAGACAAGATGGGTAAACTAGAGATACTATTGTACGAGGAGGATTTGGAATTTGTGGGAATTTCAGAGACCTGGTTCAACAGCTCTCATGATTGACTGGCAAACATTCAAGGGTATACCTCACAAGGATAGAGAGGGTAAAAAAGGGGGAGGGGTATGCCTATATATCAAGAATAATATACAAGTGAATGCGAGAGATTACATCAATAAGGGTGCTAGGGAGGAGGTAGAATGCTTATGGGTAGAGCTCCAAAGGGATGAAGCTAAGGGGAAAATAATATTGGGAGTATGCTATAGGCCCCCTAACCTGTGGGAGGAAGGGGAGACTGATCTGCTATCACAATTTGGTTTAGCAGCAAGGATGGGAAGTGTTATCATAATGGGGGATTTTAATTATCCAGACAGACTGGGCAGAGGGAACCACACATTCATCTAAGGCTCGCCAGTTCTTAAATGTCTTGCAGGATAATTTTATGGGTCACACATCAACTATAAATAAAGCGTTACTCGATCTACTGATTACCAACAATACAGACCTGATCACGTATGTGGAAATACGGGGCAATTTAGTAAAAAACTACCACAGGTCAATTGGCTTCTGTATAAATCACACAAATAGGAAACATAAGGGGAATACAAATACACTGAATTTCAAAAGAGCCAACTTCTCTAAACTACAAACCTTACTAGAAGGCATAAATTGGGATAAAATCTTAAGATCAAAGAACGCGGAGGGGAGATGGGTTTGCTTTAAGAGCATATTAAATAAGGGCATTAGCAAATGCATTCCATTGGGTAATAAATTTAAAAGAGCGAACAAAAGTCCTGGATGGCTTAACTCCAATGTAAAAATGCATATAAAAGCAAAGGAGAAGGTCTTCAAAAAATATGAGGTAGAGGAATCATCATCAGCATTCAGACTTTATAAAGAATGCAACAAGAAATGTAAGGGTGTAAGAAGGACGGCTAAGATAGAACATGAAATATACATAGCGGAGGAGAGCAAAACAAATCCCAAGAAATTCTTTAAGTATGTAAACAGTAAAAAAGGGAGGACAGACCATATTGGTCCCATAAAGAATGAAGAAGGACATCTGGTTACAAAGGATGGGGAGATGGCGAAGGTATTGAATTTATTCTTCTCCTTAGTCTTCATGAGGGAATTGGGGGGCTTCAGTAACCAAAACTGCAGTGTTTATCCTCAAGACACATCACAGGAAACACCTCAATGGTTAACAGAGGACAGAATTAAAATTAGACTTGGGAAACTTAACATTAATAAATCACCTGGAGCAGGTGGCTTGCACGCGAGGGTACTTAGGGAACTCAGTCAAGTAATTGCCAGACCATTGTTCCTAATTTTTACTGACAGTCTACTGACTGGAATGGTACCAGCTGATTGGAGAAAAGCCAATGTAGCACCAATATTTAGGGCCCAAAATACATCCCTGGGAATTACAGACCAGTTAGCCTAACATCAATAGTATGTAAACTCATGGAGGAGATGATAAGGGACTATATACAAGATTTTAGTAATGAGAACGGTATCATTAGCAGTAATCAGCATGGATTCATGAAGAATCGTTCTTGCCAAACCAATCTACTAACCTTCTAAGAGGAGGTGAGTTGCCAGCTAGATAAAGGAAGGCCCATAGTTGTGGTATATCTGGATTTTGCAAAAGAATTTGACAAAGTTCCCCATAAACGTTTACTGTACAAAATAAGGTCCCTTGGCATGGACCATAAGGTGAGTACATGGATTGAAAACTGGCTACAAGGGAATCTAGGATGGAAAAGGACGAGGGGGTCCTAGTAGATGATAGGCTCAGCAATGGCATTCAATGCCAAGCTGCTGCTAACAAAGCAAACAGAATATTGGCATGCATTAAAAAGGGGATCAACTCCAGAGATAAAACGATAATTCTCCCGCACTACAAGACTCTGGTCCAGCCACACCTGGAATATGCTGTCCAGTTCTGGGCCCCAGTCCTCAGGAAGGATGTACTGGAAATGGATCGAATACAAAGAAGGGCAACAAAGCTGATAAAGGGTCTTGAGGATATTATTTATGAGGAAAGGTTGCAAGCACTGAACTTATTCTCTCTGGAGAAGAGACGCTTGAGAGGGGATATGATTTCAATATACAAATACCATACTGGTGACTAGTGATGGACGAACATCTGACGGGACATTTCGCGAACGCGGCTGATAGTTTGCGAACTGTAACGTTCGCGTGGGCCCCATTGACTTCAATGGGAGGCAAACTTTTCAAACCTACAGGTCAAATTTGCAGCCACAAAATAATTACTAGCTGTGCACACATAGCCCCACCACATGGCCAATGACATAACACATGTATGAGGTGAATCTGGGATGGACAACTACAAGCATTCTTTTTTTATATGTGAAATTCTGACAATTCAGGACTCTTGAGACAATGGAGGCGAAGGAAGGTCAGGGTAGGCAAAGAAGAGGGTGCAGGAGATGATCACCAGCACCAGCACCGTGATATACAGCACTGACACCTGCACCGTGATAGAGTGATCTGACACCAGCACCGTGATAGAGTGCACTGACACAAGCACCGAGATAGAGAGCACTAACAGCAGCACTGATACCAGCAACTTGCTGCTGGGCCCCAAAAATATGACACTGCTCAACCTCTTCAAACAGGAGGGTACAGGCATATAGTACGGTGTGCTTTTTTTGGACAAGGAAGTGAGCCAAATGAAGAAATAAGGTCTGTGTGCCCGATTAAAAAAATCGTTTATAGACATATACATGGTCTACTGGTCACATGTGTTGAATTCCTCCGAGATCCATGCCTCATTAATTTTTAGAAATGTGAGGTAGTTAACACTGTCGGGAGCTAGGCGAGTGCGCTTATCGGTCACGATCCCCCCTGCTGCGCTGAACGTCCTTTCGGACAGGACACTGGACGAGGGGCAAGCCAACAGTTCGATTGCAAATTGGGCAAGCTCTGGCCAGAGGTCAAGCCTGCCCACCCAGTAGTCCAGTGGTTCATCACTCCTCAGAGCGTCCACATCGGCCGTTAACCCGATGTAGTCAGACACCTGATGGTCTAGGCGTTCCCTGATGATGGATCCGGATGACACCTGTCAATGGGTCGGCTGAAAGAATGATCTCATATCAGAAGTCACCAACACATCACATCAGAAGTCACCAACATTCATCACTCCTCAGAGCGTCCACATCGGCCGTTAACCCGATGTAGTCGGACACCTGACGGTCTAGGCGTTCCCTGATGCTGGATCCGGATGACACCTGTCAATGGGTCGGCTGAAAGAATGATCTCATATCAGAAGTCACCAACACATCTTCAAACCGGCCTCTTCTTGTAGGCGCTGTTGGATTGGTACCCGCAACTCCTTCTCTGGGAGTGGGAATTGCTCCTCTGCCAGTGCACGCAAAAGCAGAATACAGCATTTCTCGAATCAAGGCCTGGAAGTGCTCCATTCTGGCAGCCCTCTGTAACGGCGGTAACATTTCCGCCATTTTGTGTTTGTACCGGGGGTCTAAGTACGTTGCCACCCAGTACTGGTCCTTGACCCTTATGCTTTTTATACGGGGGTCCCTATTAAAACACTGGAGCATGAAGGCCCCCATTTGCACTAAACTGGAAGCGGTGTGGTGGCCTGGCTCCTGCTCATCATCCAGGATAATGTCTTCCTCTTCATTCTCCTCTCCCCATCCACGCGCAACAACAGGGATCCCAGAAAGGTTTAAAGCATGCTCTTCTTGCTCCTCCTCATCCGCCCCAGCACCATCCTCCTCTGACTCCTCTTCAGACTCCTGTTGTTCACTTGTCTCAGATAGAGTAGCCATCCCTGGGAATTCATCCAGCATTGCTACTTCCTCATCTTCCCGCTCCTGCTCCACAGCTTGATCAATGACACAACGCAATGCACGCTCCATAATGAAGGCAAAAGGTACCATGTCACTGATGGCGCCATGGCTGCGACTGACCAGTTTGGTGATCTCCTCAAATGGCCGCAGAAGTCAGCATGCGTCGCGCATGAGCAGCCACTGGTGGGATGAAAAAAAAACCAGCTCCCCAGAACCTGTTCTGCCATTGAGTTCGTACAGGTAGTCGTTAACTGCACGTTTCTGCTGGAGCAGCCTATCAAGCATATAGAAGGTTGAGTTCCATCGCGTTGGGCAATCGCAAATAAGACGTCTGACCGGCAAATTGTGTCGCTGCTGAATGTCAGCAAGGCGAGCCATGGCCGTGTAAGATCTTCTGAAATGGGCCGCGATTTTCCTGGCTTGCCGCAAGATGTCCTGGACCCCAGTGTATTTGACAACGAATCGCTGCACGACCAATTTTAAGACGTGTGCCATGCATGGCATGTGCGTAATTTTGTCCTGTTTCAATGCGCTAAGCAGATTGGCACCGTTGTCACACACCACTTTACCAAGTGTCAAATTGAACGGTGTTAGCCACTGATCTGCCTGTGAACGCAAAGCTGAAAGGAGTGCCGGGCCAGTGTGACTCTTGGCTTCCAGGCACAACAGACGCAGCACGGCATGGCAACGTCTCACCTGGCATGTCGAATAGGTTCTGGGGAGCTTGGGTGGCGCAGCAGAAGAGACGCTAGCAGCGGAAAAGGAGGAGTCAGCCGAGGAGGAGAGGGAGGAGGATGGAGTAGTAGGAGGAGGAGGAGAAGAAGAGCCAGGCCTGCATGTAATCCGTGGCGGTAAAACCAAATCTACACGGGTGCCACGGGTTACATGCTTGACGGCCGTCAAAAGGTTCACCCAGTGGGCAGTAAAAGTGATATACCTTCCCTGCCCGTGTTTGCTAGACCATGTGTCTGTGGTCAGATGTATCCTGGCACCGACACTGTGTGCCAGAGATACATTCACTTGCCGCTGAACATGGCCATATAGCTCTGGGATGCCCTTCTGTGAGAAATACTTCCTTCCTGGGACCTTCCATTGTGGTGTTCTAATGGCCACAAATTTTCGAAAGTCCTCCGAGTCCACCAGTTTATATGGCAGTAGTTGACGGGCTATCAGTTCTGACAAGCCAACCGTCAACCGTTGGGCAAGAGGGTTATCCGGCGTCATCATTTTTTTACGCTCGAACATTAGGCCCACGGAAGCCTGCCTTTTTGCAGAAAAACGTGAGCTTGGCGTGATGGAAGGTGGAGTGGAGGACAATTGTGAGGAGAGAGGAGAAGGAGAAGTAGAAGACGAGGCTGGACGGTGAGAGCCTGGAGTGTGGCTTTGTGTGTTCCGTTGCTCCCACTGGGCTCGGTGATGGCAGCTCATGTGCCTTCTTAAGGCGGTCGTGCCTAGGTGAGTGTTGGGCTTACCACGACTAATGCGTTGACTGCAAAGATTGCAGATGGCAACACTATTGTCAGCAGCGGACACATTAAAAAAAGCCCA
Organism: Lithobates pipiens; assembly: GCF_037356315.1. Lineage (NCBI taxonomy): Eukaryota > Metazoa > Chordata > Amphibia > Anura > Ranidae > Lithobates > Lithobates pipiens. Next base: position 205,522,532 of record NW_027507784.1, on the reverse strand, counting down.
CACTGCGGAGCCATGTGCCAGCGTCCTGGGAGTGCCAGATGTGACCGTACATGGTTGATGACTCGCTCCTGATACATTAGCAGTCTGCTTTGTCCCTCCTGTGCAATGTAAGTTATTCCTGCTTCTCCTCCCTATCTGCTGGTCCATTAGACATGTGCAGAGTAAAATATTTCGTTTCGGAATTTCGTTTTCGTCTGAAAACTTAATTTATTTAGTTACTCCCGAAATTCGTTTTTATTTATTTCGTTTTTCGTTCAAAAATTGCATTCGTCCGAAAATCCACATGAATTACGGTCGAATCTGTCTTGGAAGGCTTATGGTGTCTGTCGAATGTATAAAGAAGATTCGACGGAGCTAACTATATAGCATACTTTAGAACCCTATTAAAGTCTATGGGACTCCAACGTTCAAAATCTAAAGTGCTAATTTTAAAGGCTAATTTGCAAGTTACTGTCCTAAAAAGTGTTTGGGGACCCGGGTCCTGCCCCAGGGGACATGTATCAATGCAAAAAAAAGTTTTAAAAACGGCCGTTTTTTCGGGAGCAGTGATTTTAATAATGATTAAAGTGAAACAATAAAAGTGTAATATTCCTTTAAATTTCGTAGGGGGGTGTTGTCTATAGTATGCCTGTGAAGGGGCGCATGTTTCCCGTGCTTAGAATTGTCCCTGCACAAAGTGTCATTTATGCAGGAAAAAAAGTCCTTTAAAATCACTCGCAGCTATAATGAATTGTCGGCTCCCGTAATACAGAGAACACTCATTGAAAGTCATTGATAAAAAAATAAATAAATAAATAAATAAATAAAAAAGCGTGGGGGTCCCCCAAATTCAATTACCAGGCCCTTCAGGTCTGGTATGGATATTAAGGAGAACCCTGCCTCAAATTTAAGAAAAAATTTGACGTGGGGTTCCCCCTAAATATCCATAACCAGACCCTTCAGGTCTGGTCTGGATATTAAGGGGAACCCCGCGTCAAATTAAAAAAAAAATTGACGTGGGGTTCCCCCTAAAAATCCATACCAGACCCTTTATCCGAGCACGCAACCTGGCAGGCCGCAGGAAAAGAGGGGGGGACGAGAGAGCGGCCCCCCCTCCCTCCTGAACCGTACCAGGCCACATGCCCTCAACATTGGGAGGATGCTTTGGGGGTCCGTGACCCCTCAAAGCACCTTGTCCCCATGTTGATGAGGACAAGGGCCTCATCCCCACAACCCTGGCCGGTGGTTGTGGAGGTCTGCGGGCGGGGGGCTTATCAGAATCTGGAAGCCCCCTTTAACAAGGGGACCCCCAGATCCCGCCCCCCCCCCTGTTTGAAATGGTAAGGGGGTACAAAAGTACCCCTACCATTTCACAAAGAAAGTGTAAAAAATGTTTAAATAAAACAAACACACTTTTTAAAAATTCCTTTATTAAAAATAAAAAAAAGATTCCAGCGGCGGTAATCCACTCTTGCTATCCAGCGACGGACGGTCAGCTCTCCATCGATGTCTAATGTCATCCAGCGCAGCGCAGCATCCTTCTTCTGTCTCCTCCACGGAGACACTGGAGGCATTCCGGCGCTGACGTTTCTTATATACGGAGGGCGGGGCCACCCGTCACCTGACCCCGCCCCCCTCTGACGCAAGAGGAAACCCGGGGTTCCCCGTGACGTATGGGTGACCCCGCCCCCCTCTGATGTAACGGAAACCTGCCTGTGTTACATCAGAGGGGTGCGGGTCACCCCTACGTCACAGGGAACCCCGGGTTTCCCCTTGCGTCAGAGGGGGGCGGGGTCAGGTGACGGGTGGCCCCGCCCACCCTATATAAGAAACGTCAAGCCGCCGGAATGTCTGTAGTGTCTCCTCCACGGAGACAGAAGAAGGATGCTGCGCTGCGCTGGATGACATTAGACATCGATGGAGAGCTGATCGTCCGTCGCTGGATAGCAAGAGTGGATTACCGCCGCTGGAATCTTTTTTTTATTTTTAATAAAGGAATTTTTCAAAAGTGTGTTTGTTTTATTTAACCATTTTTTACACTTTCTTTGTGAAATGGTAGGGGTACTTTTGTACCCCCTTACCATTTCAAACAGGGGGGGGGGCGGGATCTGGGGGTCCCCTTGTTAAAGGGAGCTTCCAGATTCTGATAAGCCCCCCGCCCGCAGACCTCCACAACCACCGGCCAGGGTTGTGGGGATGAGGCCCTTGTCTTCATCAACATGGGGACAAGGTGCTTTGAGGGGTCACGGACCCCCAAAGCATCCTCCCAATGTTGAGGGCATGTGGCCTGGTACGGTTCAGGAGGGAGGGGGGGCCGCTCTCTCGTCCCCCCCTCTTTTCCTGCGGCCTGCCAGGTTGCGTGCTCGGATAAAGGGTCTGGTATGGATTTTTAGGGGGAACCCCATGTCAAATTTTTTTTAAATTTGATGCGGGGTTCCCCTTAATATCCATACCAGACCTGAAGGGTCTGGTTATGGATATTTAGGGGGAACCCCACGTCAAATTTTTTCTTAAATTTGAGGCAGGGTTCCCCTTAATATCCATACCAGACCTGAAGGGCCTGGAAATTGAATTTGGGGGACCCCCACGCTTTTTTATTTATTTATTTTTTTATCAATGACTTTCAATGAGTGTTCTCTGTATTACGGGAGCCGACAATTCATAATAGCTGCGCCTGCGAGTGATTTTAAAGGACTTTTTTTCCTGCATAAATGACACTTTGTGCAGGGACAATTCTAAGCACGGGAAACATGCGTCCCTTCACAGGCATACTATAGACAACACCCCCCTACGAAATTTAAAGGAATATTACACTTTTATTGTTTCACTTTAATCATTATTAAAATCACTGCTCCCGAAAAAACGGCCGTTTTTAAAACTTTTTTTTGCATTGATACATGTCCCCTGGGGCAGGACCCGGGTCCCCAAACACTTTTTAGGACAGTAACTTGCAGAATCTTTTCTCTCTGTCAAATCTTTTTTCTCTGTCGAATATTTTCTCTATATAATCTTGGACTAATAGAGGTAAGGTTAAGCACATTCGACCACAGGTTCTATAGACAGATTGTTATCGTCAGAGTCATGTCGAATCTCCTATTCTATATCGAACTGTTGTAACAATGAAAACGAAAATGAAGCATTTATTTATGTCGGATCTTTCGTTTTTCGGATTTTGTGCTTTCGTTATCGTTTGTCAAAACGAAAACGAAAATAGCTGAAATTCGGACGAAAATGCATTCGGACGAAAACGAATGCACATGTCTATGGTCCATATCTCCCTCTGAACTCCCCTCCTCTTCCTCTCTTGTGGGCACCCACGTGACATAACTAGACACATCATCATCGACGTCACCTTCCCCACCACTATAAGTAGAGATCTCGGAGTAGGCAGCAACACCGGGGACCAAACTTCTCCTTGGGCTGATCTGGGTACTGTTGTCAGACTGCTGAGTGGCGGTTGTTGCTATCTCCTCTTCCTGATCCAATGCCAAGAGTGGCTGCGCATCAGAAATGTCTTGATATGGATCGGAAAATAATTCCTGTGACTCAAGCGGAAGGTATGTGGTGGTGGTGGTGTTGTTGGTGGTAGTGTCTTTGGGGGTGCACATAGCAGAGAGTGAAGAAGAGGGTGCAGATCGAGAGGATGAGGAGGGTGCAGAAGAGTAAGGCTGAGTGAGCCACTCAACCAATTCTGGTGCTTCCTTTGATGTAATCGCACGCACCTTCTGCAATTTCCCACTTTGACTCAAGCCTGTTGCTCCTGCCCTACCCCTACCACGCCTGCGGAAGGGCCTGCCTCTTCCTCTGCCTGTCATTTTTTAAATGACCCTGTGACAAAACTCTCAGTCCCTATACTGATAAAGGACTGCTGCAGAATAGGGCAGCAGTCAGCAGTAGTGCACCTCAACCCTATATATTGTGGGACTATAGCAGTCCTTAAGGATTAGCAGACTGTACCTCACTCAACCCTATACACTGTAGTACACTTTACCTTACCAGTCCTTAGAAGGACCTTTGTGCAACTAGTAGGTTGTGATTAGCAGACTGTACCTCAGTCCCTATACTGATAAAGGACTGCTGCAGAATAGGGCAGCAGTCAGCAGTAGTGCACCTGTCATGGTTATGCAGTGATCTTCCTGTGTTTGCTTACCTTCCCTCATGTCTTCAGACTAAGAAGCCAGCTACTTCCACCTGGTGGTTTTTATAACCTCTCCTCTAAGCATGGCTCCACCCCAGGCCCTATCAGGGAGCCTATATAAACCTGTGCACTGCAGGGCTCAGTGCTGATCAACCATTGTGTATTCCTTTGTGTATTAGCTTCCTGTTTCCTGTCGTGTGCTCTGCTACTGATTTCCGTTACCGACCTTGGCGTGTTCTGACCATTCCTGCTTGCCTGTGACCCTGACCTATTGGCGTGTACCCGACTATTCTGTTCTGCTTGTGGCCCCGACTTTGGCTTGTTCCTCACCATCCCTATCCTCCTGTTGCCTACTGTGGGTGTGAGCTGGGGGACCCTGGGGGTTGCGACGTGGAGCCAGTTGCAGCCAAGACCATCTTCACCACTCGAAGCTCTGGTGAACACCAGCTGGCTCTTAGACTCCGCGCCCCAGGGAATCTCACGCTCTATCCCCAGTGGGATCTGTCCCCGTCTGCAGCAGTCAGCCGTAGGGTCCACAACCTCGCGGTGCACTCCGCATCCCTACGGTGTGCACCTGTCACCTCGCCTCAAGGTGACCTGACAGTTTGATCAGCCATGGACCCAGCTGACGTGCCGCTTCCTGCAGATAATCCATTGCAGAGCTTAGTTCGGCGACTTGAGACCCAAGAATCGCATCAGACGCAGGTGATGCAATTCCTTCAGGATTTGGCATCCCGTTTTGAACAGGTTCAGGCCTCATTAGGACCCCCAGTTCAACAACCTCAACCACTATCTGCGACTGCACCTATCGCACCAGTCGCATCCACGCATTCATTAGTACTGCCAGCTCCGTCCCGTTTCTCTGGGGACTCCAAGGCCTGCAGGGGCTTCCTCAGCCAATGCACAATTCATTTTGAACTTCAGCCCCAAAACTTCCTGTCCGATCGGGCAAAAGTCGCATATATCATATCCCTCCTGTCCGGCGAGGCGTTGGCTTGGGCCGCCCCTCTGTGGGAACTGAATGATCCAGTGGTTTCTAGCCTGTCTGATTTCTTGAAACTTTTTCGGAATATCTTCGAGGAACCAGGTCGTGTCTCCTCAGCGGCTAGCGCTCTTTTAAGTCTCCGTCAAGAGGCCGCTTCTGTGGGACAGTATGCTCTTCAGTTCCGTATCCTCTCAGCTGAATTGAGCTGGAATAATGAGGCCCTAGTTGCAACCTTTTTACATGGCCTCTCTGATAGAGTGAAGGATGAATTAGCAGGAAGATCCCTTCCTGCTGATCTGGACAGTGTCATCACCTTGTGTAACCAGATCGATATTCGCTTTCAGGAGAGGGCCCTGGAAAAAAGACGCCACCACTCCCCGTTCTTTAGGCATCCTGAGTCCCCAGTCCCTTCTCCTCGATTCGAGGAGCACCCCCTGCCTACCGAGGAACCTATGCAGTTGGGTTGGACTAAGTTATCTTCCGAAGAACGCGCTAGGCGCAGAACTCTGGGCCTATGCCTCTATTGTGGGGCTAAAGGTCATTTCCGTGACACTTGTTCTCTTCGTCCGGAAAAACGCTCAGGGCTAATACATCTGGAAGGTGGAGTATTAGACCCTGAAATATCACCTTCACCGTCTCGTCTTCTCCTTTCTGTGTTGCTTCATGTCGGTGCTTCCTCTCGTTCGGTCTCAGCACATCTTGATTCCGGAGCCGCTGCCAATTTCATGGATTGGGAAACTGCATCCTCCATGAGACTTACCCTTTTGCCCCTTACAACACCATTGGTGGTCTTGGCGATTGATGGCACGGTTCTCCCAGGGGGTCCTATCCGCTTCCAGACTATTCCTGTTAAGATGTCAGTAGGGACACTCCACCAGGAGTGGATATCCTTCCTTGTCTTACCTAAGGCTTCATCTCCTATCATATTAGGTCTTCCTTGGTTTCGGCTCCATTCTCCACACGTTGACTGGTCTGCTGGACGGATCCTGGCTTGGGGTTCCTCCTGTTCCTCTTCCTGTCTACTCAAGGGTACCCCAAAGGAGAGACTTTCCGTTACCACCACCCCAGTATCTTCTGCTTTTCCTGCTGTATATGGCGATCTCTGGGACGCGTCCTGCAATAGTCGGACTGGTGCACTCTCTGGGTCATGTGATACTCTGGATGAGGAGCCCACCTATGAACCTGAGTCGATCATTCGCTCCAGTTCGCATAACCATTTACCTCTGCCTGTCCCTAATCTCCCTTGGACGCACAGCCAGGCTAACTTGTCTGCAAGTTCCAGAGTCGCTATGCCTTGTGATGCGATTGAGATGGTCGCTACATCTGACAATACTAATCAGTCGGCCTCCACACCACTTATGCCAGTCCAGCCCATGCCCTATGAGCTTCCTGCTTCTTGTTCAGGACCTTCTGTGACCCAGTCTCACCCTACTACTACTATGTCCGTTCAAACCCATTTAAGAGGCTCAATCCATCCTTTGGATAGAATACCTCATTCGGCCAAGAGGGGTTTTCAATCTTTTTCTCAGGGTTCTGTTTGTGTTTCTGCTATCCAGCTTAAATCTTGCGACATGTCACCCTCTAACCAACCTGACCTCAGGGATCCTCTGACCTCTGCCCAGTTTGGTGGTCCTGTGATGGATGCCCAACTCAACTTTAAGGGTGAGGGGGTCCCTGCTCAGACTCCTGATCTTCTCATGCCCTTACCCATTCCTAAAAAGCCTTTAGTCCTCAAGTCCTCTCGTCCTCTCCCTACCTCTGCTTTGGTTTCTGAGGATAATCTAAAATACGAGGTTAGTCAAGTTTTGGATTCCCGGCTCCGTAAAGGCATTCTTCAATACCTCGTACTTTGGAAAGGGTTGGGTCCTGAGGAGAGGTCTTGGATCACTGCATCTGAGGTCTTTGCTCCCTGTCTGTTAAGGAGGTTCCATCTGGAGTTTCCCTTTAAGCCTGGACCCAGGCAGGGAAGGGGGAGGCCTCGTAAGAGGGAGGGTACTGTCATGGTTATGCAGTGATCTTCCTTTGTTTGCTTACCTTCCCTCATGTCTTCAGACTAAGAAGCCAGCTACTTCCACCTGGTGGTTTTTATAACCTCTCCTCTAAGCATGGCTCCACCCCAGGCCCTATCAGGGAGCCTATATAAACCTGTGCACTGCAGGACTCAGTGCTGATCAACCATTGTGTATTCCTTTGTGTATTAGCTTCCTGTTTCCTGTCGTGTGCTCTGCTACTGATTTCCGTTACCGACCTTGGCGTGTTCTGACCATTCCTGCTTGCCTGTGACCCTGACCTATTGGCGTGTACCCGACTATTCTGTTCTGCTTGTGGCCCCGACTTTGGCTTGTTCCTCACCATCCCTATCCTCCTGTTGCCTACTGTGGGTGTGAGCTGGGGGACCCTGGGGGTTGCGACCTGGAGCCAGTTGCAGCCAAGACCATCTTCACCACTCGAAGCTCTGGTGAACACCAGCTGGCTCTTAGACTCCGTGCCCCAGGGAATCTCACGCTCTATCCCCAGTGGGATCTGTCCCCGTCTGCAGCAGTCAGCCGTAGGGTCCACAACCTCGCGGTGCACTCCGCATCCCTACGGTGTGCACCTGTCACCTCGCCTCAAGGTGACCTGACAGCACCTCAACCCTATATATTTTGGACCTATATCAGTCCTTAAGGATTAGCAGACTGTCCCTCAGTCAACCCTATAGACTGTAGTACACTATACCTTACCAGTCTTTAGAAGGACCTTTGTGCAACTAGTAGGCTGTGATTAGCAGACTGTACCTCAGTCCCTATACTGATAAAGGACTGCTGCAGAATAGGGCAGCAGTCAGCAGTAGTGCACCTCAACCCTATAAATTGGTGGACCTATACCAGTCCTTAAGGATTAGCAGACTGTACCTCAGTCAACCCTATAGACTGTAGTACACTATACCTTAGCAGTCCTTATAAGGACCTTTGTGGAACTAGTAGGTTATGATTAGCACACTGTACCTCAGTCCCTATACTCATAAAGGACTGCTGCAGAAAAGGGCAGCAGTCAGCAGTAGTGCACATCAACCCTATATATTGTGGACCTATACCAGTCCTTAAGGATTAGCAGACTTTACCTCACTCAACCCTATAGACTGTAGTACACTATACGTTACCAGTCCTTATAAGGACCTTTGTGGAACTAGTAGGTTGTGATTAGCAGACTTTACCTCACTCCTTATACTGATAAAGGACTGCTGCAGAATAGGGCAGCAGTCAGCAGTAGTGCACCTCAACCCTATATATTGTGGACCTATACCAGTCCTTAAGGATTAGCAGACTGTCCCTCAGTCAACCCTATAGACTGTAGTACACTATACCTTACCAGTCTTTAGAAGGACCTTTGTGCAACTAGTAGGCTGTGATTAGCAGACTGTATCTCAGTCCCTATACTGATAAAGGACTGCTGCAGAATAGGGCAGCAGTTAGCAGTAGTGCACCTCAACCCTATATATTGTGGACCTATACCAGTCCTTAAGGATTAGCAGACTGTACCTCACTCAACCCTATATACTGTAGTACACTATACCTTACCAGTCCTTAGAAGGACCTTTGTGGAACTAGTAGGTTGTGATTAGCAGACTGTACCTCAGTCCCTATACTGATAAAGGACTGCTGCAGAATAGGGCAGCAGTCAGCAGTAGTGCACCTCAACCCTATATATTGTGGACCTATACCAGTCCTTAATGATTAGCAGACTGTACCTCACTCAACCCTATACACTGTAGTACACTATACCTTACCAGTCCTTAGAAGGACATTTGTGCAACTAGTAGGTTGTGATTAGCAGACTGTACCTCAGTCCCTATACTCATAAAGGACTGCTGCAGAATAGGGCAGCAGTCAGCAGTAATGCACCTCAATCCTATATATTGTGGACCTATACCAGTCCTTAATGATTAGCAGACTGTACCTCACTCAACCCTATACACTGTAGTACACTATACCTTACCAGTCCTTATAAGGACCTTTGTGGAACTAGTAGGTTGTGATTAGCAGACTGTACCTCAGTCCCTATACTCATAAAGGACTGTTGCAGAATAGGGCAGCAGTCAGCAGTAGTGCACCTCAACCCCATATATATTGTGGACCTATACCAGTCCTTAAGGATTAGCAGACTGTACCTCACTCAACCCTATATACTGTAGTACACTATACCTTACCAGTCCTTAGAAGGACCTTTGTGGAACTAGTAGGTTGTGATTAGCAGACTGTACCTCAGTCCCTATACTGATAAAGGACTGCTGCAGAATAGGGCAGCAGTCAGCAGTAGTGCACCTCAACCCTATATATTGTGGAACTATAGCAGTCCTTAAGGATTAGCAGACTGTACCTCACTCAACCCTATACACTGTAGTACACTTTACCTTACCAGTCCTTAGAAGGACCTTTGTGGAACTAGTAGGTTGTGATTAGCAGACTGTACCTCAGTCCCTATACTGATAAAGGACTGCTGAAGAATAGGGCAGCAGTCAGCAGTAGTGCACCTCAACCCTATATATTTTGGACCTATACCAGTCCTTAAGGATTAGCAGACTGTCCCTCAGTCAACCCTATAGACTGTAGTACACTATACCTTACCAGTCTTTAGAAGGACCTTTGTGCAACTAGTAGGCTGTGATTAGCAGACTGTACCTCAGTCCCTATACTGATAAAGGACTGCTGCAGAATAGGGCAGCAGTCAGCAGTAGTGCACCTCAACCCTATAAATTGGTGGACCTATACCAGTCCTTAAGGATTAGCAGACTGTACCTCACTCAACCCTATATACTGTAATACACTATACCTTACCAGTCCTTATAAGGACCTTTGTGGAACTAGTAGGTTATGATTAGCACACTGTACCTCAGTCCCTATACTGATAAAGGACTGCTGCAGAAAAGGGCAGCAGTCAGCAGTAGTGCACCTCAACCCTATATATTGTGGACCTATACCAGTCCTTAAGGATTAGCAGACTTTACCTCACTCAACCCTATAGACTGTAGTACACTATACCTTACCAGTCCTTATAAGGACCTTTGTGGAACTAGTAGGTTGTGATTAGCAGACTGTACCTCAGTCCCTATACTGATAAAGGACTGCTGCAGAATAGGGCAGCAGTCAGCAGTAGTGCACCTCAACCCTATATATTGTGGACCTATACGAGTCCTTAAGGATTAGCAGACTGTCCCTCAGTCAACCCTATACACTGTAGTACACTATACCTTACCAGTCTTTAGAAGGACCTTTGTGCAACTAGTAGGCTGTGATTAGCAGACTGTATCTCAGTCCCTATACTGATAAAGGACTGCTGCAGAATAGGGCAGCAGTTAGCAGTAGTGCACCTCAACCCTATATATTGTGGACCTATACCAGTCCTTAAGGATTAGCAGACTGTACCTCACTCAACCCTATACACTGTAGTACACTATACCTTACCAGTCCTTAGAAGGACCTTTGTGGAACTAGTAGGTTGTGATTAGCAGACTGTACCTCAGCCCCTATACTGATAAAGGACTGCTGCAGAATAGGGCAGCAGTCAGCAGTAGTGCACCTCAACCCTATATATTGTGGACCTATAGCAGTCCTTAATGATTAGCAGACTGTACCTCACTCAACCCTATACACTGTAGTACACTATACCTTACCAGTCCTTAGAAGGACCTTTGTGCAACTAGTAGGTTGTGATTAGCAGACTGTACCTCAGTCCCTATACTCATAAAGGACTGCTGCAGAATAGGGCAGCAGTCAGCAGTAATGCACCTCAATCCTATATATTGTGGACCTATACCAGTCCTTAAGGATTAGCAGACTGTCCCTCAGTCAACCCTATAGACTGTAGTACACTATACCTTACCAGTCTTTAGAAGGACCTTTGTGCAACTAGTAGGCTGCGATTAGCAGACTGTATCTCAGTCCCTATACTGATAAAGGACTGCTGCAGAACAGGGCAGCAGTCAGCAGTAGTGCACCTCAACCCTATATATTGTGGACCTATACTAGTCCTTAAGGATTAGCAGACTGTACCTCACTCAACCCTATAGACTGTAGTACACTATACCTTACCAGTCCTTATAAGGACCTTTGTGGAACTAGTAGGCTGTGATTAGCAGACTGTACCTCAGTCCCTATACTGATAAAGGACTGCTGCAGAATAGGGCAGCAGTCAGCAGTAGTGCACTTCAACCCTATATATTGTGGACCTATACCAGTCCTTAAGGATTAGCAGACTGTACCTCACTCAACCCTATATACTGTAGTACACTATACCTTACCAGTCCTTAGAAGGACCTTTGTGGAACTAGTAGGTTGTGATTAGCAGACTGTACCTCAGTCCCTATACTGATAAAGGACTGCTGCAGAACAGGGCAGCAGTCAGCAGTAGTGCACCTCAAACCTATATATTGTGGACCTATAGCAGTCCTTAATGATTAGCAGACTGTACCTCACTCAACCCTATACACTGTAGTACACTATACCTTACCAGGCCTTAGAAGGACCTTTGTGGAACTAGTAGGTTTTGATTAGCAGACTGTACCTCAGTCCCTATACTGATAAAGGACTGCTGCAGAATAGGGCAGCAGTCAGCAGTAGTGCACCTCAACCCTATATATTGTGGACCTATACCAGTCCTTAAGGATTAGCAGACTGTCCCTCAGTCAACCCTATGGACTGTAGTACACTATACCTTACCAGTCCTTAGAAGTACCTTTGTGCAACTAGTAGGTTGTGATTAGCAGACTGTACCTCAGTCCCTATACTGATAAAGGACTGCTGCAGAATAGGGCAGCAGTCAGCAGTAGTGCACCTCAACCCTATATATTGTGGACCTATACCAGTCCTTAAGGATTAGCAGACTGTCCCTCAGTCAACCCTATGGAATGTAGTACACTATACCTTACCAGTCCTTAGAAGGACCTTTGTGGAACTAGTAGGTTGTGATTAGCAGACTGTACCTCAGTCCCTATACTGATAAAGGACTTCTGCAGAATAGGGCAACAGTCAGCAGTAGTGCACCTCAACCCTATATATTGTGGACCTATAGCAGTCCTTAATGATTAGCAGACTGTACCTCACTCAACCCTATACACTGTAGTACACTATACCTTACCAGTCCTTAGAAGGACCTTTGTGCAACTAGTAGGTTGTGATTATCAGACTGTACCTCAGTCCCTATACTGATAAAGGACTGCTGCAGAATAGGGCAGCAGTCAGCAGTAGTGCACCTCAACCCTATATATTGTGGACCTATACCTGTCCTTAAGGATTAGCAGACTGTACCTCACTCAACCCTATATACTCTAGTACGCTATACCTTACCAGTCCTTAGAAGGACCTTTGTGCAACTAGTAGGTTGTGATTAGCAGACTGTACCTCAGTCTCTATACTCATAAAGGACTACTGCAGCAGAAGGGCAGCAGTCAAGTATAATATTCTTTCTATATTTGGAAGAAAGAATATTATACGTTTAAAAGCCTATTACCATACCAGTCCTGAAAAGAACCTTTGTGGACCTAATAGTAACAGCTACTGATTAAACTGACTGTCCCTCACTGCCACACACAGCTTCCTGTCTGTCCCTATTTAAACTGACAAAACACAGACTGCTGCAACAATAACTTGAATAGCACTCAAAACTATATACTGTACTACTTTACCATACCAGTCCTGAAAAGGACTTTTGTGGACCTAATAGTAACAGCTAATGGTGAAACTGACTGTCCCTGCTGCACACAGCGTCCTGTCCCTCTCTTAGCACTGACAAAAGACAGGCTGCTGCAACAGTGGCTTGAATAGCAGTGCCTCAAACCTATATCCTGAACTACACCTATACCATACCAGTCCTTAACTAGTTGCTGACCGCCCACTGTCAAATGACGGCCAGGCGGCGCAGCTATTGTGGTGGGAGGTCGTCATATGACGGCCTCCAGTTTAAACAGGGAATGCGCGCGATTGTGCGCACGCATCCCTGTTTCTTCGGTGGCGGCGTGTCACGGAGACACCGCTCGCCACCGAAGGGGGTGAACAGCCATTGGTTATGGCTGTTTACCACGTGATCGGCCGTGATGAAGTCACGGACGATCACAGATGGTCACACACCTGGCCGTGCACGGTGCATGCACGCGATCGTGAGCGCGCTGCGCGTGCACGTCGGTGGCGGCGTGTTCCCCGGGAACACTGCTCATCACCAACGCTGGTAAACAGCTATTGGCCGGCTGTTTACCCACGTGATCGGCTGTGATCCTTTCACAGCCGATCACTAAAATGTAAACAAACCGCGGTAACGGGATGTTGTGTGAGGAGGAAATTGGGGGAACATCTCGTTACCGCCTACAGTACACATCAAGCACACTGATTGCCCCCCCCCAATAAAGAGGGCCTGTCACCACCCCTCATAGTACCTGTCAATCACAGTCTATCAGAGTACCTGTCACAGTCCATCAGAGTATTTGAGTACCTGTCCCAGCCCATCTGAGTACCCAAGTACCTGTCACAGTTCATCTGAGTACCCGAGTACCTGTCCCAGCCCATCTGAGTACCCGAGTACCTGTCCCAGCCCATCAGAGTACCCGAGTACATGTCCCGTTTCCATCAGAGTACCCGAGTAACTGTCACGGCCCATCAGAGTACCCGAGTACCTGTCACTGCCCATCAGAGTACCTGAGTACCTGTCACAGCCCATCAAAGTACCCGAGTACCTGTCACGGCCCATCAGAGTACCTGAGTACCTGTCACGGTCCATCAGAGTACCCGAGTACCTGTCACGGTCCATCAGGGTACCCCAGTACCTGTCACAGTCCATTAGAGTACCTGAGTACCTGTCCCAGTCCATCAGGGTACCCGAGTACCTGTCCCAGTCCATCTGAGTACCCAAGTACCTGTTACAGTCCATATAAGTACCTGTCACCGCCCTTCAGAGTTCCCAAATACCAGTCACCAGGCCATCAGTGTACCCGAGTACCTGTCACCAGGCCATCAGAGTGTCCGAGTACCTGTCACCAGACCATCAGAGTACCCGAGTACCTGTCACCAGCTCATCAGAGTACCCGAGTACCTAACTCCAGCCCATCAGAGTACCCGAGTACCTATTTGCAGCCCATGTCTCATAGAATATACGTTGGGGTGTTTGCTTTCCAAAATGGGGTCATTGTGTTGGTAATTTCACTGTACTGGTGGTCCAGGACCTTCAAAAGTGTGATAGGTAGGAATGAAATGAGATCTGTCATTTATTCTTCTAAAATGCCTGAACGTACTACTTCAATGTTCGGCCTCTCTATGTGGCCAGGCTGTGTAAAAGTCCTACACATGTGGTATCGCCATACTCGGGAAGAGTAGCAGAATGTATTTTGGGGTGTAATTTTTGCTATATACATGCTATGTGTTAGAAATATCTTATAAATTTACAATTTTGTGTAAAAAAAAATGTGTTTTAATTTTTTTCCACATATTCCAAAAACTTCTGGAAAAAAATTAACCATTCAAAAGACTTATTATGCCTCACAGATTATACGTTGGGGTGTTTGCTTGCCAAAATGGGGTCATTTTATGGGAAATTCCATTGTCCTGGTACTCCAGGGCCTTCAAAAGTGTAATAGGTGGTTGAGAAATGAGATGCGTCATTTTTGCTCGTAGAACGTCTGAAGGTACTACATCAATGTTGGTGCTCTGTATGTGGCCAGGCTGTGTAAAAGTCTCACACATGTGGTATCGCCGTACTCGGGAAGAGTAGCAGAATGTATTTTGGGGTGTAATTTGTTGTATGCATATGCTGTGTGTGAGAAACAACCTGATAATATGACAAAATAATAATAATTAAAAATAAATCTTCATTTTGCAAAGAATTGTGGGAAAAAATGACAACTTAAAAAAACTCACCATGCTACTTACTTAATACCTTGGATTGTCTACTTTGTAAAAAGGGGTCATTTGGGGGGTATTTGTATTTTCCTGACTTGTTAGTGTCTCAAGAAATGATGTACACCTGATGTACTGAAAGCCTGATCAGAAGTGATCAATTTTCAGTGATTGGCACCATAGTTTGTAGACTCTATAACTTTCACAAAGACCAAATAATATATACTAATGTGGGTTATTTTTACCAAAGATAGGTAGCAGTATACATTTTGGCCAAAATTTATGAAGAAAAATTACTAATTAGCAAAAATGTATGACAGAGACAAAGAAAAAGGCATTTTTTTCACAAAATTTACATTTTATTTTATTTATAGCACAAAAAATAAAAAACCCACTAGTGATTAAATACCACTAAAAGAAAGCTCTATTTGTGTGGAAAAAAGGACGCAAGTTTCATATGGATACAGTGTTGGATGACTGAGTAATTGTCATTCAAACTGTGAGAGCGCTGAAAGCTGAAAATTGGTCTGGTCAGGAAGGGGGTGTAAGTGCACTGTATTGAGGTGGTTAAAAGAACTTTTGTGGACCTAATAGCTAGCGATTTGGGTCACTGCAGTCTCTCCCTGCTCCACACAGCAACCTCTCCCTATAGTGACATACGAAAGAATGTAAAATGGCCGCCGGATCGGGTCTATTTATAAGTTAGGGGGAATATCCAAGTGTCCATGTGCTGTAATGTCTCAATTGGCTGTCCTGTACCACATGATGGATGTGTCATCATAGGCCAAAGTTCTTTTACACAGTAAACACGGAAGTCTGCCGGGCGAACAGCGGCAATAGTCCGCCGATCGGGCGGACCGCGAACAGCCGAAATTCGCTGCAAACCGACCGCCGAGCGAACCGTTCGGCCATCCCTACTGGTGACCCCACAATAGGGATAAAACTTTTTTGCAAAAGGGAATTCAACAAGACTCGTGGCCACTCATTAAAATTAGAAGAAAAGAGATTTAACCTTAAACTAAGTAGAGGGTTCTTTCCTATAAGCCCTTGTACACACGGTCGGAGATTCTGACAACCAAATCCGTCAGAGTTATTCCGACGGATTAATTCCGGACGAGGTCCGGAAGTGATGTTGCATACACACGGTCGGACAAAGTTGTCGGAATTTCAGGTTGCCAAGAACGCGGTGACGTAAGCCGCGTACGGCAGGACTAGAAAAGGGAAGTTCAGAACCACGTTCGGCACCCTTTGGGCTCCTTCTGCTGATCTTGTGTGTATCGCGTGTTAGTAGAAGTTTGGTGAGAGACGATTCACGCTTTTCAGATTTGTGCTTCAGTTCGGTACTGCTCTTCAGTTTCTGCTTGTCTTTGCGTATCTGATAATCAGTGCGTGTAGTCAGTAAGTATTTGTTTCTCATTGTGGACTATATCTTGGTATAGTATGCTTTGATTTGCATTGCTTATTGTCTGCTTGCTTCTGCTATTCAGGTCGTTCTTTCAGGCATTGCTGTTTATCGGTGCTTTCTGTTATCCATTCTGACCAGCCGACCGTTTTCAAACCATGTTTCGTCTACGTACTCATCGTAGAGTTTGTGTTGTGCAGGGGCTTCGTGTTGGGGTTCTTACTTTGACACAAGCCCGGTCCATGAACAGGGAGGGGAGGCGTTTGTGGACCAAGAATTGGTTGCGCCAGCGTGACCAGTTCTCGCACATGCCTTTGTTCCGTGAGATCCGGGAGAATAATCCTGATGATTTCAGGAATTATCTCCGGATTACAGACCCCGTTTTTCACTGTCTGCTGGCTTTGCTGACCCCTTATATCAGCAGGCAGGATACCTGCATGCGGCAAGCCATCACTCCAGAGCAGAGGCTCATCGCCACATTGCGCTACTTGGCGACAGGGAGAAGCCTTCAGGACCTCAAGTTCTCTACAGGCATCTCCCCCCAGGCTCTGGGAAACATTATTCCAGAGACCTGTTCTGCCATCATTCAGGTAATGCAGAAGGACTATATGAAGGTAAGTTTTCTTCTTTAACATCACATTCTATGTATTTCATGATTGCTAATGTCTTGCATTTCTTTCCTCCTTCCCTAATTACCATCATTGCAATATGCTTTAATTCATATACTCTGCCCCTTTGTCCTCATGCATATTTGCCTCACTAACTTCCCCACCATGCTCTTTTTGGCCCATAAAACTATAGTCTAGTCACTTACCAATGTCTTTTGTCAGCTCCATAGTATTGCTTTCCCCTAAACACCCCATAAAATGTCTACAAATGTTATGTGTGTGCTTCAATTCATGCAGAGTGACATTTTTTTTAGGTTGCGCCAAACTCATTAGGAACCGCCCTCCCCCCAACTGCTAGCTCAGCTGCTAGCAATCCTCTATCTGCTGACTTTACCAAACCCAATACACACTATATCTACCTTTTTGATGGTCACATTTATGGACAAATTCACCAAAGCACGTAGTGCAAGGGCCTGCCTCAATACTTTCAAATGCTATCTTTTTTTTTCCCCCTATTATTATCTTGATATGTAATAGCAGAATGTCAAACTGTGCTTCCATTTTGTTTTCTTTTTGTTATTATGACACTTATTACCTGTCCGGTGGGCTGCCAATAGTGTAAGTAAGGAGGGGCTTCCCAAAGTATCACACATTTTTTAGGCATTCAGCTCTTAATCAAGTGGAGAGGGTTACCTGTCCAAAACACCCCCCCTCATTTTTTAGCAAGGGCCCATCAGATGGGGGGATGGGGGTGGTGGAGGGATGGGGAGGGTGATGACTCTGATAAGGGGACCTTATACTTTAGGCTTTAAATACTCAGTTCCCAAAATGTTATACTGATCTAATCTGCTTGCAATGTTGATTTGCAAAATTAAAAATTTTTGGTCTTGTTTCACTCCACAGTGTCCTTCAACGCCACAGGAATGGCCGACTGTGGCCTCCCACTTTGCCAGTTTTTGGGACTTTCCCAATTGTGGAGGTGCAATTGATGGGAAGCATGTCCGCATCGTCCCACCACCCAACTCGGGGTCGTACTATTTTAACTACAAGGGGTTTAATAGTATCGTGATGTTTTGGCGGTGGTGTCTGCGACCTATGACTTCTTGTATGTGGACGTGGGGCAAAATGGATGGATGTCGGATGGTGGAGTGTTCGCACGGACGGAGTTCTACTGGCGTCTCCAGAGTGGCAGTCTGGGCTTGCCACCCCAGAGGAGAATCAGGAAGGACTCCCGTTCGTCTTCGTCGCGGATGAGGCATTTGCCCTGGCAAACCATCTGATGTGGCCTTTCCCAATGAGGACCCTCACCCCGGACCAGAGGATTTTTAATTTCCGGCTGTCCAGAGCCCGAAGAGTGGTGGAGAACACCTTTGGAATACTGACCAGCCGGTTCCACCTTTTTTAACGCCTATCCACATGGAGGAATACAAAATCAATCACATTGTGCTGGCCTGCTGTGTTCTTCACAATTTCCTAAAAAGACATTCTGCAAACTATGCGGTCTCAGTTGTCCAAGAAGCAGAGAGGCTGGAAAATGAGAACCTCACGGGCCTTGAAGCTGCTCGTCCTGGCTTGCCCCCCCAAAGCGCCCGTGAGGTCAGAACCCAATACATGGACTACTTTGTGGGTAGGGGGGGCCATTGATATGCCAGACAATGTCTGAGAGGCATTTGCTCCTTTGTTTTCATTTACTGCTTGGCTTGGTTTTAGGTGTCTCCTAGGTAAATGTATGTTTTTTCTTGTTGGGCCTTTTTCAACAACAGTTCAAACCGAAGTTCTGAGTGAGATGAGGGGACAGTCTCTTGTTCAGATAATCTTATTATATTGTGGGTCTGCTACACACACACCTTGTTTTTGTTAACTAATGTATGTAGTGCATTACTGACCAAAATCTTGCTCATTTTCAGCACCATGGTAGGAAAATGGCATGATTGTGAAAATGAACACATCACTGTGGGTGTTATTTACTAAAGGCACATCCACTATGCACTACAAGTGCACTGCAAAAGTACACCTGAAACTGCACTTGGAGTGCAAAGTGGAGTTACCTTTAGTAAATAGACATGTGCATTCGTTTTCTTCCGAATGCATTTTCGTCCGAATTTCAGCTATTTTCGTTTTCGTTTTGATCTGAAAAAACGAAAGATCCGACATAAATAAATGCTTTATTTTCATTTTCATTGTTACAACAGTTCGATATAGAATAGGAGATTCGACGTGACTCTGACAATAACAATCTGTCTATAGAACCTGTGGTCGTATGTGCCTAACCTTACCTCTATTAGTCCAAGATTATATAGAGAAAATATTCGACAGAGAAAAAAGATTTGACAGAGAGAAAATATTCTACAAGTTACTGTCCTAAAAAGTGTTTGGGGACCCGGGTCCTGCCCCAGGGGACATGTATCAATGCAAAAAAAAGTTGTAAAAACTGCAGTTTTTTCGGGAGCAGTGATTTTAATAATGATTAAAGTGAAACAATAAAAGTGTAATATTCCTTTCAATTTCGTAGGGGGGGGGGGGGGTCTATAGTATGCCTGTGAAGGGGCTCATGTTTCTGGTGCTTAGAACTGTCCCTGCACAAAGTGTCAAGAGTGGATTAGCACCGCTGGAATCTTTTTTTAATTTTTTTTATTTTTAATAAAGGAATTTTTCAAAAGTGTGTTTGTCTTATTTAACTATTTTTTACACTTTCTTTGTGAAATGGTAGGGGTACATTTGTACCCCCTTACCATTTCAAACAGGGGGGGGGCGGGATCTGGGGGTCCCCTTGTTAAAGGGGGCTTCCAGATTCTGATAAGTCCCCCGTCCGCAGACCCCCACAACCACCGGCCAGGGTTGTGGGGATGAGGCCCTTGTCCTCATCAACATGGGGACAAGGTGCTTTGAGGGGGTCACAGACCCCCAAAGCATCCTCCCAATGTTGAGGGCATGTGGCCTGGTATTGTTCAAGAGGGAGGGGGGGCCGCTCTCTCCTCCCCTCTTTTCCTGCGGCCTGCCAGGTTGCGTGCTCGGATAAAGGGTCTAGTATGGATTTTAGGGGGACCCCACGTCAATTTTTTTTTTAATTTGACGCGGGGTTCCCCTTAATATCCATACCAGACCTTAAGGGTCTGGTTATGGATATTTAGGGGGAACCCCACGTCAAATTTTTTCTTAAATTTGAGGCAGGGTTCCCCTTAATATCCATACCAGACCTGAAGGGCCTGGTAATTAAATTTGGGGGACCCCCACGCTTTTTTAAAATTAATTAATTAATTTTTTTATCAATGACTTTCAATGAGTGTTCTCTGTATTACGGAGCCGACAATTCATAATAGCTGCGAGTGATTTTAAAGGACTTTTTTTCCTGCATAAATGACACTTTGTGCAGGGACAGTTCTAAGCACCAGAAACATGAGCCCCTTCACAGGCATACTATAGACACCCCCCCCCCTACAGAATTTAAAGGAATATTACACTTTTATTGTTTCACTTTAATCATTATTAAAATCACTGCTCCCGAAAAAAACGGCCGTTTTTAAAACTTTTTTTTGCATTGATACATGTCCCCTGGGGCAGGACCCGGGTCCCCAAACACTTTTTAGGACAGTAACTTGCAAATTACTCTTTAAAATTAGCACTTTAGATTTTGAACGTTGGAGTCCCATAGACTTTAATAGGGTTCTAAAGTATGCGATATACTAGCTCCGTCGAATCTTCTTTATACATTCGACAGACACCATAAGCCTTCGAAGACAGATTTGACCGTAATTCATGTGGATTTTCGGACGAATGCAATTTTTGTTTTCAAACGTTTTTATTGCAAAAGTACAGGCAATTTGTCACAGAGAATACCAGATACAAACATAATGTTAATGGATACAAGGTCAATAGATATACTGCAATAGGCGACCTAACAAAGGAACATCCTAGTTTACTCATCCAACAGGCAGCAAAATGTTATTACCGAAAAAAGAAAGGGAGCACTGCAGACCAAGTGGAGTGCAGCGACTTCCGCAAACAGACCTCCAGGAGGTATCTCTGGGAGCTAATAGGGTCACAAAGCAACCAACATGAGAAGAACCAAAGAAAAAGAAAACCAAACAGGAGAAAAGAAAAGAAAAACAAAGAAAATATAGACTGCCTTAGATGCTTTAGTCTAGGAATTCAAACAGGTCATGATATCAGCTGTTACATGTAAGCTCTAAGATCAGTAACCCGCCAGCCCCACCCTCAGGGCGAGTGTGAACCCCCTCCGCCCACAAACCAGCCCCGAGGCCCAACACCCAAACGGGTCATGGGTCCTCGAGCCTGGAAGTAAGGAGGAGGGCCGTCCAACTGCTCCACTTCTTATCAAAAACTGGCATGGAGTCCAGGAGAGTGTGGTGGATGCGCTCCATTAGTCTAATGGACTCCATGCGGCGAATAACCTGAGACCAAGGTACCACGGGGCTCTTCCAGTGCAAAGCTATCGCCCAGTGAATGGCGCTAAAAAGAGTATGAATCAGCCTCTGTTGCGGACAGGGGACTCCCGGGATATCAGCGTAGAGAACACACAGCTGGTACGAAAGTGAAACAGGGGCGCCAGTGATCCTCTCAACCAATACAGAGGATTTGGCCCAGATATGTTCCAGGGCTTTACATTCCCAAAATGTGTGAAGGAGCGTGCCTCTACCCTGACATCCCCTAAAACAGGAGGCCGATACCAGTGGAAACATCCTATGTAGACGATCCGGGGAGTAATACCATCTGGTATGAAGCTTGAGGGCCGATTCCTTAACGGACACAGAGCGAGTACATTTGTGCATATTGTCAACCATAACCTCCCAATCCTCCACAGAAAATTCCTGAGCCACCTCCGCCTCCCAGCCCAACATAGCCACGGATTTAGGGGTCACTTTGAACACATTAAGGTGACTGTATAGAGCTGAGATGGTGCCCCTCTCTCTAGCCTCCATCCCACAGAGCCCCTCAAACATCGTCTTCCCGGCCCCTCTCAGATTCTGGAATAGAGTGGAGTAAAAGTGTCTAATCTGGAGAAACTGATAGTGGGCTGACCTATCTAGATCATGCGTTTGTTGCAAATATGCAAAGGAGCAAAAGTTAGAGTCCAGTAATAAAGAGTCCAGTCGTGTAAGGCCTCGTGCGGTCCATCTACTAAAGGAAGCCCCCGAACGGAAGGCCGGGGGGAACCCAGGTTCCCCTATAAACGAAGACAGGAGGGGGACCCCCGAGCAAAGTTGGAACTTCTGCCCATAAAGGGCCCAGAGGTAGAGGGCCTGACCCACTATGCCGTTCAGAGGGGAGACATCCTTATGGGATATAGTTTTGGACCACAATAGCCCTGGGAGGTAATATGGAGCGATTGAGGCCCACTCAAAGCGTAACCATGGGATTGGGGCTGGATCCATATGCCATTGTGCAGTCTGTATCAGTCGCGAGGCCAGGAAGTATTTCCATAGGTCCGGACATCCCAGACCGCCCAAGTGCCTGGGTCTATACAATAGCGAACGATTCAATCGGGGCTTTTTCTTTTGCCAGATGAAAGAAAGTAAGTGACCCTGGACTTCCTGAAGTGTGGAGCGGGGGACATATATCGGTAGGGAGCGAAACAAAAATAGAAGTTTCGGGAGGATGGACATTTTTACCGCTTGGATGCGCCCTAAAAATGAAATATGGTAAGTGGACCATTGGTGAAGGAGGGATTTAATGGATGAAAAGGCCTGAGGGTAATTAAGGGAATACAGCTGCTTGAGCGTCGGGGTAAGTTTAATACCTAAATATTGGAGGTGGGTGTGACTCCATGTAAATTTGTAGGAGTCCTTAAGGGATTCCAAAAGGGGAGAGGGGAGATGAATGGGCATGGCCGAGCATTTAGTCGGATTGACACCCAGCCCTGAGATGTTATGAAAAGAGGACAGGGAAGTGAACAGGTTGGGCAAAGAGACAAGGGGGTCAGACAAGAACAGCAGGACATCATCCGCGTAGAGACTAACCTTGAACTCCTGATCCCCCTTAACATAACCCCTTATGTTAGGGTTATCCAAAATGGATCTCGTCAGGGGCTCCATGGCCAGGGCAAATAAAAGTGGAGAGAGGGGACACCCCTGCCTCGTGCCTCGACCCAAGGGGAAATACGAAGAACTAGCGCCCGGGATCCTAACGCTCGTGTGGGGGCGATGGTACAAGGCCCTAAAGCCGTGAACAAACTCCCCCTGAAAGCCAAATTTAGTCAAGACGTCCTCCAAATATGACCAGAGAACGCTGTCAAAGGCTTTATTTATATCCAAACTGAGCATCAAGACCCCGCGGGAGCCAGCGTCCGCATCTTGGATGATATTAGAGGCCAGACGGATATTATCAGTAATTTGTCTCGAGGGTATAAAGCCCGTTTGTTCCGGAGAGACAAGTGAGGTGATGATCGAGGCTAGGCGATCTGCTAGAATTCTCCCAAAAATTTTTAAATCATTGTTAATAACGGAAATGGGTCTGAAATTTTGAGGTTGGGCGAGGTCCCTCCCCGGCTTTGGGATAAGTGACAGGCTAGCCTGGAGCATCTCCTCTGGAAAGTGCTGCCCCCCCAAGATAAAGTTATAAAGCTTGGTCAGTTTAGGGAGTAGGGAATCCGCAAATTTCTTATAGTAGGTCGCCGAAAAACCGTCGGGACCCGGGGTTTTAGCCGGCTTGAGGGAAGAGATGACCGAGGCCACCTCCTCCGTCGTACAAGGGGCATTAAGGATAAGTAGTTGCTCAGGGGACAGGCAGGGGAGCCGTAGAGGGTCTAACCAGGACTGAGGAGGGATTCGGGGAGGGGAACCAGGAGCCGCATACAACTGTTGGTAGAAGGAAGTGAAAATTTGCATTACCTCCTTAGGGTGGGAGGTAAGGTTACCATCCCTGTTCCTTAACCTGTACACATGGGCGGGATGGGAGTGTTGCTTGAGCTTCCTAGCAAAGGACGTAGAGGCAGCATTGCTGTTTAAAAGAAATCGAGCCTTGGCCCATCTAAGGGATTTTTCAGCATGCTCAGACAAGATAGTATCTAGAGTCCTACGTTTGTCATTAATTTGGAGTAACACATCCTGGGAAGGGGAGTGGCTATGCTGATGGTAGAGTTTATGGAGATCTAAGGTGAGCTGTCGGGCCTCAAGTGCTTTCTGTCTTTTCCTGGTCGTGGAGATCTCTATCAGGAGTCCCCTCATAACCGCCTTATGGGCTGTCCAGAGGGTGGTGGGGGCAATGTCCTCAATGTCGTTCAGTCTAAAGTATTCCGCCAGTCGCTCGGACAATTGCTCGCGTATGACAGAGTCAGTCAGGAGAGAGTCATTAATGCGCCAGGAACGGTCAGCATAGGGAAGGCCTATATTGGAGAGGACGCAAGAGACAACGTTATGGTCCGACCAGGGGCAAATATGTATGTTAGAGGAGGTAGAATTCGCCAGCAGAATGGGGGTGCAAAACATGTAGTCCAAACGCGAGTAGGTGTCGTGGGGGTGGGAGAAAAACGTATATTCCCGGGAGCCTATGTTATGCGCCCTCCATACATCGGAGAGCTGGTGGTCTTTCAGTGCAGTCAGGAGGGATCTGGGAAATGCATTACTAGCCTGGCTGTCCTTTGACCTATCAAGCTTCGAGTGGGCCACTAGGTTGAAATCCCCCCCTATGAACAGATGGGAGGAATGAAATTTTTCCAGAACTTGGAAAAAGCTCTTAAAAAAGGTTGCCTGTGCAGAGTTAGGGGCATACACCGAGGCCAGGGTCAGGGACTTGCCCTGTATAGAGCCCTGAACTATAACAAACCTGCTATGTGGGTCAATATAAGACTGTTGAACATGGAACAATACTGTGTTTTTTATAAATATGGCCGCCCCTCTGGTCCTGGACTCGTAGGTCGAATAAAAACACTGTTTGTAGGATTTGTCAAAATAGGAGGGATGGCTATTAGCAGAGAAGTGAGTCTCCTGTAAAAGGAGGATCTCAGCCCCTAAGGACTTGTAAGATCTAAAAGCCTTCCTCCTCTTTTGGGGGGAATTAAATCCCTTGACATTATGAGTTATAATTTTAAGACCCATGAGGCATCAATAGCAAAAAGTTTACAGGATAAGGGGAGACCAGTCCCAGAGGGGCGCCCACATACAAATTCAACCACAAAACACCAGAGAAGGCAGAATCAGCAATAAAGTGAAAAGCAGCAACAGCATCGCTCACAATCATTAAAAATGCAGAACCAGTATCATGAGTAGAAAAATAAAAATAAAAAAGAAACGGCATCCAGGCAGTAGGGAAAAAAATAAAACAAAAACTAAAGCTCAGAAAAACCAGTAAAAGAAAGTACTTTAGAAACCTGAAAAACGTGCCTAAAAGTGGCACTACATAGTTGTGGGGGGTGGGGGGAGAAAGGCTCCCCACTACCCAAAGACAAAAAACAACTAGGACCAGGAGGTCCAAACCTCCAAACCCGCCAGTCCAGCAGCATTTCCCCCAAAGGAAGAATCCAGGTGGTAAAGCCCGCCGACAGTCCAGAGTCTTGGGCAGAGTGGAGTCCTGGGGGAACCCGCTGGGCTCAACGGGGATGGAGACAGGGGGGCAGGCCAGTGTGCGGGACAGAGAAATGACATCCAAGCCGGAGACTGTCAGCGGCATCTAGCATGTCGGGAGAGGCCGTGTAAAAAGCAACCAAAAGGCTGACATAACATCAGGTGCGGCGGTCCCTTCTTGGGGGAGGGGTGGCCCAGATGGCGGAGTGGCGTGGGGTGGATGGCAGTCGTGGCAAGGCAGCGGCTTCTAAAAGGCCCAACTTGACCAAAAGCTCCTTCCCCTCGGCGGGAGTAAGCACCGTGTAAGTCGTGCCATTATGTGGGACTTGCAGCTTGAACGGGAATCCCCATCTGTAGCGGATCCTTGCAGACTGTAGCACTGTGGTGATCTCCTTCATTCTCCTACGTTTATCAAGCGTGGTTGGAGAAATATCCGGGTATATCTGTATGGGTGCATTCTCCAAACGAAGATTCGGGGTGTTCCTCGAGGCCCGTAGCACATCCTCTTTTACCAGGAAGTCCTTTAGGCACAAGACTATGTCTCTTGGGGGTTTGTCGGGGGGCGGGGGGGGGGCGCAGGGCCCTGTGGATCCTGTCGCAGGCAAAGGCCGTAAGGGGAGCCTCCGGGAGCAACATGTGAAACAGCTTTTGGACCGTAGACAAAAGATCCGTCACCGACTCGGGGACCCCCCGTACCCTAAGGTTATTACGTCTGTTCCTGTTGTCTAAATCTTCAATGTGCGCCTGGAGCTGAGAGACCGTTTCTGATAGAACTTCGTGGTCTTTACGAAGGTCTGTGCAAGCCAAAGAAAGTTCGTCGTGCTTAGTCTCTAGCAAATCCGTTCGGGAGCCCAGGGCCGCAATCTCCAGAGAGAGAGTATTGGTAGACTTGTGCAGCTCCGACTGAAATTTCTGTGCCAGCTTGTCATACATCATTGTAAGACTCTCATCCAGATCAGCTTTAGTTAAGTGCAAGGAGTACTCACTTTCCGCCAGGGAATGGGCTGGGGAGTTCGCCGTCACTCGTGGAGGAGTCTGTGCCTGCTTAGCATGGGCGCCATCTTGAGCCATCATGCTCTGTTCCCGCGCTCGTAGCAAATAGGTCGTCAGGGACTTCTGAGCCGGTATGCTACGGCGATGTTTGGGTCCCGGCATGCGCTGAGTGTTCCGCCGGGGGTGCGGAGTAAAATCGGGCCAAAAATCTGTGCTGGAAGCCCCGGGGAAGTGCTCGTAGTCTCCGCGCTTCACGGAGCTCTCAGCCTGTACGTCCTATCTCGTGTGCGCCGCGCATGCGCCCCCCGAATGCAATTTTTGAACGAAAAACAAAATAAATAAAAACAAATTTTGGGAGTAACTAAATAAATTAAGTTTTCGGACGAAAACGAAATTCCGAAACGAAATATTTTACTCTGCACATGTCTATTAGTAAATAACACCCATTGTCACTGGAAACAACAATTTTACTCCAAATACATCTTTTGCGCAATGAAAAAGGAAGGCACACATTGTTGATAATTTAACTTTTTAATCAAAGCACATTCTCATGTGCGTTTAGAAAAGGGTTTTACAACAAACCAACAAATTGGGTGTATCAAAAACATTATTTCAGGTAATTTTTTTTTTACTTGGTGTTTTTGTGTATCAAAGCATAACATACAGAACATAGGAACTTACAAAGTTCAACTTTGAAAAGTGAAGACAATATCAGACATGAGTATGTACAAACTGGGCTGATATTGCCTTCATCACATGGGGTGTCACCCCTGGAAAAGCCAAATTTGGAAGATGCACACAGTGTGTCAACATGTGCTATCTCCCATCATGGGGGATCAATGTACATGTTTTGGGGCTGCAACCCCTTCATCTCAGCCACTTTCCACAAAACACGTACAATGATCCCCTATGATGGGAGATAGTGCATGTTGACACACTGTGTGCATCTTCCAAATTTGGATTTTTATAAAATACAAAAGTTGTGGTTTAAAAGCAAAAAAATAAAACCCTAGCTAGTTTGGGCTGTTTCACACTCTCCCCAAAACATCAATGATGTTCTTCATTTTATTTTTAACATCATTGATGTTTTGCTGTATATTTTCTAAATCCCGATTGCATCCCATTATCTCCCCAATCAGGATCTGGGCACTTTCACTGGTAAAATGGGATTCTTCTTCCACATCACCTACAAAACAAAGCAAAAAACACACCATGTATTATAAATATGGTGACATACATTGATGAGCTTACCGGAAGCTGTGTTCTCCGACACTCACTTGTTGTGGTGACAATTTGTCCAACTTCAACGATCTCTCCTTCCTCCTGCTCCTCTGCTTCTGGTTTTGGAATTTTGCCTTCTTTGGGAGGTGTGTGGTCCCTGGTGTCCTCAGACTTCCCGAATCTTTTTTTAATTTTTTTTATTTTTAATAAAGGACTTTTTCAAAAGTGTGTTTGTCTTTTTTAACATTCTTTTACACTTTTTTTTTTTTGACACGGGGCTCCCCTTAATATCCATACCAGACCTGAAGGGCCTGGTAATTGAATTTGGGGGAACCCCATGCTTTTTTCTTTTTTTTAATCAATGACTTTCAATGACTGTTCTCTGTATTATGGGGAGCCGACAATTCATTATAGCCGCGAGTAATTTTAAAAAATTTTTCCTGCAGAAATGACACTTTGTGCAGGGACAGTTGTAAGTACGGGAAACATGCGCCCCATTACAGGAATACTATAGACACCCCTCAGGTACGAAATTGAAAGGAATATTACACTTTTATTGTTTCACTTAAAGCATTATTAAAATCACTGCTCCCGAAAAAACGGCCGTTAAAAACATGTCCTCTTGGGCAGGACCCAGATCCCCAAACACTTTTTAGGACAATAACTTGCATATTAGCCTTTAAAACTAGCACTTTAGATTTTGAACGTTCGAGTCCCATAGACTTTAATAGGGTTCTAAAGTTCACACAAAGTTTAGGTCTGTTCGCAGGTTCTGGTGCGAACCGAACCGGGGGTGTTGGGCTCATCCTTATTTGTGAGCATTAATATTATATTGTCTGCAAAAAGACTGATGGTGTGGGTTTTGGTGCCGATTTTGACAACTTCCACCTGTGGGTTTGAGTGAATGTAGGATGGTAGTGGCTCCATCAGGCGATTGAAAATTAAAGGGGAATGGGGGCAACCCTGTCTAGTTCCATTTAAAATTGTAAACTGTGTGGACAGTGCTCCTGAAATGTAAACTTGAGCTGATGGGTGAGTATATAGGGCCAGTATAGCTTGATATATAGAACCCTGAAAACCAAACTTTCCCAATACCTGTGCTAGAAATTGCCAATGTATCCTATCAAACACCTTCTCTGAATCCAATGCTAGGAGCAGAGAAGGCACCTGGTGCTCCTGTTGAGATTAATCACATTGATCACTCGTCTAGTAGCATCCACCGTTTGTCTTCCCTTGGTAAAACCCAATTGGTCGAGGTCAATAAGGGACAGTAGTATATTTTCTAACCTCTTTGCTATTAGTTTAGCATATATCTTAACATCAATATTAAGCAAAGAAATAGGCCTGAAATTTTGTGGGGAGTCAGGTTTCTTCCCCTGTTTTGGTAAGGCCACTATCAAGGCCTTTAACATCTCAGGGGGAAATAAGGAAGAGGCAGCATAGGAGTTATACATTTCCACCAGGTGTGGGACAAGGATATGGTGGAATGTTTTGTAAAACTCTCCTATGAACCATCAGGGCCTGGAGATTTGTTAGAGGGGAGAGATCTTATGATGTTTTTCACTTCATCTTCTGAAAAAAGGGGAGTTTGGTTCCTCTATATGTTTGGGTGTGAGTTGAAGAAGCGATACTTTATCTAAAAAAGATTGTATAACAGCTAGTGTGGGTTGTGCGGCTGTGGGATCGTCCTTGATATTGTATAATGAGCTGTAATATTGCCTGAGTGTGTCCACTATGGCTTGTGGGTGGTGTTGTTTCATGTGTGTAGTGGGGTTTATTATGAAAGAAATTTGATTTTTGTATCTGTGACCTCTAAGTTTGTTGGCCAGCAGCTTCCCTGTTCTATTGCCACTTGTGTAGTAAGCTAACTTGAGTCTCTTAAAGGATTTTTCCATAAGTCCTGAGTGAGTGAGTGACTTGTATAGCGCTACCTATGCGAACTGAATTGCCTCAGGGCACTTTCTTGCCACCAGAGTCCATCTGCAGCTTTTGTGTGGTCCTTTACCCAGTAAGGTCCTGACACACTTACAAACACATACAACATTGACATACACATATTAAGGCCAATTTTTTTTAGAGAAGGTCTAATTAACCTACCAGCATGTCTTTGGAGTGTGGAAGGAAACCGGAGTACCCGGAGGAAGCCCACACTGGCACAGGGAGAACATGCAAACTTCAGGCAGATGGTGTCATGGTCAGGATTTGAACCAACGACCCTATTGCTGCTAGGTGAAAGTGCTAACCACTACACCAATGTGCTGCCCTCCATAAATATGAGTTGCAGATCATTGCGGAGGTAATTTAAATGCTCAGTCAGTGTCTGGGAGGTATGTGTCATGTTTTGTTTTTTGAGTCTATTCATTTGTGAGATTAGTGCCTCGGTATGCTGCTGCCTTTTTTTCTTACCCCAAGCCCCTTGTTGAATCAGAATGCCTCTTGTGAATGCCTTGTGAGCATTCCATATGGTGAAAGGATTTGGTACTGAATTCTTCTTAATCTCAAAGAACTCATCAATTTGATTAGCTAGCTGATATCTGGTTGGATCATCTTGGAAAAGCCTTAAATTGGCCCTCCATACAAAGGCTGGACCATGAGCAGACGAATCCTCAACTCCCAGTCCCACCGATGCATGATCTGACCAGGTAATGTTGTTAATATTTGCAGATTTGCATTTGAACAGTGCCCATTTATCAACTAAAAACAGATCAATCCTACTATACTATTTATGGTTGTTCGAAAAGAATGAATATACCTGTTCATTAGCGTTGATGCATCTCCAAGCATTAAACAGCTCATAAGACCTCAATACCATCTCCAAACCATTTGAGTTTGGAGGTGGAGTCTATTGTTGGGTCTGGAGTGGTGTTAAAGTCCCCGCACATCACTAACAATCCTTTTTGAACTTTGCGTATTTTCCTCATAATCCTGTGAAAAAGCCTTATTATTTTATTAGATGCATAGATGTTTGCCACTGTATATGTAGTAGCGTTAATTTCACAGATCCAAATCAGGAATTGACCTTGCGGGTCACAAATGACCTCCAGGGGTCGGAAAGCTACTGTGTCCCTCACTGCTATCAGTACCCATCAGTACCCATCAGTAACATAGTTACTCAGAGGTTTAGTGGGGAGAGAGTTGGTCTTTTAACCAGCAAACAAAAAAAACAACAGTTTGGATCGGAGGAAGTTCCTCCTTAGCGGGTAAATGCATATGTAGATTAGGGTGTTTATTTTTCCAAAGATGTGATTTTCATATGACTTTGCTTATGGCCCAAGTCTCAGTGATGTAAAAGAATTATATACCAAATTTCAAGAAGATTGGATAATATGTAGGGGTTGCACACATTGATCACTTTTATCAAAGCAAAGTCTGTGGGCTTCACTTGATAAGAAGTCATATCAACAATGCTGGGTGAA
The DNA here is from genome assembly GCF_037356315.1 of Lithobates pipiens. Classification (NCBI taxonomy): domain Eukaryota; kingdom Metazoa; phylum Chordata; class Amphibia; order Anura; family Ranidae; genus Lithobates; species Lithobates pipiens. The sequence continues at coordinate 205,491,411 of NW_027507784.1, read as the reverse complement.
GAAAGTCCCGTTCAAGGCTTAGTAGAAGAACAACAAGTGAAAATGGTTAACTACATCCAAAATGTCCTAAAAAACGGAAGTCATCCAAGAGAAGACTACAAAGAGTTATTACAACTTTCACACCTGTGCCTAGGAGGTTGATTTAAAAACGGCTTCAGTTTCAAGATCTCAGGGGCACTGCATCAAGCAAGGTGGATGGCAAAGGCAATATATGCACTTAAAATTGTCATCTTCACTAAACAGTTGAATATTCCTCAATGACAATTGGAAGGAATGAAACGGGTTGCACATTTTGTCAGCCTCATATATGTTCACTTTTGGCATGGGGCAATTGTAAGTCGATGGGCTCCAAAGAATTATTTGGATATGCTACAGCTTTTGAGCACTTACCCAGATGCAGACTTCAAAAAATGTGCTCTCACAGTTGCTAAGAGATACCTTTGGTATCTGTCAGAAACAAATGTAGGATTAGCTTTTTTGGATAAACGGATTACTCAGGCTGTTAAGGAAAATATGACTAAAAATTTAGAAACCAAACCTGCAAGGAAAAAGGAAGTGAAATGATTAGATGATAAAAAAAACATGTTTTTTTGAAGGAAAAGACCTGACTGAGCTTTTTAGTTACTAATAAAACAAAGACGTTCTTTGAATTGTTTGGGATCCATGACGTGACAGAATAAAAGGGATTGCATCGTTCAAAGTTGATTAATATAACACGTTTTGCCTATCATATTACCTATTAATCTTAGTGTATAGTTTTAATAGTATTTTAAGTTTGTGATTTCTAGTTTTTCCAATAAAAGTAATTAACATTGAAAAATCAAATTTTTTTGCCTACTTTTACAAAACAGATCAAATATTATCCAATCTTCTTCAAATTTAGCATATATATCTTTTACATCACTCAGACTCGGGGCGTAAGCAAAGTCTGCAAAAATTTTACAGTTTATTTTTTCCAAAATGAAACACCCTAATGTACATATAACCCAGTTCCAGCTCAGTTATGAGATTGTGCATTCTTGTGGTTCACTGTGTGCCATTCAGTTTCAGGGTTGTATGGTTGCTAACTTGGCATGGATGAGTAGATGGTTTTGGGAACAATGCCCCATGCCAATGCTTATTTAGTAGAGCTATGCCTTTGGCCATTGAATTCATCACATGCTCTGTACTGTCCTTAGTAACGATCAACTTTGTTGGAAAACCCCATTTGTAGCTCAGTTTGTGATCTCTAAGGGCTTTGGTAATAGTGTTGAGATTCCTTTTTGCAGAGTGTACTGTGACAGGTCCACATACAATTCTAAGTCTGTGTACGGAGATGGTATCTGATCTCTCTGGCGGGACACTGCCATTAGTTTCTCTTTAGTATGTTAAAATTGGAGTCTCATTATGACATCTCTGGGTACATTGGCAGAGAAGTATGTGGGTTTGGGGAGGCAGTGAATTCTATCCACAGTGAAATCAAGAGGGGACAAATCTGGGAGAACTGCAGTGAAATGCTGGGCAACATATTTGCACAGATCTGGTTACATAGTTACATAGTTAGTAAGGTTGAATAAAGACACCAGTCCATCCAGTTCAACCTGAGTGAGCGTCTACAATTGTCCCTATCCCTGTACATTGCACACTCACATCGGTCACTACCCTCAAGGAGCCCACAATCCAAGATCCCCATTCATATACTAGGGCCAATTTTTGGACAGAAGCCAATTAACCTACCTGCATGTCTTTGGAGTGTGGGAGGAAACCGGAGTACCCAGAGGAAACCCACGCAGGCACAGGGAGAACATGCAAACTCCAGGCAGGTAGTGTCATGGTTGGGATTCAAACCAGTGACCCTTTTTACTGCTAGGTGAGAGTGCTAACCACTACACCACTGTGCTGCCCTTTTTTGGTTGCGGGACAGATTTGGGAATATCCCTGATCTTTATGTTATTCCTTCTGGATCTGTCCTCTAAGTCAACCATTTTAGCTTTAATTCCTTCAATTTCTTCCTCATTGTTTTCATTAACATCCACCAGAGCATTAATTGTGGATGCATACTTCCCCATTTTAGGATCTACATGAGTTGTTCGCTCTGAGACTGAGTGCAAGTCCATACTAAATCTGTATACGCATGATACCATGTCTGAGTGCAGTGAACTTCTTAGTGAGACTAACATTTCTTTAAGTACAGTGTCAAGCATGGGCTGGTTGTTAGTGGGGAATTGGTTTATGGAGTCTGGCAGTTCTCTAGTGTCATCTCCTGATTCATGGAGTGAGCTGACCTCTTGTTCTTTATCTGCTGCATCTATCCTGAGTCTCGTCTTTTCTGGGCTTCCAGAGGATGGTGCAGCTGGAAATGGGTGTGTACCTTTTAGGTGGTCTGTTCCTTTTCTGTGTTTTCCCCTTCTGAGATGAACGATGAGAGATCTCAGGTAATGGTGTGGATGATGAGCTGGCACCATTTTTCTTAGGCCCCATGGAGAAGAACTCTGTTAGTTTCTGGGGATGTTTCCCCTCCACTTTACATCTCGGCATGCTGGGGATATGTTCCCCGGTTGTCCACAGTCTAGAATGCTGCTATAGGGTGTTGAATCGGCGGCTGGACTGCCCGGTGTGAGTCGTGTTATGCACGCTGTAGCCGGAGCTTCTTTGCTCTGCAGCCATCTTGGTCTCCGGCTATCTCCATCACCAAACTCAAAATTATTTTAACCGCACTTGGACACACTTGTTATACCATGCACAGAATTGGTGATTTAACCAAAACTTATATTTAAAGTGGATGTAAACCGATTTTTTTTTATGTCATAATATAGAGTATAAGATCATTTGAGCCCAGTCTTGCCATAAAGAGTTAATCCATCTCTGAGAAATCATGTTTTATTGATCAGTCAGATAAATCTTGAGAAACAGAGAAAAACCTTGTCAAATCCTCCCCCTTGCTGTGAGTGACAGGGGATTTACATATCTCGTGCACTAGCCTAAGAGACATGCATTATTTTTTAATTCCCTCCCACTCCTTTCTTCTGCTGCTCTGCCAGAATTGGATGTTCCCCACCTCAGCATGATTTGGCATGCTGAAGTCATGTGGTTACGTTCCTGTCTTTTCACTGGATGTTAGAGATCATAGCAGAAGTTCAGTGTAAGAAATACATAGGAGAATATGCATATTGACAAGGGGAGTGTAGAGGTGGGCGGGGACATCACGACTCCACCCACTGAGCTCCGGACAACAAACCCACCCACAGAATATGCAGTTTTTACTTTCAAAATATTTTATTTTATAGTAAAGGCACTTACATACGTATAACAGTACATAAACTAACTGCAGCAGGGAGGGCCTGCTGTCACAATGTAAGTAAAGAAAACAGGAGACATTAGTGAAAGACAGACAATATCAAAAGGGTACAGTCGGCATGCCCTTCCTCTACGAGGGGCTACATGAAAAAGAGGTAAACGGAGGGTGACCCCCCCGGGAGAGCCCACCAAATAGAACTATTAGGGGTAGCTCCCAGGAGCCCCCATCCCGACACCCCTAATAGGGAACTTGCTGTGCCAGGATGGGGGAGTATCCTCCCAGGCCCCTCCCTCTCAGAGGGATAAAGCAGTTGGAGGACCGTCTGCAGTGGGTACCGCAACATTAAATTGGACTGTATGGTGAACCTGTCAATTACAGCTCTGTAGAGCAAACCAAAAACTTAGAACGACTAGAAGGACAGAGAAAAGAAAAGAGGAGGAGAAGAGGAGAACAGAGGGGTAAGGGGAGGTAAGCTATGTCCTGAAAGGGTGGAAGGTTATAGCGGGGGAATGTTTCGCATTCAATGAAAGAGAGGGCGCTTTAGGGGTGAGGTCTGGTCACTAGGGGAGAGCCTGGGGGTACCCCAGGCAGCAGAGAGATTCCCATGTAACGGGCCCAAGGGTCCCACACCTTTCGGAATTTAGGTGTGGTGTCTGACAGAATACCTGACAGTTTTTCTTGGGACATTATCCACGATATCTTCCTCTTAACTGCGAGGAAGGAGGGTTTGGGTTGCTTCCATGCGGAGGCAATCGCAATTTTGGCTCCTAATAGGATAAAATAAGTTAGTTTCTGAATGTTACCAGACATCAAAGGAACCGGGGTATTGAGTAACGCAACCTCTGGAGTTCTCGGAACCCGGCAGCCTGTGACTAAGTAAATCAAGTTGAAGATTTTAGTCCAGAACGAACGAAGTCTAGGGCATTCCCACCAGATGTGGATCATGGAGCCACGAAGTTGGCACCCCCTGAAACATAAGGGGTTAGCCGTGGGATATATTTTGGCTAGCCTGACTGGAGTGAGGTACCACCTGGTTATCAATTTGATGCTAGCCTCCATTAGTGAGGTGTTCTGGATCCCACGAAAGGATCTGGCTAGGGCCAGCTGCCAGGTTTCGAGACTGCCAGTGGTCTGGAGATCAGATTCCCAAGCCGTCATATAGGGGGATTTGCCCGTTGGGGAAGTGAGAGCCGCGTAGATCACTGAAATACCACCCCTCTGCTCCCCGATCCTACCACACCAGGCTTCATATTCAGTAAAGGGAGGAGGAAGGGGTTTGTTTTTCCAAAGTGAGTTCAAGAAGTGAGATATTTGTTGGAAGCGGAACCTCTCTGTGTCTGGTAGCTCTAAGTGTTCGATACAATAAGCTAGGGAAATCGGACCCCTGGAATTGAAAAAGTGACCTATCCGGTATAGTCCCTTGTCCAACCACCATCTGAAGGCCTCAATGTTCAGACCAGGGGGGAAGTCATGATTACGGAACATGTGAGCAAGGGGTCTTAAAGTGGAGACTAGGGAAGGCTCTTTGCGAAGACCGTCCCATAGGGCGCAGGAGTGAGATAGGGATGGGGACATGATGGGCGGCCTGGCTTTGGGCGGGCACCATAATAGAAAATCTAGTGTAAAGGAGGGTACCGAACAGCGTTCTATGGACTGCCAATCCGGTTTCTCATATTTGGAGTAGATCGAGGAGAGTTGGGCTAGGCGAGCTGCAAGGTAGTATTTGTGGAGGTTAGGCAGACCCAACCCCCCCCTGCGTCTGTGCAGGAAGAGCGTGTTTTGCGGTAGACGGTATCCCTTATTACCCCAGATATATTTCAGTATTTTGCTTTGTAGAGAGCAAAGGTGGTCCTTCCGAACTGGTATTGGCAGGGCTCGAAAATAGTAGAGGATTTTGGGGAGAAGGGTCATTTTTATGGAGTTAATCCGGCCAAGCCAGGATAGTTCGTGTTTAGACCATGAGGAGAGATCAGTTTCCAGCTGTCTGTATAATTTGGGGTAATTGTGGGCATACAACATCTCTATTTTAGGTGTAAGGGAGATACCCAAGTATTGGATGGCAGTGTCACTCCATTGGAACGGAAAGGATTGTTTGAGTGAGAGGACTTGGTGGGTGGGGAGAGAAATATTCAACGCCACAGACTTGGAGTAATTAACCCTCAAGCCTGAGACCTTGGCAAAGTCGTCCAATACCCGGGATAAGTTGGGCAGGGTTGTGAGGGGGGAAGTGAGGAACAACAGTATGTCGTCCGCGAAGAGTCCACATTTGTGCGTTTGACTACCGCATTGGACACCTCCAATGTCCATATTGTGGCGGACTGCGATCGCCAGTGTTTCAATGGCTATTGCAAATATGAGGGGGGACAGGGGGCACCCCTGTCTGGTCCCCCTGGTGATGGGAATTGGCTCAGAGAGGTATCCCTGCATTCGAATTTGGGCCCTCGGCTGGGAGTATAAGGCCCGTAATAAGCCCAGGAAGCGAGCCCCAAATCCCCACCTGTCAAAGAGCTGGAAGATGTACTGCCATGAGACCGAGTCGAAAGCCTTCTGAATATCTAAGGAAAGGAGGAAGCCAGATTGTCCGGGTCCCCCTTCCCAATTAGACTGCAAAATGGAGATAATATCAATCGCCCTCCGAATTTGATCAGGTCCCTGTCTGCCGGGGATAAAACCAACTTGGTCCTTGTGGACGTAGCGTCCGATAAAGGAGGCTAACCTATTGGCCATAACTTTCGTGAGAATTTTGAGATCATTATTAATAAGGGAAATCGGTCTGTAGTTGCTGACATCTTCCAAGTTCTTGCCAGGTTTGGGGATGACCGTGATATACGCCGTGTTAAGGTGGGGATCCAGGGGGTCTCCCTTAGCTTTATGATTACCGAGATTGGCCAGGTGAGGGGCTAGCGTGTTGGCAAAGGCTTTATAGTAAGGGATCGAAAGACCGTCGGGTCCAGGGGCGGAGCTTTTTTTAAGAGCCTTTATGACTTCCAGTATCTCCTCTGCCTGGAAGGGGGCTTCCATAACTTGTTTGTGAACGTCCGATAAGGCCGGGATGGGAAGTCCCTCCAAAAACTTTGGAAGGAGGTTATCTTTGGGAGGTGGGGAGCTACTGTAGAGAGAGGTGTAAAAGTTCTGAAAGGCATTCAGAACTGTGACCGGATTAGACGTGGGCGGGAGTCCTGCGCTTCTGATCCGAGGGAGGGTGCTCAGCTTGGTTCTAGGGGAGAGTCTATTAGCCAGGAGTGTGCCTATTTTGTCCGCCTGTGAGTAAAATTTGTGGCCAGACCACCTAACCGATTTTTCAGCTTTCGTGGTGAGGGCGAGATTGAGTTCTAAGCGAGTCTTGTCTAGTATGGAGGTGGGGGTGCGGAGGGGGTCCTTTTTGTGAAGAGCCCTGAGTTTAGAGTATTCCTCTTCTAGCTTCAGGATGGTTGATTGCCTTTCCCGTTTTATTTGAGAACCTAATTGCATGAATTTTCCCCTAATATATGCTTTGTGCGCCGCCCACAGGGTTTCGGGGGAGACATCAGGAGTCGCATTAATAGAGAAATATTCCTGCAATGCTTTGTCGAGATCCATAACTCGTGATGGCTCCGAAAGGAGGGATTCATTTAACCTCCAATGCCTAGGGTGTCTCCCACTCAAACCCCCCAGGGCCGTCACAATAACCAGTGAGTGATCCGAGATCACTGTGTCAGTGATGGAGGCTTTGAGCATCCTGGGAAGGAGCGAGGAGGGGACAAGTATGTGGTCTATGCGTGCATATGATTGGTGAGGCGCTGAGAAGTGAGTGTAGTCTCTCTTTGTGGGGTTTAATTCCCGCCAGACATCGGATAACCCATGAGCGTGCAGCAATTTGGCGATCCGTAAGCTTGCCTTCGTGGGCCTGGTTAAGCGGGAATGTGAGGGGGAGGATTTATCAAGTCCTTGATCAAAGGCGACGTTAGAGTCCCCTCCGACAATAACCGTTCCCTCTAAAAGAGGTGCTAAGGTGCGCAGCAGGGATTCGAAGAATTTGGCCTGACCCGTGTTCGGGGCGTAGTAGGAGACCAAGGAGTAAAGTTGGTCCCCCACAGTGCCCTTTACAAGTAAATACCTGCCCTCCGGATCCGCTTTTTCAAAACTTTTATTGAATTTGCATGTTTTGGCAATCAAAATGGCTACCCCCCTGGTCTTGGATTCCGCGTTGGCTAAGAAGAACTGAGGGAAGTGGGCATGTAGGAACTTGGGACTATACCGGATAGGAAGGTGGGTTTCCTGAAGTAGAATTATATCTAGTTTCAGGGATTTGTAGTAATCAAGGGCTTTTCTCCGTTTGATGGGGGAATTAAGACCCTGAATGTTATGGGAGGCTATCTTGAGCCTAGCAGCCTGTGGATCAGCCATGGAGCAGAGGGGGAGCCCAGCATCTGAAAGCGACCTCACTTACCCAATCCATAGCGGGGTTCTCGGTAAGGGCATTGGGATCGGTGGCCCGAGGTTGTCTCCCAGGATACCATGTCGACTGGGTTGGCTCAGCCCAACCTGAGGAGAAAAAAAATAGTGTCATGTAAACATTCAACGGGGGTAGCTTACCATCAAGGGGGGAGAGAGGGGGAGAAAGGGCAAGGAAAGAAAGGGTTCCTGAGAAGAGAAAGAGGAGATCAGGGCAGGAGACACCCCCCGAAATCCCAAGAAAAAACAATGAAGACAACCGACCCATAAGGTCAGAAGTCCCGACCCTCAGACGCCTGGGATAGGCCGAGGGAGGGAGAGTTACACATGTGGTCCCTCACGGAACTGGGGACCCCTAGTCGGGTAACTACCCGAGCTGTGAAATCAACTTTAAATAGCAATAACATATAAGCAGCAATATACAAAAAAAGGGAATTTTTCTTGAGGCACGGCTAAACATAATGTCTAGAAGACACTGGGGCTAAACAATGGATGCTGTTCTTTAGGCATAAGGTAGGATGGTATATCCAGGGGGGGTGCTGTGGAATGCAGCCCCCTGGGAAATCCTCAAAGCAGCCTTAGGGCCCATTTCGAGGGGATGTAAAAAAAATATGAGGGGTTACGGGCAGTCCAGTAGATGGACGAAGTACTGCATAGCGTCCCGGAATATTGGAGGCAATGGGGAGAAGGGTAGCACAAGGGTAGCACAAGTCCTAGGCAAGGGGAGGGCAAAAAGGGTTGGAGGGCCAAACTTTCAATGTTTGGGGAGCAGTCCTCCGGCCCTCTCCAGGACCTCGGACGGTCAGTCACAGAATGGAGAGTCTGAAAATGGGACTGGAAGTTGCTCAGGTGGGTGCATTATCCTTGACCTTCTTGGCTCTTCCGGAGGTCCACAACGGGGATTGTGGGCTGTTAGGAGTGGGTCGTTTGTTGGATCCTTGGCTAGGGTTAGAAGTGTCCATGTCAGCTTCTTGAGAAATGATTTTCAGCCTGGTGAGGAGCTTTTCCCCCTCGGGGAAAGTGGAGAAGGCAAAAGACTTCCCTTTGTCCGTGAACCTGACCGCAAATGGGAATGCCCATTTGTATTTTATGTCTTTTTGTGACATTGCAAGCAAGAGGGGTTTTAGAGCTCTCCGTCTCTGTATAGTGGAGGGGGAGAGGTCCGCAAAGATCTGAACCTGGTGACCCTGGTAATTGACGTGTTGCAGGGATCTGGCTCTCTTCATAACTTCTTCTTTCACCGAGAAGTGATGTGGCTTGGCCAGAACATCTCGCGGGGTGCCATCCTTCCTAGGGGGGCCGAGGGTTCTATGGACCCGGTCAAGTTCAAGCTTAGTAGCTGGGATGTCAGGGATTAGCTGTTGAATGAGATCTTGCACCGCCCTGGACACATCAGTTATTGATTCTGGAAGCCCGCGAATTCTGACGTTATATCTGCGTGACCTATTTTCGAGGTCGTCTATACGGGCCATGGCTATGTCCAATTGCTCCTGTACTGAGTAAATGTGCCTGGAGTTTTGGATGGATCTGGCTATGGTATCCTCCATTTTATGTTCGATCGTTTCGATCCGGGAGCCTAGGTTAATAAAATCAGCTTTCAATTCCCCCGTGATTTGCAAGGCAGTTTGGGAGAGGCCCCTCTCTAATAGTTCAGAGAATTTGCCAAACAGGGCATCCATGTGGGAGACTGGGTCTGCATGAGCAGCCTCGTGGGGGGCCATGGCGGCCTGGGTAACCCTGTAGGTCCCCGCTGGGGAGGGGGAGAACTCCTGGATGGTGCGTTCCAGCAGAGAGACCGTGGAGGCCGGGGACGGTGTGGCTTCCTTGGGGAGACCCCTGGGGTTGCCTGGGGTGGCGTGGAGAGGAGGAAAGTCTGTATCTGACCTGAAATCCACTGTGCCTGCGGATCTGTGATCCTGAGACAGGAGCTGTGCTGCGGTGGCCATCTTGGATTTCTCCCTCACGTCCAATGAAGCGAACAGCGGGCCCAGATTGCGTTTAGCCTGTCCACCGGTCATTCAGAAATGTGCCCCAACACTTCGGAAGTCCGCCCCTATAGCTCGGTAAGCGGAAAGGTAGCCGTGTCGTGCGGTAGGGGTTCCGTCGTTCCGCGAGGTAGCGGAGCTTTAGATGATCGCGGCCATCTTGGAAGCCTCGCGCATGCGCTCTGAGAATATGCAGTTTTTTGGGTCTTATAGCAGACAGAGGGGAGACATTTGACAGGTAAAGATACATGCAGCAGGCATGTATATCCTTATAGATAACTCTATGGCAGTAGTTTAGAAAGGATAACATTGGGTTTACATCCACTTTAAGGTGAAGATAAATTTCCAATAATTATTTTATTTTAGGCATACATCATAACTTAACCATTTACTAGAAACTGGAATCAGCTTCAATGAGATTGTACATATGTGTGTATTCCTCTCTTTAACTGAAAAGGAACAATTCATACTGCAGTTAGAATTATTACAATTTCAAATCTTCATACTACAAGGACTAAATGGTTTAATCAGATATGTATCTTCAATTGCCTACAGATAAATAGAAATATATACTTTAGCAGAAATCTCAAAATCTTTTGTCTGAGAGATATCAGCTTTGTCTCCTTCCTTCTTTCCTTTTGTTTCATTCTCCTTTTCCCCACTTAATATTTCTACCAACATTTCTCCCCCAAAGAAAGTAGGCATGGTGTCAGAAACCATGAAATCAGACCGAGACAGAAATACAGTTAAATCAAACTTGTTTAATAATAAAAGTAAACAAAACAAACATAGTCAAAACATAGCCAGAGTACAGGAACCAGAACGGATAGTCAGACAAGCCAAACGTCAGGGAGCTGGAGATGAGCGTAGTAAAACAGCAAGTAGGATCCGGAGGCAGAAGGGATGTCAGCCAAGCAAGTCTTTTAACAGGAATGCAGGAGAGCGTCTCTGTGATGTTGACTAAGGCGAAGGCAGCGATCCTCTGGGCTGGACAGCTTAAGTAGGCAGGACTGATGAGCAGGATATCATCAACAGTTGGGTAACTGTGGAAAGATAGGAGCTAGCAAATAGCCAACAGCTGACCGGCCAACCAGAGAAAGAAGGGCTAAGCCCAGTCCTGACACATGGATGTGTTTTCCACATAATTTATGATGTCAATTACATATACTTCATCATACACTTGTTCACACAACTACCTAAAAGGGGCAGTATTGGATTAAAAATTAATTTTGGCATTTTCTTAAAAATATCAAGATTTTGCTTCAAATAAACTCTGACCTAAGCCTTGAACAAAACCATAAATATAATAGGGTGGTCTATTTTATGGCAGCATCTGTCACACTTATTTTCTCTTCATACAATATATAGCTTTAGGACAATCTGAACGATGGTAATTAACTTTTGCTCCAAATACCTATGAGAATGAGGTAATTGGTATTAAAAACACAATGGTTACACTCTCAATCATAGTACTTTAAACATATACCCCTCATATTAATAATATGTATACTAATTTATTTCATTGAGTAAAATTCAAACAATATATAATGAATATATGTTAAATATTGTAAAAGTACATAAAAAAATGTGAAATGATTCAAATAAGTTGGCGTTCAAATGCTCCATATACTTTAATAATAATAATACAATATAAATTATTGCTAATATAAATACTTGCAATTAATAATACTTGTTCATAAAGCAACTTTAAAAAAAGCTCACTTTCTGTCCCAATGAGAATTGAATTTTGTAATATCCTTTTATGAGTATAAAGTTAATATCTTTAAATACTAATGGTCTTAACCATCCAGCAAAAAGAGCGTCGATGTGGCAAATGGCTAACACCCAGCGATGTCAAATATTGTGTATACAAGAAACCCATTTCAAAACAGGCGCTACTCCCACTTGCACCCATAAGAACTTTCCTCACATATTTACAGCATCAGGCCAACAGAAAAAAAGAGGAGTACTTATTGCCATACATCATTCAGTTAATTTTCAATTGCATGAATCTATTGTAGATACCAATGGACGATACCTCATATTAATATGTACCATTGATAATACACTTACTACATTGGTAAATGTGTATGCGCCTAATAAAAGGCAATCCCATTTTCTGAATGGCCTGATGAGAAAAATAGGTAAATGCCGAAAAGGTGCCTTAATAATTTGTGGAGACTTCAACACAATACATGAACAAGAACTAGACACTTCTAATCCCAAAACCAGAACCAACTGTGCACTTAAAACTTTTTTGAATAAAAGCGATCTCTATGATGTATGGAGATGCCATCATCCCGGAGATCGTGAATACACATATCATTCCCTGGTACATAATACCTATACTCGTATCGATTATATTTTTACGGATAAGTGGTTATTGCAGCGGGTGAGGGAGTATGACATTGCACCCATCACTTGGACTGATCATGCCCCAATTAGTATGACTATTCTACCTAAACACTCTCAAACGACCCATTTTCTATGGAGAACAAATGCATATCTTATCAAAATGCCTACCTATGCTACAGCTATACAAAACCAGATAACTGAATTCTTTAAATATAATGTGGGATCGGTGTCAGACTCCGCCACCCTATGGGGTGCTCATAAAGCATTTAGTAGGGGAATCCTAATGCAACTGAATGCTCAATTCAGGAAAAATAAAACGAAACTCATTGAGAAACTTACTGCTGACATTAAAACATTAGATTCCCAAAACCAATCTCACCCATCACAACAACTGAAAACTAAACTACAAATATTACGACAGGAACTCAGAACGACTTTATTGGATACATTTGAAAAACATACTAGAAAACTTAAAGCTAAATATTACCATACTAGCAACAAAGCAGGAAAAAACATGGCACTTCGGATCAAAGGCAGATATTCCAAATCAAAGATTCCATATCTATACCACCCTATTACTAGAGAAAAATTGCAAGACCCCCAAGACATAGCGAATGCATTTAGCTGTTATTATAGCTCCCTTTACAATCTTAAAGATGATTCTCAAACTCCCACACCTACCCCAAAGATAATAAGTGATTTCTTAGATACTATTAGTCTCCCATCATTAACTACTGATCAAATCTCTGATCTTAACGTCCCATTTTCAGTGGAAGAAATTGCTAGAACTATAGACTCCCTGCCCAACAATAAATCTCCGGGCCCAGATGGAATGATAGGAGAATACTATAAATTACTTCGAGATATACTGGCTCCCCACTTATGCTCACTTTTTAACGAAGCGGCATCCAAATCAGAATTTCCGGCTGAGATGCTTCAGACCTTGATCATAACACTGCCGAAACCAGGCAAAGATCCCAATGCTCCCCAAAATTTCAGACCGATTTCATTATTGAACATTGACATCAAAATATACGCCAAAGCAATAGTGAATCGACTGATGAACTACATACCAGACCTCATTCACAAAGATCAATCTGGCTTTACTAAAGGTCGACAATCTTCAGATGCAACAAGACGTCTGATTGATATTATACACTTCACTGAGAGACATCAAACGCCTTCTCTGCTCCTTTCTTTGGATGCAGAGAAGGCGTTTGATAGGGTCCATTGGGGCTATTTACAGTCAGTGCTTTTTTTTGCACTGTATAAGGGCCCCTCAGCGAGAGTATACACAAATGATATGATGTCTAGGCCCTTTGGCATCTCGAATGGAACACGACAAGGTTGCCCCTTATCTCCTTTAATATTTAATTTAGCCATCGAACCTCTAGCAGAACGTATACGATCTGACACAAAACTATCTGGTATAAAAATTGGGCAAATAGATAATAAAATAAGTCTGTTCGCAGATGACATAGTGCTTATAGTGTCTGATCCTATTTCATCTCTCCCGAATCTCCAAAATATACTAACGACATTTGGAGCAGCATCATATTATAAAATCAATGAAACTAAGTCCAATATTTTAGACCTAGGATTAGATAACACAACCAGGCAGTTATTGTCTAATAAATACCCCTACCACTGGAAAGACGAGGGGATTTCTTACTTAGGAATCACTCTCACTAACAAAACAAAACAGTTATTTAAAACAAACTTTTTACCATTTAAGAAACATTTTGAAACAGATCTGACAACACTTAGTAAATTCGAATTTACATGGGCTGGTCGCCTGGCAGCTTTCAAAATGATGACCTTACCAAAATTATTATATCAACTCAGGTCCCTTCCAATATGTATCCCTAAATACTACTTTAAATCCTTACAAAGCAGTTTGGGAAAATATCTATGGAATGGCAAAAAATCCCGTTGTGCATACCATATACTAATTAAACATAGAAATATAGGTGGTGCGACCGTACCTGATCTACAGGATTATTATGACGCAACTCTTTTGACCCAATTGCAAGAATGGTTCTTGCCTACTCCTAAAACTTTATGGGGACAAATTGAGAAAGACATCACACGACAGCCTAATATGCAATTCTGGTTACTTAGTAGGAAAATTAAGTCCACAATTACAGCTCAATACCCACCAACGGTGAAAGCGACGCTACACTCTTGGCAGAGAATCATCACATACAAATGGGATAAAACTCCAATCACGGTGTTAAACCCTCCTCTAACAATTATACCAACATTAATTCCTGGCATACAAATACACGACTGGAATTTGGGTGGGGATATCAAATTTGGTTCCTTCTTCCAACAGGGCTCATTAAAGTCTTTTTCTCAGTTAAGTAATGAATTACAGCTTCCGAATTCTGAGCGATCTACATATATTCAAATAGAAAAGTGTCTGCTACACAATCCACAACTCAGAGCTTCAATCCCGGTTAAAATATGGTCTTTCCTCAATAACCATGCCACCTCACAGAAAGGAGTAGCTACAATATACCCAATTCTAGGGGAAAAAAACATACCCAGCAAACTACCTTCCTTCCTTAAATGGGAACAAGATTTGGGGCAAGACTTTTCAATTAAACAATGGATGGCTTCCCTACGAAGCATATATAGGGCCACTGCATGTGTTACACTATGGGAACTGGCACAAAAAATTGTTCAAAGACAATACCTGACTCCACATATCCTAGCAAAATTCAAGGGGAACTCGTCACCTAATTGCTGGAGAAATTGTACCCAATTGGGGACCCTATTTCATATTATGTGGGACTGCCCAAGCTTACATAACTACTGGCAGGCAATCTCCGATTTACTCACTTCCGTAACAGGTATTGTCCTTCAACTTTCACCAGAACTAGCCATTCTGAATATGAATTTACATACGATTCCCAAACAATATCGTAAAGTAGTAACACATATACTTTTAGCTGCGAGACTATCCATAACTAGAAAATGGAAAACTGACTCTCTTCCTACTATGACAGAAGTTATAGAATTAACCCAACTCCACCACTCCTATGAATTGTTATTTCCTAATGACAAATCCCTATATATTAAGGAACAACAACTATGGGAACCTTGGAGTACATGGTACAAAAATTATACTTCCACAATTTAGATAATGCTGATTCTTTAATCATATAGAAGATCCCTGTGAGGGGTGTCTTGGGGTCCAGAAGTGGCCATTATCCATATCGCTATTTATAAATCTTACAATAATTATATTACAGACTTTATTATACAAATTTTAAGAGACTTACTCTTGTTCGAGTCCCTTTATGACTATGAATATTAGATACTTAGGAATACTACTTTATTCTTTATTGTGGATTATTTGTTTCTATGCTATATTATGCTGAGAAAACCCTGTCACTACATTATACTGTGTTATGTTACTTTTATTACTATATATTATTTTTTTTTTTGTTTTGTAACCCTTGTTGTAACTAACTCTGCTAAAAATCTCAATAAAAACATTTGAAAAGAAGAGAATTGAATTTTGTTGGGTTGTTTCCACGGGTACCAGCGTGGCTGGTTCCGTGGGTGACTGCGCTGAATGGATGGGTGAGGGGGGGGGGCAGCTGGGCAGCTTAGGAGGGCTGCTGGCAAATCAGGAAGCCAGCGGGCAGGGGAGCAGGGAGATGACATCATCTCTCACTGCCCTGCATCCCTCCAGTTCCGCCCTCACTGTGCGGGAAGCTGTGTGCAGCAGAGAGATTACATCATCTCTCTGCTGCCTAGCTTCACTCTGGGACTCAACAAAAGAACACCTTAGCAGAAAAGTGACAGTAGGTGACAATCCGCAAGGTGTGTCAGGCTACGTGGCAATCCGCAATGTGTGGCAGACTACGTGGTAGGCTACGTGGCAATCTGCAATGTGTGGCAGGTGACGTGGCAAGTGACAATCCGCAATGTGTGGCAGGCTACGTGGCAAGTGACAATCCGCAATGTGTGGCAGGCTACGTGGCAAGTGACAAACGAAATGTGTGGCAGGTGACATGGCAAGTGACAATCAGCAATGTGTGGCACGTGACGTGGCAAGTGACAATCCGCAATGTGTGGCAGGTGGCGTGGCAAGTGACAATCCGCAATGTGTGGCAGGCTACGTGGCAATCCGCAATGTGTGGCAGGTGATGTGGCAAGTGGCAATCCGCAATGTGTGGCAGGCGATGTGGCAAGTGACAATCCGCAATGTGTGGCAGGCTACGTGGCAAGTGGCAATCTGCAATGTGTGGCAGGTGACGTGGCAAGTGACAATCCGCAATGTGTGGCAGGCTACGTGGCAAGTGGCAATCCGCAATGCGGGGCAGGCGACGTGGCAAGTGACAATCCGCAATGTGTGGCAGGTGACATGGCAAGTGACAATCCGCAATGTGTGGCAGGTGACGTGGCAAGTGACAATCCGCAATGTGTGCCAAGTGATGTGGCAAGTGGCAATCCGCAATGTGTGGCAGGTGACATGGCAAGTGGCAATCCGCAATGTGTGGCAGGCGACGTGGCAAGTGACAATCCGCAATGTGTGGCAGGCGACGTGGCAAGTGACAATCCGCAATGTGTGGGAGGTGACGTGGCAAGTGGCAATCCGCAATGTGTTGCAGGGGACGTGGCAAGTAACAATCCGCATTTGGTGACAAGTGACCTGGCAAGTGACAATCCGCATTTGGCGGCAGGCATCATGGCAAATGACACCCTCAGGGCTCCCACTGATTTTGCATTATGGTGAGTTGAACCATTTAATTT
This sequence comes from Lithobates pipiens, assembly GCF_037356315.1. Classification (NCBI taxonomy): domain Eukaryota; kingdom Metazoa; phylum Chordata; class Amphibia; order Anura; family Ranidae; genus Lithobates; species Lithobates pipiens. The sequence continues at coordinate 205,474,593 of NW_027507784.1, read as the reverse complement.
TATATTACAATGTATTAATAGAAATAATGGGCTTCAATCATCCTGACACCATAACAGCCATGGTGCCGTAATGATTGAAGCGCCAATACCAGCCATTTCCCATATAAATTGCCCCCAAAAAAACATATTTTATAGCAGTGCCCCTCCCGAGACTAGACTCTGGATCCGCCCCTGGTGGAGACACCTTTTTCCCATATTAACTCTTAGCCCTTGTACACACGGTCGGAGAATCTGTCGGAATGAGTCTTATCGGAGCGTGTCGTCAGATAATCCGACTGTGTGTGGTATGCATCGGACTGATTCCGTCCGAATCTCCGTCTGATCCAAATTTCCAACATGTTGGAAAGATTTCCCGACCAACTGAGCCGGACGGACCTAATCCGATCATGTGTAGAGCATTTTCATCGGACCAAGTGCCACACATGCTCACATTCAAATTCCGACACTGAAGTGCTCGTTCAGGTAAAACTACTGCTCGTAAGCGATATAGCACATTCGTCACGCTGCAATCTTAAAAAATCAGTCATCAAGCGCATTCTCTTGATCTTTAACAATGCTGCAAGAACGAACTTCTTTTGATGCTCATAGTCACACACACTTCTCCCGAACGGATTTCATTACTCTTTTTTAACCATTTACATCTACACAATGTTTGTTATTTTTTATTTTTTTTTTGGATGTTTTTTTTTTGGGGGGGGGGGGGGATTCCCTAAAAAACTCCTTTAAAGACACTGGTCATTTCTCCTTTTTTGAACTTTTTATTTTTGGGTGTAAACTTATAACAACAACATTATTGTATTTTTTAGATTTTATTTTTTAATCTACAGTTTAGTGTTGGTACCCCTTGTTATTTATTTTACTTTGTATCTTGGAAATGTACCTGCCTGCTCACAAATAAACTCTACTTTTTGAAGGAAAACACATTACACAAGTATTTCATCAAACAAAAATAAAATGTATTTTTTTTGCTTGAAAAGAAAACTAGGAAGGCAGCACTGGAGAAACTTCTTAACTTTGGTGCAGCCTTTGGCCCCCAGGGCAGACATGACTAAATGAGATATAAAAAAATTGGTAGCCTGAGGAGTAGATATCTCAGGGAGAGAAGTCCGCTCCTGAAGTCCTCGAGAGCAGGAAATTCAGATGCCCAGGATGGTGATCTTGAAGAGGCTGCATCTTCTGGCACACCAGACTCATCCCAGGCCATCACTCTCTGGTCTTCCTTTGGGACTTCCCACCAGGCATCCTTCCAGGCTGTGGCTGGGCTCCTCTAGCTGGGGCAGGAGGAGGAGGGCATTGTTGGACCTCCTGGCTGCCACTTGCCACAGCCTCCCCCCGACTGAGGTCCTCCTGTGTATGAAAAGGGGACATAGTTTTAGTTTTTTGATCATCAATCACAACATTTTGTGCTCCTGGCTTTTGCTATTTGACTGTTACCAAATAGAACAGACTATCATTCTGACACCAGCATTTTTCTTTCCTGTCCCAATCATTTTTGGTCACTACTGTCTATTGAGATGTAAACCACTTGGAGAAAACTTACTGATCAATAAGAACATCTAATCTAGTTAACATCATTAAATGTAACACAAGAAATATGTTCAACAATGCAATACCTGTCTCAAGCTGGGCCCCACCACATGGTGCTGCCTGGATGGCCCAGGTTGGTCATCAGAAGCCTCAGCTGGGGGTGAAGGATGCCTTGGAGGAAGCATGGAGAGTGGTGGCCTGAGTGGTGGCCTGGGTACCCCCTGGTCTAACAGAAAATGCAGCCTGTCAAAGTGCACCATCCTGGGGTAGTAAACAGCATCTGGATCTCCTGCTCTCAAGGACTCCAGGTGCTTCTTCCTCTCCCTGAAATATGTAAGCTTCATGGTCACAATTTTGCGATTCAGATATGCCATGTCTGCCGTGGGGACCCTGATCTGCACCAAAGCAAGCAGTTTCTCCAGTGCTGCGTTCCTCTTGGATCTGTCATAATAAAATTTGTTGTGGAACTGCCACAGGCAGGGCATCTCCTTGTATAGCTCGAGGAAGAGCCCCATAGAGTTGGGATTGGTGAATGGGTCCATTTTCTCTGCAAGACACAACACAAGACAAACCCTCAAATACTAATAATGCAATTAAAATCCCTCCTAATCTTGTCCCAACAGCGGCCTAGATACAAGCAGTCTAGTCTAGTGAAGCACAAATTTAAAAATGTTACCTTCGTTTCCACGTTCGCCGCGTCCGTGCCTCACACTCTCCTCCCAGATCGTACGGACAATACACATGTGTGGCGTTTTATATACAGTGCGCATGCGTGAAACTCCGCCCGCCCCTGACGTTCTTTCCAGACTATTCCTGCCCCTTCGCTTCCCACACAGTGGGGAGAGCACATGGCAGAGGGAACGCAGGTGCACAATAATAGTTCCACTAACGAGGAGGAGGGTGAGGAAAGCCCGGAGCCAGAAACGTCCCGATCCAGGAAGACAAGATTTAAGGCCTCAAATATGTCTTTTGGAGAGATGTTGGAGATGGTCGACATATTGAACAGGACCGACTATGATGGGAAGTATGGACCCAAACCCAAATATCAGAAAGGCCAAGATCATGAATAAAGTTGTGAAGAGTCTTCTGAAGAATTTTGGGGTACGCCGATCCAAGGATCAACTGAGAAAACGCTGGTCAGACCTGAAACTGAGGGAGCACGAGCAGTACGTAAGGATCAAGCGTGTTCTTAAAAAAAGTAAGTAGTTGTCGTGTGTTCATATCATTATTCTTGCTTGCATACATGCTCCATGTGCTTGGATTTCATGTTGTGCATTTTTAAATGGCCACTTTCAAGGTCATGGTTTCGTTCGTTCGTTTGTCTGAAACATCATTCTGCAGGGAAGTATTCCAGCTTAACAAAGTGGCAGCAATAATGTTCTCACCTTGTAACTCAGCCCAAAAAAACAATTGGACAACACTTCCAAGCAATGTTTCATATTCCTATTTATGCCCTCTGTGTGCTAATTAATCTTTGTTTACATTCTCATAGGGGAGAGAAGACTTGGCAAGTATGAGGACACCAGGGACCATGAGGACACCAGGGACCACACCCCTCCCAAAGAAGGGCAACTTCCAAAGGCAGAAACAGAGGAGCAGGAGCAGGAGGAGGAGGAAGAAGGAGAGATTGTGGAGGTTGGCCAAATTGTCACCACAACAGGTGAGTGTCGGAGAACACAGCTTCCGGTAAGCTCATCAATGTATATCACCATATTTGGATTACATGGTGTGTTTTTTTTTTTTCTAGGTGATGTGGAGGAAGATTCCCGTTTTACCAGTGAAAGTGCCCAGATCTTGATCGGGGGGAGATAATGGTGTGCAATAGGGATTTGGAAATTGTACAACAAAACATCAATGATGTTAAAAATAAAATGAAGAATATCATTGATGTTTTGGGGAGAGTATGAAAACGAAAAAACTAGAGAGGGTTTTATTTTTGTTTTAGAAAAAAAAAAGTGGATTTAGCATAATTCCAAATTTGGAAGATGCACAGAGTGTGTAAACATGCGCTATCTCCCATCATGGGGGATCAATGTACATGTTTTGTGTAAAGTGTCTGAGATGAAGGGGTTGCAGCCCCAAAGCATGTACATTGATCCCCCATGATGGGAGATAGCACATGTTGACACACTGTGTGCATCTTCCAAATTTGTATTTTTCAGGGGTCACACCCCATGTGATGAAGGCAATATCAGCCCAGTTTGTACATACTCAGGTCTGATATTGTCTTCACTTTTCCAAGTTGAACTTTGTAAGTTCCTGTGTTCTGTATTTTACGCTTTGATACATGCCTGTTTACACAAAAAAACAACTCAAAAATAAATATTATTAAACTGGGTTTTGGATACCCAAAATATCTTGGTTGTGTTGTAAAAACCTTTAGGGCCGGTTCACACAGCGAGGCGATGCGAGGCGACACGGCTCGCCTCGCCTCGCTCCCGCAAGTCGCCCCCGTTCTGTACAATGGAACCGTTCTGAGAGGAGCGACTCGAGTCACTCCGACTCAGAAAAAAGGTTCCTGTACTACTTCTGGGCGACTTCGGGGGCGACTTGCATTGACTTCTATACAGAAGTCCTCTGCAAGTCGCCGCTGAGGTCCCCGCAGGTCGCGGCGAGGCAAGTCGGAGACGCCTCGCCGCGCCTCGCTGTGTGAACCGGCCCTTACTAAACGCACATATGAATGTGCTTGTATTAAAAAGTTTCATTCTCAACAATGTGTGGCTTCCTTTTTCATTGGGCTTACAATGTATTTGTAGTCAAATTTGAGTTTGTGCTGAGGAGTGTGATTTACTAAAGGCAACTCCACTTTGCACTCCAAGTGCAGTTTCAGGTGTACTTTTGCAGTGCACTTGCAGTGCATAGTGGATGTGCCTTTAGTAAAAAGCACCCACAGTGAGGTGTAAATTTGGACAATCATGCCATTTTCCTGCCAGGGTGCTGAAAATGAGCATGATTTAGATCAGTCATGCACTACACATTAGTTAACAAAAAGAAGGTGTGTGTGTAGCAGACCAACAACATAATAAGATTATCTGAAGAAGAGACTGTCCCCTCATCTCGCTCTGAACTTGGGTTTGCACTGTTGCTGAAAAAGGCACAACTTGACAAAAAATGGCAAAGTGGGAGGCCACAGTCTGCCATTCCTGTTGCGTTGAAGGACACTGTGTAGTGACACAAGAAAACAAACTAGTAATTTGACAAATCAACATTGCATGCAGATTATTAGACACCCACATTTTTGAAGACAAGTAGTATAACATTTATTAAAATGAGTATTTAAAGCCTAAAGTATAAGGTCCCCTTATGAGAGTCCTAACCCCCCCCCCCCCCCATCCCCCCCATCTGATGGGCCCTTGTTAAAAAATGAGGGGGATGTTTAGGAGAGGTAACCCTCTCCACTTGATTGAGAGCTGAATGCGTAAATAATGTGTGATTTGTGAAGCCCCTCCTTAGTTACACTATTGGCAGCCCACTGGACAGGTAAGAAGTGTCATAATAACAAAATGGAAGGACATTTTGACATTATGCTATTACATAGCAATAAAATTAATATGTTGAAAAAATAAAACTAGCATTTGAAAGTATTGAGGCAGGCCCTTACACTACATGCTTTGGTGAATTTGTCCATAAATGTGATCATGAAAAAGGTATTTAGAGTGTGTATTGGGTTGGGTCAAGTCATGAGATAGAAGATTGCTATCAGCTGAGGTAACAGTTGGGGAGAGGGGGGTTACTAATGAGTTTGGCACAACTCCAAAAAAACAATAAAAGGTCACTTTGCATGAATTGAAGCACACACATCATATTTGTAGAGATTTTAGGGGGTGTTTAGGGAAAAGCAATACTATGGAGCTGCCAAAAGACATTGTCAAGTGACTAGACTCTTGTTTTAGGGGTCAAGAAGAGCATGGTGGGGAAGTTAGTGAGGCAAATCCGCATGAGGACAAAGGGGCAGAGTATATGAATTAGAGCATATTGCAATGATGGTAATTAGGGAATGAGGAAAGAAATGCAAGACATTAGCAATCATGAAATACATAGAATGTGATGTTTACGGTTAAAAATTAGCATAATATAGTCCTTCAGCAGGAGCTGAATGATGGCAGAACAGGTCTCTGGAATAATGATCCCCAGAGCCTGGGGGGAGATGCCTGTAGAGAACTTGAGGTCCTGAAGGTTCGTCTACGTACTCATCGTACACTTTGTGCTGTGCAGGGGTTCTTACTTTGACTTTAACACAAGCCCTTTGGCTTTCAAATTGTTCAACAGGGGCGTTTAATTAAAATTTTTGCAGCAGGGCTCATTCCTGCACCACAACTAGAGTATATGGGAGAGGTTGCAGTGTCGTGGCACCAGCACCAGTGCCTATGGCCCAATTTTTCAGCCCTTGTTTAACAGGGGCATTTAATTACAATTTTTGATGCAATGCTTTGCAGCAGGGCTCATTCCTGCACTACAACTAGAGTATATGGGAGAGGTTGCAGTGTCGTGGCACCAGCACCAGTGCCTAAGGCCCAATTTTTCAGCCCCTGTTTAACAGGGGCATGTATTTACAATTCTTGATATAATATTTCACAGCAGGGCCCGTTCCTGTGCCCACCGAGAGTAACTGTGAGGACTTATGGTGTTGTGGCACCAGCACCACAACCACCAAAGGCGCAATTTTTCTACCACTGTTCAACAATGGCATGTAATTACAATTCTTGTTATAATCGTTCACAGCAGGGCGCTCCAGCGCCCACCAAGAGTCACTTTGAGGGCTTACAATGTTGTGGCAACACCAACACCTTGTTCCGCCATTTCTGCAGAGCATATAGGGCAGTCCTCTACTTTCAAACGTCCAACTTACAAACGTCTCCTACTTGCAAACGGAAGGAGACAACAGGAAGTGAGATAAAAAAAGACGGACAGCAAAACAAATTATACAGGGGTGATAACCCTTCCCTATGTTTTCCAAAAAGCTTAAAAATTTATTTTGTGACTGGAGCTACACTTTAAAAATGTATCAGTTCAAAATTACTAACAGATTCTACTTAACACAACAAACCTACACAGTCCCTGTCTTGTTTGCACCGCCTGTATACTGCTGTTCTGAGTATATAGGGCCTGGGGGCCCCACATCTTTCCTTTTTTTAATATGGGTACGGGGTTCCCCTTAATATCCGTACAAGACCCAAAGGGGCTGGTAATGGGCAGGGGGGCTACCCATGCCATTTTTTCTCAATGATTTTCATCCATATTGTCGGAACCAGATATTACATTAAAAACGCAAGCAGTTTTAAATGACTTTTTTTCCGTTAAATGTCATTTTGTGCAGGGACTGTTCTAAACACGGGAAACACGTGGCACTTCACAGGCTTACTATAGACACCCCCAGGCACGATATTTAAAGGAATATTTCACTTTTTTTTTCACTTTAATCGTCATTAAAATCAGTGCTCCGGCCATTTTTAAAAACATTTTAGGCATTGACCCATGTACCCTGGGGCAGGAGCCAGGTCCCCAAACAGGACAATATCTTGCATATTAGCCATTAAAATTAGCACTTTTTATTTCGAACGTTCGAGTCCCATAGACTTCAATGGGGTTCTAAAGTTCGTACGAATTTGCGGTCCGTTCGAAAGTTCTGATGCAAACTGAACCGGGGGGTGTTCGGCTCATCCCTAGTGGGTGCTGTAATGGGCCTTGCTGGTTAATATTAGAGTAAATATTGTAATTATATTCCCCTGTTAAACAGGGGCAGAAATATTGGGCCTTAGGCAGTGGTGGTGGTGGCACAACACTGTAAAGCCTCACAGATACTCTTGTTGAGCACAGGAATGGGCCCTACGGCAAAATATTACAGCAACAATTGGAATTACATGGCCCTGTTAAACAGGGGAAGAGAACTTGTGCCTTCGGCACTGGTGGTGGTGCCACAACACTGCAACCCCTCACAGATACTCTAGCTGAGCACAAGAACGAGCCCTGCTGCAAAATATTACAGCAAAAATTGGAATTACACACCCTGTTAAACAGGGTCGGGAAAAATTGGGCTTTAGGTATTGGTGGTGGTGCCACAACACTGCAACCCCTCACAGATACTCTAGTTGAGAAAGAAGGGGCCCTGCTGCAAAATATTACAGCAAAAATTATAATTATACACCCTGAAACAAAAATGTTCTTAGAAGCTATCAACATGAACATTGAGGAGGAATAGGATAGTCACTCATCATAACAGGATAGTCACTCAGCATAGGCAGTCTTCAAGGGATCTCACATTCATAGAAAAAAAATAATCGGTTACATAAGCATCAGGTGCTTGGTAGCTGGTGATCCAAGACTGACTCATTTTTATGAAGGCAAGCCGATTAACTGAGTTTGTGGACAGGCGCACTCTGTGATCGGTTACAAAGCCTCCAACAGCACTGAATGTGTGTTCAGAAAGAACGCTGGATGCAGGTCAGGCTAGTAGCTCAATTGCATATTGTGCAAGCTCTGGCCAGTGATCCATCCTCAAGACCTAGTAACCCAGTGGATTTACGGTTGGAAAGGTCTCCAAGTCTGATCTTGCCCCTAGATATTCCTGCACCATGTAAATCAGACGCTGGTGATGATTGCTGGAACCAATCAGACCTAGGTGCTGCGGACTAAATAATTGTCTGAACGCATCGGTCAGACAGCCACCTTCTCCACCGCTCCTTCTATGATTGACCGAAGCCTCAGCAACACGTTGTCCAGGAGGACCAGGAAATTGTAACCTCCCAGGCTCTGGAAACGCATTGCACAAACCTTTCTGCAAGGCCCCCCGAAGATGTTTCATCCTCTGCTCCCTCTGCGAAGGCTGGATAAATTCCGCAAACTTACCCTTGTAACGTGGATCAAGAAGGATTGCCAGCCAGTAATGATCCCTCTCCTTGATACCACGATTCTGAGGGTCCTTTTGCAAGCTTTGCAGGATCAGGGAGGCCATGCAGCAAAGGTTTGCTGAAGCATTCGATCCGGAGTCCTCTGGGTCACTAAGGATGACATAATCCACAGCCACCTCCTCCCAGCTACGTGCAAGTCCATGGGTTTCTGGGGACTGAAAACGATCCCTTGAAGACTGCTGCTGATGCTGAGTGCTAGGCTCCACCTCCATGCTTACACAATCCTCTTCCTCCCCCTCCTCTTCCTGTGTGATTGGTGGGCCTGCAGGAATACTGTCAGGATAAAGGGGGCCTTGAGAGGTAAGGAAGTCCTCCTCTTCCTCCCTCTGTTCTGCCTCAAGTGCCCTGTCCATTATTCCACAAAGTGTGTGTTCCAACAGGAAGACAAGATGATGCATGCACTGTCACTGCTCACCATCCTCGTGGCCTCCTCAAATAGTGACAGGACAGTGCCTGCATCCTTGATCAGTAGCCACTGGCATGGTAAAAAAAATCCAAGCTCCCCTGACCCTGTCCTGGTGCCATACTCACACAGGTACTTATTAATGGCCCTCTGCTGCATGTGCAGCCACTGCAGCATTGCCAACGTTGAGTCCAACCCGGTGGGCATGTCACAAATGAGGCGGTTCTTAGGCAGGTTGCATTCCTTTTGAAGGTCAGCCAGCCGAGCACTGGCATTAATGCCCACAGACTTTCCTGGCCTGCCTCAGGAGATCTTGTAAGCCCGGGTACATGCATAAGAACCGCTGCACCACCAAATTAAGGATGCAAGCCAAACAGGGAACATGGGTCAAGTGTCCCTGTCGGAGGGCGGAGAGGATGTTGGTGCCATTGTCAAAAACCACCATTCCTGCCTGAAGCTGGCATGGCGTCAACCACCTCTTAGTTTGCCCGTGCAGCGCTGACAGAATCTGTGCTCCAGTGTGGTTCCTGTCCCCTAAGCAGACCAACACAAGCACCGTATGGCATCTTTTTGCCTGAATGCTTGTGTAGCCCCTTGAACACCTATGGAGAACCACTGGTTCAGAGGAGAAATCTGCAGAGGAAGAGCCATAGAGTAAGAAGAAGAGGAGGGGGTGGAGGAAAGAGGTGTGGCAGAATCACCACTATTAGCATTTTGGAGGCATGGTGGTGGAACAAGCTCCAACAATAATGCAGTCTGTCCTGCATCCTTCCCAGCTGTCAGAAGACTTACCCAGTGCACTGTGAAAGAAAGGTAACCTCCCTGCCCATGCCTGCTGGACCATAAGTCAGCGGTAATATGCACCTTACCGCTTACCGCCCTGTCCAACGAGGCCAAGACATTGCCTTCCACATACTGATAGATAGCCGGAATGGCCTTCCATGAAAAGAAATGGCATTTGGGAACCTGCCACTGAGGTACTGCACATTCCAAAAATTAATGAAAGGGCAGAGTCCACCAGCTCAAAAGGCAGCAGTTGGAGTGCTAGCAAATTAGTCAAGCTATCATTAAGCCGCTGAGCATGTAGATGGCTGGGACCAAATTTCTTGTGATGGTTTAGCAACTGGGGTAGGGAAATTTGCCTGCTACACTCAGATGTTGGTGTAGCGATAGCAGATTGCCCACAGGTACTTGGCACACCTAATTCTACACCTTCATTCCTCTCAGTGCAGGTTTCTGAAAGAACTGAAGGTATAGGGAGTGGGAGATCCCAGCTGATAAGGAGCAAGGAGAGGTCCGCCTTGTTCTTTGGTATAGGTCTTTTAAGTACTGTTGCCAACATACTGCATGGGAGGTTGTCATATGTGGTGCCAAGCATGTGGTGCCCAAGCAGCTGCTGTTTTGGCCACGCTTGATACACTTAAGTATCACAGTAATGGTGGGATCTACTGCACATGTATCAAAAAAGGCCCACACCAAAGAACTTTTCAAAATATGCGGGGAGTCGGCAGCGCCCTACTCATGCGGAGCTCTGCGGTGTGTGCCCTTAAGCTGGCCCCTGGAGGGTATCCTGCCTTGTTGGAGATGTGCCTCCTCCTCCTCTCTTCTATCAGGCACCCACGTAGAGTCAGTGACCTCATCACCCCCTCCCTCCTCGTCACTGGAGCAAACCTGGCAGTATGCTGCAGCTGGGGGAACATGACTGCCAGTTTCTTGTTCTTCTAGGGCACCCCCTCTCTCTGGGATCACGTTACTGCTTTCCACAACCTGGGTACCATCATCGGAGCCATCAAAATGTTGCGCATCCTCCTGCAGCATGTACCTGACATTGTGGTCGAACAGCTCAGGGGACTCCTCCGTAAAAACCTGTGTTGTGTTTTTTTTATGTACACTTTCCCCCCCTCAGGTAAATGGGTAGGGGTACCATGTACCCCATACTCATTCACATAGGGTGGGGAGCCCGGGATCTGGGAGCCCCCTTATTAAAGGGGGCTCCCGGATTCTGATAAGCCCCCTGCCCACAGACCCTGACAACCAACGGCCAGGGTTGTCAGGAAGAGGCCCTTGTCCTCATTAACATGGGGACAAGGTGCTTTGGAGTGGGGGGCCGCATAGGTCTGTGGAACAGAGTGTAGCCCTCAAAAGGAATTTTCTGGATAAACATTACCCAGAACAATTGGTATATGAATTCTATGTAAAAGGCAAACCTCCCAAAACAGTTTAAACACCCGGTGACCATTCCCCCAGATTTATGACTGCTTTTTCATTACCAATACAGGAAAATGGAAAGAATTCTGACTAACCATTTGAACATATTACAAGACCCCCATCTTCTTACCATCCTTCCTAAACATCCTAGGGTCACCTATAGCAAAGCTTCCAACCTCAGAAATAAGATTGCTTTGAGAAAACCTAAATCGTTCAACACTAAACCTAGCCAATTAGTCCTCATACCCCTGGTAGGTATATACCAATGTCGAAAAGCCCTCTGCAAAACATGTAATTTTGTCCAACATGGTAAAAAATCCTTTTGTTGTAAAGGGAAAACCTATCAGACAACTTTTACAACTGCTCTTCTGACTTTGTAGTCTATGGACTTACATGCCCTTGTGGACTGATCTATGTTGGCTGCACCATCCACCCTCTCAGACAGCTCAGACAGCATTTTGGCTAACATAGAAGACTTATAGAAGAAGGGAAAGATCTCCACAGTGTTCCATGACACTTTGCCGAGTTCCATCAAAAATCCACTGCTGGGCTACAGGTATGGGTTATGAACAAATATCTAGATCCCTACCTGAGGCAGAACATTTAAAAAAACTTTGTGCCAGAGAAACCTGGATTTATAATCTTGATGGTCTCTCGCCAGGAGGCTTGAACGAGGGATTTAAAATCGCCACTATTCTTTAGTCCTCCCATTGTACTATAGTCTCTTGGTGTTGTGTGTGTGTGTTTTTAACTTTGAACTTACCAATGTCTTCCTTTTCCTAGGAGTCTGTTTTTCCCTTTTTTTTGGGGGTGGCGGGCTTTACAGCATTGTGAGTATCCATAGATATATAGTATATATCAGTAATGGTTTTCTATCTGTTATCAATGGTTCTTTATCCCCTGCATTTTGGGCACTTAGCACCCCCAGTTTGCTTAACGTATGAGGTGTACTTATTGATTATTCCTCTGTGAGGTCTATGACTGCTCTTTGGATCAGAGACTGCATGTGCTCAGATGTACACCTATGTGTGCATGTATGTTCACATGCATGCGGGATCCATTTATTTATGCATATATACCTTATCAGCTCTACATGCCTCTTGTTCCCTTGGGTTCCCCCCCTCTTTCTTTAAGAATGACATTATACCCACCCATGTCCAATCTCAAATGATCACCAGTCATATACAATGTTCATGTATATATGTGAACCTATATATACTTACACGCATGTATACTATAAAATTCAGAGCACTCCACGTGGAGATATATATATATATCTCAAGTGCATAAACCGTTTGAACTTGAAACCAAAAGACTTTTATTTCTAAGCAAATGAAATATAAAGGCTTTCTTCAGCACACAGGTCAAAACATAAACCAAAGTCCGCTTATCTTCAGCACAAAAGCAAAAATTTAAGAAAACACATACAATTCTGTAGCCGGGTCTTCGCCCCAAAGATTTGAGAGTCCTTATCAAATCTTTTGCAGTCTCCAAAACAGCAACACAGCTCTTCAGACAGGTGTAAATCACCTACTCCTCCTCACCACTACCTCTTCACTACTTCCTGTCTTTTATGAGCTGTTTCCTGGAGGCCTTTAACCTCCTGTGTGCTGAACACCTGTAGTCAGGGAGGGAGGCTCTTTCCCACCCGAATATCACTTCAGAGCTCCCCAAATTCCGGTTCCCAACTAACTCTCTATTAATATAAAGAAGACTGCGAGTCAGTCCTCTCCTGATGACAACACCTGGAATTCTTCACCCATTCTGGGTGACCCCCTGAAGTCTACCGTGACTCCCTTAAAGGGACCACAATCAGAATACTGGGGCTACCTAGCACCCATCCATGACCTAACCTTGGTGCCCTGTACATATCCCCCCCTCTGCCTCAGCGCGGAGGCGTTGGAGACACCACTCGACATCATACAATGGATCCGGGAGAGGGAATCAGCGTTCTGATGTTGTCTCCCGGATCTGTGCTCTACCACGAAATTGAACTCCTGGAGAGAAAGGAGACCACCTTGTCACCCTGGCATTGGTTTGCTTATTTTGCCTCATCCACGTCAGTGGGCCGTGGTCGAATACCAGGTGAAACCTTTTACCTAGGAGGAAATACAGTAAAGAGTCCAAAGCCCACTTAATGGCAAGACACTCCAGCTCCACCACCGCATCGTTTTTCTCCGCTGCCATCAGCTTCCTAGTAAAATCTGGAGCTGCAAGCACAGAATCCTGGCACAATGCCGTCTTAAGCTTCTGAAAACCTTTTTCGGCATCGTCATTCCACTTTACTATCACTGACTTTCTGCCTTTGGTCAGGCAGGTCAATAGTGTAGCAATGGTGGCAAAGTTGGGGACAAACCTCCGGAAGTAGCCAACTATGCCCAAAAACACTCTGACCTGCTTCTTGGTTAGGGGACGGGGCCAGTCCTGTATGGCTTTTACTTCACTCATTTAGGGCTTCACCAGCCCTCTACCCACAATGTACCCTAGGTACTTGGCTTCCTCCACCCCAATTGCACATTTCTCCGGATTGATGGTGAATCCTGCTCTTCTCAAGGAGTCTACGACTGCCTGAACTCGGGGAAGATGGGACTTCCAATCAGTGCTGAAGAAGACTATGTCATCTAAATAAATAGAAGCATACCGTTGATGTGGATGCAACGTTTTTTCCATGGCCCTTTGGAACGTAGTGGGGCAGAGTTTAGATCAAATGGCATTCTTTTGTATTGGAAGTGGCCTTCCGGGGTAGAGAAGGCTGTTTTCTCCCTAGCTTCCTTGGTCAGGGGAATCTGACAGTACCCTTTTGTGAGGTCCAGCGTGGTGATATACCTGGCAGGACCCAACCTCTCAATTAGCTCATCTACCCGTGGCATGGGATAAGCATCAAACTTGGAGATTTCATTACGTTTTCTAAAGTTGTTGCAGAAGCGGAGAGTGCCGTTGGGTTTGGGTACCAACACGATTGGACTCAACCACTTTCTCTGTGACTCCTCAATGACATCAAGCTCGAGCATTCTTTTGACCTCTTCAGACACTGCCACTCTATGAGCTTCTGGGATATGGTAAGGCTTTAACCAAATTTTTACATTGGGCTCAGTTACAATGTCATGCTCGATGACATTGTGAGACCCGGTAACCCTGAAAACATGTCCCTATTTCTTTGAATAAACTCTTTTGCTTGCTGGGTTTGGGGCCTAGTTAAGGCAGCAGCCACCTGCACCAGATCGATCCGTGCATGGTCCCCTGACTGTACCGCTACCACCGCGGATACCTGTTCTCTGTCTCGCCAGGGTTTCAACAAATTTATGTGACAGATCTCGTATGGTTTTCTTTTCTCTGGCTGGTGTACCTTGTAGTTTATCTCCCCCACTTTTTCTACTACCTCAAATGGACCTTGCCACTTAGCTAAGAACTTGCTCTCCACTGTGGGTATTAGGACAGCCACCCGGTCTCCTACTTGAAACTGTCTTATTTTTGCCGATTAGTTATACACCCTTCTTTGGGCATCCTGAGCCTTCTGCATGTGCTCCCTCACCAGCGGCATCACCTTAGACACTCTCTCTCACATTTGAGAGATATGCTCTACCACGGTTTTGTGCGGTGAGGAGTCACTTTCCCACGTTTCCTTTACCAGATCGAGCAACCCCCGAGGCATTCGCCCATACACTAGCTCAAACAGTGAGAAGCCCGTGGATGCTTGTGGAACCTCCCAGTCGGCAAACAAGAGGGCAGGGAGTAACATATCCCAATCCTTCCCGTCTTTCTGGACCACTCTTTTTAACATGGACTTTAGAGTTTTATTAAACCTCTCAACTAGGCCATCGGTCTGATAGGCACAAGTCCGCCATCACCTTTGACATAAAAGGGATGCCCTGGTCCGTTAGTATCTCTTTGGGGAATCCAGTTCATGAAAACATTTGAAATAATTCCCAGGCAATGGCCTTAGAGGAAGTTTTCCTCAAAGGAACTGCTTCTGGATATCTGGTTGTGTAGTCTAGGATGACGGATTTATATTGGTGCCCCCTTGCCGACTTTACCAGGGGTCCCACGAGATCCATAGCGATCCGCTCGAATGGAACCTCAATAATTGGCAAGGGTACCAGAGGGCTTCTATAGTGGGGCACTGGGGCAGTTAACTGGCAAATGGGAAAAGATGCACAATATCTTTTAACCTTGGCCTTCACCCCTGGCCAGTAAAACGGGTCGGTTATCCTGGCTTCTGTTTTCTCTACCCCCAAGTGTCCTCCCAGTGCGTCATTATGGGCTAGATCAAATAGCATCCACCTATACGGTTGGGAAACCAGCAACTGCTCTACAGTTTCCCCTCAGCTTTAAGCAAATCGATAAACCAAGTCCCCCTTTAAGGCAAAATGAGGAAACCTTTGAAAGAAAAGAAAAATTGTTCCCCTATATTGCTAAAGCTGCAGCTACCAAGATGTGATAGACATCCAAAACTCAATAAAACTCAAAATGTGTAGCTGCACTACCTAAATGTTCCCACCTCGCTAAATCTGAACGACTGGTGTTATCACAACCTACAGACCATCATCATAATAAATAAATTTGGTAAAAAATAAGTGAATACTTTCTTAATTAATTCATCAATATATAAAAAGAACAATAAATAAATAAATAAATATTGCACAAATTAATAAATAATGCTGATAAATAACAGTGAACAATGAGGGTGAAAAAAGAAATAAATAGTGAATAAATAAATATTGCACGAATTAATAAATAATGCTAATAAGTGACAATAAACAATGAGGGTGAAAGAATAAATAAATAAATAAATAATCAATCTAATAAAAATAAGAGCACCTATACATAAAAAAGTGGAGCAGTAACCCACTACCCAAAGTGAGACAGTCCAAACAAAAATCCGTTCAGTGAGAGGAATATAGAGAACAAAATAAGGTCTGGTGTCATCGGTGACACACCTCCATCCCTGTAATATGCAACAAAAGAAAATAAAATTTCGCCCTGGGACTTTAGATGAGGTGAGCACCACTAAGCTAATAAAAGTAACAAGAGTAAGTACAGTATATGTTTTATATTCAGTAAAAGTATTACAAGCATTATTGTCATAAAAGAAAGCCACTTAGTACAAGTTACATACAATTGGATTAAATAAAAATGGTAGTAGTAGTACAATTGTGTATGAACAATCACATAACATAACATACAAACATCAGGTGTACCCGACATGTTTCGCGAGTCCCAGCTCGCTCTTCAGGGGTAGATGTGTATGAATTGTACCTAAGGTGAAAGGATACAGTTTGGTATATGGCAAATACTTGGTATTTTAAGGCAGAGGGTAAGAGGGGCCTAACAAATAGAGGCCCCATACTCACCACTACACATAGCCGAGCCAACGTATGTGAAGCCTTCAAACAGTGGCAGCAAGTGTATCGCCAGGGAGCTGAGGAGGCAGAGCCCGAAGAAACCCCACACAGGGCAGATTGGAGGGAAAGCATTGCATGGAAGGAAAATGTGTATCCCTATTGGTCTCACTAGGTCCATGGTAAGTATTGACTGTAAACATAAAGGTGTATGTCAGATAATCTGGAGTAATAGGTAAAATACAAGAGTAGTAACATGGACAATTCTGTATATAAGATTAAAGCCATGAATGGAACGGACAAGGGACTATAGGGAAATGTGGTGAAGAAATGCCAGAGAATGGCATGAGTTGAAATAAAGAAGGTGAGAAAAAAGAAATGAAGTGCAAATATGGGAGAAAGTCAATGTGATCAGAGAGAAGCTGCAGGTGAGCACTTGAGGAAAACCAATGAGTATACCTGAGTGAGATGGGTGTATAATTGCATCAGTGGTAGATTCCAATAAGGGGCATCCACAAGCATGAGTGTTCAGTGAAAGAAAAACTGCAAATTAATCCATGCAGTGCTAAACCTCCAAGTTATATCCAGGAAGGGTTCAAGAGGCTCCGCCCCCAATGTCATATGTGGATTACAGGAAAGTGCAAAAGCACTCCTATAGGTCATCCAGATGGTACAATGCGTGCAGCCGTAACAACACCGCAAAATCACAGACATTGAGCGGCTGGCACATGCACATGGCACCAATGTGTAGGTGGCCCCACCCGCACAAAGGAGCACATGGGGGCAGCAGGGGACAAGAAATCCCTCTTTGTACTCATCGCAGCTCCCAAAGCAGAAACAAAGCCGCCAACAGCAAGAAGCAACACATAAAGTGGGTGGGGATATGAGCCTTACTACAAGAGTAGTAACATGGACAATTCTATATATAAGACTAGTCTCTAGTCTTATATATAGAATTGTCCATGTTACTACTCTTATATTTTACCTATTACTCCAGATTATCTGACATACATCTTTATGTTTACAGTCAATACTTACCATGGACATAGTGAGACTAATAGGGATACACATTTTCCTTCCATGCGATGCTTTCCCTCCAATCTGCTCTGTGTGGGGTTTCTTCGGGCTCTGCCTCCACTTGCTTCCACTGTTTGAAGGCTTCACATACGTTGGCTCGGCTATGTGTAGTGGTGGGTATGGGGCCTCTATTTATTAGGCCCCTCTTACCCTCTGCCTTAAAATACCAAGTATTTGCCATATACCAAACTGTATCCTTTCACCTTAGGTACAATTCGTACACATCTACCCCTGAAGAGTGTGCTGGGACTTGCGAAACATGTCAGGTACACCTGATGTTTGTATGTTATGTTATGTGATTGTTCATACACAATTGTACTACTACTACCATTTTTATTTAATCCAGTTGTATGTACCTTGTACTAAGTGGCTTTCTTTGATGACAATAATGCTTGTAATACTTTTACTGAATATAAAACATATACTGTACTTACTCTTGTTACATTTATTGGCTTAGTGGTGCTCACCTCATCTAAAGTCCCAGGGCGAAATTCTCTTTTCTTTTGTTTCAGTGGGAGGAATATCTCCTTCAAATGATGTTAGTCAGATGATGTTAATCAAACATGCAATCCTCCTTCACCAACAAACTGTGATGATCACCAATAGAAATGCACGCTTACCAGAGGGAAGCGTGTAAACACTCAATAAAATTACACAATGTGGTCTGCCGGATGGATCGCAAAATCCCCACGAATTAAGGCTGGAACCTCTCCTGGGAAACTCACATGTACGCAGATGGTAACTAGATGCTGACTAAAAATTCTTCAAGTCAAAAGTAGCCACTGAATAATCCAGACTGGGTGGTATAGACAATGCTGCCTTTTAAGACTGGGGAATTTTCAAACTCAATATGTGGGGATACCATAACTCATAATGTCAAGGTCAACAATAAATCCAACACCGTCAAGACAAAGTGTGAGGAATTCCGAGGAGAGAAGTAAATAGCAGGCTCATCTGTTCCCAGTAATCCAGGGGGCTCCCAGTGTCTGTAATCGGCTCAATGCATGGTTGTGTGTGTGAGGAATCCTCAGCACATCCTGTGGCCACCAGAAAGGCATCCAAAACCAGTGTGAAATGCACCGAAATGACGTCACGGACAGCGGAGATACATCCAGCGGAACAGTGCAATAACAGGAAGTGGATAGATAGGCTATGCGTTTAGAGCATCAGCTCCTTTTACAGGCCTTATTTATCAATTTGTGCAATATTTATTTATTTATTGTTCTTTTTATATATTGATGAATTGATTAGGAAAGTATTCACTTATTTTTTACCTAATTTATTTATTATGGTGATGGTCTGTAGGTTGTGATAACACCAGTCGTTCAGATTTAGTGAGGTGGGAACATTTAGGTAGTGCAACAACTCGTTTTTGAAACCTGAAACAGAAACAACATCCTTCAACTTAACATTCTCTGCAATATAATTATCAGTGACCAGTATCTCCGTATCAGAGGGGTGTGTTGTCGAGTAGACATGTGCATTTCGTTTCGTTACGAATTGAAATTCGGACGAATTTTCATTATTCGGACATTCGGATGCATCCGAATTACCGAATTACAATGCTAACGAATTCAACAGAATTCGGCCGAAATTCGACTCAATACCGGATTCGAAATGATTTGAACATGATTCGAAATTATTTCAACCGCATTCGAAATTATTTGAACATGATTCGAAATGATTTCAACCGCATTCGAAATGATTTCAACATGATTCAACATTATTTCAACCGCATTCGAAATTATTTCAACATTATTCGACATTATTTCAACGCATTCGAAATGGTTTCAACATGATTCGAAATTATTTCAACCGCATTCGAAAATATTTTGTGACCCAACTTTAGGGCCATGTATCTCGCGGTCACTTGATGCTAGAAACCCCAAATTTAGTGATTTGGTGAAATCATTATATACTAAATTCGAATTTCGGAAGATGGTGGTATTCTAATACATATATATTTCTTTCCGACATTCGTATTTCGTATAGAATGAATTCGAATTTGAATAGAAAAGATTAGAATGGAAATAGAGAATAGACTAGAAAAACAATAGAACAGAATAGAATATATTATATTTTATTCTATTCTGTTCTTTTTTTTTTCTAGTCTATTCTATTGAAATCTTTTCTATTCAAATTCAAATTCATTCTATACGAAATTCGAATGTCAAAAAATCGAATCGAATCGAATCGAATTTGAAACGAAAAATAGAACAATGTCCAATCAGAATTGTCCAATCAGCTACTTTCATTTCTTATTGTGGGTGGGGCTATGAATGAATCTATAAAAAACTAATCCTACTGGCAGGGTTTACCACAGCACAGATAGAGAGACTGAGAGTGTGAGTGTCTTCTTGTGGTTTGTCTTTGAAGAGGTGTGCCTTTTTCTAATTGCCTTGAATAGACTTAAAATCTACTCTAGTAGTTGTCAACAATTATTATTGTTATTGATGTTTTAGAGGGAGATAGTGGGATTGAGATATTAGGACGATTAATACATTTTTTTACACTTATTGCAGTCATAAGGTATCAGGGTGGGGCTAGGTAGTCAGGTGATCAGATAGCTGTGTGACTGTGAAGTCAGTGAAGTAACTGTTTCAGGGCAGGCAGTGTCATAGTTGTTTGAGGAGGACAGGCTCTGACTGTGTTTTTATGATGGAGCCTTCTCAGAGTCAGACTGCTCACACATTCAGCAAAAGTGCTCATGGTAGCAGCACAAGCAGCAGCAGCACCACCAGTGCATCAGTACTTATTTCTTCTGACCATGGTCAGATGTCCAACAGAGCTGTTAGCATGAGGAGACAGAGAGAAAGCAGTGCAAGTAGTCAGCTGACTCTGAGCAGCCCACCTATTAAACTAAAAAGAACAAACAGTGTAATTGGAGGAGCTGCTAATACTGCCAGTGTGCAGACTAGGAAGAATAAGCCACCTACTAAGCGCCGGCTGTTTAGCAACCCCATACCCACTAACACAACCACCAGTGTTCCAACTACTTCAAACATAACTGCTGTATCAACATCTAAGTTCTACAGCAAAGGCCGTGCAATTACTGCACAGGGTTTATGGGCTTTAAATCCACACCAACAGCCAAAAAAGGAGGTGCTAGATTTGGAGAATTATGCTGACATTGCCACAGCAAGCAACAATACTACTTCTATTGCCACCGACACAACATTTGCTGAGGGTAGATTTGATAATATGGGAACTCTGCATGTGCCCTTAATATCAGGGGAAATAGACATTCAGCAGCCTGACTATGGACGTGAGTGTAGTAGACGTCCATTTGCAGATGACACCAGTAAATAACCTCTTCTATATTCATCACCTTCACCACAAATGTCACCTCTAATGAACTCTCCATCTTCTCCAATTTCAATATTAGAGTCTCCTGCCCTTGTATCTAAAAGTTCTGCCACCGGTGCCACCATTCAGGCTAGGCCCCCAAAGCCAGACATTGCCACCATTCCCGCTATCTTTATGCCCCCTGTGGTCAAGTCACAGACCACAGCCAAGCAACCAGTTGTTCCAGCAAAGCAGGCTGCTGAAACCTCAGCAGAGCAATCTTCAGCACCTGCATCCAGTGGCTCTTCCAGTCGCCGTTCCCAGATATGGAAGTACTTTACAGCAAATGGTGATGGACGCATAGCTAAATGTAAACTATGCTGTCGGGAGGTGAGCCGTGGGCAAAAGATAGGACATCTTACAAATGCAGGCATGAATCAACACATGCGCTCTCACCACCAAGCTGTGCTACTAAGGGAGGAACATGGTGTGGCTTCTCCTCCATGCACAACTAGTGTAAGGCCGCGTACACACGCGCGGACTGTTCGCCCAACCTTGTCCGCTGAACAGTGTTTGGGCGGACAGTCCGCTCGTGTGTGGGGCTTCAGCGGACAGTTTCAGCGGACAGTTGGACGAACAAGGTCTTACGGAAATTCCGAAAAACTGTCCGCTGAAACAAGGTTTCAGCGGACTGTTCGCTCGTGTGTAGGCTTGTTCGGCCAACTAAGTCTCGCGCATGCTCAGAAAGGATTTCCACGTCGGAAGGTTGCATTGCAGTGTATAGGACGTCGTATTTTTCGTCCCGTCGTACGTGCCGTTCACGTCATCGCGCACGGTTTCAGCAAACTGTTCGTCCGTCGTGTGTGGCCATGTCCGTCCATGCTAAGTTTGAGCGGACTGTTTGCCGAAACTGTTGGAGGACAAAGTTGGGCGAACAGTCCGCGCGTGTGTACGCGGCCTTAATTCAGGTTTGACTATTGCTATTAGCAGTACACAGGCTAAGTCACATATTTATCATGCCACTTCTTCCACAGCATCATCGAGTCAAATGTCACATACCCGCCATTCCACATACACACAGGCGACCCTTGAACAAGTTGGTGCCTTTCATGCAAAAGTCATGTCCCGCCAGCAGTCGCGTAAAGTTACAAGATTAATAGCACAGCTCATAGCAGTTGGAGGAGCTCCTTTTAATATGGTTGAAGGGGAGCCCTTTAAACAACTTTTGGAAACTCTGGCCCCCGGCTACAAAGTACCTTCTCGTACAACATTTAGCTGTACTATAGTGCCATCCCTTTACAGCTCATGTGTTGGAGTGTTGAAGGAGGAGCTGGCAAAGGCTCCTGGGCAGTCGGTGCACTTCACCACAGATTTATGGAGTGCTCCAAGTGGCCAGCATGCCTTTTTGTCCCTGACAGCACATTGGTGGCAACCTAAGGTGCCGCAAGACATGTTATGTTCCGGGGCAAGAGGCTCAACCACCTTAGCCAAGCAAGGATACCGTTCCTTCCTTCTCCATGCTGAGGTCATGGATGAGCAACACACTTCCCACAACATTCTTCAATCTCTGAAGAGGATGGTGGCACAGTGGTTGGGAGAGCAGGCAGGTACTCGGGCAGAGATGGGCTTTATTGTTACAGATGGGGGGTCAAATATGCTCAAAGCTGTACGGGATGGGAAATATGTGAGTGTGCGCTGCTCAGCCCATTTGCTAAATCTTGTTGTGAAAGATGCCCTTTCTGAGGACAACACATCTGGAAAGCTGGCCGCACTACTTGACTCGTGTCGCAAGATTGCGGCACACTTTCATCGTAGTGTCAAAGATAGCCATATCCTCAGAAAGGAGCAAAAAAAACAAGGGCTGAATGAGCACCGCCTCAAAATTGATGTTGTCACGAGATGGAATTCAACTTTGGATATGTTGGAACGCATACTAGAACAGCAGAAGGCCCTTCATGCCATGTCAAGCGACCATTACATTGGAATTAGCAGACCGCTTGCTAGGGAGGATTGGGCAATGATTGCTCAGCTTGTGGCAGTACTCAAGCCTTTCAAGGCTGTCACCGAACAAATGAGCCAAGAAAGTGCCAGCATATCGGAAGTAGTACCACTCATGTCATATCTGGTTAGTAACATAGATGCCTTTCTTTCATATAAGGAGGTGTTGCCTGGGGGACATATACCAGAAGTAATGGCCCTGCTCAGGAGGTGTAAGGTTGAAATAAGTAGGCGGCTGAAAGAGCTCACAGACTCATGCCCTGAAGTAATGTTGGCCACTCTTTGTGATCCACGGATGAAGGGCAAGCTTGCCCTGGGATCCAATTCCCTGACCTTCTGGCGAGATAAATTGGTAGAGAGGGTCAGAGAGAAACATCAAAAAAACTCAAGGCTTCAACGTGAGGAAGAGGATGAAGAAGCAGAGCTGGAGGAAGATGACTCTGTGTCTCTGTCCAGTAGCCATAGCAATAGTGCAACCACTACTCAGTCCACCAAAGCAGCCTCTGTTTTGTTTCGGGCAATAGACAGCGTAGTGGGACCCATCAGACTTCCCTCCCTAAAAAAAATTGGTGTGCAGGACATGGTAACTACATACCTTGCAGAGCCCATTTTGCCCCCCACTGTAAATCCTTTAGAATTCTGGGATGACAAGAGAGATATTTGGCCAGCTCTCTCTCAAGTAGCCCAAGAACTCCTCTCATGCCCACCTACCACTGTTCAAAGTGAACGCGTTTTTTCTGTTACTGGTAACATATTGTGCCCCCAACGTTCACAACTGGCCCCCCATCTAATGGAAAAACTTGCTTTCCTAAAAGTCAACTTGCCGAAGCTGGAATACCCAGTTCTCAGCTATGATATTGAATGAAAGTCCAAAAAAATTTTTTTTATTTTTGTTCAGTGTTTTACGTTATAATTTTCCTATTATGTTTCCATACAGGTTTTTGAATGATTAACATAAAGCGTTATAACACATTTAGAGTCTAAACAATGGAGTGTTGTTCCACAAAAAAACAATATAAAGTAAAAAAAAAAAAAAAAAAAAAATAGTTTTGAATAGTTACAGTAGGCTGTATTGTGTTCTTTAAGATATATACCCAAGAGTCTTTTAAAAGTATCCATTCTCCCCGCAGCCAACACTGGTTGTGGAAGTGTTCCACATCCATTCCTTATTGGCCTGATAGTGGAAAACCCCCTGCAAAGTTTAAGGTTAAACCACTTCTCTTCATGCCTCATTGTATGACCCCTTGTCCTATTACAGTCTATGAGACTTTATTGTTTTTTCCTATGCTGGAATCCCCATTGAGGTATTTGTAGATTATCATTGCCCCTCTCAATCGTCGCTTCTCCAATGAGAATAAATGTAGTGTTTGCACTGTAGTTGAGGTACTCCACTCCCTTTATTAGTTTCATTGCAGTTTGTTTATTCAGGGGTCTCACCCATGTAGTGTGAGAAGGTTCCGGGATAGTGAATAAAAAGGAGAGGACTGATGTAAAGTTTTCTCTGATTTTACAATTGTCTATTTGGGACCTGGAATTTTGGAGGTTCAGAGAGATTTTAGGGTGGGAAAGAACCTCCACCCCTGAATACGGTGAGAGTCCGTTCACACAGGGCAACACGACTTGTAGGCGACTTGAGTGAGGCAACTTGGACACGACTTGAGTTAAGATCACAGCGCGACTTGGGACGACTTCAACACGACTTGTGCTGACTTCAACCTGACTTGGGACGACTTACAAGTCGCCCCAGGCCAGGCGACTTTTGCCGTGGCCAAGCAGAGAATGAGCTCAAGGGGGAACTCCACGCCAAATTTCTGAAAAAAATTTGGCGTGGGTTCCCCCTCCGAGAGCATACCAGGCCCTTAGGTCTGGTATGGATTCCAAGGGGAACCCCCCTACGCCGAAAAAACGGCGTGGGGGTCCCCCCCAGATCCACACCAGACCCTTATCCGAGCACGCTACCCGGCCGGCCAGGAAAGGGGGTGGGGACGAGCGGGCGGCCCCCCCTCCTGAGCCGTACCAGGCCGCGTGCCCTCAACATGGGGGGGTGCCAAGCCCCCCCACCCCAAAGCACCTTGTCCCCATGTCGATGAGGACAAGGGCCTCTTCCCGACAACCCTGGCCGTTGGTTGTCGGGGTCTGCGGGCGGGGGGCTTATCGGAATCCGGGAGCCCCCTTTAATAAGGGGGCCCCCGGATACCGGCCCCCCACCCTATGTGAATGAGTATGGGGTACAATGTACCCCTACCCATTCACCTGTGAAATAAAGTACAAAAAAAAACACAACACAGGGAAAAAATATTTTATTGCACAGCTCCGGGGGTCTTCCGTCTTCGGGGGTCTTCTCGCCGGACTTCTCCGTTATCTTCTTGTAGCTCTTTTGCTAGCGGAGGAGTCCGGCTTTCTTCCTCGCCGCCGGCCTCTTCTTCCGACTTCGGGGGTCTTGTCCCCCTCTTCGGTTCTTCTGCCGGGCCACCGCGCCTTCTTATAGCTCTTTTAGAGGCGGTGGCCCGGTCTTCTGTCGCCGCCGTCGCCGCCGCCGCCTTCCGTTCTTCTCCTTCTTCTTCTCCTGGAGATGTTGACTCGACGAGCTCTCCGGCCACAATGCCAGGGACGCGCTCCGCTGCCACTTATATAGGGACAATGGGGCGGTGTCACATGGGTTGATGTCACATGGGTTGGTCACATGGGTTGATGTCACATGGTAAGGGGGCGGGGTCACCATGTGACATCAACCCATGTGACCAACCCATGTGACATCAACCCATGTGACACCGCCCCATTGTCCCTATATAAGTGGCAGCGGAGCGCGTCCCTGGCATTGTGGCCGGAGAGCTCGTCGAGTCAACATCTCCAGGAGAAGAAGAAGGAGAAGAACGGAAGGCGGCGGCGGCGACGGCGGCGACAGAAGACCGGGCCACTGCCTCTAAAAGAGCTATAAGAAGGCGCGGTGGCCCGGCAGAAGAACCGAAGAGGGGGACAAGACCCCCGAAGTCGGAAGAAGAGGCCGGCGGCGAGGAAGAAAGCCGGACTCCTCCGCTAGCAAAAGAGCTACAAGAGATAGCGGAGGAGTCCGGCGAGAAGACCCCCGAAGACGGAAGACCCCCGGAGCTGTGCAATAAAATATTTTTTCCCTGTGTTGTGTTTTTTTTTGTACTTTATTTCACAGGTGAATGGGTAGGGGTACATTGTACCCCATACTCATTCACATAGGGTGGGGGGCCGGTATCCGGGGGCCCCCTTATTAAAGGGGCTCCCGGATTCCGATAAGCCCCCCGCCCGCAGACCCCGACAACCAACGGCCAGGGTTGTCGGGAAGAGGCCCTTGTCCTCATCGACATGGGGACAAGGTGCTTTGGGGTGGGGGGGCCGCACGCCCCCCCTCCCCCAAGGCACCCCCCATGTTGAGGGCACGCGTCCTGGTACGGCTCAGGAGGGGGGGGCCGCCCGCACGTCCCCACCCACTTTCCTGGCCGGCCGGGTAGCGTGCTCGGATAAGGGTCTGGTGTGGATCTGGGGGGGACCCCCACGCCGTTTTTTCGGCGTAGGGGGTTCCCCTTGGAATCCATACCAGACCTAAGGGCCTGGTATGCTCTCGGAGGGGGAACCCACGCCAAATTTTTTTCAGAAATTTGGCGTGGAGTGCCCTCTTGAGAGCTGATAATTCTGTCAGAGTCGCCTCCGTATAGACGGAGATCCGACTTGGAGGCGACCTCCATTGAAATCAATGGGTACAGGTCGCCTACAAGTCGGATAGAAGTAGTACAGGAACCTTTTCTGAATTCGGAGCGACTTCAGTGGTGTGCATTAAGACGGCTCTCATTCACTTACATTGCTTTTTAAATGTTGTCCGACCTGAGGCGACCTGAGGCGACTAGGGGCGACCTGAAGTCGGATCAGGAGTTGCCCCTGTGTGAACGGACTCTGACTCTGAACCTGAAACTTTAGCTACAGGAAGCAGCACTGAAGACTGGACGATAGTAGTGCAGAGGAGTGGATTAATAGGAGCTGTAGGAGACACCTGTAAATTTAAAATAACACAGACATCACAAGTCCAGGCATTGGCTATACTGTCTCCCACTACATTACCAAAAAGGTTATTTTGTGTCGCCTTCAACTGGACATATGGTGTAGTGATGACAGCCTGTTGCTATGTGCTGCCATGTCGATTCCAACCATATTAAATTAGCTGGCTACAGATTAGGGCACTCCTCCTGAAGACCACACTACATAGCAAGACTGGAAAAGCTTACCCCTCGGGATTCAACCAAAAAAGGTGATTAACTTTTTAATAGCCAACTTACTGTCTTGTCAATCAATCATTGACATTTATATATATATATATATATATATATATATATATATATATATATATATATATATAAATAACACTTTTTGCTTATTAACACTTTCCTATTTTATCTCTTTCTGTCCACCATGTCCTCTTATGGATCCAGCTGTTTCCCTTGCTATACACTGTGTCTGTCCACTATGTATATAACACTCTCTTTTCTTATTCTCGCTTTCTCTCAACCATATTCCTTGATGTAGCAAATAAACTTTCTCTCTCTCTTTCCCAGCATAGTGAAAGTAATGCTACTGCTGTATGACCTTGAAGAGGAATTGGAAGAAGACGAAATCATATCGGAGGATTTCTAGACTTTGGTAAGTATTAAAGTGGTTGTAAACACGTTATTTTTTCTTCTTTTGAAAAACCACCTGTAAGACAAAGCTATAGTGAGCTAGTATGACTAGCATACTAGCTCATTATGCATCACTTACCTTAGATCGGGGGCCCCCAAAGTGGTTCTCATCTCCCCCTCCAGCCACAGCCATCTCTCCACTGATACCTGGAAGGTTACTTCTGGGTATCGCCGCTCCGGCCAACCAAGACGCCGCTCCGCGCATGCGTGCGGGAGACGTCAAATACGGCAAGGCTGGATTTGTGAATGGGGATTAACCCTGTGAATGTACTGTTGTCTACGGCGCTGAATACTATCACTGAACTGGCCCTGAATACTATCACCATAGTAGCATACTACGTTTTGTTGTAGAACAAGAATTGTAAAAATAAATATTGAACAGTGCAAAACATTTCTAATTTAGGTACCTACCAGAATGGGCAGGTGCTCGACTTGTGCCTGTGGATGAGGCTTCATCATGACAGACACATACAAGTCGAAAACTTCACAGGTATGTATTAACCATACACATCTTTTAGGATGTATGAATAATGGCAAACTTGTATGTAGGGATGCACGATAGCAGTATTGGATACGAGTAATTTATCTGTTTATCTATGCTTGTCGTCAATACCAAAGACCATTCAGGTGCATCCAGGTGCTGTTAGAGAGCATAATGCCGGCTTCACAGCTTATCAGGAAGCCAGGCCTCCCGGATTCTTGATTGGCAGGGAAGCCGGCACCAAGCTGCCTCATGGCACCTGGACACAGGTAATGGTATTTGGTATTGACGAGTACAGATAAAAGATTGCTCGTGTCCAATACCAGTATACATACGTGGAGGGAATCTCAAGTGATGCATGTTCCTTTTAAACATAAAATAAAGACAGCTGTATAGAACACTTTTCAAGGTCATTAGATGTTGTAGTCCAAAGTTTCAGTAACAGAAATGGAAATAGTATTAGTCATCACGACTAATACCATTTCCATTTCTGTTACTGCAACTTTGAACTACAACATATAATGATGCGGAAAAAGAAAGAGAATACTAAGGTCAGTGAGGCAGTATAATACCTAGCTAAACCTAAATGAAGTTGTGGGTGATAACTGGCAAAGATGTTCTTTTAACTGTTTACATTGATTACCATGTGTGATAGCATGTGAGTTTTTATTAAGCAACCAGCTATGTAATAAAGTATACAATGTCACATAATGATCAATATCTAAGCACTAAAGTACGCTTTTATTAGGCAAAAATAATTTGCACAAACAAACGTAGAAAAAAAATAAAAAATATTAACACGTATACATATATGCAACTATTAACAAAAAGGTGAGCTGAGCTGCCTTGGGTCCTGGAACAGAGGAAGAACAAGCCCTCAGATTTCCGAAGGAGAGGGTTCTCTGCTGCTCTGAGTACTAGAGCATTGTGCCTGGAAAATGCTTCCATCAAAGAGAGTCTCAAATGCTCCATTGCCTGGTTCTGCTGTTGGTTTACTCGGGCCAACATAATCTCCATATGGTCAGTCTGTTGCCTGGCTGCAAGTTGAATGCTCCGGGTTAACCTCCTGATGTCCCGTGACATCCTTCTATTGTCACTTGCCAGACACTGAAGTTCTCTGAGGAGCCTCTGATGCACTGCATCGGGGACAGTTGCTGATCCAGGCGGTACAGCAGTAGATGGCAGTGCCATCTGGGTACGAGGGGGCAACAGCTGTGGCTGCTCCTGTAGAGGCACACCAGGGGCAGCATCAGATGGTGGCAGGATGCGGGAAACATGGCCCGTGGCCTCCTCTGGCCATGGGGAGAAGACAGGAGTCTGGGGAATCACAGGGGTCAGCTCTGGCTCATTCTGGAGCTCAATGTCCTCGCAAATAAGGACAGGTGAGCAAGGCAGGCTGCATTGCACTCTCCCCTCTGACTGGTCTTGTTGATCTGAAATAGACGAGATAGCCAATGTTGATGATAGCATTCAAAGAAATAGATTTCTAGACATTAGAATAAAAATAATTATTTTACTTTTTTTTTTTTTTACCCTGTCCTTTAAAAAACAAATACATTTTGTGTCACATATATTCCTATTACAAGGAATGTAAACATCCCATGTAATAGAAAAAAAGAATGACAGGTCCTCTTTAATGTGAAATCTGGGGTCAAAAAGACCTCAGATCTCCTAATTACACTAAAATGCAATACTAAATGTATATCAAAAGAATTGTCATATCCCCCCACCCCCAAAAAAAAAGCCCCTTTAAGACAGGAGGGCAGAAGTGGACCTGATCGTCTCCACTGCTACTGGTAAGCGGCAGAGGCGACTGGAGCGTGGTGGGCCTCTCATGACCCTGATAAAAGTGAACTTGCGGCAAGTCCGCCGCAGTGACTACTTTTGTCTGAAAGAGGACTGCCCGCTGAAGAAGATACCAGCCATAACAATAGTGGTCCTCTTCAAACAGCCGACGTATAACTGCGGCATGTGGTCCTTCCTTAAGTTGTTAAGGGAACAGGTTTTTTTTTTTTAGGTTAACAAATGCTTTAAAGAAACATATGTTTGTTTTTCTTTTCATTATATAGCAAATATTTTTTTTTTGCTACTCTTTTTTAAGTTCCACCCTAGTTACTGGTGGCCGATTGTAGTGGCGGTCGGATACTAAGATCAGATGCATTTCCAAATATTGTAGTAATAGAATAAACAATTATAGGTTACAATACAAACAGTGGGGTCTATTTACTAAAGGAAAATACACTTTCCACTACAAGTGCACTGTAGATCTGAGGGGGACATGCAAGGAACATAAAAAAACAGAATGTTTGCTTGTACTCGATTGGATGATAAAATCAGCAGAGCTCCACCTCATTTCAGAGTTTCTCCTCAGATTTACAGTGACTGCACTTCTGGGGAGGACATCCCCTCCGGCTGTTTGTAATAACAGACAAGCGGCTGCTTAGCCATATCGGTTGTTAAAAAACGGTACCGGGTGATGTCTGCCGCTGCAGGCATCACCCCAGTACAACACTTTGAAGCACTATATATTGGTAAGTTTGTCAACGATAACGATTATTAAAAAAAAATGGCCACCAATAATCGGTCGACCCCTAGTTTGAGGTGTGTGCGTATGAACTTAAAAATGGATGGTTGTTAAATAGCTTTTTATGTGTTTTATAATGCTTGTTTGTAAAGTGTGGATGATGATGGTGCCTCCTGTCCTGTTTCTTTATATTGCCAGCTTGCGTATTCTACTCACGTTGGGGAGTAATGTGCCGCTGCTTCCTGACAGTAGCTGACGCTGGAGGGTCCGGGATATGGCTCACGCTTTCTGTTAAAGATAGAATAAAAGAGTTAAGGTAACCACTTTTTATTACAAAAAAGTGACTAATCGGCCACCAATAATCGGTCGACCTCTAGTTTGAGGTGTGTGTGTATGAACTTAAAAATGGATGGTTGTTAAATAGCTTTTTATGTGTTTTATAATGCTTGTTTGTAAAGTGTGGATGATGATGGTGCCTCCTCTCCTGTTTCTTTATATTGGCAGCTTGCGTATTCTACTCACGTTGGGGAGTAATGTGCCGCTGCTTCCTGACAGTAGCTGACGCTGAAGGGTCCGGGATATGGCTCACGCTTTCTGTTAAAGATAGAATAAAAGAGTTAAGGTAACCACTTCTGGACCAAGCCTATTTCTGTCAGTTATTGTTTACAATTTAACCACTTTCAGACCGGACCAATTTGCTGGTCAAAGACCAGACCACTTTTTGCGATTCGGCACTGCGTCGCTTTAACTGACAATTGCGCGGTCGTGCGACGTGGCTCCCAAACAAAATTAACGTCCTTTTTTTCCCACAAATAGAGCTTTCTTTTGGTGGTATTTGATCACCCCTGCGGTTTTTATTTTTTGCGCTATAAACAAAAATAGAGCGATAATTTTGAAAAAAACGCATTATTTTTTACTTTTTGTAATAATAAATATCCCCCAAAAATATATAAAAAAACATTTTTTTCCCTCAGTTTAGGCTGATACGTATTCTTCTACATATTTTTGGTAAAAAAAATCGCAATAAGCGATTATTGATTGGTTTGCGCAAAAGTTATAGCGTTTACAAAATAGGGATAGTTTTATAGCATTTTTATTAATAATTTTTTTTTTTTTTTTTTTTTACTAGTAATGGCGGCGATCTGCGATTTTTATTGTGACTGCGACATTGTGGGGGACCCATCGGACATTTTTGACACATTTTTGGGACCATTGTCATTTATACAGTAATCACTGCTATATAAATGCAGTGATTCCTGTGTAAATGACACTGGCAGTGAAAGGGTTAACCAGTGGGTGGCAGTGTAGGGGTTAAGTGTTCCTAGGGGTGTGTTACTAACTGTGGGGGGGTTGGGCTTTCATTTAGTGTACACTGATCTCTGCTCCAATCACATGGAGCAGAGATCAGCGTCACTAGTTGCTAGGCAGAATGGAAAAATGTTGTTTATACAGCATTTCCTCCATTCGGCCGCTCCGTGAGACGATCGCGGGGATGCCCGCGGCGATCGAGTCCGCGGGTCCCGCGACCGGACTCACGGGGGTCCCGACCAGCACGGGAGCGCGCCGCCGGCGGCGCGCTCCCGATGGCACGGCGGCAACGAATATTGGACGTACATGTACGCCAATATGCCTGCCCGTGCCATTCTGTCGACGTACATCGTCGTGCGCTGGTCGGGAAGTGGTTAAAATCATTATTTTTTGCTACAAAATCAGAACCACAAACATCATATATATATATATATATATATATATATATATATATATATATATATATATATATATATATATATATGTATTTGCACAGCGATCTTTCAAAAGCAATTTTTGGGGAAAAATTTACAGAATAATAAAAAAAAATTTACAGTAAATTTATTTAGCCCAATTTTTTTGGAATAGTGTGATAGTCGATGTTACTCAAAGTAAATATATATCGAACATGTTATGGTTTAAAATTGCAAACGCTCTTGGAATGGCAAGAAACTACGGTACTTAGAAAATCACTATAGATGAGCATGGGATTTTTGTTTTACGATTACCAGTTTAGAGTTACAGAAGAGATATTTTGCTATAATTATTTCTCTCAATGTGGGGATCGCGGTGATACCTCACAAGTGTGATTTGAACACCATTATGGGCACTTTCAAATAATTTATTTTGTTCTTATTTGTTTTGTTTTTCCAGTTTTACTTTTAAAAAAATCCCATTCCCCAAATCCCTCCTTTGCATGTACAAGTATTCAAAAAGCAAAAATCTGCATATTTGAATACTGTGGACTTTTTCATATCGGTGCCATTGGCAGCTATGTAAACAACTACGTAACTTCTGAGTTACTAGATTGGAGACTCGAAGCCGATTCTGGCTTTGTTTGCGACTCTGGCATGCTGGCGGACGTGCCGGCTGGTCACTCCAGACTGGAGACCCGGGCGAAGTGGTGGAAAGCAGCAGGCGGGGGGCTTGTCGTATCCTCTCCCACTCCTTATGATGACAGCTGAGCAGCTTCGGAGCCGCATCGGTTGTTATCATAGCAAAGCCAACCACCAGATCTAAAAAGAGGTACCGGGGTGACGGCTGCAGTTGCTTATCACCCCGGTACAACCACTTCCTCAAAGCGCTGTACAGATACATTATTTTGCGTGAAGTGGTATGCTATAGGACTTATTTGAGCTTTATTTATTTTTTTTATTCCCTTGCACAGTGTGCCATTTATTGGCTGAGAACAATCAGCTAATCTCTCAGCCAGAGAATGGATGGCAGAGGATTGTCACCCGGCTTCGGCAGCACAGCAGAAGCCAGATGTCATAAATGTGACTTCATAACAAAAAAGGATCCTTGCAAGTCCCAGATAAGAGGACAAATCATTGCTAAATTGTGCTTTGACAGCCCCTCCTCTTTTATTTCTCAATCCCATTCTTACATCAGTTTCCTCAGTCCCCTGGCATATCACAATCCCCCTTCACATCACAGTTTACAGTAGTGTTCTGAACCTCCATTCACAATGGTATCTTAATCTTCTCCGCCACCTTCATAGCACCTCCCCACAGCTTTATCCATTGCCCTCCTTCACATCACAGCCCCCTGCAACTCTGGCTCCCTTCACATTACACAGTCCCCTGCATCTCTGGGCCCCTTCAAATTACACAGCACCCTGCATCTCTGGGCCCCTTCACATTACACAGCACCCTGCACCTCTGGACCCCTTCACATTACACAGCACCCTGCATCTCTGGGCCCCTTCATATTACACAGCACCCTGCATCTCTGCCAGTTTCCCATCTTAACCTCCCAGCTCTGCCCCTGTCAGAATACAGCCTCCACAGCTTTGCCCCTTGCTACCTTATTTGGTCTCACAGAGTTGGAGACACAGTGGGAGACACAGCAGCACTGAATAGTGGGTAGGAGCGGGAGGTGCTGAAGTTAACCAGCAGGGGATTGGTTGCTAGGCCTGCCTAGCAACCAATCACCTGCTGGTTAACTTGGAAAGTTATCTTCAAAAGC
The DNA here is from genome assembly GCF_037356315.1 of Lithobates pipiens. Taxonomy (NCBI): domain Eukaryota; kingdom Metazoa; phylum Chordata; class Amphibia; order Anura; family Ranidae; genus Lithobates; species Lithobates pipiens. The sequence goes on along the minus strand of NW_027507784.1, from coordinate 205,440,648 downwards.
TCTGTTCTTGCCCAATATTCAGAGCTGCCTTGTCTCCCGCTGTGTCTCCCGCTGTGTCTCTGGCTCAGTGTGAAGAACTGCACATAAATGGCTGGACTGTGGCGGTCTGGATGGCACAGTGTCTCAGTATGCATTTAGCCCACAGTCCGCCATTTAGAGATGTCTGCTTTAAATATTAAATAGATGTTTGTTATTATGTTTATTTATTATTATGTTTGCTTTGTGTTTATGTTAGGTACTCACCACTGCCAGAATATTGAGGGCAGGAACTTGGAGCTGATCCTTCCACAGATGACGTTGCTCGATCTGCAAAACATGAATGTAAAGTAAAACGTAAGTCTTACATGCGTAGTCATAAAAAAATATATATATAGTGAGCTGGAAACAACATATAACAGCAATATATAATGATATATTTTATTTTACTCACCAGCTCTCTGATGCTCGGCTGGACTCTTTCTGCTGACTCCAGGGACATCCTCGTCTGCAAGCAGGCCATCTCTCAGCTCTGCCTCCCACTGTCTGAAGACCACAGCCTTTCCTCCAGTAGACTGGGCCAGAAGATGCTTCTCCATCTTTTTATTAACGGACGCCCGACAATCATAAAACCTGCAAATGAAAAAACATAAGATATAGTATAGTTAATACACGTTACAACAATATTATTTTTATTTTACATGTTACTTTTCTGTGTCTGTGCCAAATAAATATTTGTGTTACGTTCAAATCAGTTTATTGACTATATTGTGTATTTTTCACATATATGTGGTGTGTTCTAAGAGTGATATAATATTTGAATAATTACCTGTGCCTGACACAAGAGGTGGCCCTGCGAACCTTGGAGACTGCATTCACTGAGTCCCGAACTCATTCCCAGGCTGCTCTCTTCGCCGACGTTGAGACATTTAGGTTGAAGAGTCTCAGTTTGTCTCTGTTCACTGCAGCAACTAATGCAGAATTCTCCTCTAGGGTAAATACGGGTCCCCTTGATATTCCCTGTCTCTTGGTTCGCTGGTGATGCTGCAGGTCGGCGTCAGAAATCTCTTCTGATGTAGGGGGGGACACTTGCCTCTTTTTTTGGACATACACCCGCTCCACTCCACCTCCATGGGCATGCTCTCTTCTATGCCTTGGCTCCACTCCACGCCTCCATTCACCTCCACTCTTCCTCTCCCCTTCACGCCTCTCCTCTCCTCCAATCCTCCTCTCCCCTCCCTGCCTCCTCTCCCCTCTACGCTTCCTTTTCCCTACTCTCCCCTCCACACCTCCTCTCCTCTCCTCTTCCCTCCACGCCTCCTCTTCTCTACTCAACCTCCCACTGATCCTCCTCTCACCTCCACTCCTCTCCCCTCCACGCCTCCGCTCCCCTCCACGCCCCTCCTCCCCTACACTCCTCCTCTCCCCTCCATGCCTCTCCCCCGCTACACTCCTCCTCTCCCCTGAGTCCCCTCCACTCCTCCACTCCCCTTCACGCCCCCCCTCCCCTACACTCCTCCTCTCCCCTCCATGCCTCTCCTCCGCTAAACTCCTCCTCTCCCCTGAGTCCCCTCCACTCCTCCACTCCCCTCTACACCCCCCCTCCCCTACACTCCTCCTCTCCCCTCCATGCCTCTCCTCCACTACACTCCTCCTCTCCCCTGAGTCCCCTCCTCCATTCTTACGCTCCCCTCCACTCTCACTCACACCAACAACTCTCATACCATCACCAACATTCTCACTCACAAGTCTCACACGTCCATTCTCACTCCCAGACATTCTAATTTCACCAAAAGCACTAAACCACACAAAAACAAACACAAATCTAACAAGAAAACTCTCTGCTCTGCTCTCTGCTCTGCTCTCTGCTCTGCTCTCTGCTCTGCTCTCTGCTCCTCCCTCGCCACACCACTATACAACCTCTCAAAATGGCATACAGGGGCGGAGACTATAGCCACATGTCAAAAACGAAAGTAAAAAAATCGAGATTTCGAATAGTTACGAATAACCGCGATGTATTAGAAAAGTACGAATCGATTCGAAGCACGCAGCACCGCAGCGCCACTGTCAGACGTGTAAATTTACGAATCAACGTCAACGAACAGAAAAGTTTACGAATGTACGAATCCATTCGAAGCACGTTAGACAGCGCCGCCATTGTGTGAGAGCCACGTATAATTACAAATCAACAAACAAAAAAAAAAGTTATGAATTTACGAATCCATTCGAAGCACGTTAGGTAAGGCAGCGCCATTGTAAGAGAATACGTAACATTACAAATCAACGAACAAAAAAAAAGTAATGAGTTTACGAATCCATTCGAAGCATGTTAGGCAGCGCCATTGAAATAATTTCGAATCATGTTGAAATCATTTCGAATGCGGTTGAAATATTTTCGAATTTGGTTGAAATATTTTCGAATGTGGCCGATTTTTCGAATTCGGTCGAAAACGAAAACCAAATCCGAAAACGAATTTAAGGAAGTTAACGAATGTAACTAAACGAAATTAATGATTTAACGAATTAAAACGAAACGAAACTAAACGAATTTTTTCCTTTTGCACATGTCTATTGTCGAGGTTTCAGGCCCAGGCCCCTCAGACTCTGTCTCTTCCAGGCCCAGTGTCCCCAGTTCTCCTGGCTGTCCTGGCAGCCCCATCTGTACCTGGTTCCACAGTTCGAGAAATAGTGGACAGTCCCGCCCCACTATAAGATCATGTATTGCTTCTTACTACCCAAACCTCTTGTGCCACTGAGGTATGGCCATAGGACACCGGAACCAGGGGGTACTCCTTGGTGTCCCCATGGATGCACACTATGTCCAGGTAACCTGAAGGGTAGGGTTTTTCTTACGGGGCCAAGTCTCCCAATCACCCTGGCATGTACAAGTGTTACCATGCTACCAGAGTCCAGTAGCGCCCTAGCAGGAAGTTGGTTCACCCACACTTCACACTCGAACCCGTCCTGCGATCGGATCCAGATGAGTGGCACATACTCTTTGCACATAGAAGGAGCTTCTCTGACCACTTCCACAATCCATAGGCTCCTCCTGAAGTGGGTATTGTGCCCGGGTATGTCCCCAGGACCGACATCGCCAACACTGTGGGTCTCCCATTCTTGGGACAGGAACCACCCTTCGAGGTTCTGCAGCAGACGATGCAGGTTTACGGGTTCCAACGTCTGGCAGGGCTTCTCTCCTAGGTGCTGTGGCTGGTCTGGTTGCCCTTGGTGTAGGTTCCCGATGCCTGGCAGGCCCAAGCAGGTCCTCCACCATGGTGTACCTTTCAACCAACTCAACCAGCTGGTTAACAGTTGCAGGGTCTCCATGGCTTACCCAGCACTGTAGGTCACCTGGCAGGGACCGCAGGTGCCAGTCCATCACTACTCGTTCCACCATCTGTGGGTCTGACAGTTTTCCTGGCTGCAGCCATTTTTTAACCAGATGTACCAGTTCATGCATTTGGGACCTGGGTGGTCGGTCAGGTTTGTACCGCCAGCGATGCACCCTGTGAGCTCGGATGGCTGTGGTCACTCCTAGGCGGGCCAGGATCTCTGCCTTCAGATGCTCAAAGTTGCTGATGTGTTCCATTGGGAGGTAAAAATAGGCCTTTTGTGGGTCACCGGTGAGAAAAGGGAAGATAATACCGGCCCATTGGTCACGGGGCCACCCCTCTCTCTCCTTTATCCTCTCAAAGGTGGTGAGAAAGGCCTCTACGTCATCGCTGGGTGTCAGTTTTTGTAAAAAATGGCTGGCCCTCACAGACACTTGGTTGCCAGCGGCGACAACTGCTTGTTCTCTTCCCTGAGCCAGCCGCTGTACTGCCTCCTACAAGGCAGCCACCTGTGCTTGAGTGGACTCCTGCTGTGCAGTAAACTGGGTGGCTAGCAACCGTGTGTTTTCCTGCTGTGCAGCTATAGCCTGTGCCAGGGCGTGCTGCCGCTAAGCCATCACTTCCTCATGGCGACGGTTTGCATCTGCTGAAGCTTGCTGCTGGGTCACGGTGGCTTGTGCCAAAGCCCAGATGACCTCTTCCATGTCTTTACCTGCTGCTTGCAGTGTCTGGGCTGACTTCACCCAAGACATGCCATTTGTACACTGTCTCTTTTAAATGTCAGTTTTTCGTTTTTAAACAGTTTTTGCGGCTGCAAATGCACTTTTGCCAGCATCCAAGACACCAGTTGTAAACTTTGGGGATAATAGCTCTGCGGGACCAAGTGCATAAACCATTTGAACTTGAAACCAAAAGACTTTTATTTATAAGCAAATTAAATATAAAGTGAGACATGGCTAGGTTTTTTTGTTTGGCTATTTTGTTCTGTTTGTTTTATTTTAAACACTGTAAAGCAACTCTAGGGACTTGTAAATATTACCATTAAACACCTCACTGTTTGTCACTACTTCACTGGTTCTGGTATCTGTGCCTGAAAGCTTGCTTATCCCAGGAAGCTTTTGTACCTGCTACCTGTCCCTCAGGTTACATATGGTAGAGAATGCGGGCAGCTGTAGTAAGTTACTACTTAAAAGGCCAGTACCGAGAGTGACTAAACATGGAGGAAATCCTAAAACAATTGGTGTTATCCAATGCTGCACAGCAGCAAGCCAACGCTATCACACAGGAGCAAACCAAGGCACTGTGGTGTACAGGAGCAATCGTAGAAGCTGTTTGAATAGCTAGCCACTGATGCAAAAGTGGATAGGAAAACCCTGACTGAGGTTGTGGAAACGCTAGCACAGTGGTCACCTGCTAAAGTTGATGATGTTGGAGACAAGCCCTCAGCCATCCATGTGGGTCGCTTTCTTTTTTTCTTTCTAAAATGACTGCAGATGATCCAGAGGCCTTTCTGATAACGTCTGAGAGGGAAGGTTGGCCTAAAACTCATTTGGCAGAACAGGTCGTCCCCTTGATTGCTGGAGAATTGGAGAAGGCCTACTGTGATTTGGAGTTAGCAGAAGCAGGAGACTATGAAAAGGTCAAGCAGGAAATCCTGGCACGACTTGGTGTCACCTTGGCAGTTCAAGCGGGTCCACAGCTGGTTCTTCCCAGATGAGAGGCCCCCAAAATTGCAGATGTTCGACTTAATTCACCTGGTGAGGAAATGGCTAAAGCCGGAGTCCCTGTCTGGGCCACAAATAGTGGAGCATGTGGTCATGGACTGGTTCCTGAGGTCACTACCAATTCCCCTGCAGAAGTGAGTGAGTCAAGCAGACTCTAAATCAGCAGACAACCTGGTGGAACGTGTTGAAAGCTACTTTGCTGCAGAGAGCCTGGTCACCACCCCTACAGCCGCACAGACTTTCCACCCAAAGCCACGGTCTCCCCAGGCAACCGGTAAGACTGTTTCAAGGGAAGTGGGTGGTAAGCATGGCAAGGGAATAGGGGGGGAGGATTTTTGGTGCCAGGGCTGAAGTTTGGCGTCCCAAACAAGGGAAGCCACTGCCTGTCAGCTAAACAAATTGGGGAAACGTCAGGTGTTTTCGTTGCCAAGAAGTGGGACATGTTGCAGCAAACTGTTCATTGACAGATGAACCAATTCAGTGTGATCTAGCTACTGTAATAGAAGGCAGTCTATGTTTGCGGCTGTTTCAGTGTCAAATATGGGAAAACACATGTGCCAAATGACTGTTAATAATAAGTCTATTACGGCCTTGCTGGTCTAGTGACTTTGGTTACAACTGAGATGGTTGAATTTTCATGCTAAAAAGGTTGCTGTGGGGGGCGTGGCCGGAAGTCGACGGGAGCGGACGTGTTGTGCCTGAGCTCCGACACAACTGCCGCCTTATCCACTGCCATCGGAGCGATCTGTGCGGGAAGAGAGCCTTAGACTCCCCCTGGTGAGTACCGGAACCTTTCTACATCATCCCGGGGGGGTTCTTGCCTCTTTCGCCGGCCGCTCGAGCCCCATTCAGGCTCGCGGCCTACTCCCAGCTGCCGGAGCCCCATTGCCATCTTGGGGCCTACTGCTTCCCCAGACCTTCACGCTGCCCCCTGTGTTCTGCGGCGCGGCTGACGCCTCCATACAGCCAGCCGGGAAGAGGCCCACCTCCGGAGGTGATCCGGAGCACCTACGGACGATCCGGACCACGCTGAGGCCTACTGCGGAACCCCACACACCCGCGGCCGGCTGCCATCTTTAGGCCCCAGGCCTGTCCAGCCTACTCGGCCAGCGGAGGTGCTGGAAGCCCCTGTTGAGGCGGTTCACACACATCGCCACACTCCACCTGTGGTGAAGCCTGTCAGAGGACCCTGGAGCATTCTGGACCATTCTTCCCTGCTGGGCTTGACCCCCTGCCTGGATTCATCAGTCTCCAGCACAGTGCTCTTGCCTTGTAACCAGGTACTCTCCTGCTTCCACCCCCCCTTATCTCCCCTGTGTCCCTGGCCTCCCCCAACGTTCACCTGGGCTGATTTCTCTGCCCCCATCCCTCCCTATACTGCCGTGCCTCTCCTGCCCCCCCTCCCACTCCTGTGCCAGGCTGGCCAGGCCTATTGACTATCAGAAAATGTGAGAATCTCCCTACCATGACAACCATGTGATTCTGGGGCTATGCCCTCACCCCCGCCTTCCCAAGACTCCTGTTCAACGTTTTGCAGCTTTACTACCTCCGGGAGTCGCATCCTCACCCACTCAGCTCAGCCGTGCACCCCATGGGGAAAATATGAGACCAAAGAAAGTCCTACGCTTCCGCACTTCTCCCCCAATCTTCATCCATCATGGACCGCTATCTACACAAACCCGTCCCCTCCTCCCAATTTGAGGGAGGCCCTGCATCAGACCCTCACACTCGCCACAAACCAGTTTTGAACACTCCGGACGCTCTCTCGCCCACCCTAGACCAAGGGTTCACCCGCCTTGTTGACAGCAGATGTCCTAGACGCTAAACTCCAATCCCTGCTCAAAGCTATCACTCACTCCATAACTCAGGAAGTTGGGAAACTTGCCAAGGAGCTGAGAGGTGAGATCGACCAATTAGGAGGTCGAACAGACACCCTAGAGACTAAATTTGATGAACTGGTTCAGTATGTCCAAGTTTTGGAGGAAGACAATGCCGCTGTTAAGCACTCTGTTTCCCAACTCCAAACACAACAGGAAGACCTCAAAAATCGTGAACGCAGACAGAACCTACGTATCAGAGGCATCCCTGAAGCGGTAGAGGACAGGGATCTCCGCTCCTACCTTCTGAGCTTGTTTAACGTGGTGGCCCCTCAGGTCCTGGATATCGATTGGCGATTAGACAGGGCTCACAGATCGCTGGTGCCCAAACCCCCAGCGGGAGCCAACCCGAGGGACGTGGTGGTTCGGTTCCACTACTTTGATAGCAAGGAAGCTCTTACGCTCGCCACTCGTAACCAACCCAGGCTAGACTTTAAAGGAGCCAAGATCCAAATATTTAATGATCTCTCGCCCATCACTTTAGCGAGACGAAGGAACCTCCGTCCACTGATGCTTCATCTCCAAACCCACAAGATCCCGTACAGATGGGGTTTCCCCTTTCGCCTCTCAGTGACCCCAGAAGGTACGCAATTCTCTCTTCGAGATCTACATGAAAGTAATGCCCTCCTGCGCAGCCTTGGCCTACCTCCTCTTCCAGATGAGGAGCCTACTCCGCTTCCCTCTACTCCTCAGCCGTCTGCACTTCCAGCCCGGATTTGGACCCCAGTTCGACCAAAGCCTCCTAGATCCAACCTCACCCCTCAACGGAGACCGTCCTTCAGACCCCCGACTTGAGGGGCACTGCATTGGAACACAACTGAGTTTACCTACCCCCTCTGATGGGGCTTTGTTGGATCTTCCATGGCGCAGTTTTTGGCCGTAATACCATGGTGGATTCCCCCTACCTATTCCCCTGACACCCACGGGGTGCACTGTTCATTGTTCCCTGTTTACAGTTCTACTATGTTGCATATTGACTGTTATTTTTTCTTCCTGTACAGCTGCTCGGTTCTTTTTGTAGGCTGGCTGAATTAGACTTTTTGGCTACGGAAGGCGGGGTGTGGCCTCTGGGCCCCCCTCCCCCATACTAGGTGGTCTTCGTGACCCCCGCTCTGGCCCTAGGCTGAGACCTGGGCTTCCTGGAGGTTATTTTTCTCCAGGTTTCTCTTCGGATGTCATCTACATTTTTTTTTTGTTTTTTTTTGTTTTTTTTTGTTGTCCATGCAGTCCCTTCATAGACTGTTTTTTTTTTGCCTTTCTTTTGCCTTTTTTATTTTTACCTAAAGCTCTTCTCCAGTGCTTCACATATCCCTGTGATTCTACTCAACTTTACATTTTGTCTTTTAGGGAAGTTTATTTTGTTATGGCCTTGGTCTCCTTTTTTTTTCTTGGTGACCAATAGCCGCAATTTTTTTGATGATTGTCACTGTCTATATTGCCATTATACCGATGATCTCCAGAGTGTCAGGCTTTCTTTCTCTTTCTTATTTGTTTTTTTTGTTTTTTTTCTCTTCTTGCTTCTTATTCCCTACAACATGGGATCCCATACCCACTGAATGTTCTGTAATTCTTCATATGCTCTATCACCAGTTTAATTTGTTATGTCGCTGAAATTTTTTACACGTAATGTGAAAGGTTTAAACTCTGTTCGGAAGAGGTGGTTGGCTATGAAAGAGTTTAGAGCTTCTAGGGCTGACGCTATACTGATCCAGGAGACGCACTTCCGTCCTGGGGGTTCCCTTAAATTCACCAGCAAAACTTTTCCGACCTCTTTTTTGGCTTCGGATCCGTCTGGTAAGGCAGGTGTGGCGGTCCTGATTGGTCACTCCTGTCCGTTGCAAGTTAAGTCTTCATACCTGGACCCCCAGGGCAGATTTATTATTCTGGATTGTACATTTCAGTCTCAATCTCTCACGATCCTTAACGTATACGCTCCCAATTCTGGTCAGGTTCGCTTCCTTACTGCTGTTTTTGACATGTTAGATAAGTTTGCACACCCTTTTATAGTGATTGGTGGAGATTTCAATATGATCATGTCCCCTGGTAAAGATAAGCGTGTCTTGTTCCCGTCCAAAACCTCCTCCAATGCGGACTCCCTCTCCAAATCGTTCCACAGACTTATCAGAGCCCAACGTTTCTTAGCTATATGGAGGATTAAACACCCCACTCAGAAACAGTACACCTTCTACTCCCACCCTCATAAACTTTTCTCTAGATTAGACCATTTCTTCATCTCCACGCCCCTCTTAACAGCTGCGGTTTCCTCGGAAATTAATCCCGTCCCCTGGTCGGATCATTCTTCCGTGCATTTGGAACTCTCCCTATCCTCGGCCTCCCCCCGAACCTGTCATTGGCGGCTCAATGAGACTTTTCTGCGTAACCCTGAGACTAAAGCTCGATTGTCCGACTGCCTTATTGATTATTTTAAGCTTAACACTGGCATCGTGTCTGGGCCCTCCACCCTGTGGGAGGCACATAAACCTGTGTTCAGGGGGCATTGTATTGCTACAAGCTCCCGACTCAAAAAAGATGCCACACACCAGCAAGCCTTGGCTCTTCTCGAGCTTCGCAAAGCCGAGGACCGTTTGTTCTCTTCTCCCACGGTGTCCGGGCTCAGGAATGTTGTCTACTTACGCAACCACCTTAGATCACTTGATATGCAGAAAATAGATAAATCCCTCCCATGGGCTAAACAGAAATTTTACGAATACTCTAATGCCCCGTACACACGAGAGGGATTAAGTCTGACAGACCTCCAAAGGAGTTCCGCCGGAGTTCCGACGGAGTTCCGACGGAGTTCTGGCGGACTTTTCGACCGAACGGACTTGACCACACACCATCACACCAAACTCCGACGGAGTCGAACGTGATGACGTACGACTGGATTCGACGTAGGAAGTTCATAGACAGTAGCCAATAGCTGCCCTAGCGTCGGTTTTAGTCCGTCAGAGTAGCACACACACAAGCGAATTTTTCGAAGGGGACCGGGTCCGGCGGAGTTCCGTCGGGAAAATTTGAAGCATGCTTCATTTCTAAAGTCCGTCAGACTTTAGCAAAGCTAAAGTCCGTTGCAGCCCACACACGATCGGATAGTCTGACGGACTCAGTCCGTCGGAGTTTGGATGTCGAAAAGTCCGCTCGTGTGTACGGGGCATTACAAGCCCCACAGGATACTGGTAAACAAACTCAAACCTAGGCCCTTCCAAGCTTATCCAGACTCCCTTAAACAACCTGATGGTACCCCCTCTTATTGCCCTCTCACAATGTCCAAAATATTTGGCCAATTCTACCATAAGTTGTACAACTGCCTGCTCACTGATGACCATTATGCTTTTACCCAGGAGAAATTTAATTCCTTCATGGAATCGTTGCCCCTTCCCAAACTCTCTCCTGACCATCTTCCATCCCTGAACTCCGCAATCTCCCCTGAGGAATTGGCAGAGGTGGTGGAGAATCTTCCCACTCAAAAAGCCCCTGGCCCTGATGGTCTACCATATTCCTACTACAAAACCTTTCTTCCGATTCTGAGCCCACAATTACTCTCCCTATTCTCCTCCTTACTGAATGGCACGATACCTGACCCCCAGTTTCTCCATGCCCACATCTCTGTGATTCCAAAACCAGGTAACGTCCTCTCCCTCCCAGATAACTACAGGCCCATTGCGCTGCTAAATTCCGATTACAAAATCTTCACCAAGATCTTGGCGAATAGGTTTTCCCGTTTAATACCACAGCTCATCCACAAGGACCAAGTGGGTTTTGTTTTGGCTAGACATGCGGGTGACAATACCAGACGTACCGTAGATTTGATTGATTTACTAAATAAAACTAACCGCCCAGCCCTAATACTGAGCCTTGACGCTCAAAAAGCGTTCGATAGACTCAGCCGGCCATTTATGTTTGCCACGCTCTCTCACTTTGGCATTGCAGGTCCCTTTATTGATGCCTTACGTGCTCTGTATTCCAGACCCTCTTCGCAGGTTCAGCTATCCTCCTATCTATCACCTTCCTTCTCTCTCAGTAATGGCACTAGGCAGGGCTGCCCGTTGTCCCCCTTGCTCTTTATTCTCTGTTTGGAACCTTTGGCCGCTGCTATTCGTAATCACCCTGATATTCGAGGGGTGACATTACGCCAAACAGAATATAAATTGTCTCTATATGCTGACGATATTCTGCTGACCTCGACCAGGCCTCACACCTCCCTTTCCATTTTACATGCCCTACTGCAATGATTTAGCTCCCTCTCTGGATATAAAATCAACACCAATAAGACAGAAGCTTTACCTATTCTTATTCCCCCCTCAGATCTTGTTATTTTGCAGCGTAACTACACTTACCATTGGTGTACTGACTCCCTTAAATACCAAGGGGTTAACCTTACATCTTCCTACTCTAGTCTTTATCAAGCTTATTTCCCACCACTCTTCCGAGACATTGACCGACTCTTGCGACAATGGGACCCTTATCCCATTTCTCTCTTGGGTCGAATCAATGTCTTGAAGATGTCTGTCATGCCACGACTTTTATATTTATTTGAAACATTACCAGTCCCCGTTCCCATGTCCCAACTTAAAGCGACACAGAGGTCCTTCCTTAATTTTATCTGGCACTATAAAGCCCATAGGATAGCTAGCTCAGTTGTGCTCGCTCCCAGAGCTGGAGGTGGACTGGGGGCCCCTGACCTTAAATACTATTTTGCTACGCATTTGAAACCGATCATAATGTGGTCACACAGGATGTCGTCCAGTGTATGGTCTGACATTGAAATGAGTATTACAACCCCGGTCCACCCCTGCCCAATGATCTGGGCAGAGTTGGAGACTTCCATACATCAGCTTAGGAATCTATGCCTACGTCCCATGCTCTTTACTCTTTCTATATGGAAGAAATGTGCCCAGCGTTTCTCCCTGGCCTCCCCATGTTCACCATTATTAAATGTACTGTTTAATCCTGACATTCCAGACAGCCTATCTTACTCTCGTATGCTCCCCTGGACTCATGCTGGTATCTTCCAACTCCGTAATTTGGTACACCCACTTACTCATTCGCTTCTGTCTTTCGCAGACATCCAACTTAAACTTCAGGTCCCCAAAGGTCTATTTTACTCCTATCTTCAAATTAGACACCATTTTAGCTCCAAAAATCCCACCCTTACCCTGAACAAACCTACCCCCTTTGAGCTTCTATGTTCCCAAGGCCCATACCAAACGCGTCTCATCTCCGAGATTTACAAATACCTACAGGCCACTCCCTCTCTCCCTGGCCCCAGTCACCTCTATATGCACAAGTGGTCCCGGCTTATTGGCCGGACCATTACTACTCCCCAGTGGCAGAAAATTTGGGAGGTAGCCTCTAAATCATCTCGATGTGTAGAACAAAAGGAGACAATCTATAAAATTCTAATGTTTTGGTATAGGACTCCAGAGATCCTACATAAATACGATCCTGGGGTCTCCCCACTTTGCTGGAGATGTCGGAAGGCTACTGGCTCTCTTTTTCACATCTTCTGGGAATGTTCAGTCATTCAACCTTTTTGGTCCTCTATCCATACATATCTGCAAAACCTTTTCGACACCTCCCTCCCGCTAACCTCAATCCATTTTTTGCTAGGCTTGCCCTTCCCTGACCAACCCCCAAATGCCCAGAAACGAATAGGTTTTATTCTACTGGCAGCGAAGCAAGCCATACCAGTCAGATGGCTATCGCAATCTCCGCCCACGCTCCCACAGGTATTACAAACTCTGGAACAGATTCGTAGAATGGAGCACCTTACCGCTATTATTCACGACACACTGCCTAGGTTCTTCCGAGTTTGGGACTTGTGGGTCCATTCACAGCTTAACCCAGGACTTCCTACAGCCCCCCCTCCCTGGCAATGCGCACCCCCTTGAACAGAAGTGTGGTGGGGTAGTTCCACTGCCCCCTGCCTATAGCCCGCTCAGGAACCCTTGGTATTCTCCCTCACCCCTCCACCTATGTGTGTTTCACCCAGAGGCTGCCTCAGTCTGGTATAGGCTCCTCGGGGAATGAGGTTATCCCAGATCCGGTGGTTGGCTATGCTTCTTATGTGGATTGGCCATATGTTTGGCCTACCAGCACACTGGATCCTTCCCCACCCCCCTCCTGCAGCTTCCTCCCGACCCCCTTTAAACATGTTGGTGAATTCGTACATTGGGTGTGTTTGTGACCAGATATTGCCTGACCACTGAATTTTTGTTTTTGTTTTTTCTCTTGTTTTTTGGCTTTTGTCTGTAACTTTGCTGACACTGACAATTGTTTGATGTTATATTTCCCTTGGTATATTCTTTTTTGAACATTTTTCAATAAAAATACAATTAAAAAAAAAAAGGTTGCTGTGATCTGTGTACATGGGGATACCCGGGAGTATCCTATAGCCACTGTTCAGTTTAAAACTGGCTTAGGTACGGTTACGCATCCGGTCAGACTTGTGCCTCACTTGGTGCATGAGGCCATTGTTGGTAGGGACTTCCCTAAGTTTTAGGAACTGTGGGATCGTCCGGACCCGGGTGCAGTAGCTGAATCAGTGGCAGAGCCAGAACTTCTGGCCACTACTGATAATGACAATCTCTCTCTCTCTCTCTTTTTAACTTCAAAATACACACACACACACACACACACACATATATAATTTGTTCTGGTATTTTTTTTTTGTTATTTTTCATGTATGCACATCTCCATAATTCATACCTATTAAAGTATAATAAGTGCTGCTCCAGATCTGCTTTTTGTGTTACACATAATAGTCCTTGTTGTTGGTTGTTTTTGTTTTGTTTTTTTGATAAAAGTATATTACTATGCATGAGCATTTATGGTATCTTGTTTTGCTTATAGTTTTATAGTTACCATGCAATATCTCCTGAAGAAGCTCCGCAGAGCGAAACATGTTGAAAGAAGAGTGGTATCAATGATCTATGTTTAATTTTGAAAATGTAACAGTAGATTATGCAAATTTCAAATTGTCTCATGTAGTGTTGTCTTTAATGAATTTTGTGATTTATATATGTAATTTTTAACTAAAAACAATGGCAATTGTCTATGAATTTGAATATAACAAACATCTAAAAAGACCGAGGTTTGTGACCTCTAGTCCCCCCATTTTGTTTTCTATTTTTGGCCCCTCTTTTTCGTTTTCAGTTTTTTCAGTTTTGGTAGGAGAGCTGGAGGAGCCTGAGGAAGTCCCCACAACCAGAATCGATCACTAAATCGATGTTGTTACTATTAGTGCCACATCTACATACACTAACGTTGATAATTTACACTGCTTTTCACTTATCTGTTCACATTTCCTTACAACCCTTCCCAGCACAATTCCCCTGTTTTGCGCACATTTTCTGCATTGTCACTCCTCCTGTTTTTCCCCACTTTTGTTTCTTCCTCCGTTCATCATGTGTTTTCTTTGGTTTCTTTATTTATGTCTTTGCTATAAGTTTTAGCATTCTTTACCACTCACATCCCTTCATCCCCTTTATTAACATATTCAGTTGCATTCTTCACACACATTCTTGCACCTCCCGTGATAATAATAGAGGTTACATTTTACCACCACTGTACCATTTTATATATTGAATTCATATATATTTATGTGCACTCTTTATATACACATACTTATAGTTAGGTTATTAACCCTACAGACAATGTTACTTACATATGTATAAAATTATAGGATGTACCCCCCTTTTTGGAGACTCTCCGCCCGCCCATATATAGGGTATACAATTAATAATTATAAACGAATGGACTATATGTATTGTTAAGCACTAGTAATATTGTTTTCAATGCAACTCCGCAGGTGCTGACCCTCCTGTCTGTGCACACTCTTTGGGGGTCTTCTCTATATTGTGGCTCCCTGTAAGTCACATGCGGATGGTTGACACCACACCTTGGGGTGTCCAGTGTCCAGGGAGCCCATCGCGTTCTTTCAACGTCCTTTTAGTGGAAACTCTGGTTTGGAAGGATTCCTTTTCTTTTATACACAGCGAGTTGGTAACTATGCACTTTCTACATGTTTTGGCATTTTGGAAGACACCAGGGCAAGATTTGGAATCTAATATGTAATAATTTTATAATTTTTTAAAGCAAAACTGAAGAAGACGCCAGTGTTGGGGGTTGAAACACGTCAGGCACTGTCTATGCACAGATGCATGAAATATGTCAAGTTTTATAGACAAGTTTGTGTTTGCATCTTGTGTACGAAATTCAATAGTCCTTGTTACCAGAGTATATATGCTAATGGTTATATCTTAAATGTAATGTTTACATTATATACTTAAGTAATTAATTTTTTTTTATCATACATTGTTTATTAATTATTAAATATTGCTGCCTAAAAACCCCATTGGGGGAATCTTACCGTCGTCCCCACAACCAGTAGAGCTGGACAGCCTTCTGCTGAATCTGAGCCTACGCTGGAGTTTGCTGACCTTAATGTGCACAAGGAAAATTTTGGTACCAAGCAGAGAAAAGACCCTACCCTTGCCAGGGAAAATGTAATAGTGATTAATGATGTACCCGTCGGGGACAGGCCCTGTTTTCCTTATTTCAGCAGCAATGAGGATTTACTGTATCATGTATGTAAAAAGAATTATGAAGTGGTTGAACAGTTGATGGTCCCTAAGCCATACAGACGGGTGGTGTTTGAACTTGCCCATGGGCACTTGCTAGGAGGCCATTTAGGGGTTGAGAAAACGAATGAAAGGGTGTTGCACGGGTTTTACTGGCCTGGGATACAGAAAGATATGGAGAATTATTCTCAATCCTGTCCTGTGTGTCAGATGTCAGCCCCACTACCCCACTTACGAAGTCCTTTAGTGCCCTTGGCCATTATTGAAGTGCCCTTTGAGAGGTTTGCAATGGACCTTGTGGGTCCACTCCCCAAGTCTGCCCGGGGTCATCAGTATATCCTTGTAATTATGGATTATGCTACCCGTTACTCAGAGGCAGTTCCCTTATGCACTACGTCTGTTAAAAAAGAGCTATTTATGGTGTTCAGTCATGTTGGCATCCCTAAAGAAGTCCTTACAGACCAAGGCACCCCATTTATGTCACAAATAACTAGATAGCTGTGCAAGTTATTTAAGGTGACGCAGTTGCGAACCTCGGTGTACCATCCTCAAATGGATGGCTTGGTGAAGCGCTTCAATAAGACATTAAAGAGCATGTTAAAAAAGGCTGTGGACAAGCATGGGAAAATTGGGAATTCCTGATACCATACTTGATATTTGCCATCAGGGAGGTTCCCCAGTCCTCTACGGGGTACTCTCTATTTGAGTTGCTTTATGGGAAACACCCTTGGGGACTCTTATGCCCCGTACACACGATCGGACTATCCGGCGGACTTAGTCAATGTCGCAGTCTCTATCGGCGAGATTGACACCTTGCTAGCCCCATCTCCTGGTATGGATTTTAAGGGGAACCCCTACGCTGAAAAAAAGCCATGGGGATCCCGCCAAGTCCATACCAGACCCTTATCTGAGCATGCAGCACAGTCAGGAAAGTGGGTGGGGGCGAGCGAACCCCCCCCGAACCGTACCAGGCTGCGTGCCCTCAAGATGGGGGGGCTTTGGGGAAGGGGGGGCCATGTGCATGGTGACCCCACGCCCTTATGATGTCACGGTCCTGGGGGATGCTGGGGCTGTGACATCATAAGGGACGGGGTCACCATGTGACCCCGGCCCTTATGCCTATATAAGTCGCCGCACAACGCGTCCCTGTCATTACGGCCGGAGAGAGCGTCGTGTCAACATTGGAAGGAAGAAGAAGAGGAGAAGAAGGAAGAAGAAGAAGGTGGCAACAGCGACAGAAGACTGGGCCAATGCTAGTAAAAGAGCTGTAAGAAGATAGTGGAGGCCCGGAAGAAGAATGGAAGAGCGGAACAATACCCCTGAAGTCGGAAGAAGACCCCCCAGACAGCGGCAGGGACACCTCCGCTAGTAAAAGAGTGGTAAAAGAGCGGTAAAAGAGCAGAAGATAGCGGAGGAGCCCGGTGAGAAGACCCCCGAAGTCAGAAGAAGACCCCCAGAGCTTTCTAATAACATACTTTAAAAACCTGTGTTTTTTTATTAACACTTTTTCCCCTCAGGTGAATGGGTAGGAGTACCACGTAACCCATACTTATTCACATAGGGTGGGGGGCTGGGATCTGGGGGCCCCCTTATGAAAGGGGGCTCCTGGATTCCGATAATCCCCCCTGCTCGCAGACCCCATCAACCAACGGCCAGGGTTGTCAAGAAGAGGCCCTTGTCCTCATCAACATTCCCCAAAGCAACCTCACATGTTGAGGGCATGCGGCCTGGTACGGTTCAGGAGGGGGGCCGCTCACTCGTCCCCACCCCCTTTCTTGACCGGTCAGGCTGCTTGCTCGGATAAGGGTCTGGTATAGACTTAGGGGGGACCTCCACACTGTTTTTTCATCGTAGGGGTTCCCCTTAAAATCTATACCAGGAGACAGGGCTAGCAAGGTGTCAATCTCACCGATGGAGGCGGCGACATTGACTTCTTTCGCTAGTCCCATCTACCTGAAGTCACGTTCAAAATGAACGGACTTTACTCCGTTTGTGTGGGCAAGTCCGTTCGTTGCAAAAGTCCGACGGATTTTCCACCAGACCTAGTCCACTGGAAATGTCCAGTCGTGTGTGGTCGTGTGTGGACAAGTCCGCTCGTTCGGAAAGTCCGACGGACCTCCGCTGCAAAGTCCTGCGGTTTGTCCACCGAACTAAGTCCGCCGGATAGTCTGATCGCGTGTACGCAGCATTATACATAGCCAAAGAAGCTTGGGAGGTGGAGCAGACACCCCATAAAAGTGTCATTGAGCATATCGCTCAAATGCAGGACAGGATTGCAGCAATCATGCCAATGGTAAGAGAACACTTACTGCAGGACCAAGCAGCCCAACAGAGGATATACAACAGGGGGCCTAACACCGTGTTTTCTCACCTGGTGACAGGTTCCTGGTGTTAGTTCCCACTGTTGAGAGCAAGTTCCTGGCTAAGTGGCAGGGTCTCTTTGAAGTAATTGAAAGAGTTGGGGAGGTCAATTACAAGGTACTGTATATCAACCAGGAAAAATGAAGCTCAAACTGATTTACCACATAAACCTGTTAAAGCCCTGGAAGGATGGACTGGCGCTAACTGTGAGGTCCCTCCCGGACCTCTGATCCCTGAGGTCACAATTCCAGACACCCTGTCATATTCCCAAAAACAGGAAGCTAGAGAGTTCCTGATAAGGAATAGAGAGAAATTACCTGGCACGACTTCAGCAGTTCAGCATGATATTGTTACTGAACCTGGGGTCCGTGTCAAGCTCAAACCATACGGAATTCCTGAAGCGAGGAGAAAGGACATCAGCGATGAAGTTAAAAGAATGTTGGCGCTAGATGTCATTGAGGAATCCAATAGTGACTGGTCAGTCCCAAAACCGGATTGCCTTTGGAGGTTCTGTAATGACTTCAGGAAGCTTAATGCAGTGACAAAGTTTGACACGTACCCAATGCCCAGAGTAGACAAACTTATAGACCGACTTGGCAAGGCTCGCTATCTGACCACTTTGGACTTGAAAAAAGGTTATTGGAAAATACCCCTGACTGGTAGCGCCAAAGAGAAGACTGCATTTGTGACCCTGGGGGGTTCCTTTCAATATAAAAAAATGCCTTTTGGGTTGCAAAATGTGCTGCAACATATCAGAGGGCCATGGACAGGACCCTAAGACCCCATCGATGATGTGCAGCAGGCTATCTAGATGACATAGTGGTACATAGCACTGACTTGGAGTCTCACTTGCCCCGTGTCCAGGCTGTCCTTGATTCCTTCTTCAAAGAAGGTTTTATGACAAATCCAAAAAAATGTGCCATCCGTCTAGAGGAAGCCAAGTATTTTGGCTACACTATTGGCCGTGGTGTCATAAAACCTTAAGTGAGTAAAATAGAAGCCATCCAGGAGTGGCCATGTCCTGCAAACAAGAAGCAGGTCAGGGCATTTCTTGGCATTGCAGGATATTATAGAAGATTTATCCCAAATTTTGCAACTATAGTTGCCCCACTGACAGGCCTTACGAAAGGGAAAAATTCTGTAATGGTGATATGGTCCTCAGTAGCAGAGGAATCTTTCCAAGTCCTGAAGAAAGCTCTTTGTGCACAGCCAGTACTGTACTCCCTTGATTTTTCCAAAGATTTTTTGGTTCAGACGGATGCTTCTGATGTTAGTATCAAGGAAGTACTATCACAGGTACACAGTGGGGAAGAACACCCTGTTGTGTACCTAAGCAGAAAGCTCAATGACCATGAGAAAAAGTATGCAGTCATTGAAAAGGAATGTTTAGTCATAAAGTGGGCCGTGGACGTGCTCAGGTACTATTTGTTAGGGCGCCAGTTTGAGTTAATAACTGACCATGCTCCCCTGAAATGGATGGCCAAAAAGTTGGAGACTAATAGACGGGTGAACCAGTGTTTTTTGGCTCTACAAGATTATTTCTTCACTGTAAAACACAGACCAGGTGTTGAGATGGGGAATGTAGATGCCCTGTCCCGTGTACACTCCTGTTGGGCCACAGGTATTCCAACCCTGGGGTCGAAACAAGGGGGGAATATGTAGCAGTGTGTCCCAGAGAGAGCCAGGAAAAGTCCTGTTCTGGGTTTATACGTCTCCCAGGCTCCTCTCTTACACATCCATGATCCAGTTGGGGTCTTGGTCCTCTTCCCCAGGCTAATTTAAACTCACATGAGCAGACAGGCTTTGCTCTCTGCCTTTTTAAAATGTTTTTATTTATTTATTATTCTTCATGTTTTGTTTACCATGCATAGCTATCCATATCATTTATTATATCAATATTGGTATTGTGGACTTGTATATATGTATACTACCATTTACAATATTGAGCCAAATATGTTCCCTATCTCAACCACTAGGGCAGGGCATTCCCTTTGCCATTACTTTTGTCATTAGCATATCACTTCTGGCCCATCCCACGGTGTGCTATTTAGGCCTGTCATACATTCCAGTTACCATGTTAGAAAAAGGAGAGCGGCTGCCGCACCACACATAGTGCTCGGAAACGTGTCACACCTTGATGACATCATCCCTCCTCGCTGCCTGTCAGGGCAATGGGCAGCGAGGAGGGATGATGTCATAAAAGTGTGCACCAAGCCTCATTCTAACTTCTCCTCGCCACAGTGCCATTATTCCACTCCAAATTGATCTACAGAGGGCTGCAGTGCCTTGGAGGCATCAGAACTGAGGGACGGAGGATTGTTGTTATGCATAACCTCTGGGATGTTTCCCCTGCTTATGAGCTGTTTTAACTCTTCACAAATGTGAGTTGCCTACTGTATGTTTTAATAAAAGTATCAATACTTCTACACTTAGAGGCACCTCTTCTCCTTGTTTTTTTTTTTTCTCAGCTCCACTGTAATCTGGCTTCTATTCCAATGTGGTGGCAGCCCTCAGTGTATGAACTTTTGTTTTATGGACTATATATGGACATGAACTAACTATACTGGGGTGTCACCAAGTGTGCTGCTCTTTTCTGCTTGTTTGTGTCTCTATGCACACTACTTTAGGCTACTAGCATTTGTTTAGTTTCAGTATCTAGAAGCAGAAAAAAAAATGTTTTTGTAGAGTTTTTTGGAGTGTTTTTCCAGAAGAAAAAAAAAAAAACACTGAATGCCCGAAATGCTTCTAAATACTACTAAAATGCTCCTAACAGATTTTTTTTTCATGTATTACAAAAATACTCCTAAAGCTTCTAAATGCTTCTAAAAATTACTAAAATGCTACTAGAACCTGGCACAAAAATGCTATTATCAGCATATTTTGGCCATTGTTTTTTTCTAGCTTTTTTTGAGCTTATGGAAATAATTAAAAATTGTATACTCACCTTTCCGTAATTTTTCTTTCCTGGCACATCTTCATGGCAGCATACACTTGGGTTGTGACTCTGCTCCTACAACCTGATAGGACTGGATAGCTAAAAAAAAAATCAATATAAGGACCCACCACAGCATTCTCTGTATCTATCACCTCAAGGGGTGGGAATCTGTAAGCTGCCATGAAGATGTGCCAAGGTGAGTATACAATTTTTCGCTTTCCTGTTGCATCATGGCAGCATACACTTGGGAAATAACTCGCCAGCTGGGTTGGTGCAAGAAAATATGTTTCTGCTGTGTGATGCAGTAGGGTGACTGACTTTAAGCTTCCTCCTTGAGGACATCCTGCCTTGTTGGAGTTGTGCCTCCTCCTCCTCCTCACTTCTATCAGGCACCCAAGTAGAGTCAGTGACCTCATCATCCCCTCCCTCCTGATTACTGAAGCAAACTTGGCAGTATGCTGCAGCTGGAGGAACATGACTGCCAGTTTCTTGTCCTTCTTGGGCACCCCCTCTCTCTAGGCTCACATTACTCCCTTCCTCAACCTGGGTACCATCATCGGAGCCTTCAAGTCCCTGCTCATGATCCTGCAGCATGTACCCGACAATGTGGTCGAATAGTTTGGGGGACTTCTCTGTGCATGATGGTGAGGCTACAGAAGGAGCGGCTGTGGACCATGAGCCGGTGGAATAGGCTGCTTTGGCAGCTGCATAGGAAGGCAAACTACTCTAAGCCTGGGTGACAGAGGATGATGAGGATGAGGACGGCTTTGTTATCCACTCCACCAACTCTTCTGCATGTTCTGGCTCAATAACACAGCCAGCAGCAGAGAAATAGGACAAGCGTGCCCCACGGCCACCTGCAGAGGATACACCATGTCCACGACCAGCACTGTTGACTGTAGACACAGAGCCTGCTTGCCCTCTTTTAGTGGCTTGTGAGCATCTGCCTCTCCTTGGTGGCCTTCCGGACATAATGTATATTTTGTTTTGCAACACCGCACTACACTGTAAATCTGACGGACTTTAGAAATAGAACATGTTTCAAATTTTTCCTCCGGACCCAGTTCCTATGGAGAAATCCGCTCGTCTGTATGCTGTTCCAACGGACCAAAAACGACTCATGCTCTGAAGCAAGTACGAGACGGAAGCGCTCAGTCTGGTAAAACTACAGTTTGTATTGGAGCTAGCACATTCCTCACACTGCAAATTCTGTAATCATTTTAATGCAGCACATTATTGTCTTCTTTATAATGCTAGAAGAACGAAGTGGTTTTGCTGCTCATATGATATTGTATTTTTTAAAAGCCCGATGTCCATAATAATGTTTTTAAAAAAAATTGTAGTCATCTTTTATTATTTAGAATTTCATCGTGATTTTTTTTTTGGATTATTTATAAATTATTTTCTAGTGATCTCAATATTTTTTTTGGTGTCAAGTTACCACAATTACTCTTATTTAAAAAAAAATTGGTGTCAAGTTACCACAATAACCTTTTTTTAAATTTGTTTTCAGTGTTAAGTTACTATAATAACCTTTTTTAAAAAAATAAATAAATTTGTGTCAAGTTACCACAATAACCCTTTTTTATGTTTTTTTTGGTGTCAAGTTACCACAATAACCTTTTTTTAAATGTTTTTTTTGGTGTCAAGTTACCACAATAACCTTTTTTTTAATGTTTTTTTGATGTCAAGTTACCACAATAACCTTTTTTTATGGGGTTTTTTTGGTGTCAAGTTACCACAATAACCATTTTTTAAGGGGTTTTTTTGGTGTCAAGTTACCACAATAACCTTTTATTTTAATGTTTTTTGGTGTCAAGTTACCACAATAACATTATGTATATATTTTTTTGTTTTGAACCTCAAGGAGGTTGGTGTCCCTTGTTAATTTGACATTGTCTTTTAGAAATGTATTTTAATAGAAACACATAGGCAAGTATTTTCATAAAATAAAATATCCATTTATTCTGGTTAACAAAATAAAGATGAAGGCAACGCTGGAGTAACTTTTGGAATTTGTGAAGCATTTTGGCCCCAGGGTACACATCAAGTCTGTGGAAAAGAAATTTGGGATCTTGAGGAGTCCATATAATAGGGAGCACAATCTGTTCCAGGAATCCCAGAGATCAAGACCAGCAGCAGATGACATATATGTCCCCAGGGTGTGGTACTACACCAGCCTGCGCCTTCTGTCAGACCAGACTGAAGCCAGGTCATCACTTTCTTCTCTTCGCTGCACCCTTCCCTGCAGTCTTCCCTGCAGCCTTCCCTGCAGCCTTCCTTGGAGGCTGTGGCTCTGGTGGTGGACTTGTGGCAGGAGGAGGAGGAGGGGCTTGATCTTATATTTGGCTGTTGGCAGTTAACTCGCCACTCAGCCCTTTGTGAAGGGCCGAAAAAATAATTATTTCACATTGGAGGCATTGGCCCTTCTCTAATTCCAGCAACCTACTGGCTATATAGCACGCATAGGCCTCTTCAGCTTCGAGGGGTCTCCTTAGTACATTTATAGCTTCTCTAAGGAGGCACAGTGATGGGGCCTTTTTGCATGAAGGTGGAGGGGAGGCACCTGTGATTGGGTGTGGCTCCTACTGGGCCAGGCCACCTCCTGGCTGACACAGGGCACAGCCTCCTCCTGGCTGTCACTGGGCCCAGCCTCCTCCTGCCTGCCACTTTCTAGAACTTCCTCCTGGCTGATCTCATCCTGTGTATAAAAAAGGGACATAGTTTTATTTTTTGGTTCATCAATCACACCCAATTTTAAGCTCATGACTTGCAAATTCTATGTTAATACATATAAAAGAGTATCATTGTGACCCCATCATTTTTTCAAGCTGGTGACAAACATTTTTGGCCACTACTGTCAATTGATATGTATACATAATTTTTTGGATAAAATCATTAATAATGAATAAATTATAACATCTAGTTAACATCATTATTATTAGGACACTAAATATGTATAAAAATAATATACCTGGCTCCAGCTGGGCGCATCCGCTTCTTCCATGATGGAAGGCCCAGGTTGCTCCTCATCAGCCTCTGCTGGGGTGGAGGGAAGGGTGGAGGGAAGGGTCAAAAGCGATTCCCTGGCTTCAGTCTGGTCATCAAGAAAACACAGTTTGTCAAAGTACCACAGCTTGGGTACATATACATCATCTGCTGATGCTCCTGATCTCATGGAATTCAGGATCTTCTTGTGTTCCTTTCTGTACATATTTCTCAAGATCCCAATTTTATTTTCCAAAATCTCCATGTTTGCTTCTGGAATCCAAGTCTACACAAATGCCAGAAGTCTCTCCAGCGCTGCCTTCCTTACTTGTTTGTTATAATATGCACTGTGCTTGACTTCCCACAAATTTCTAATTTCCCTGTATTTGTCAATAAATTGTGACATAAATTCAGGGTCCTTAAATGACTTATTGTTAATTTTTTCTGTAATACAATACACAAAACAAAAACACTAATGTTAGCCCAAACTCTCATAATCTTATCCCAATATAGGCCTCAATCTATAAGCAGTATAGGCCACTGTTTTTCGTAAATTTATATAAAGATAGCCTTCGTTTGGTTGCTTGCAACTCCTGTTCCTATTTCCTCCACGTACGGCACTTGCGTGTTAGCTTTATATACACTGCACATGCGTGAAACTCCGCCTGCATTGCCCGCCCATGATGTTTTTTCTACGGTGCACAGTAGGAGCAACATGGCGGAGACACAGCAGGTGTATGTTAATAACTCCAGTAATGAGCAAAGCCTGGAGCCCGAAATGTCCCGATCCGGGAAGAAGAGATTTAAAGCCTCCAATATGGACTTCGAAGAGATGGCGGAGATGGTGGACATCTGGCGGAGGAAGGATTATGATGGCAAGCATGGACTGTACACCCATCTGAATTTGTGCAAGGCCAAAATCATGTCCAAAGTTGTGAAGACCCTGCAGCAGAATTTTGGGGTGCAATGCTCCAAAGACCAATTGAGGAAATGCTGGTCCGACCTTAAACTGAGTGAGGCGGATCAGTACAGAAGAATAAAGAAAGTGCTACAAAAAAGAAAGTACTTGTCGTGTGTTCCTATTCTGATTATTAACTTCCATGCTGCTCCATGTGCTTTTCTTTACTGTTGTACAGTTTAAAATGGCTACTTTCATGTTCGTGGGCACAGTAATAAGTCGTAAGAAACATCGTTCGTAGGAAACATTGTTTGAAAAATTATACGGTGTATTTAGTTGATAAAGGGTTTAAACAACATTTTGGTCTTGGTAATTTGTCTTATTAAAAGAAGTTTAGGACATTGTTGTCTAGATGTCTTTGAAACTAGAATGAATAGCAAACTTCATTCAGTGGAATGTAAGGAGAGGACACTTGGCGGTTTACACATCTGGACTCAGGAGCACTATTGTGGGACACCAGATAACATTTTTTATGGTAACACATACAGTACAGGGGCTCCAGGGGATATTTGGGATGTCTCCATCTGTGAAACTTGGTCAAAAAAGGTAAGTATTGCAGTTTTTTTAAAAGGGAATTTTAATCATGTCTTCAACTTTTAGATCTCTTCCCAAACAGACAATTATACACCACTTTAAGCAATGTTTCATATTCCTAGTTCTGGACTCAAACATTTGTGTGCTAAGTATACCTTTTCTTTAATTCTAATTGGGGAGAAAAGACAGCAGGATCCCAGGGACCCCCCCCCCCCCCAACTTTGCCTGCCTGAATAGAAGGTTAGCCCCACCCCCCCAAGGATGTGCAGGAAAGAGAGGTGGAGGAAGTGGTGGAGATGTACACCCCACCAGGTGAGTGTCTGACACCCCAGCTTCAGGTAATCTATGTATGCCTGCATATTTTTAAATACATGTTTTTTTTCATCTATTTTAGGTGATGTGCCGGTTGTGGAAAGGAACCCATTTACAAGTGACAGCGCCCAGAGGTTGATTGGCCAGGTCGTGGGCTGGAATGGGCAGATAGATGGCATGCGCAATAGCCTGGACATAATGTGCAATCGGCTGGACAATATGCAGCAGAAAATGAAGAACGTGATCGATGTTTTGGGGAGAATCTAAAATCCCTTTTCCCCTACATTCGATCATGGTCTTCATTTCCTTTTTAGATGAGCAATCTGCCATCAGGGAATCTCAATGTATGCATTTTGTAGGTGCAACCCCTTCTTCATAACGCTAGTAGGGTGAGAGGAAGGGATTGCAACCACAAAAAATGTCCATTGACCCCCCATGATTGGATCTAGCACATGTTGACATTAGTCATTTGTAATCCAATTTGTGTGCATCTTCAAAATTTGGCTTTTACAGTGGGATGACATCACCCCTTCTGAACCCCAATGTTGAACTTTGTAAGTTCCAGAGTTGTGTATATGTTTGAAAAATTCCTGTTTAAAAAAAAAAAAAAAAAAAAAAAAGTAAAAAAAAGTTTTTAAAATAAAGAAAAATTTAAAAAAAAAAAAATGTATATATATATATATATATATATATATATATATATATATATATATATATATATATATATATATATATATATTTATTTTCCTTTTCTTTTTTTTTTTTTAGAAACGCACATGTGAATGTGCACAGATTAAAAAGTTTGATCATCAACAATTCTTCTTTCAATGCTCAATGCCAGTTTTGTAAGTTATTTGGTGTTTACAGTGACAATGGGGCTTATTTACTAAAGGAAAATACACTTGGCACTACAAGAGCACTAGGAGAACCAAGGAGACAGCCAAAAAGAAAAGCAAGCAATAAATACATTTCTAGATTTAATCTGATATTTTTTTTTTATTCATAACAATTAGACATTGTCTGGCATTGCAATGGCCCCCTACCTGAAAAATAATTTACATATTTCTGTCCTTTGGGGGAACGGCCTCATCAGGTGCTCTCCCAGACCAAAGGCTTCATCCGCAATGAAGACAAAGGGGAGTCCTTCCATGTTATCGGCATCAGGTGGATATCCCAGGCCACCACTCTGGAGACGCTGGTAGAACTCTGTCTGGGCGTAAACTCCTCCATCCGACATCCGGCTATCCTTCCCCACATCCACATACAGAAATTCATATTCTGTCGACACCACCGCCATTAACACAATACTATGAAACACCTTATAGTTAAAATAGTATGACCCCGAGTGGGGTGGTGGCACGATGTGGATGTGCTTCCCATCTATAGCCCCTCCACAGTTGGGAAAGTCCCAACGGGTGGCAAAATTGGATGCCACAGTCTGCCATTCCTGTGGCCTTGAAGGAAACTGGGGAGTCAAGCAAGAAAAAAATATATAAGTAATTTTGCACATAACATTGCAAGCACATTACACAAAAACATTCTTGCCCAACTTTAGTATACATTTAATTTAAGTACTATTTAAAGACTAAAATATAAGGCCCACTTATCAGATTCCTCATCACCTCTGATGGCCCATTGCTAAAATGTAAGGGGGGGGGGGCTTATAAATTAATTTAAGGACACACAGACCATTTGGACACATTTTAAGGGGGTTATAAATTAATTTAAGGACACACATACAATATGGACACATTTTAGGGGGGCGGGGGGCTTATAAATTACTTTAAGGACACACAGACCATTTGACAACATTTTAAGGGAGTGGGGGGCTTATAAACTAATTTATGGACACACAGACCATTTGGACACATTTTAAGGGGGGCTTACAAATTCATTTAATCACACACAGACCAGTTGACAACATTTTAAGGAGGTGGGGGCTTATAAATTAATTTAAGGACACACAGACCATTTGGACACATTTTACGGGGGGGGGGGGCTTATAAAATAATTTAAGGACACACAGACCATTTGAACACATTTTAAGGGGGGGCTTATAAATTTATTCACTGACACACTGACCATTTGAACACATTTTAAGAGGGCCTTATAAATTAACTTAAGGACACACAGACCATTTGACAACATTTTAATGGGGGGCTTATACATTAATTTAAGGACACAGACCATTTGACAACATTTTAAGGGGGTGAGGGGGGCTTATAAATTAATTTAAGGACACAAAGACCATTTGGACACATGTTAAGGGGGTGGGGGGCTTATAAATTAATTTAAGGACATACAGACCATTTGGACACATTTTAAGGGGGTGGGGGGCTTATAAATTAATTTAAGGACATACAGACCATTTGGACACTGGATGGAGCTGACAAAATACATTGTTAAGTGACTAGACTAGGTGGATATGGGCCCAGCATAGCATGCTGGGGAGGTTAGTGAAGGCAAATATGCATGAAGGACAAAAAAAGGAGCATTAAAAGATTACAGCATGCATGAGGACAAAGGGTAAATTCACAACATATGGCAATCATGGTAATTAGGGATTGAGGAAAGAAATACAATACATTATCAAACATTAAATACAATAAAATGTGATGTTAAAGGATACATCTTACCTTAATATAGTCCTTCTACAGGACCTGAATGATGGCAGAACAGGTCTCTGGGATAATGTTGGGGGGAGATGAGAACTTGAGTTCCTGAAGGCTTCTCCCAGTCACCAAGTACTGCAACGTGGCGACTAGCCTCTGCTCCGGAGTGATGGCTTGCCTCATGCAGGTATCCTGCCTGCTGATATAATGGGTCAGCAAAGCCAACAGATGGTGAAAAACGGGGTCCGTCATCCTGAGAAAGTTCCTGAAATCATCAGGATTGTTCTCCCGGATCTCACGAAGCAAAGGCATGTGAGAAAATGGGTCATGCTGGAGCAACCAATTCTTTATCCATGGACTCCTCCCCACCCTGTTCATGGACTGGTCTTGGGTTGAAGAATGAACTGCAACACCAAGCCCAAGCAAAGCACGAACTCTACGATGAGTAGGTACATGCAACATGGCTTCAAAAGGGTCGGCTGGTCAGAACAAACTTAACAGAACAAACTGAAGAACAGCAAGGCCTGTGAAGAGCGAGCTGAAAATCAGCAATGAGCGGACAAGAACACAGTGAATAAACCAATTGGAACTGACTACACGCACTGAAAAGCAGATACAAACCTCATAAGCACAAACTGAACAACAGTTAAACGATCTGAAAAACACGAGTCTGAAAAGAGCGAATCGTCTCTCACCAAACTTCTGCTAACACAAGGTAAACATGAAATTAGCAGAAGTAGCCCAAAGGGTGGCATACAAGCTATTGAACTTCAGTTTTATAGTCTTGTCGGACCTGGTGTACATCACCGCGTACTAGACGGTCGGACTTTGGTGTGATCGTGTGTAGGCAAGTCAGTTTCGGTGGAACTCTGTCGGAACTCCGTCAGAACACAGTCGAAAAG
Organism: Lithobates pipiens; assembly: GCF_037356315.1. Taxonomy (NCBI): domain Eukaryota; kingdom Metazoa; phylum Chordata; class Amphibia; order Anura; family Ranidae; genus Lithobates; species Lithobates pipiens. The sequence goes on along the minus strand of NW_027507784.1, from coordinate 205,411,555 downwards.
TCCCTTGGAGTTCAGTCCGATGAGAAGTCCGCTTGTGTGTACACGGCATAAGGGCCAATTTTCTGCAGAGTATATAAGGTAGGCTGTATAGTATACGCCACGCCATTATTTTTAAATTTGGGTGCAGGATTCCCCTTAATATCCTTACCAGACCCAAAGATTTTTATCTATCTTGCCGAGACCCGACAATTCATTACGGCCGCAAGCAGTTTTGAATGACTTTTTTTCCTTTAGAAATGTCATTTTGCTGTGGTATTGTTCTAAACACGGGAAAACTGTGCCACTTTACAGGCATACTATAGACACTCCCAGCTACAATATTTAAAGGCATATTAAATTGTTATTGTTTCACTTTAAGCATTATTAAAATCACTGCTCCCGAAAAAACTGCAATTTTTAAAACTTTTTTTGCATTGATACATGTCCCCTGGCACAGGACCCAGGTCCCCAAACACTTTTTATGGCAATGTTGTTCGAACAAACTTCTTGCATGTTCACATGTTCTGCAGCAAACCAAACCGGGGGATGTTCTGCCCATCTCTAGTTGCAAAATGGAATCCTTCATATGACCTGCCATAGCTGTATTTGCTTCTATTTTTTAATCATTTAGTTGTGTGAAGAACACTTCAATTCTGTGGTCTTGTTACAAGGATACTGTATGTATTTGAGGAAGGTCAGCATGTGCAGAATGTCCTCCTGCTAGGTTCTTAAGGATTCTGTTCTGTGCCCAAGTTAAGTGATCTTTATTTTAAGGGCGGTCTATATTTTGTTTATAAATGCTTTGTATTCTAACAACCAGGGCCTCCAAATCTGCTTTAGTTGGCATATATTCCCTAATGTCCTAATCTTGTTTAACATCTTTAAAAACTTGAAAACGTGAGCTAAGAAAGTTTGCTGATGCTACAGTCCCCAAACTTGTACTTGGGAGCTACCACTGTATGCTGGCTGCCAGAGGAGGCTGCTTTGCTGTTTATGGCTGCCATCTTGACTGCAGTCCTCCTGTCACTTGGGAAAGTAGGACCGTAGTGTTCTGCCATTTGGGCAACTTTTTCAAGATACATGGTATGCTGGCAATAATTATTCTTGCTCTTATGGCTGGGATGCACCCCTATTGATGCTTCTTTTAAAAATACTTCCAATCCAATTCGCTAAACAAAATGGAAGTGTGTAGTACAGTTGGGTGTAAACAGACAGATCGATTATTTACACCAGCCGCCCTTACAGCAGAGTGGGCTGTGTCCGTGTCCGCATAAAAATAAAATAAAACAATATCGCGCTAGGACAAAGAAAAAGCTGCAACTAAAATACAATCAAATATCATTATGGAAACAAGATCAAAAAATATATAATGTTTCGCTAAATATATGTGAATGCTGTGATGTAATCAAAAAATATGATTCTGAAAAAATAAATAAATTAATGTGCATAAATCATATAACGTTTTAGTCTTAGTCTGAACACATGAGGGGAGGTTTGCCCATTGAGGAGCCTCCGCGCGTAGCTCTATATCGGAGAGCTCTTCAAACCATGACAGGAAGTTGTCGGAGACTGGGAGAGATTGGTCGGCTGTACTTATAAAGAAGTATAATCAGAGACGAAGCGAGGTGGATCGGCTTTTTCCGGAAGGTGTCGGCTACGTTTGGGAATCTCTGGGCTGTTCGCACATGAGGACGCTCTGTCGGATTGAAAGATCATGGCGGAGCGCATACCTGGGAGACATATGGCGATCCCTGCAGAGGGTTATTTCTGCTGGCGTTACCGACTCCATTTGTTTGAAGTCCATCAGATGCGGTAAGAGTCCAACCTTCTTTGTAGTACCGGGAAGGCATAATTGTTCAAGATTTGGAAACATCACCAAACTCAGAGAAAAAGATTGACCACTTATTTTTGGGACTAGATGCACGTTTGCAGTTTTTGTATCATTTCACCCTGGCCTTTCCGAACTTAATATGAGTCTACTTTTCAAATTTTAGGGTGATTTCTATATGGGACGCTCAGAACTTGTTTATATGATTTATGTACATTTATTTATCTATTTTTTCAAAATCATATTTTTTAATTGCATCACAACATTTACATATATTTAGCGCAACATTATATTATTTTGTGTCCGTGTCTGCTCTACATAAGATAAGGGGACATGGACCTGTCATCTGTCCACTCCGCTCAGTAGGGGTATCAGTGAACAGATCCCTCACTGAACACGTGCATTCCGCTTCCTGTAAAAGAAGCCTTGATAACAAACAGCAACACAGCAGGTTAAGATCACCAGCATTATAACGAACAAGCAGGTGCAGGTGTTCTATCATGGCTGGCTCTGTCACAGTGTGTCACATAACATGGCTGCTGGGTGCTGATTTTGTTAACTTGTGATCAATAATATAACAAAATCAGCAACCAACAGCCATGTTATGTGGCACACTGTGACAGAGAACCTGCTGACTGTGTGTTATAAATGGTGACAATAAACAAATGTACAGCACAGTATATATTTTACCCACCCTCAGGCACCCCTGTGCTGCAGCAGCCATGATTAATTCCAGCTTCCCCTATCCTCCTGGACACTGTCAGCTGCCTGACACTGCCGCCCCCCTCACTTCCACTCACTCTCCATCTCTTTCAATCCCACTTTTGTGTTGGGAGCTGAGTGAAGGAAGATCACTATCCCAGGGAACAAGAATGGGCAGCTGCAGCGGCAGGCAGCAGGGACTTTAAGCATGTAGAGTGGGCTTGGAATGCACTGTACATGCGCCCAAAAATAAAAAATAAAGTCCCTGTCACAGTACTACTTACAGTGAGCCCACAGGTGACACGGGACCCCCCAGGGCATGGAATCTAAGAGCCAGCTGGTGTTCCGCCAGAGAACACCTCACGAAGGTTTGGGCTTAGCTGCGTCACGACCCCCGGGTTCACCCTGCTCACTAGGGAAGTACCAGAAGACACTGTTATGCCGCGTACACACGATCAAACAAGCGGGGGGGAAAAGTCCGGCAAACTGAAGTCCGCCGGACAATCCCCCCGTGTGTAGCCTCCGGCATACTTTTTTGACCCGAAAGTATGGTGGACTTAGAAAGTAGTTTTGCACTCCAATCTTCCCGCCGGACTCGCATTTCGGCGGACAATCCGGCCGTGTGTGTGCCAGTCCGCCGTACTTTTGAAATGAGAGGACTTTTCCCGCCCGGAAAAAAGTCCGCTCATTTCGAGTGGGTCTCCAGGTAGGCGGGGCCCGCGAAGGAGACGTTGCTGGCCCCGCCACCTGGTATGGACTTAAAGGGGAACCTCAACGCCAAATAAAAACGGCGTGGGGGTCCCCCTCCAGGTCCACATCAGACCCTTGTCTGAGCACGCTACCCGGCCAGCCAGGAAAGGGGGGACGAGCGAGCGACCCCCCCCTCCGAGCCATACCAAGCCACGTGCCCTCAACATGGGGGTGCCTTGGGGAAGGAGGGGCTGTGCGGCCCCCCACTCCAAAGCACCTTGTCCCATGTTGATGAGGACAATGGTCTCTTCCCGACAACCCTTATCGGAATCCGGGAGCCCCCTTTAATAAGGGGGCCCCCGGATTCCGGCCCCCCACCCTATGTGAATGAGTATGGGGTACAATGTACCCCTCCCCATTCACCTGTAAAAAAAGTACAAAAAAAACACAACACACAAGATAAAATAGTTTATTGCACAGCTCCGGGGGTTTTCCGTCTTTGGGGGGGTCTTCTCACCGGACTCCTCCACTATCTTCTTGTAGCTCTTTTGCTAGCGGAGGAGCCCGGCTTTCTTCCTCGCCGCGGCCTCTTCTTCCGACTTCGGGGGTCTTGTCCCCCTCTTCGGTTCTTCTTCCAGGCCACCGCGCCTTCTTATAGCTCTTTTACAGGCGGTGGCCCGGTCTTCTGTCGTCGCCGCCATCGCCGCCTTCCGTTCTTCTTCTCCTTCTTCTCCTTGACTCGACGCTCTCTCCAGCCGCAATTCCTGGGATGCGCTGCGCGGCGACTTATATAGGGACAAGGAGCGGGGTCATCAGTTGATGTCACATGGGTTGATGTCACATGGCGACAGTCCTAGCATCCTCCGGGACTGTGACATCATAAGGAGGCGGGGGCACCATGCGACATCAACCGATGACCCCGCCCCTTGTCCCTATATAAGTCGCCGTGCAGCGCGTCCCTGGCATTGTGGCCGGAGAGAGCGTCGAGTCAACATCTCCAGGAGAAGAAGGAGAAGAAGAAGAAGAACGGAAGGCGGCGGCGGCGACAGAAGAACCGAAGAGGGGGACAAGACCCCCGAAGTCGGAAGAAGAGGCCGCGGCGAGGAAGAAAGCCGGGCTCCTCCGCTAGCAAAAGAGCTACAAGAAGATAGCGGAGGAGTCCGGCAAGAAGACCCCCCGAAGACGGAAGACCCCGGAGCTGTGCAATAAACTATTTTATCTTGTATGTTGTGTTTTTTTTGTACTTTATTTTACAGGTGAATGGGTACATTGTACCCCATACTCATTCACATAGGGTGGGGGGTTGGCATCCGGGGGCCCCCTTATTAAAGGGGGCTCCTGGATTCCGATAAGCTCCACGCCCGCAGACCCCGACAACCAACGGCCAGGGTTGTCGGGAAGAGGCCCTTGTCCTCATCAACATGGGGACAAGGTGCTTTGGAGTGGGGGGGCCACGCTCACTCGTCCCCCCCTTTCCTGGCCGGCCAGGTAGCGTGCTCGGACAAGGGTCTGATGTGGACCTGGGGGGGACCCCCACGCCGATTTTTTTCGACGTTGGGGTTCCCCTTTAAGTCCATACCAGGTGGCGGGGCCTGCGATGTCTCCTTCACGGGCCCCGCCTACCTGGAGACGCGCTCGAAATGAGCGGACTTTCCTCCGCGTGTGTGGGCGAGTCCGTTCATTTCAAAAGTAGGGTGGATAGTACGGTGGACTTAGTACACCGTATTAGTCCGCTGAAAAAGTGCTGTGTGTGGGCAAGTAGCCCGTTCGGAAAGTCCGACGGACAGTCTGGCGGGAAGTCCGCCAGACTAAGTCCGTCGGATAGTCGGCTACGTGTGTACGTGGCATTAGACAAGGATGGATGGATGAAGCAAAGTAGAGCTGGATAGTGAACCAAGGTCAAGGTGGGCAGCAGACAACGTAATCAGAACAAGCCGGATCGGTACACAAGAGATCAGTTCACAAGAGGTCAGGTAAAACAGGTTACACAAAGGGAGCTCAGAAACAAATGTTGCTCAAGCAATAGTAGCTGGTTTGAAAGGAATTTAAATAGAGAAGCACATGAGGGGCTGGACAGGAAGTAGCAGGACGGAAACATATATTAGGCAACAGGTGATGGGCGGTGACAGCCATAGCTGCAGAGTGCACAGAGCTGAACACCAGCTAGTGGAACAAGAGATGCCAGCCGACCTACAGCAGTAAAGGTGAGACACAGATCAGCTTCGCAGTCCCCCACTCTCACCAGCACAGATCATCAGAGAGGGGCCCAGGAAATAACACTAATACACCACCCCCCTTAAGCTAGAGGTAGCAGTTGAGCTGGGGTGTAATTCAAAAAGCCTTTTTTTTAATCTGCACTGACGGTTTGTGAGGCTGCCTGCCCCCCCGCAGAGCTGAGTACACCGGGCCTGATACAACAGGGCCGGCTGTACTGGATTATCAGAGGCCCTGCTGACTGGCAATCTGATAACTGGTGAAGAAACACTCATGAAAGTACAGAAGAGGTTATGAAAGCACAACTCCACAAAATAAAAAGTGAGAGCAGAGAGAGATGTGTACAATGAAAGTTTCTCTCCAGTAAGCTACACAGTAGTGACATCAGCAAATGTCACTACAAATCTGGTAATATTAGCAGTACTAGCAGTTGAAAGCAGCAGTGTATTTCTGACCACATATATACACCTATAAAGGCTGCCTAGGAACACTCACATACCAGGAAGTACACTATTTTTCACATAAATTCAAGACAAAGGGTTCATTTTTAGGATACAAGTAACATTTCTAGATGTTCATATCAGATCTTAATTTTTAATTTTAATTGTGTAGCACAAAACAGGTAGTAAATAACATTATCCATATAAGCCACTCCACAAATAGATACAAAAAAAATACTAGCATCTACTATATATATTTTCAAAGCAGTGTTGTGTTCACCTTTTGCATTTTTTTGTTGGTTCCAACTGCAACTTTCCATGAACAAATGAATCCACATTTTGAAATGACATTATTTTAATTCAACATTGAAACCCTTATTTTTCATTGTTTGAACGGTTTGTGATATTTTGTTGATTCTACACAACTCCAACTTGTCACATTTCATCAATGTCTTTATTATAAAGGCATAAATGTTCTTTCATCAACAATACATTTGTACCTTTGAAAGTATAAATGATATTGCTCAAATGAAGTGACATTTCCCTCAGTGCAATGTAAATGTCAGTTTGATATATGCCAGTAAACTAGTGAAGAGTCATTTTTATTTATCAAATGTGTGTTCATGCAGATTAAGAAAGTGATTTTTTGTGTGGAAACAGATGGACCATTTTACAATATGCTGGTCTTACAGCAACGCTTTTTCATGGTATAATGAACTTTATCTTTGTTATACTTTATGATGAAGATAAATGTATCTGCTCAGTTTTGTCCCAAAAATGTGGGACTGACTTGATTTAGAAAAACGGATTTAAATATATTTGAGTGACTTGTTATTTTCGTTTTTCTATATATTTAAAAAACAATAATGATAATTTGGATCTAATGGATAAAAAAATGTCAAAAGCTATGCCTCTCTGGGTTTTCAATACAGGCCAAAGTGTTTTTTATTTCTTTAATTACTCTTTAGAAAGATGTATTATACACTAAGTAGTTAGTAGACAACAAAGATTTTCCTTTCAGATTTTTTCAGAGTTGCCTAAAGGCCAAGTGCACCTTTGGGCAAAGACAGAACAGTCCTCACATGCCATTACATGAGTGCCACACTGTCCAGAAGTAAGGCCCATCCAGCATCGCCAATGGACATGTAGAGAAAGGACCTGTGAAACTACTATATCACATGGGCTATAAGCCTGCACCTTTGAAGGTATGTATAACTTTTTTTGAGTGCAGGGAAAGGGGGAGTATTTAAATCATATATGCTCAGCATGTTCATTAATGCAATATAGTGAATAATGACCGGTATATATTAAAATGCAGACAAACAGATAAAGAGTTTGGAAAAGATTTGGGTACTGTTTCACCTCCCAAAGTATTTTTTATTCTCTGCAGCCAGTTTTGGGATTTAAGCAGAGAATTTAGACAGCATAGCCAGGTAGGGGACTTCTATTTTATATATATATTCTATATTATAGTGATATACTGTAGAACCACAACTGAACCCAGACATCCAGCTTGATGAATGAACCACTGGATTCTGATGAGGACATTCCTTTTATCTCTCATCAGTCAGCATGTTCTCTATGAACATGCATCCACTGCTGAAAAGTCTGACTTGCTTTTATGTGCTGCCCCCTCCTACCCATTTCTTAAGTAATGTGCTTATATGGAGATTACAGAAAACTGATGTCAACCCAGAGTAAGGCACAAATACATTTTGGATTTAAATATACATTTTTTTAAGGAATACATTTTTGCAATAAATCATGTTTTTATACTGTATATGTCTGCAGTTCAGCTTAAAAAAAGTTCAGAATCATTGAATAGTGTTAAAAATATTGATATGTGTCATTCAGTTTTTTTTTTTCTTTGTTGAATTTTTCAAATAAAAAAACAAAAACAAAGTAATATATTAACTGTGCAAAGGAAAAAATAACTGCAGTGACTCAAACACCCAATTCCAACATTTGAAACGTCAACTTTGGCATTTAATGGTCTTAATCTTTCTGTACATAGATCCCATAGGAAGATCATCACATGGAATACAAAATGGTATAAGGGTACCATATCAACGCATCCAGATACTAAGACATTTTAAGAACCTAAAACCAGATGGCACATTACTAAAGGAGACATATCTTACCAAAGAAATATGCAGTGGACTCAGGCTGTGCTAGGACCCCCAGCTGCTGGACACAAAGCCAGAGTTGTCAGTAATATACACAAAGCTATCCCTTATAAAGTGACGACACAAAAGATGACAGATGGTTAATGGAGAATAGGCTACAAAGAACTACAATTATAAATATCTATGTCCCAAACTCTGACAAAAAGTAATTATAAATCATTTACTGGGACTGACTATGCAACGAGTTGCTGTTTTATTTTGTGGAGATTTTAATGCTTTCCTGTTCCTCTAGGACAGGGGTCTCCAAACTTTTCAAACAAAGGGCAGGTTTATTCTCTTTCAGACTTTAGGAGGGCCGGATTGTGGCCAGCAGGGGCAATACATGTGATGTACCCAGCATTAGTGAAAATAAATATGGCCCCAGGGTTGGTGGTCAATAGAAGGAGGAGTAGTATCCCATTATTGGTATCGGTGGAAGATATAGTTGTTGGTGTTGTTATCAATTCATGAAGAAATGCATTTAATATTCACTGGCAGAGATGAGAGATTTCAGTAGGCCTAAAAAAAGTAGATGGACTATAATTTTGATATTATTGAACTATTACCCTCTTGAAGACCTTTAAAGCAAAATACATGATCTCACATGTTTTTCCAAATGTTCAGGGGATTAGCTATCTGTAACTTTTACAAACCCTGTGTTGAAACAAGAGACTGGAACGATGATAGCTCTTGTCACCAACTAAAAAGATGTGAATTTATCACATGGAAATAACCGTTAACTAGAAAAAACATTGTGGTCTCAAGTAAAGACTGTTTGGACAAAATACAACCATGAAGACAAAATTCAATAGCTGACATCTTGTCCAACAAAACCTATTGTGTGAATTTTTAGGGACTTGAGGACACAGCTAAGCTATCTAAACAGTTATTGGACTGCTCAAAGTCCATCTCAACACATGGTGTTAGAGGGATATGCAAGTCAGAAAGATCTTTTATAAGTCATTCAAATTATATGTGATATTTGTCACATAAGAGATATTATAATTTTAGTATCTAATGATCTAAAGAACTTTGTCATAAAGAAATTATATATGAAAGTGTGAATATAAGTAGAAGTGTTTTAGCAACACATTAGTATTATGAAAAACATAATCGTGATTATAACTGTCTAAGAATTTAACCTATGTCTACATAAACAAATATTAATTGGATATATCAGAATTATCCAGTTATCCAGATACATAATTTTATGTGATATTGATTGATATATATCTAACCTGTGTCCTTTCTAAATGGACTAAAGATTTAATAGATATACATTGATATACATATATATAACCATGTTATACAATGGGGATAATTCAAAATGATGTTAAGTGTATTTTTTATTATATCAGTTACTATCATTCCTGAACACTAGAGATATATTTGTTAGAACATATATAAAAAACAAATGCATATTATAAAAATAAAAAAAAATATTAACTTTAAGTGATAAATACCAAACACGTGATGAAACCTGGTGGTTGAAGGTGCTATTACCTTAAAATCATTAGACTCCTGCCGAAGGTGATCATTACATGTTGCCTGCCAATGAGGAGGGAACACATACCTTTTGGGCAGAACTTAGTATAATTTTATGATCTTTTTGTTTAAGAAGATATTTAAGAAACAAGAAAGTATAAAAACCGGTAAGAAAAGGGGTCAGGGTTCCTACATTGTTACCTTTATGGGGGGGGGGGGGTAGTCCAAAACTCCTGGGGCTAGAATGTCTCTCAAATTGGGTGCTTTTTTATATACAAATGAAGGGAGAGCCTCTCCTAAAACTTCATCCCTCAATAATACATTACAGTGTTTTCTAATGATATTTTCTATCTTATTATTTTGAACATTATAGCGCAACACCATCCTGTGTTCATCAGCATCTTTCTTTTCTACCTTTTCTTTGTTTTTTAAAAGATCTTTTCTGTCCATACTTTTCACTTCCTCTAATTGTTGATTAACCAGCTTGACATCGTAACCTTTTTGAATAAACTTCTCACCAAACTTCACTGCCTGTTCCTCAAATTTCTCATTCTTGGTGCAGTTCCTTCTTAATCGGACAAACTGTCCTTTGGGAATATTAAGTAGCAACGGTTTATGGTGGCAACTATCTATGGCTATGTAGCCATTCCTATGCGTGGGCTTGCAGTAATTTCTAGTGAGAATCTCCCCTCCTTGGACACTAATTTCCACGTCTAAAAACATTATTTTGTGTCTGTCATATTGCCATGTTAATATTATGTTCTTGTTATTTAGATTTAACCTATCCATGAAGGACAGGAGACTAGCCTCATCTCCCCTCCACAACATGAATAGGTCATCTGTGAATAGGGATGAGCCCTATTTACATTCGACTCAAACAATCGGGTATTCACCTGTTCGACGAATAGCAAACAATTTGGGGTGTTTGCAGCAAATTCAAAAGCCGTGGAACACACTTTAAAAGTCTATGGGAGAAATCAAAAGTGCAAATTTTTAAGGCGTATATGCATGGTATTGTCATAAAAAGTGTTTGGTTACCTGGGTCCTGCCCCAGGGGACATGTATCAATGCAAAAAAAAGTTTTAAAAACGGACGTGATTTTACTAATGCTTAACCACTTAAGCCCCGGACCATTTTGCAGTTAAAGGACCAAGCCCCTTTTTGCGATTCGTCACTGCGTCGATTTAACTGACAATTGCGCGGGCGTGTGATGTGGATCCCAAACAAAATTGGTGTCCTTTTTTTCACACAAATAGAGCTTTCTTTTGGTGGTATTTGATAACCTCAGCGGTTTTTATTTTTTGCGCTATATAAACAAAAATAGAGCGACAATTTTGAAAAAAAATGCAATATTTTTTACTTTTTGCTATAATAAATATCCCCCAAAAATATATAACAAAAAAAACATGTTTGCGCAAAAGTTATAGCGTCTACAAAATAGGGGATAGTTTTATGGCATTTTTATTAATAATTATTTTCACTAGTAATGGCGGTGATCAGTGATTTTTATTGTGACTGCGACATTATGGCGGACACATCGGACAATTTTGACACATATTTGGGACCATTGCCTCTTGGCAATAGCGATTAAAAGTGCACTGATTACTGTAAAAATGTCACTGGCAGTGAAGGGGTTAACCACTAGGGGGCAGTGTAGGGGTTAAGTGTGTGTGTTATTTTTTACTGAAGGGGAGCGTGGCTTGGCGTGTGAACAGGGAACAGACGATCAGTGACAGGCTCACTAGGAAGCATGAGAAGAGGTTTGTTTACACTTACCTCTCCTCGTTCTTAAGCTCTGTAATTCGATCATGGGACACCGGCAGCGATCAGGTCCGCGGGTCCCGCGGCCACAGTCAGGACAGGGTCGCAAGTGCACCCCCGGTCGGCGCACGTGCATCCCACGGCTGGACACTTAAAGGGCAACATATATCGGCATGAGGCGGTCCTTAAGCGGTTAAAGTGAAACAATAAAAGTGAAATATTCCTTTAAATTTCGTACCTGGGGGTATCTATAGTGTGCCTGTAAAGTGGGGCATGTTTCCCATGTTTAGAACAGTCCAAGAGCAAAATTACATTTCTAAAGGAAAAAAGTAATTTAAAAGTACTCGTGGCTATAATGAATTGCCAGTCCCGGCAATACACATAAAAGTCATTGAAAAAAATGGTATGGGATTTCCCCAGAGTCCATTACTAGGCCCTTTGGGTCTGGTATAAATATTATGAGGAACCCCTAACCAAAAAAAAAAAAAAAAATTGTCACTTGCCATGTCACCTACCACAAGTTGTGGATTGTCCACTTTCCACGTCACCTGCCACACATTGTGGATTGTCCACTTGCCATGTCACTTGCCAGAAGTTGTGGATTGTCCACTTGCTACATAACTTGCTACATCACTTGCCACGTCACTTGACACATCACCTGTCACAAGCTGCGGATTGTCCATTTGTCATGTCACTTGCCATGTCACCTGCACCGTCACTTGCCACGTCACCTGCCACAAGCTGTGGATTGTCCACTTGCCATGTCACCTGCCACGTCACCTGCCACAAGTTGTGGATTGTCCACTTGCCTCGTCACCTGCCCCAAGTTGTGGATTGTCATTTGCCACATAACCTTCCACAAGTTGTGGATTGTCCACTTGCCACATCACCTGCCACATCACCAGCTACAATTTGTGGGTTGTCCACTTGCCACATCATTTGCCACGTGACCTGACACAAGTTGTGGATTGTCCACTTGCCACATCACCTGCCACAAGTTGTGGATTGTCCACTTGCCACGTCACCTGCCACAAGTTGCTTGTTCGAATCTAACAACATATTGGTGAAATTTCAATTATACTTCAGATAACATCAATGCCAGTGGTGTATTGGATTGGATCAAGGGCTCATTAGTAGAGATGGATGAACTTCCGATGGGATGTTTCGCAAATGCGATCCGCGAACGCGGCCAAAAGTTTGCGAACCGCAAAGTTCGCGGCGGGCCCCATTGACTTCAACGGCATACGAACCTTAAAGACCTACAGGTCATATTTTCAGCCACAAAATACTTACTAGCTGTGCACACATAGTCCCACCACATGGCCACTGACATAACAAATGTATGAAGTGAATCTGGGATTGACAACGACAAGCATTCTTTTTTTATCTGTGAAATTTTAACAATTCAGGACTCAGGAGCGCATGAAGGCAATGGAGGAGAGGAAAGGTCAGGGAAGGCTATGAAGAGGGTGCAGGAGATGATCTCCAGCACCATGATAGAGAGCACTGACACCAGCACCGTGATAGAGAGCACTGACACCAGCACCGTGATATAGAGCACTGACACCAGCACCGAGAGAGAGAGGACTGACACCAGCACTGAGATAGAGAGCACTGACACCAGCACCGTGATAGAGAGCACTGACACCAGTACCAGCACCGAGATATAGAGCACTGACACTAGCACAGTGATAGAGAGCACTGACACCAGCACCGTGATAGAGTGCACTGACACCAGCACCGTGATAGAGTGCACTGACACCAGCACCGTGATATAGAGCACTGACACCAGCACCATGATATAGAGCACTGACACCAGCACCGAGAGAGAGAGCACTGACACCAGCACCGAAATAGAGAGCACTGACACCAGCACCATGATATAGAGCACTGACACCAGCACCGAGATAGAAAGCACTGACACCAGCTCCGTGATATAGAGCACTGACACCAGCACCGTGATATAGAACACTGACACCAGCACTGTGATAGTGCCCTATATCACGGTGCTGGTGTCAGTTCACTCTAACACCAGCACAGTGATATAGAACACAGACACCAACACCGTGATAGAGAGCACTGACACCAGCACCGTGATATAGAGCACTGACACCAGCACCGTGATATAGAGCACTGACACCAGCACCGTGATAGAGAGCACTGACACCAGCACCGTGATAGAGAGCACTGACACCAGCACCGTGATAGAGAGCACTGACACCAGCACCGAGATAGAGAGCACTGACACCAGCACTGTGATATAGAGCACTGACACCAGCACCGAGATAGAAAGCACTGACACCAGCACCGAGATAGAAAGCACTGACACCAGCTCCATGATATAGAGCACTGACACCAGCACCGTAATATAGAGCACTGGCACCAGCACCGTGATAGAGTGCACTGACACCAGCACCGTGATATAGAGCACCGACACCAGCACCATGATATAGAGCACTGACACCAGCACCGTGATAGAGAGCACTGACACCAGCACCAAGATAGAAAGCACTGACACCAGCTCCATGATATACAGCACTGACACCAGCACCGTGATATAGAGCACTCACATTAGGACTGTGATAGAGTGCACTGACACCAGCACCGTGATATAGAGCACTAACACCAGCACCATGATATAGAACACAGACACCAGCACCGTGATAGAGTGCACTGACACCTGCACTGTGATATAGAGCACTGACACCAGCACCGTGATAGAGAGCACTGACACCAGCACTGTGATAGAGAGTACTGACACCAGCACTGTGATAGAGAGCACTGACTCCAGCACCATGATATAGAGCACTGACACCAGCACCGTGATAGAGAGCACTGACACCAGCATCGAGATAGAGGGCACTGACACCAGCACCGTGATATAGAGCACTGACACCAGCACCGAGATAGAAAGCACTGACACCAGCTCCATGATATAGAGCACTGACACCAGCACCGTAATATAGAGCACTGACACCAGCACCGTGATAGAGTGCACTGACACCAGCACCGTGATAGAGTGCACTGACACCAGCACCGTGATAGAGTGCACTGACACCAGCACCATGATAGAGAGCACTGACACCAGCACCGAGATAGAAAGCACTGACACCAGCTCTGTGATATAGAGCACTGACACCAGCACCGTGATATAGAACACTGACACCAGCACCGTGATAGAGTGCACAGACACCAGCACCATGATAGAGTGCACTGACACTAGCACTGTGATATAGAGCACTGAAACCAGCACTTTGATATAGAGCACTGACACCAGCACTGTGATATAGAGCACTGACACCAGTACCGAGATAGAAAGCACTGACACCAACACCGAGATAGAGAGCACTGACACCAGCACCAGCACCGAGATAGAGAGAGAGCACTGACACCAGCACCGTGATAGAGAGCACTGACACCAGCACCGTGATATAGAGCACTGACACCAGCACCGTGATAGAGTGCCCAGACACCAGCACCGTGGTAGAGAGCACTGACACCAGCACCAAGATAGAAAGCACTTTCATCAACTCCGTGATATACAGCACTGACACCAGCACCGTGATAGAGTGCACAAACACCAGCACCGTGATAGAGAGCACTGACACCAGCACCAAGATAGAAAGCACTGACACCAGCTCAGTGATATACAGCACTGACACCAGCACCGTGATATAGAGCACTCACATTAGGACTGTGATAGAATGCACTGACACCAGCACCATGATATAGAGCACTAACACCAGCACCATGATATAGAACACAGACACCAGCACCGTGATAGAGAGCACTGACACCAGCACTGTGATATAGAGCACTGACACCAGCACCGGGATAGAGAGCACTGACACCAGCACTGTGATAGAGAGTACTGACACCAGCACTGTGATATAGAGCACTGACTCCAGCACCGTGATATAGAGCACTGACACCAGCACCGTGATAGAGTGCACTGACACCAGCACCGTGATATAGAGCACTGACACCATCACCGTGATAGAGAGCACTGACATCAGCACTGTGATATAGAGCACTGACACCAGCACCGAGATAGAGAGCACTGACACCAGCACCGTGATAGAGTGCACTGACACCAGCACCGTGATATAGAGCACTGACACCAGCCCCGTGATAGAGTGCACTGACACCAGCACCGTGATATAGAGCACTGACACCAGCACCTTGATAGAGTGCCCTGACACCAGCACGTGATATAGAGCACTGACACCAGCACCGTGATATAGAGCACTGACACCAGCACCGTGATATAGAGCACTGACACCAGCACCGAGAGAGAGAGCACTGACACCAGCACCGAAATAGAGAGCACTGACACCAGCACCATGATATAGAGCACTGACACCAGCACCGAGATAGAAAGCACTGACACCAGCTCCGTGATATAGAGCACTGACACCAGCACCGTGATATAGAACACTGACACCAGCACTGTGATAGTGCTCTATATCACGGTGCTGGTGTCAGTTCACTCTAACACCAGCACAGTGATATAGAACACAGACACCAACACCGTGATAGAGAGCACTGACACCAGCACCGTGATATAGAGCACTGACACCAGCACCGTGATATAGAGCACTGACACCAGCACCGTGATAGAGAGCACTGACACCAGCACCGTGATAGAGAGCACTGACACCAGCACCGAGATAGAGAGCACTGACACCAGCACCGAGATAGAGAGCAATGACACCAGCACTGTGATATAGAGCACTGACACCAGCACCGAGATAGAAAGCACTGACACCAGCACCAAGATAGAAAGCACTGACACCAGCTCCATGATATAGAGCACTGACACCAGCACCGTGATATAGAGCACTGATACCAGCACTGTGATAGAGTGCACTGACACCAGCACCGTGATAGAGTGCACTGACACCAACACCGTGATATAGAGCACCGACACCAGCACCATGATATAGAGCACTGACACCAGCACTGAGATAGAAAGCACTGACACCAGCTCTGTGATATAGAGCACTGACACCAGCACCGTGATATTGAACACTGACACCAGCACCGTGATAGAGTGCACAGACACCAGCACCATGATAGAGTGCACTGACACTAGCACTGTAATATAGAGCACTGACACCAGCACTGTGATATAGAGCACTGGCACCAGCACTGTGATATAGAGCACTGACACCAGTACTGTGATAGAGTGCACTGACTCCAGCACCGTGATATAGAGCACTGACAGCAGCACCGAGATAGAAAGCACTGACACCAGCACCGTGATAGAGAGCACTGACACCAGCACTGAGATAGAGAGCACTGACACCAGCACCGAGGTAGAGAGAGAGCACTGACACCAGCACAGTGATAGAGAGCACTGACACCAGCACCGTGATATAGAGCACTGACACCAGCACCATGATAGAGTGCACAGACACCAGCACCGTGATAGAGAGCACTGACACCAGCACCAAGATAGAAAGCACTGACACCAGCTCCGTGATATACAGCACTGACACCAGAACCGTGATAGAGTGCACAGACACCAGCACCGTGATAGAGAGCACTGACACCAGCACCAAGATAGAAAGCACTGACACCAGCTCCGTGATATACAGCACTGACACCAGCACCGTGATATAGAGCACTCACATTAGGACTGTGATAGAGTGCACTGACACCAGCACCATGATATAGAGCACTAACACCAGCACCATGATATAGAACACAGACACCAGCACCGTGATAGAGTGCACTGACACCTGCACTGTGATATAGAGCACTGACACCAGCACCGTTATAGTGAGCACTGACACCAGCACTGTGATAGAGAGTACTGACACCAGCACTGTGATAGAGAGCACTGACTCCAGCACCGTGATATAGAGCACTGACACCAGCACCGTGATAGAGAGCACTGACACCAGCACCAGCACCGAGATAGAGAGAGCACTGACACCAGCACCGTGATAGAGAGCACTGACACCAGCACCGTGATATAGAGCACTGACACCAGCACCGTGATAGAGAGCACTGACACCAGCACTGTGATATAGAGCACTGACACCAGCACCAAGATAGAGAGCACTGACACCAGCACAGTGATAGAGAGTACTGACACCAGAACTGTGATATAGAGCACTGACTCCAGCACCGTGATATAGAGCACTGACACCAGCACCGTGATAGAGAGCACTGACACCAGCATCGAGATAGAGAGCACTGACACCAGCACCGTGATATAGAGCACTGACACCAGCACCGAGATAGAAAGCACTGACACCAGCTCCATGATATAGAGCACTGACACCAGCACCGTAATATAGAGCACTGACACCAGCACCGTGATAGAGTGCACTGACACCAGCACTGTGATAGAGTGCACTGACACCAGCACCGTGATATAGAGCACTGGCACCAGCACCATGATAGAGAGCACTGACACCAGCACCGTGATAGAGTGCACAGACACCAGCACCATGATAGAGTGCACTGACACTAGCACTGTGATATAGAGCACTGAAACCAGCACTTTGATATAGAGCACTGACACCAGCACTGTGATATAGAGCACTGACACCAGTACCGAGATAGAAAGCACTGACACCAGCACCGAGATAGAGAGCACTGACACCAGCACCAGCACCGAGATAGAGAGAGAGCACTGACACCAGCACCGTGATAGAGAGCACTGACACCAGCACCGTGATATAGAGCACTGACACCAGCACCGTGATAGAGTGCACAGACACCAGCACCGTGGTAGAGAGCACTGACACCAGCACCAAGATAGAAAGCACTGAAACCAGCACCAAGATATAGAGCACTGAGACCAGCACTGTGATATAGAGCACTGACACCAGTACCGAGATAGAAAGCACTGACACCAGAACCGTGATAGAGTGCACTGACACCAGCACTGTGATAGAGTGCACTGACACCAGCACCGTGATATAGAGCACTGGCACCAGCACCATGATAGAGAGCACTGACACCAGCACCGTGATAGAGTGCACAGACACCAGCACCGTGATATAGAGCACAGACACCAGCACCGTGATATAGAGCACAGACACCAGCACCGTGATAGAGTGCACAGACACCAGCACCATGATAGAGTGCACTGACACTAGCACTGTGATATAGAGCACTGAAACCAGCACTTTGATATAGAGCACTGACATCAGCACTGTGATATAGAGCACTGACACCAGTACCGAGATAGAAAGCACTGACACCAGCACCGAGATAGAGAGCACTGACACCAGCACCAGCACCGAGATAGAGAGAGAGCACTGACACCAGCACCGTGATAGAGAGCACTGACACCAGCACCGTGATAGAGAGCACTGACACCAGCACCGTGATAGAGAGCACTGACACCAGCACCGTGATATAGAGCACTGACACCAGCACCGTGATAGAGTGCACAGACACCAGCACCGTGGTAGAGAGCACTGACACCAGCACCAAGATAGAAAGCACTTTCATCAACTCCGTGATATACAGCACTGACACCAGCACCGTGATAGAGTGCACAGACACCATCACCGTGATAGAGAGCACTGACACCAGCACCAAGATAGAAAGCACTGACACCAGCTCCATGATATACAGCACTGACACCAGCACCGTGATATAGAGCACTCACATTAGGACTGTGATAGAGTGCACTGACACCAGCACCATGATATAGAGCACTAACACCAGCACCATGATATAGAACACAGACACCAGCACCGTGATAGAGAGCACTGACACCAGCACTGTGATATAGAGCACTGACACCAGCACCGAGATAGAGAGCACTGACACCAGCACTGTGATAGAGAGTACTGACACCAGCACTGTGATATAGAGCACTGACTCCAGCACCGTGATATAGAGCACTGACACCAGCACCGTGATAGAGTGCACTGACACCAGCACCGTGATATAGAGCACTGACACCATCACCGTGATAGAGAGCAATGACATCAGCACTGTGATATAGAGCACTGACACCAGCACCGAGATAGAGAGCACTGACACCAGCACCGTGATAGAGTGCACTGACACCAGCACCGTGATATAGAGCACTGACACCAGCTCCGTGATAGAGTGCACTGACACCAGCACCGTGATATAGAGCACTGACACCAGCACCTTGATAGAGTGCCCTGACACCAGCACCATGATATAGAGCACTGACACCAGCACCGTGATAGAGAGCACTGACACCAGCACAGAGATAGAGAGCACTGACAGCAGCACTGATAACAGCAACTCACTGCTGGGCCCCAAAAATATGACACCGCTCAACCTCTTCAAACAGGAGGGTACGGGCACATAGTACGATGTGCTTGTTTTGTACAAGGAAATGAGTCAAAGGTAGAAAAAAGGTCTGTGTACTTGATTAAATAGATTGTTTATAGAGATACAGTATACATGGTCTACTGGTCACATGTGTTGAATTCCTCCGAGATCCATGCCTCATTCATTTTTAGAAATGTGAGGTAGTCAACATTGTCGTGAGCTAGGCGAGTGCGCTTATCGGTCACAATCTCCCCTGCTGTGCTGAACGTCCTTTCGGACAGGGCACTGGATGAGGGGCAAGCCAACAGTTCCATTGCAAATTGGGCAAGCTCTGGCCAGACGTCAAGCCTGCACACCCAGTAGTCCAGGGGTTCATCACTCCTCAGAGCATCCACATCGGCCGTTAACCCGATGTAGTCGGACACCTGTCAGTCTAGGCGTTCCCTGATGCTGGATCCGGATGAGACCTGTCGATGGGTCGGCTGAAAGAATGACCTCATATCAGAAGTCATCAACACATCTTCAAACCACCCTCTTCTTGCAGGCGCTGTTGGATTGGTACCCGCAACTCTTCCTCTGGGAGTGGGAATTCCTCTTCTGCCAGAATGCAGCATTTCTCGAAGCAAGGCCTGGAAGTGATCCATTCTGACAGCCCTCTGTGACGGTGGTAACATTTCCACCATTTTGTGTTTGTACCGGGGGTCTAAGTACTTTGCCACCCAGTACTGGTCCTTGACCCTTATGCTTTTTATACGGGGGTCCCTGTTAAAACACTGGAGCATGAAGGCCCCCATTTGCTCTAAACTGGAAGCGGTGTGGTGGCCTGCCTCCTGCTCATCATCCAGGATAATATCATCCTCCTCGTTCTCCTCTCCCCATCCACGCACAACAACAGGGATCCCAGAAAGGTTTAAAGCACGCTCTTCTTGCTCCTCCTCATCTGCCCCGGTGCCATCCTCCCCTGACTCCTCTTGTGCTGACGCAGTGAAAAAAAACCAAGCTCCCCAGAACCTGTTCTGCCACAGAGTAATTTTGGCCTGCTTCAATGCACTAAGCAGATTGGCACCATTGTCACACATCACTTTACCAACTGTCAAATTGAGCGGGGTTAGCCACTAATCTGCTTGTGAACGCAAAGCTGAAAGGAGTGCAGGGCCAGTGTGGCTCTTGGCTTCCAGGCACAACAGACACAGCACAGCATGGCAACGTCTCACCGGCACGTCGAATAGGTTCTGGGGAGCTTGGGTGGCGCAGCGGAAGAGACGCTAGCAGTGGAAAAGGAGGAGTCAGCCGAGGAGGAGAGGGAGGAGGATGGAGTAGGAGGAGGAGAAGAAGAGGCAGACCTGCATGCAATCTGTGGCGGTAAAACCAAATCTACACGGGTGCCACGGGTTACATGCTTGACAGCCATCAGAAGGTTCACCCAGTGGGCAGTAAAAGTTATATACCTTCCCTGCCCATGTTTGCTACACCACGTGTCTGTGGTCAGATGTATCTTGGCACTGACACTGTGTGCCAGAGATACATTCACTTGCCGCCGAACATGGCCATATAGCTCTGGGATGCCCTTCTGTGAGAAATACTTCCTTCCTGGGACCTTCCATTGCGGTGTTCCAATGGCCACAAATTTTCAAAAGGCCTCCGAGTCCACCAGTTTATATGGCAGTAGTTGACGGACTATCGGTTCTGACAAGCCAGCCGTCAACCATTGGGCAAGAGGGTTATAAGGCGTCATCATTTTTTTACGCTCGAACATTTGGTCCATGGAAGCCTGCCTTTTTCCCGGAAAAACGTGAGGATGGCATGATGGAAGGTGGAGTGGAGGACAATTGTGAGGAGAGAGGAGAAGTAGAAGACGAGGCTGGACGGTGAGGGCCTGGAGTGTGGTTTTGTGTGTTCCGTTGCTCCCACTGGGCTCGGTGATGGCAGCTCATGTGCCTTCTTAAGGAGGTCATCCCTAGGTGAGTGTTGGGCTTATCACGACTTATGCGTTGACTGCAAAGATGCAGATGGCAACACTATTGTAAGCAGCGGACACGTTAAAAAAAGCCCACACTGCGGAGCCATGTGCCGGCGTCCTGGGAGCGCCAGATGTGACCATTGGTGATTGATGCCACGCTCCTGATACATTAGCAATCTGCTTTGTCCCTCCTGTGCAATCTAAGTTCCGCCTGCTTCTCCTCCCTATCTGCTGGTCCATATCCCCCTCTGAACTCCCCTCCTCTTCCTCTCTTGTGGGGACCCACGTGACATCACCAGACACATAATCATCGACGTCACCTTCCCCACCACTTTAATTAGAGATCTCGGAGTAGGCAGCAACAACCTCCTCCTTGGGCTGATCTGGGTACTGTCATCAGACTGCTAAGTGGCGGTTGTTGCTACCTCCTCTTCCTGATCCAATGCCAATGAGTGGCTGCGCATCGGAAATGTCTTGATATAGATCGGAAAATAATTCCTGTGACTCGAGCGCAAGGTATATGGTGGTGGTGGTGTTGGTGGTAGTGTCTTTGGGGGTGCACACAGCAGAGAGTGAAGAGGGTGCAGATCGAGAGGATGAGGAGGGTGCAGAAGAGTAAGGCTGAGTGAGCCACTCAACCAAGTCTGGTGCGTCCTTTGACGTAATCGCACGCACCTTCTGCAATTTGCCACTTTGGCTCAAGTCTGTTGCTCCTGCCCTACCCCTACCACCCCTGCGGAAGGGCCTGCCTCTTCCTCTGCCTGTCATTTTTTAAATGACCCTGTGACAAAAGTCTCTAGAGAAGTGCAGTATGTATGTGGAAGAAGGTATATAACACCCCGCTTCAAACTGTCGTTTTTTGGGGGCCACTGATCTATCACACCAGTTATAATACTTTTTTTATTGTGTTTGTCACTCTTTGTAGTACCGCTGCAGAACCACTCAGCAGTCACAATGCTGCACAGTGGAAATGCACTATACTATGCTTTCTATACGTGCAAGTATTTTATACGTGTATTACACACCTATATACTGCACACCAAGGACCTTTGTGGACCTAGTAGCTAGTGATTTGCAGACTGTCCCTCAGTCCCTACACTGATAAAAGACAGCTGCAGAATAGGGCAGCAATCAGCAGCACAGCAGTCAGCAGCAGTGCACCACAACCCTATATATTGTACACCTATACCAGTCCTTAAAAGGACCTTTGTGGACCTAGTAGCTAGTGATTTGCAGACTGTCCCTCAGTCCCTACACTGACAAAAGACTGCTGCAGAAATGAGCAGTAATCTGCAGCACAGCCCTGCACCACAACCCTATATATTGTAGACTTATACCAGTCCTTAAAAGGACCTTTGTGTCCCTACACTGATAAAAGACTGATGCAGAATAGGGCAGCAGTCAGCAGCAGTGCACCAGCACCCTATATACTGTACACCTATACTAGTCCTTAAAAGGACCTTTGTGGACCTAGTAGTAATAGCTAGCTAGTGATTAAACTGACTGTCCCTGCTCCACACAGCGTCCTGTCCCTACACTGACAAAAGACAGGCTGCTGCAATCACCAGCACAGCAGTGCACTGAACCCTATATACTGTACTACACCTATACCAATCCTTAAAAGGACTTTTGTGGACCTATTAGCTAATGATTTGTATCACTACAGTCTCTCCCTGCTCCACAAAGAGTCCTGTCCCTACACTGACATAAGACAGAATGTAAAATGGCCGCCAGATCAGGTCTATTTATAAGGTAGGGGGAATGTCCAATTGTCCATGTGCTAAAATGTCTCAATTGGCTGTCCTGTACCCCATGATGGATGTGTCATCATGGGTCAAAGTTCTTTCACACTGTAAACACATATGTCCGCCGGGCAAACAGCGGCAATAGTCCGCCGATTTGGCGAATCGCGATCACGCAAAATTTGCTCATTAGGGTATATAAATGGTCTATAAATCATTGCAAGCAATTAAAATTGTTTAAAATATTTTTTTCATGGTTTTTCATCACTTACCATAATTTTTTTGATTTTTAATGTAAAAAAAATAGGTCACCTTTAAAAACGCTTATAAACGAAAATGTGGATAAACGCGGTACCGTCATTTTGCCACATTTAGCTGCGTTTGGTGTCTTAAACGTGGAAAACTTTTGCGTGTGAACCCATTTTTTTGTTTCTGAAAAAGGAGGTTAAACTCAACTGCCTAAAAACGCCAAAAAACGAGACTGTGCACTTGGACACATAGGATAACATTGAATGAGTTCAGGGGCAGTTTAAAAAAGTGTCCAACTGCCTCTGAATACGTGTTCAACAGCGTCTTGTGTGCATGGGGCCTTATGTGTATTGTTGACAATTTAATATAGCTGCGAGTACATTTAAATTACTTTTTTTTCCTTTAGAAATGTCATTTTGCTCTCGGGCTAGTCTAAACATGGGAAATATGCGCCACTTTACAGGCATACTATAGACACACCCCCCAGGTACGAAATTTAAAGAAATATTTCACTTTTATTGTTTCCCTTCAAGCATTATTAAAATCACTGCTCCCGAAAAAACGTTAGTTTTTAAAACTTTTTTCTGCATTGATACATGTCCCCTGGGGCAGGACCCGGGTCCCCAAACACTTTTTATGACAATAACTTGCATATAAGCCTTTAGAATTAGCACTTTTGATTATTCATGTTCGTGTCCCACAGACTTAAATGGTGTTTGCATGTTCAAACTAATTTTTTGTCTGTTTGCATGTTCTACTGCGAACCGAACCGGGGGCTGTTCGGCTCATCTCTATCTATAAATCTATAGTAACTGACCAACTCCTCTGATCTATCTGTAAATACAACTTCTGACAGCAGTGGGCCAAAAATAAATTGGCCACACTGGGAGCAAAGCGAGCTCCCATAGCTACTCCGGTCTTCTGTAGATAGTATTTACAACCATACCAGAAGTAGTTGTGTACTATTTCAAATTCTAGACATTGCAAAAGATACTAGCGTATCTTTTCAAAAACAGGGGGAATCATCAATAACAATGTGTTCTAGGCTCTGCAGTAAATGCTTGGTATTCTTCAAATAAGCTGGAATGGTAGTAAATAATGGCTGTAAAAAGAACTGGTACTGGCCAAGTCTGGAGGTGAGAGAATCCACCCCATTAACAATAGGCCTCCCAGGAGGTCTCTGACAATCCTTATGGATTATGGGAAGGAAGTATATAACTGGATTGCGACAAGATGAGGGGTTTAAATATTCAGCTTCCTTCTGGCTGAAAATATTTTTCTTTACTCCCTTATTTATAAACACTAAAAGTTCATCTCTATATATTTTAACCGGATTGGAAAGCAGTAATAAGTATGTATGGGTATCTCCTAATAACCTTTCCATTCCTTCTTTATAATAGGCTCGAGACATTAAAACAATACCCCCCCCCCTTGTCTGCTGGTCTTATGACTACCTCTTTGTTTTCTTCCAAAGAGCAAATCCCTTTCTTAATGTATTCTGGATCATGCCCTTTTCTGATTTTCAACTGTTTCAAGTCACAGTTAAATTTTTTAATACTTTGGTAAATTTATTATCTATAGCTGGCGGATTAAATTCCGATCGATTATGTAATACGGTGTCAGATATATTATTTTTACTAATCCTGCCTGCAGAGTTAGGTAAAAAATATTTGTTGATGTTTAACTTCCTCATGTACTTTTGTATATTGATATAAGTTATACATTTATTGAGATTCTTGGTGGGGGCAAACTTAAGTCCCTTCTCAAGTAACTTAATCACATTACTATTAAGGGGAATCCCACTCAGACTGAAAATCCCTTCACCTACTGGTATTTTCTTTTTTTGAAATTTCTTTCCTGTTCTCCTACCCCTCCGCCTTTTATTTCTGCTTCATATGTATTTCCATTTTGTGTTTCCCCATGTGTCCCCCTCCTTGGGGTGCTCCCCTGTCTTAAAAAAATCATCCCTCTCTGCTTCATCTACATATCCATCTAATGGTTCATATCTATTATACCATCCTGAATTTTGTGGAGGTCCGTAATATCCTTCTTAAGATCTATCATAACTTTGTTGGGGTCTAATGTACTCTTGGGGTAATCTATAATTGGGTTGTGCGGGATAATGTGGAGTTGAGGTAGCATACCACTGTTGTCCCATTCTAAATGGATGTCTCTCATTAAACCCCCCTCTATTAAATCCTCTCCTCTGGAAACCATTATCATGAAAAGAGAGCATGGAGGAAGAGGAGAGCCACAGGGTCACTGAGCGGTATAGCACGCTGTTACAGGAAATTGCCTCCACTCTGTTCGCCATCACACACAGCCTCACCTCCTCCTAACCCCATGCCTGTGATAGACTGAATGCGGGTCCAATGCTGGGATGTGTTCTGTCTATCACAGGCACGGGGTCAGGAGGAGGCAGGGCTGTGTGTGATGGTGAGCAGAGCGGAGGCAATTTCATGTAAGCTGTAACAGCATGCTATTCGCGCTCTGTGATCCCGTGGCTCTCCTCTTCCTCTAGTCATGATCTTGCCACCCTCTCTCTTCCTAAGTCCTGGCAAGGCTGCAATGTTGGGCACAGTAAGTCTGCAATGAGGGCAAGGTGAGGCTTCAATGTTGGCCAGTGAGGCTGCAAGGGGCATAGTGAGGCTGCAAGGGGCATAGTGAGGCTGCAATGGGAGCCTGGTGATGCTGCAATGTTGGCACAGTGAGGATGCAAGGGTCACAGTGAGGCTGCCATGGGGGCAAGGTGAGGCTGCCATGGGGGCAAGGTGAGGCTGCAATAGGGGCACGGTGAGGCTGCAATGTTGGGCACGGTGAGGCTGCAATGTTGGGCATGGTGAGGCTGCAATGTTGGGCACGGTGAGGCTGCAATGGGGGCACGGTGAGGCTCAAAAATGGGGGCACAGTGAGGCTGCAATGGTGGGCACAGTGGGGCTGCAATGGGGGCACAGTGAGGCTGCAATGTGTATCACAGTGAGGCTGCAATGTGGGGCACGGTGAGGTAGCAATGTTGGTCACAGTGAGGCTGCAATGGGGGCACAGTGAGGCTGCAATGGGGGCACGGTAAGGCTGCAATGGAAGCACGTGAGGCTGCAATGGATGGTACATGAGGCTGCAATGATGGGCACGGTAAGGCTGCAATGGATGCATGTGAGGCTGCAATGGGAGCACGTGAGGCTGCAATGGGGGTACATGAGGCTGCAATGATGGGCATGGTGAGGCTGCAATGATGAGCACAGGTCACGCTGCAATGATGGGCACAGGTCACGCTGGAATGATGGGCACACGTCATGCTGCATTGATGGGCACAGGTGAGCCTGCATTGATGGGCACAGGTGAATGTGCATTGATGGGCACAGGTGAACCTGCATTGATGGGCACTGGTGAGGCTGTGCTGAGTGGAACTGATAAAGTTGTTAATATTTATTTTTGTAACTTATTTCTGCATAAAACATTTAAGTGTAATTTCATTAGCTAATTAATGAGGGCGTGATTAGGGGCAGAATTATGGGCGGGGCAGGGTAGGGGTTGGGCGGGTCAACTGGTGGGGAGTAATCCTTGAGGCCTGCCTAGTAGCTCAGGACTTGAAATTTTGAGCCCTGCGTACATAATTGTATTGCAAATGCTGGAGTATATTAACTACATTGTTATTACAGTACATGCGCATGGGCGTCCGCAGAACTTTTTCCAAGGAGGGGCATCATTTTAAGGCCACTCATGCTCCGCCCCTTTTCGACAATCTCATGAAAATCTTTCCACTGGTAATACATATGTGTTATATAACAGATAATTCATCTTCACTTTGTATTGGAAGTTACTCTGGCGGCTGTGTTCCAGACCCATATAGCCTAGAGAATGTACATCTTTTTACATTGCAATACATCTGTTGTGGTCATATATTGATCTCATACTGTCACTGTATTGGCTGTTTTCATAAAGATAAAAATATGGCCACAACAGATGTATTGCAATGCAAAAAGATGTACATTCTCTAGGCTATATGGGCATGGTACGCCGCCACCTGAGTAACCTTGCGGACGCCCATGCTTTCAAAAACCAGCCCTGGAAAAAATTTCATACCAGCCCAACAGCATTATTATACCAGCCCAACAGCATTATTATACCAGCCCAACAGCATAACGTCATTATTTTCTTGTCCATGAAAGGGAAAACCATACATTTTACCAGTTAATAGTGGTAAGTGATCAATCATCAAGGGGGACCCCAGGAACTCAGAACGTGGAGGGGGACCACCTTCTGCAGAAAGAATACTCGAAGGTAAGGGGGGTGGGTTACTAATATAAGGAGGAAACCCTTTATATCAGTGCCCCTTACATTATCGTATTCACTCCCCCCTTACATCACTGACCCCCCCCCCCCCCCGACTGGCCTAGCGGTGCTTTCACTGACCTCCTCTCAGGTGCACTGTGCAGGGCTCAGTCAGTCGGCTCCAGCTTGGTGGCTCTGGTTTTATCCTATAGTCTCCTGTCCACAGTCCACACAAGTCTGACTTCTCCCATGACCCCCATCCTGGCGGTGCTCCCACTCTTGACTCCTCTCTAGACTCCCTCAGAGACTGCAGACATGCTACAGGAGATGGTCAGAGACTGCAAACTTGATGCAAGAGCTCAATGCAGCCTCACCAGTGCCCATCAAATGCAGCCTCACTGTGCCCACCAATGCAGCCTCACTGTGCCCACCAATGCAGCCTCACTGTGTCCACCAATGCGGCCTCACTGTGCCCATCAAATGCAGCCTCACTGTGTCCATCAAATGCAGCTTTACTGTGCCGTGAATGCAGCCTCACTGTGTCCATCATTGCAGCCCCTCCTGTGCCCCATGTCCCAGTCTGCAGTCCCTGTCTATGGGAAGGTGTGTTGTTGATGCTTGGTACGGTACCTTGCATGCCAGCAGGATATCCATGATGGAGAGCAGCAGGCAGGGTCTGTTCTTGTTTTGGATGGGGACTGTGCTCCTTCCAGAGGATCTGTCTGCTGTGAGATGGAGTGGTCCCTGGGCACCTGCACCTTCAGCTGTCCTCATTTTCCAGCCCCAGTCAGCCTGTCCTCTGGTCCTGGGGAAGTGGAGAGCACTGGGTGGGAGTTGGAGAGAAGGGGGAGCAAAGAGTACTGGTTGGAGAACACATGCGTGGGGGCAAAGAGCGAGGGGGAGTGGAGATCACAGGGGTGGGGAGCAGAGAGTGCTGGGGGGGAACTTGAGAGCACTGGGGGGGCCAATAAGAACAGGGGTAGAGAGCACAGTAGGCTGAGAGCACTGGGGGGGTAAAAGTGTGGGGTGGTGAAGAGCACTGGGGGGGGGGGAAACAGGGGTGGAGAGCACGGGGGCTGGAGAGTACTGGGGGGGGTACAAAGAGCAGGCGGGAGTGGAGAGCAATGGGGGGGAGCTTGAGAGTACCAGTGGGGACCATAAAGAACAGGGGTGGAAAGCACGGGGGACTGGAGAGCACTATGGTGGGTGGAGAGCACTGGTAGGGTTGGAGAGCACATGGGTGGGGCAAAATGCAGGGGGAGTGGAGAGTACAGGGGTGGGGAGTGGAGAGTGCTTGGGGGAGCCAAAAAGAACAGGGGTGGAGAGCACGGAGGGTAGAGAGCACTGGGGGGGGCTGGAGAACACCAGGGGGGCAGAAAGAACAGGGGTGGGGAGAATGGGGGGCTGGAGAGCACTGGGGTGGGGGCTGGAGAGTGATGGGGAGAGCTGAAGAGCACTGGGGGGAAAAAGAACAGGGGGGAGATCACTGGGGGGAGTGGAGAGCACTGAGTGGAGAGCACTGGGGGGGGGAAAGAACAGGGGGAGAGCACTGGGGGGAGTGGAGAGCACTGGGCGGAGAGCACTGGGGGGGGGAAAGAACAGGGGGAGAGCACTGGGGGGAAGAGAGCACTGGGGGGGAAGAGAGCACTGGGGGAGAGCAGTGGGGGAGAGCAGTGGGGGGAGAACAGGGAGGAGAGCACTGGAGAGCACTGGGGGGGGGGAAAGAACAGGGGGGAGAGCACTGGGAGGAGAACAGGGGGAGAGCACAGAGGGGAGAGGACTGGGGGGAGTGGAGAGCACTTTGGGGGGGAACGAGGGGAGCACTGGGCGGAGTGGAGAGCACTGGGGGGAACAGGGGGGGGAGAGCACTGGAGGGGGGACAGGGGGGGAGAGCACTGGGATGGTGGCTAGAGAAGGATGGGGAGAGCTGGAGAGCAGGGGGGTAGCAAGAACAGGGGAGGAGAAAACTGTGGGGGGGCAGGAGAGTGTGGTGGAGGAGAGTACTGGGGGGGACAAGGGGGAGAGCACTGGGGGAAGTGGAGAGCACTGTGGGGGGGGGCACTGGGGGGTGAACGGGGGGAGTGGAGAGCACTGGGATGGTGGCTAGAGAAGGAGGGGGAGAGCAGGGGGGGCAGCAAGAACAGGGGAAGAGAGAACTGGGGGGGGGGGCAGGAGAGTGTGGTGGTGGAGGAGAGCACTGGGGGGGGCAGGAGAGTGTGGTGGTGGAGGAGAGCACTGGGGGGCAGGAGAGTGCATGAACTCTCTTATATAGTGACAATGGGGCGGTGTCACATGGTATATGTCACATGGGTTGGTCACATGGTGACCCCGCCCCCTTACGATGTCATAGTCCCCATGTGACATCAACCCATGTGACCAACCCATGTGACATATACCATGTGACACCGCCCCATTGTCACTATATAAGTGGCCGCACAGCGCGGCTCTGGCATTCCGGCCGGAGAGAGCGACGTGTCAACATCTCCTGGAGAAGAAGAAGAAGAAGAACAAGAAGAAGAACGGAAGGCGACCGGAAGGCGACAGCGGCGACAGAAGACCGGGCCACCGCCTGTAAAAGAGCTAGAAGAAGGCGCGGTGGCCCGGCAGAAGAACCGAAGAGGGGGACAAGACCCCCGAAGTCGGGAGAAGAGGCCGGCGGCAGGGAGGAAGAAAGCCGGACTCCTCCGCTAGCAAAAGAGCTACAAGAAGATAGCGGAGGAGTCCGGCGAGAAGACCCCCGAAGACGGAAGACCCCCGGAGCTGTGCAATAAAATATTTTATCTCGTGTGTTGTGTTTTTTTTTTTGGGTACTTTTATTTTACAGGTGAATGGGTAGGGGTACATTGTACCCCATACTCATTCACATAGGGTGGGGGGCCGGTATCCGGGGGCCCCCTTATTAAAGGGGGCTCCCGGATTCCGATAAGCCCCCCACCCGCAGACCCCGACAACCAACGGCCAGGGTTGTCGGGAAGAGGCCCTTGTCCTCATCAACATGGGGACAAGGTGCTTTGGGGTGGGGGGGCCGCGCGGCCCCCCCTTCCCCAAGGCACCCCCCATGTTGAGTGCACGCGGCCTGGTACGGCTCGGGAGGGTGGGCTCGCTCGCCCCCCTTTCCTGGCCGGCCGGGTAGCGTGCTCGGACAAGGGTCTGTTGTGGACTTTGGGGGGACCCCCACGCCGTTTTTTTTCGGCGTTGGGGTTCCCCTTTAAGTCCATACCAGGCGGCGGGGCCCGCGACGTCTCCTTCGCGGGCCCCGCCTACCTGCACACGCGCTCCAAATGAGCAGACTTTCCTCCGAGCGGGAACAGTTTGCTCATTTCTAAAGTGGCCTACACACGGGCGGACTGTCCTCTCAAACCAAGTTTCAGCGGACAGTTTTTCGGAATTTCCGAAAAACTTTGTTCGTCAAACTGTCTGCTGAAACTGTCCGCTGAAGCCTCACACACGAGCGGACTGTCTGCTGAAACACTGTTCAGCGGACAAAGTTGAGCGAACAGTCCGCCCGTGTGTACGCGGCCTCAGGGCTTCCTTCCTCTCCTGCATTGACGCTTTGATTTACAGTAAGGAATTCAGACTGCACTTGCCTACAGTTTAATATATATACCACACAATTTCTGGTGCAAGTGGATTTAAGGATAGACAATAAAGAAAATCATAGTGCATTCTGTAATGCATTTTTTATTGCTGCTCAAGATTAAAAACACTGACATAATGACAGAATCCAGTTGCGTAAATGCCATGTGTAGTATAGAAATAAGAACCTCCTGGAGGGTGTGGCCAAGCGGCGGACCGAGATGGCTGCTTGATCGCGCATCTCTGTTCCACAACAGGACATAGCAAAAAGGGGAAATAACGAGCGGTAGAACTGGACCGCTGTATACTTGGTAACTCTGCTCCACACTAATGCTGGGTGGCTCGCAGCATTGGCGGTCACGGGTGACACATACCCCAGCATATAGCACAGACACTCCAGAACAGACAGGCAGTGATAGTATGAGAGAGACCCACCTCACTCTGTGCCGTCTCACAGAGTTCTTTCCCCCTGTTTCTTCCTCACAGGCACTCCAAGATGGCGCAGAGACACAGAGCCGCCGACACAAGGCACTTCACTCATCACAAACCAGGGAATGGAAGAAACAGAGCCTGATGCACTAGCTATGGACTCCTTTCCCTCACAGTTCTCTGACAGAGATAAGCAACCTCCACCTACACCAAATTAGTCCCCTGATAGGGCCCTTCACTATAAAAAAAACAACTGTGTTCTCCTCCCCCATGACCCCATTTTGAGGAAGACGCTTAGGATTCACTAGCAGCTCTGCATATGTGTGATCAGCCTGCATCTGAGCATATACTAAAGCTCATGCTGCTCTCTCTCCACAAAGAAATCCAAAGGGAACTCCTCTCCTCTATCTCTCAACTTAATATGCGAGTGGCTCACATTGAGGAACGTGCTGACATAGCCGAGAGACAGATTTCTGACAACACTAAAGCATATAATGATATGGTTTCTGCATTCGAGCAACAATCACAAGAGCTCTGAAACGTGCAAGTTAAATTGGCGGACCTTGAGGATAGTTCCTGCCGTAACAACCTAACAGTTTGCGGTACACCTGAGAGCATTAAACTGGCTGACCTAAATACATACCTACAGCATCTTTTTCTAAAACTGCTCCCACATCTCACCATACCTGATCTCACAATTGACCAAGCCCACAGGCTTCCTAAGCCAATCTACCTACCCAAAGATGTACCTTGGGATGTACTGGCATGTATCCATGTTTATCACATCAAGGATCAGATCCTCAGAGCAGCCAGAACTACTCTGTCCCTCCTAGCTCCCTACACAGGGAAATCCCTGTATGTCGAAATATCTGCAGCCACTGCTCGATGCAGGAAAGAATCAGCCCCAGTTACCTTTGTCCTCCGGGACCGCAACATCCCCTATAAGTGGGGTTTCCTGGCTAAGCTCATAGTAATCCATCAAGATCACTCCACCACATTCACCTCCCCTAAAGATGGCATAAAAAGCTTTCTCAACTGGGGCCTCATAAATGCTCCGCCACTCTCCTCTTCACGCAACCTGTCCTCCCAGTGACTCTCGGAGCTATGATCTACCAAACAACATAGGTACATCATAATGTATTCTCTTTGTCTTGCTGATCAGTAGCTCTGTACACCAGGATTAATGTAAGGCTGACCACAGGTCAGCCTGTGTTTGTAGGAGGTGTCAGGCTACATAAAGCCTGCCCTCCTCTGCCTCCTCCTCTCGTGGACGCTGGCTCTTGTGTCGGCTCGTCCGGCTCCATGAGAAGACATCTGCTTGTTTCTCCCTCTCCTGGCGTGCTGCCAGGGGAGGGGGAGGTTTCGTCTGCTAGGTGGCTCCGGTCTCTTTGAGGGAGCCGCTTCTCCCGCCCGCCTCCTTCTCCCGGTGTTCTGCCGGGGGGAGGGGGGACGCATTAGCCTGCATGAATGATAAACTGGTAAAATAAGAGCCTAAACTATGATGGCTCAGTGGTTTAAACCATGTTCAGGGGCTGTTGTTGCATATCTGCCCCTATCTGCTTGATGTTTACGGGTTGTTCCTCAAGGAGATTGGTGAGGGTAGGACTGGTGGGTCCCCCCCTGAGCTCCACGTGGTGGGTCTCCCCCCCTCCTGAGCTCCACGTGGTGGGTCTCCCCCCTCCTGAGCTCCACGTGGTGGGTATCCCCCCTCCTGAGCTCCACGTGGTGGGTCCCTCCTCCTGAGCTCCACGTGGTGGGTCTCCCCTCCTCCTGAGCTCCACGTGTTGGGTCTCCCCCCTCCTCCTGAGCTCCACGTGGTGGCTCTCCCCCCTCCTGAGCTCCACGTGGCGGGTCTCCCCCCGCCTGAGCTCCACGTGGCGTGCCTCCCCCCGCCTGAGCTCCACGTGGCGTGCCTCCCCGCCTGAGCTCCACGTGGCGTGCCTCCCCCCGCCTGAGCTCCACATGGCGTGCCTTCCCCCGCCTGAGCTCCACGTGCAAAGTGCAATTTACGTTCTTCTGCAATTTACGTTCTTGTGCAATTGATGTTCTCGTGCTATTCGTGCTCTCGTGCTATTTACGGTTTTCTCATGCAATTACGGTCTCGTGCAATTACGGTCTCGTGCAATTACGTTCTCATGCAATTCACGTTCTCACGCAATTATGTGCTCATTCGATTTACATTCTCATGCGATTTACATTTTCATGCAATTATGTTCTCATTTGATTTTACGTTCTCATGCATTTACGTTCTCATGCATTGCAAGGCGGCACAGTGGTGTAGTGGTTAACACTCTCACCTAGCAGTAAATAGTGTCGCTGCTTCGAATCCCAACCACGACACTACCTGCATGGAGTTTGCATGTTCTCCCTGTGCCTGTGTGGGTTTCCTCCCACACTCCAAAGACATGCAGGTAGGTTAATTGGCTTCTGTCCAAAATTGGCCCTGGTATATGAATGGGGACCTTAGATCGTGGGATCCTTGAGAGTAGGGACCGATGTGAGTGTGCGAGGTACAGGGATAGGGACAATTGTAGACACTCATTCAGGTTGAACTGGATGGACTGGTGTCTTTATTCAACCTTAGTAACTATGTAACTATGTAACTATGTAACTATTTGCATTCTTGTGCAGTTGCGTTCTTGTGCAGTTATGTTCTCATGCAGTTATGTTCTCGTTCGGTTTACGTTCTCATGCAATTATGTTCTCATTCGATTTGACGTTCTCATGCATTATGTTTTCACGCACGTTTCTTACGCGGTTTTTACAGTTTCACATGCAATTGCCGTTTCTCTTGCAATACACAGGTTATGCAATTCACGGTTTTCATGCAGTTGACGTTTCATGAAATTTACGGTTCTTGCGCAATTTTGTTTTGCATGCGATTTGGGTCTCTCATGTGATTTACTTTTCTCATGAAGTTGGCGTTTCTCATGCAATTGACAGTTTTCCATGCAATTTTTACGATTTCTCATACAGATTGCGTTTCTCGTGCATTTTGCGTTTCGCAGGCAATTGAAGTTTTTAAACAATTTACAGTTCTTACGCAATTATGGTTCTCATGAATTTATGTTTCTCAGGCATTTTACGTTTCTCTTGCGATTTACGTATTAAGTGTAATGTACGTGTCTGTTGCAATTTACGCGTCTCATGCAACTTCTTGCGTTTCCCATGTTTCTGACATTTCCTCATGTTTTTCTAGCGTTTTCTGACGTATTCCCATGTTTCTGACATTTGCCCATGTTTCCTTCTGTGTTTCCTTGCGTGTTTCCCGTGTTTCCTTACGTGTTTCCCGTGTTTCCTTACGTATTCCCATGTGCCACACATTTCATGTCTTATGCCTTTCATGTCATTGCCCTCGTGTAATTTTATGGTTCTCGGGTATTTTCCGTTCCTCATGCAATTTACGTGTATTTCTTTTGCTTTTCTGTTTCTTTTTTTTGGCCTCTTCCAGCTCGTATCAGCCCACAGCACTTTCAGGTCGGATCGAGTTGAGTCTCACCATTTCAGGTTGGTTAACCCATCAGGTTGTTTTATTTTCGGCACTTCCGATTGAAGCCTTCCTCAGGGGATCCAGCAGAGTTGTCCCAATACGGTGCTCAGCCGACTTCCCATTGTGGGTCTTATTTACGTTACATATCTGTTATACTCTCAGGTCTCCTTGTGCATTGGTTACCGGCCTGGTGCTCAAGGCAGGGCTATAGCTGTTTTGTGGTTCCTAGGGCCAGGGGGAGTGGTGCTTCTGGCCCAGGGCCTTGCTTACTTTAGCCGATCAACTGATTTGCACCCCGGCTTTCTGTTACATCTGTATGTTCGTGAGTTTCAGCTTTCGGGGGCGGCTCTGTTATCAGGTTCTTGGAGCCTAGTAAAGTGTGGTGCTCGGATTGGTTTATACCAGCTTGTTGTGTTACATTTGCCAAACCCTAGGATGGTCCTCTGCTGCCTTTTCTAGTGCTCCCCCTTTCTGCAGCTAAGGTCATACTTTCATTGCCACCACCCCAGGTTAGATGTCAATTCACAGTGTAATCTGGTTGTTAAAGCTTTCATCCTACTGTATTTTTTGCCCCCTTTTAGGCATACTGACCACGTGACCCCAGCACACTTCAGGTCGGAGGAGTCAGGCTGTAGGAGGAGTCAGGCTGCTCCTCTGCCTCCTCCTCTCGTGGACGCCGGTTCTCGTGTCCCACCCACCCATTCCTTTTTTCCTTTCATTCATTATATTTCATACTTGGTTATGCTCCCTTTTAGGCATACTGACCACGTGACCCCGGCACACTTCAGGTCTATGTTCTTTGTTGCTCTTTGTTCCTTGCCATGCTATCCACAGATTGACTCCAAGTACAAACCTATTTTCTGTTAAATAACCATATAAATTTCCCTGTGGCAATTAATTGTTACTCTCACTACTTGTCACCTTCATTTTGTATAGGGTGCTACGCAAACCTACAAGTTCTAATACAATAGTAATTGTTGTTACTGTATACATGGTTAAGAAGTTATCATCTATATCTGTATTTCTTTTTGAATTTTCAGCATTTTTTCTTCATTGGGGAAAAACTTGTACATTAATTTGCATCTTTTTGCTCATTATATGTTTATTGGACTTTTGGAGTCTTAGAAGTCCCTCTATACGCTCCTCATGGCCTACACACTATAACCTCAATTAACGTTAATGGCTTAATTCACCTTTCAAATGCAATTTACTATGGAAATAGGCCCTATCTCTACAAATGGACATTCTATGTGTCAAAGAATCACATTTGCCAGTTAGACACCCACCAAGCTGCTCCCACAAACAGTTAATTTCATATTTCTTTGCTAATGCCCCTAAAAAGAAGGCTTGAGTCATGATAGCTGTCAGAGCTTGCCTTGCCTTCAAGCTTGAACACATTGAAATTGATCCTGATGGGCACTATCTGATAGTGTCTGCCACTATTAATGGTGGTTACATCACGATAACCAACGTTTACTCTCCCAACAAGTGTCAGAATCATTTTTGCAAAGATCTCATTCACAAAATACAACCCTTTAGAAGATCCCACCTAATTATCTGTGGAGATTTTAATGACATTGTAGACAGCTCCTTAGACACTTTGAACACCTCTTGAAGACGCTTTTCTGCACTGGCTTCTTTTAAAGACATGGAGATGCCACCACGATGAGGAAAAGGATTATGTCTTTTACTCCAGTGCTCAAAGTACTTACTCAAGAATCGATCTGTTCTTAACTGATTTGGCCACTATGCAAACAACCTTGAACACCAAAATTGGCTTAATGACTTGGTCGGATCACGCACCAATCAGTATGAAAATTTTCACTACCCCACTTTACCATCTGGGAAAATCTGGAGGCTAAATACCTCACTTAATGCTTGATCCCCATACAAAAAGCAGATTGCATCTGAGATTGAGACAATATTTAAAGAAAAAAAAAAAGACTCTGTGGGCAATCCCTATGTTCTCTGGAATGCTCACAAGGCCTTTTTGAGAGGGACGCTGTTAAAAATAAGAGCTCACGAGAAAAAATTACAGAATGCCAAGATCCCCCGAATCCTGCACTAAATTAAATCCCTAGAGCTAACCAACAAATCAAACCCCTCCCAGCAAATCGCTGTTACCGGTAGTTTAAAAACAGTACGTCAGGACCTAGGAGAAACTTTACGCTACAGCTTTGACTTCTACCTCAAATGACTTAAAATGACCTAGTATGCCCAAGCCAACAAACCCGGCTCCTTCTTAGCCAGAAAATACAAACATCAACAGACCAAATCTAAAATCTCATATTTTCTAAGCGACACAGGCAAGAAACTCACTAACCCTAAAGACATTGCAAACCAATTTGCAACCTTCTACTCCAAACTATATTACCTTAACACCTCTGACACCCTTTTGCCCTGTACACATGGTCAGACATTTCGACAACAAAATCCATCAGATTTTTTCTGATGGATTTTGGCCCAAACTTGTCTTGCATACACATGGTCACACAATGTTGTCGGAAAATCCGATCATTCAGAACGTGGTGACGTAGAACACGTACGATGGGACTATAAAGAGGACAGTAGCCAATACCTTTCCTCTCGTAATTTATTCTGAGTATGCGTGGCACTTTGTTCGTCGGAATTGTCAACACATGATCGGAATTTAAATGATCGGATTTTGTTGTTGGAAAAATTTTAGATCCTGCTCTCAAACTTTGTGTGTCAAAAAATTTCCGACGGAAAAAGTCAGATGGAGCCCACACACGATCTGATTTTCTGACAAGATCCGATCGCACATTTTCTGTCGGAAAGTCCGACCATGTGTACAGGGCATAACATCCCTGGACCCTATAGAAATCCAACAATTCTTGCAAAAACTCCAACTACCCACAATATCACAAGACTGGACCAAATATCGAATCCCTTCACACTGAAATACAAACAGCCATCGCTTCCTTTCCTCTCCACAGGGCCCCTGGCCTGTGGAGAGGATGGATATGGAAATTGGTATTACAAGATATACTCCTCCTCAAATACTCCCCATCTATGCAATTCAATCAATCACATGGCCAATGCTGGAACTATCCCTAAAGAATCTTTGGAAGCACTAATAACAACCATCCCCAAACCAGGTAAAACTCCCAACTCCCCACGAATTGGCGACCCATATCCCTCCTTAACACGGACACCAAAATATTTGCAAAAATAATAGCGACTCGACTCTCATCCATCACCACATTGTTGGTGCATAAAGAGCAGGTGGGATTTGTGACTGGCAGATAGGCATCAGATGGCACCAGATGATATATTGATTTGATACAATGGGCATAGCATCATAGAACATATTCTCTGCTTCTTTCTTTGGATGCAGAGAAGGCATTCGACAAGTTCTTTGGCAGTACCTGACAGCTGTATTACACAAATTTGGTTTCAGATGAACATACTCAACTCCATCCTCAGTCTGTATACCAATCCTAGTGCCAGGGTTTGGAACAATGGAATGACATCTGACCCCTTCAGTAACACAAATGGCACCAGATAATATTTGCTTTGGTATGGGAACCTCTTGCCCAAGCCATCTGCGCCTCCCCCTCAATATTGGGCATTTAAATTGGCAACGCAACACACAAAATATGCTGACAACGTAATAATATCTGTGACTAAACCCCTCGAATCATTACCAGCATTACAAAATCTCCTAGATTATTTCAGCTGCATTTCCCTATATAAGATTAATTATAGTAAACCTTCCATGCTTGGCATCTCCCTATTGCAAACGACTAAAGAATTTATCTCGGCTAACAATTTTTTTTCTCATGGGCCCCTAATTCAAATATGAATTACCTTGGTATTCAACTAACCTCTCCTTCCACAAGACTTCTCAATGTAAACCTACAAGCCTTAATGTCTAAACTCTCCCATATATCACAAGGCTTTCAGAAGCCTTTTGCTTCCTGGGCAGGGTGAATGGCTCTAGCAAAAATGTTTATGCTACCACATGTGCTGTATCTATTTAGATCAATACCTGTGCCTATCCTTTCATCTCACATTGCAAAACTCCAAGCCGTATTCAATACTTGCATTTGGAAAAGCAATCGCCCTCGAATTCACCACAAACTACTATGCACACTAGGAATGAGCTGAACACCCCCCCCCCCCCCGGTTCGGTTCGCACCAGAACTTTCGAACGGACCGAAAATTTGTGCGAACTTTAGAATCCCGTTGAAGTCTATGGGACTCTAATGTTTGAAATAAAAAGTTCTAATTTTAATGGCTAATATGCAAGATATTGTGCTAAAAAGGGGTTGGGGACCTGGCTCCTGGGGACCTGGCCCCCCAGGGGACATGGG
Organism: Lithobates pipiens; assembly: GCF_037356315.1. Lineage (NCBI taxonomy): Eukaryota > Metazoa > Chordata > Amphibia > Anura > Ranidae > Lithobates > Lithobates pipiens. The sequence goes on along the minus strand of NW_027507784.1, from coordinate 205,371,959 downwards.
TCAATGGCAATTTTTTTTCTAAAAAGGCAGTTTTTCAGGGGCACTGATTTTAATGACGATTAAAGTGAAAAAAAGTGAAATATTCCTTTAAATATCATGCTTGGGGGTGTCTATAGTATGCCTGTGAAGTGGCACGTGTTTCCCGTGTTTAGAACAGTCCCTGCACAAAATGACATTTAACGGAAAAAAAGTAATTTAAAACTGCTTGCGGTTTTAAAGTAATATCTGGCTCCGGCAATATGGATGAAAATCATTGAGAAAAATGGCATGGGTAGCCCCCCTGCCCATTACCAGCCCATTTGGGTCTTGTATAAATATTAAGGGAAACCCCCCATACCCATATTAAAAAAAGGAAAGGCGTGGGGCCCCCAGGCCCTATATACTCAGAACAGCAGTATACAGGCGGTGCAAACAAGACAGGGACTGTGTAGGTTTGTTGTGTTAAGTAGAATCTGTTTGTAATTTTGAACTGGTACATTTTTAAAGTTTAGCTCCAGTCAAAAAATCTATTTTCAAGATTTTTGGAAAATATAGGGAAGGGTTATCACCCCTGTATAATTTTTTTTTGCCATCCATCTTTTTTCTTCTCACTTTCTGTTGTCTCCTTCTGTTTGCAAGTAGGAGACGTTTGTAAGTTGGATGTTTGAAAGTAGGGGCCTGCCCTATATGCTCTGCAGAAATGGGGGCCTAAGGTGTTGGTGTTGCCACAACACTGTAAGCACTCAAAGTGACTCTTGGTGGGCACTGGAGTGCCCTGCTGTGAACGATTATATCAAGAATTGTAATTGCATGCCATTGCTGAACAGTGGTAGAAAAATTGGGCCCTTGGTGGTTGTGGTGGTGGTACTGGCGCCACAACACTATAAGTCCTCACAGTTACTCTCGGTGGGCACAGGAGCAGGCCCTGCTGTGAAATATTATATCAAGAATTGTAATTAGATGCACCTGTTAAACAGGGGCTGAAAAATTGGGCCTTAGGCACTGCTTGCTGGTGCCACAACACTGCAACCTCTCCCAGATACTCTAGTTGTAGTGCAGGAATGAGCCCTGCTGCAAAGCATTGCATCAAAAATTGTATTACATGTCCCTCTTAAACAGGGGTTGAAAAATTGGGCCTTAGGCACTGGTGCTGGTGCCACGACACACTGCAACCTCTCCCATATACTCTGTTTGGAGTGCAGGAATGAGCCCTGCTGCAAAGAATTGCATCAATAATTTTAATTACACGCCCCTGTTAAAAAAAGGGCTGAAAAATTGGGCTGGTGGCATCACCCAGAACCAAAAATGTTCTTCCAAGATATCAGTGGGATCACTGAGGAAGAAGAGGATAGTCAGTCAACATAACAGGACAGTCACTTAGCATCCGCATAGGCAGTTTCGAAGGGATGTGACATTTCCCAAAAAAATATTCGGTTACATCAGCTTTAGGTGCTTGGTAGCTGGTGGTGATTCAATACTGATTCATCTTTATGAAGGTCAGTCGATCAACTGAGTCGGTGGACAGGCGATCAGTTACAAAGCCACCAGCAGCATTGAAGGTGCGTTCCGAAAGAACGCTGGATGCAGGACAGGCCAGTAGCTCAATTGCATACTGTCCAAGTCTGACCTTGTGTCAGATCACCTTGAGGCCAGGTGACAGATGCACACCGTAGGGATTAGGAGTGCACCACAAGGTTGTGGACCCTACGGCTGACTGCTATGGACGGGAGTCAAGGTGACAAGGAAGGCAGGGCCGCCAGAACACCAAGACGGATCCCACTGAGGTTAGAGCGTAAGATTCCCTGGGACGCAGAGTCTAAGGCCGCGTACACACGCGGGGACTGTTCGCTGAAACTTTGTTCGTCAAACAGTTGCCGCAACAGTCCGCTCAAAATTTGCATGAGCGGACTTGCCCACACACGAGCGGACTGTTTCAGCGAACTGTTTGCCAAACAGTTCGCTCAACTTTTGAAATGAACGGACTCGCCCACGCAAGGCGGAGGCAAGTCCGCCCATTTCGAGCGCGTGTACAGGTAGGCGGGGCCCGCGAAGGAGACGTCGTGGGCACCGCCGCCTGGAATGGACTTAAAGGGACACCCAACGCCGAAAGAAATCGGCCTGGGGGTTCCCCCAAAGTCCACAACAGACCCTTGTCCGAGCACGCTACCCGGCTGGCCAGGAAAGGGGGGGCGAGCGAGCGCCCCCCCCCCCCTGAGCCGTACCAGGCCGCGTGCCCTCAACATGGGGGGTGCCTTGGGGAAGGGGGGGCCGCGCGGCCCCCCCCACCCCAAAGCACCTTGTCCCCATGTTGATGAGGACAAGGGCCTCTTCCCGACAACCCTGGCCGTTGGTTGTCGGGGTCTGCGGACGGGGGGCTTATCGGAATCCGGGAGCCCCCTTTAAGAAGGGGGCCCCCGGATACCGGCCCCCCACCCTATGTGAATGAGTATGGGGTACAATGTACCCCTACCCATTCACCTGTAAAATAAAAGTACCCAAAAAAAAACCACAACACACGAGAAAAAATATTTTATTGCACAGCTCCGGGGGTCTTCCGTCTTCGGGGGTCTTCTCGCCGGACTCCTCCGCTATCTTCGTGTAGCTCTTTTGCTAGCGGAGGAGTCCAGCTTTCTTCCTCCCCGCCGCCGGCCTCTTCTCCCGACTTCGGGGGTCTTGTCCCCCTCTTCGGTTCTTCTGCCGGGCCACCGCGCCTTCTTGTAGCTCTTTTGCAGGCGGTGGCCCGGTCTTCTGTCGCCGCCGCCTTCCGTTCTTCTGCCGGGCCACCGCGCCTTCTTATAGCTCTTTTGCAGGCGGTGGCCCGGTCTTCTGTCGCCGCTGTCGCCGTCGCCGCCTTCCGTTCTTCTTCTTCTTCTTGTTCTTCTTCTTCTTCTCCAGGAGATGTTGACACGACGCTCTCTCCGGCCGGAATGCCAGAGCCGCCCTGCGCTGCCACTTATATAGTGACAATGGGGCGGTGTCACATGGTATATGTCACATGGGTTGGTCACATGGGTTGATGTCACATGGGGACTATGACATCGTAAGGGGGCGGGGTCACCATGTGACATCAACCCATGTGACCAACCCATGTGACATATACCATGTGACACCGCCCCATTGTCACTATATAAGTGGCAGCGCAGGGCGGCTCTGGCATTCCGGCCGGAGAGAGCGTCGTGTCAACATCTCCTGGAGAAGAAGAAGAAGAACAAGAAGAAGAAGAAGAACGGAAGGCGGCGACGGCGACAGCGGCGACAGAAGACCGGGCCACCGCCTGCAAAAGAGCTATAAGAAGGCGCGGTGGCCCGGCAGAAGAACGGAAGGCGGCGGCGACAGAAGACCGGGCCACCGCCTGCAAAAGAGCTACAAGAAGGCGCGGTGGCCCGGCAGAAGAACCGAAGAGGGGGACAAGACCCCCGAAGTCGGGAGAAGAGGCCGGCGGCGGGGAGGAAGAAAGCCGGACTCCTCCGCTAGCAAAAGAGCTACACGAAGATAGTGGAGGAGTCCGGCGAGAAGACCCCCGAAGACGGAAGACCCCCGGAGCTGTGCAATAAAATATTTTTTCTCGTGTGTTGTGTTTTTTTTTTGGGTACTTTTATTTTACAGGTGAATGGGTAGGGGTACATTGTACCCCATACTCATTCACATAGGGTGGGGGGCCGGTATCCGGGGGCCCCCTTCTTAAAGGGGGCTCCCGGATTCCGATAAGCCCCCCGCCCGCAGACCCCGACAACCAACGGCCAGGGTTGTCGGGAAGAGGCCCTTGTCCTCATCAACATGGGGACAAGGTGCTTTGGGGTGGGGGGGCCGCGCGGCCCCCCCTTCCCCAAGGCACCCCCCATGTTGAGGGCACGCGGAGTGGTACGGCTCAGGAGGGGGGGCGCGCTCGCTCGCCCCCCTTTCCTGGCCGGCCGGGTAGCGTGCTCGGACAAGGGTCTGTTGTGGACTTTGGGGGACCCCCACGCCGATTTTTTTCGGCGTTGGGGTTCCCCTTTAAGTCCATTCCAGGCGGCGGAGCCCGCGACGTCTCCGTCGCGGGCCCCGCCTACCTTCACACGCGCTCGAAATGAGCAGACTTTCCTCCGAGCGGGAACAGTTTGCTCATTTCGAAAGTAGCCTACACACGGGCGGACTGTTCGCTCAAACCAAGTTTCAGCGGACAGTTTTTCGGAATTTCCGAAAGACTTTGTCCGTCAAACTGTCCGCTGAAACTGTCCGCTGAAAGCCCACACACGGGCGGACTGTCCGCTGAAACACTGTTCAGCGGACAAAGTTGGGCGAACAGTCCGCCCGTGTGTACGCGGCCTTAGAGCCAGCAGGTGTTCACCAGAGCCTCTAGTAGTGAGGATGGACTGGGCTGCAACTGGCTCCAGGTCGCGACCCCCAGGGTCCCCCAGCTCACACCCACAGTAGGCAACAGGAGGATAGGGATAAAGCCAAGGTTGGGGCCACAAGCAGACAAGAATAATCTTGTCTTCCATAAACATTGACAAAGGGTGTTTTCTGAGAACTGACGTTGACATGATTATTGTGGGAGAACTCACCCCACGGTAATAGTGATGCCCAATCATCATGATGGGCTGAGACCAAGGTACGGAGAAAGCCCTCCAACTCCTGATTAACTCTCTCAGTCTGGCCATTGGATTAGGGATGATAAGAAGAGGTAAAATCCAAGGTAATGTCGAGGGATTTGCAAAAGGCTCTCCAAAAACGAGAAGTAAACTGCACGCTCCTGTCCGAAACGACATGAGAAGGAACACCATGAAGGCGGAAAATCTCTCGTACAAAAATGGGAACCAAGGCAGGGGCAGAAGGGATAACAAAATGAGCCATCTTGCAGAACCGATCAATTACCACCCAAATGGCCATATTATTCTCCGACAGTGGAAGATCAGTGATAAAATCCATGGCAATATAAGACCAGGGCTCCTTAGGAATCGTCAAGGGCATGAGAAGACCAGCAGGGGCTTGAGTGGAAGATTTAGACTGAGCACAGACGTGACAAGCCTTTACGCAGTCTTTAACATCCGAGCGGAGATTAGGCCACCAGTAGTGATGACTGATGAGCAGGAAGGATCGGAGGAACCCAGCATGACCTGCCACCTTGGAATCATGTCCCCAATGAAGGATCTTAGCTCTTAGCTCCGTGGGAACAAAGGTCTTGCCAGGAGGAATTTTTGATTCCAGGGTGGTAGAATGGGCAACAATGCATGAGGTAGGAATGATCGGCTCAGGATCAGGGGTGGACTCCTCGTCCAAAGTGTCAAATGACCTAGAGAGCGCAACAGCTCGACCGTTGCAGGAACCAGGTTTGTACGTAATTGTGAATTTAAAATGGGAAAAGAAGAGACTCCACCTGGCCTGTCTGGGGTTCAGACGTTTAGCATTCTGTAGGTACTGTAGATTCTTATGATCATTAAAGATCGTTATGGAGTGAGGGGAACCTTCCAAGAGATGATACCACTCCTCCAACACCAATTTAATTGCAAGAAGTTCCCGATCGCCAATGGCATAATTTCTCTCTGCCTGAGAATTTTTTTGGGAGAAGAACGCACATAGTTGACACCTCTTCTCAAGGAACTGAAGAAGCACAGCTCCCACCCCCATCGAAGAAGTGTCTACTTCAATAAAAAATGGGTCCTTAGGATTTGGTCTCCTCAAGAGAGGTCCAGATATAAAGGCCTGTTTCAGATCCTGAAACGTAGAGACAGCCTCGGGAGGCCAGTCTTTGGCATTCGCACCCTTCTTGGTCAAAGCGATAATAGGCACAGCAATGGAAGAGTAATTCCTTATGAACTGCCTATAATAATTTGTGAAGCCAAGAAAGCACTGTGTGGCCTTGAGGCTAGTGGGAAGGGGCCAGTTGATAATGGCTGAGACCTTTCCGGGATCCATGTGAAGACCCGCACTAGAAACAAAACATCCCAGAAACAGGACCTCAGAACATTCAAAGGAACATTTCTCCATCTTGGCATAGAGATTGTTCTCTCTAAGGCGCTGAAGTACATGGTTTCTGTGAGCAGGCAGTTTTTCGGAAAAGATGAGATTTTTCATCCAGATAGATGACAACAAACTGGTACAGTAGATCCCTGAATATTTCATTGACAAAGTTCTGGAACACAGCTGGAGCGTTACACAAACCAAAAGGCATAACCAGGTATTCATAATGCCCGTCCCTAGTGTTAAATGCAGTCTTCCATTCGTCACCTTCCCATATTCGAATGAGATTGTATGCACCTCTGAGATCCAACTTAGTGAAAATGGAAGCCCCCTTCAACCTGTCAAATAGCTCAGATATTAGAGGTAAGGGGTATCTGTTTTTGATAGTCACTGCATTTAAACCTCTATAGTCGATGCAGGGTCTGAGGGTACCATCCTTTTTGGCAATGAAAAAGAACCCCGCTGATGCAAGTGATGAGGATTTTCGGATTGAAACATCTCTCCAGATTCTCAGTGACATACTCAGACATGGACTGGGTCTCTGGAATGGACAGAGGGTAGGTACGACCCCTGGGCAGGGTTGCTCCAGAGACAAGGTCAATAGCAAAGTCAAAAGATCTGTGGGGAGGAAGCACCTCAGCAGACTTCTTACAGAACACATCCTGGAAATCGCTGTATGCCGCGGGAAGATCAGACGATACGGATGTGGTAGCAATGGGAATTTTCCCCTTGGGAGTCACCTTGAGAAGACCGGATGAGAAACACGAAGGACCCCAAGCCAGGATCTGCCCAGAGACCCAGACCACATGTGGCGAGTGGAGCTGTAGCCAAGGAAGGCCAAATACAATGGGGGTAGAGGCCTTGGGTAGGATGAGGAAGGAGATCCACTCCTGGTGGAGTATCCCTACTGACATCCTAATAGGTAGCGTCTGGAAACGGATAGGGCCCCCTGGGAGCACAATGCTATCAATTGCCAAGACTACCAGTGGAGTAGCGAGGGGAGAAAGGGTAAGCTTCATAGAAGAAGCAGTTCTCCAGTTCATAAAATTTCCGGCAGCCCCGGAGTCCAGATATTCTAGCACCGATTGGGAAGAAGTGCCTATATGGAGGAACACCGGAAGAAGAAGATGAGAAGGTGATGTTTCTGGGTCCAATACTCCACCTTCCAAATGTATTAGACCCGAGCGTTTCCCGGACGAAGCGAGCAGGAGTCACGAAAATGACCCTTGCCCCCACAATAAAGACACAAGCCCAGAGTTCTGCGTCTAGCACATTCTTCGGGGGTTAGTCTGGTCCGGCCCAGCTGCATGGGTTCCTCAGTAGACAAAGGATGCTCCTCAGGGCGACGGGGAAAAAGTTCAGGCTGACTAGGACCTAGGGCAGTGATGGCTAACCTTGGCACCCCAGATGTTTTGGAACTACATTTCCCATGATGCTCTTGCACTCTGCAGTGTAGGTTAGCATCATGGGAAATGTAGTTTCAAAACATCTGGGGTGCCAAGGTTAGCCATCACTGACCTAGGGGGTGCTGGCGTCTTTTTTCTAAGGACCTCTCCTGGAAATGAATGTCAATCTGACTGCATAAGGAAATTACATCGTCCAGACCGGTGGGGATAGCTCTTCCTGCTAATTCGTCCTTCACTCGGTCAGAGAGGCCATGTAAAAGGTTGTGACCAGGGCCTCATTGTTCCAGCTCAATTCAGCTGTGAGGATACGTAACTGAAGTGCATATTGTCCCACTGAACAAGATTCTTGGCGAAGGCGTAAAAGGGCACTAGCCGCAGAAGAAACCCGAGCTGGCTCCTCGAAGATATTACAAAAAGAGCTTCAGGAAGTTGGACAGGCTGGAAACCACCGGATCATTTTTCTCCCACAGGGGAGCAGCCCAGGCTAAAGCTTTACCGGAGAGGAGGGAAATGATATAGGCTACATTTGCCCGATCAAACAGAAAGTTTTGAGGCTGGAGCTCAAAATGAATGGTGCATTGGCTGAGGAAGCCCCTGCAGGCCTTGGAGTCCCCAGAGAAACGGGACGGAGCTGGCAGTAATAATGAATGCGTGGATGCGACCGGCGCGATAGGTGCAGCTGCTGACTGTACTTGAGGCTGCAGGTTCGGGGTTCCCAAGGAAGCCTGTAGCTGCTCGAAGCGGGAAGCCAGATCTTGAAGGAATCGTATCACCTGAGTCTGATTAGATTCCTGGGTCTCGAGTCTCCGAACTATGCCCTGCAAAGGATCGACTGCAGGAAGCGGCACATCAGCCGGGTCCATGGCTGATCAAACTGTCAGGTCACCTTGAGGCCATGTGACAGATGCACACCGTAGGGATCAGGAGTGCACCGCAAGGTTGTGGACCCTACGGATGACTGCTGTGGATGGGAGTCAAGGTGACAAGGAAGGCAGGGCTGCCAGAACACCAAGATGGATCCCACCGGAGTTAGAGCGCAAGATTCCCTGGGGCGCAGAGTCTAAGAGCCAGCAGGTGTTCACCAGAGCCTCTAGTGGTGAGGATGGTCTGGGCTGAAACTGGCTCCGGGTCACGACCCCCAGGGTCCCCCAGCTCACACCCACAGTAGGCAACAGGAGGATAGGGACAGTGAGGGATGAAGCCAAGGTCGGGGCCACAAGCAGAAAGGAATAGTCAGGGACACGCCAAAAGGTCAGGATCACAGGCAAACAGGAATAGTCAAGGACACGCCAAAGTCGGTAACAGAACAACAGAAGAGCATGCGGCAGATAACAGGAAGCCAAACAAACAAAGGTTGATCAGCAGGGTTGGCCTGCAGTGCACAAGTTAATATAGAGTTCTCTGATAGGAGCTAGGGTGGAGCCATGCCAGAGGATGGATTACAAAATCAGTCAGGTGAGGGTCGGCTGGTCTCTAGAGATGAACACATGGAGACAGGTAAGCAGACAAACTCTATTGCATAACCATGACACCTTGCCCCTAGATATTCCTGCACCATGTAAATCAGACCCTGGCGATGGTTGCTGTAACCGATCATACCTTGGGGCTGTGGACTAAAAAATTGTCTTAACGCATCGGTCAGATGGCCACCTTCTCCACCGCTCCTTCTGACCAAAGTCTCAGCAACACATTGTCCAGGAGCAGGAGTTTGTAACCCCCCAGTCTCTGGGAACGTGATGAACAGACCTTTCTGCAAGGCCTTCTGGATATGTCTAAACCTCTGCTCCCTCTGCGATGGCAAGATAAGGTCTGCAACCTTACCCTTGTACCGTGGATCAAGGAGAGTGGCCAGCCAGTAACGGTCCCTCTCCTTGATCCGACGAATACGAGGATCCTTCCGCCGGCTTTGCGAGATCAGGGAGGCCATGCAGCGTAGGTTAGCTGAGGCATTCGGTCCAGAATCCTCTGGGTCACTAAGGACAATATGATCCGCAGCCACCTCCTCCCAGCCACGAACAAGTCCACGGGTTTCTTGGGACTGTAAATCATCCCTACAAGACTGCTGCTGCTGATTCTGAGTACAGGCTCCACCTCCATGCTGACACAATCCTCCTCCTCCTCCTCTTCCTGTGTGATGGGTGGGACAGCAGGAACACTGTCTGGATAAAGGAGGCCTTGAGAGGCAAGGAAGTCCTCCTCTTCCTGCCTCTGTTCTGCCTCAAGTGCCCGTGTCCATTATTCCACACAGTGTATGCTCCAACAGGTGGATAAGAGGTACAGTGTCACTAATGCATGCACTGTCACTGCCCACCATCCTTGTGGCCTCCTCAAACGGTGACAGGACAGTGTATGCATCCCTGATCATGCCCCACTGGCATGGTGAGAAAAAAACCGAGCTCCCCTGACCCTGTCCTGGTGCCGTAGTCGCACAGGTACTCATTGATGGCCCTCTGCTGTGTGTGCAGCAGCTGCAGCATGGCCAACGTTGAGTTCCACCTGGTGGGCATGTCACATACAAGGCAGCGCCCTGCACAGGCAGAGCTCTGCGGTGTGATTCAGTCGGTGTGCTGCCCCTAAGCTGGCCCCCGGAGGGCATCCTGCCTCATTGGAGATGTGCCTCCTCCTCCTCCTCTCTCCTATCAGGCACCCATGTGGAGTCAGTGACCTCATCATCCCCTCCCTCTTCATCACTGGAGCAAACCTGGCAGTATGCTGCAGCTGGTGGAACATGACTGCCAGTGTGCTGTCCTTCTTGAGCATCCCCTCTCTCTACACTCACGCTACTGCCTTCCTCTAACTGAGTATCATCATCAGAGCCTTCAAAACACTGGGCATCCTCCTGGAGCATGTACCCAACACTGTGCTCAAACAGTTTGGGGGACTCCTCAGGAGGACATGGTAGGTCTAGGGAAGGAGTGACTGATGATGACATTGATATGAGGGAAGAGGATGCGTTGGCAGCTGCTTTGCTAGTACCCTGAGCCTGGGTGAGAGAGGATGAGGAGGATGAAGAGGGCTTGGTCATCCACTCTACCAAGTCTTCAGCATGATGTGGCTCAACACGCCCAGCTGCCGAAAAAAAGGACAAGCGTGTCCCATGGCCACATGCTGATGACGATGCACAGCGTCCACAACCAGCACTGTTGTCTGTAGACACCGAGCCTGCTTGCCCTCTTTTATTGGCTCCTGACTGTCTGCCTCTCCTTGTTGGCCTTCCAGACATAGTAATGGCTTGCAGGAATATGGGAAAACCAGCAATTGGGTAGTGTATATTGTGCTGGAGGCACACAACAACCACTAACTCCTGCAGATGCCTTTATTATAGAACACCAGCAATAACGGGTAGATAAAGGTGTATACTGTGCTGGAGGCACACAACACCTACTAACTCCTGCAGATGGCTCTATTAGAGAACAGCAATAAAGGCTAGATACAGGTGTATATTGTGCTGTGCTGGAGGCACACAACACCCACTAACTCCTGCAGATGCCTTTATTATAGAACACCAGCAATAAAGGGTAGTTAAAGGTGTATAACTGTGCTGTGCTGGAGGCACACAACACCCACTAACTCCTGCCGATGGCTGTATTAGAGAACTCCAGCAATAAAGGGTAGATACAGGTGTATACTGCGCTGTGCTGGAGGCACACAATGCCCACTAACTCCTGCAGATGGCCCTATTAGAGAACAGCAGCAATAAAGGGTAGATACAGGTGTATACTGCGCTGGAGGCACACAACACCCACTAACTCCTGCAGATGACTCTATTAGAGAACAGCAATAAAATGTAGATACATGTGTATATTGTGCTGTGCTGGAGGCACACAACACCCACTAACTCCTGCAGATGGCTGTATTAGAGAACTCCAGCAATAAAGGGTAGATACAGGTGTATATTGTGCTGTGCTGGAGGCACACAACACCCACTAACTCCTGCAGATGCCTTTATTAAAGAACATCAGCAATAAAGGGTTGATACAGGTGTATAACTGTGCTGTAGGCACAAAACACCCACTATCTCCTGCAGATACCTTTATTATAGAACTCCAGCGATAAAGGGTAGATACAGGTGTATACTGTGCTGTGCTGGAGGCACAAAACACCCACTAACTCCTGCAGATGCCTTTATTATAGAACACCAGCAATAAAGGGTTGATACAGGTGTATAACTGTGCTGTAGGCACAAAACACCCACTATCTCCTGCAGATACCTTTATTATAGAACTCCAGCAATAAAGGGTAGATACAGGTGTATACTGTGCTGTGCTGGAGGCACAAAACACCCACTAACTCCTGCAGATTCCTTTATTATAGAACACCAGCAATAAAGGGTAGATAAAGGTGTATAACTGTGCTGTGCTGGAGGCACACAACACCCACTAACTCCTGCCGATGGCTGCATTAGATAACTCCAGCAATAAAGGGTAGATACAGGTGTATACTGCGCTGTGCTGGAGGCACACAACACCCACTAACTCCTGCAGATGCCTTTATTATAGAACACCAGCAATAAAGGGTTGATACAGGTGTATAACTGTGCTGTAGGCACAAAACACCCACTATCTCCTGCAGATACCTTTATTATAGAACTCCAGCAATAAAGGGTAGATACAGGTGTATACTGTGCTGTGCTGGAGGCACAAAACACCCACTAACTCCTGCAGATGGCTCTATTAGAGAACAGCAATAAAATGTAGATACAGGTGTATATTGTGCTGTGCTGGAGGCACACAACACCCACTAACTCCTGCAGATGGCTGTATTAGAGAACTCCAGCAATAAAGGGTAGATACAGGTGTATATTGTGCTGTGCTGAAGGCACACAACACCCACTAACTCCTGCAGATGGCTGTATTAGAGAACAACAGCAATAAAGGGTAGATACAGGTGTATACTGTGCTGGAGGTACACAACACCCATTAACTCCTGCAGATGGTTGTATTAGAGAACTCCAGCTATAAAGGGTACACACAGGTGTATATTGTGCTGTTCTGGAGTCACGCAACACCCACTAACTCCTGCAGATGGCTGTATTAGAGAACACCAGCAATAAAGGGTAGATACAGGTGTATACTGCACTGGAGGCACACAACACCCACTAACTCCTGCAGATGGCTCTATTAGAGAACAGCAATAAAGGGTAGATACAGGTGTCGGCCACGAGCTGCGCCAGCACAGAGAGTGATTAGGAGAAGAGGAGAGTGCTATAACTTGCAAGGAGAGGGGGCTGTCGGGTTGATGCTGGAGGTACACCCGATTGCTGACTGTCAGAGTTTTTTTGTGCTGTGATGCTGCCATACACCGGGGATAGTGGAATCGAGATGAGATCATAATCTATCTTGGCTAAATTATACTGAGGCTATTATTTAACCTACATCTGGTAAGCGCATCAAGATTTTGGTGACGGGCACTCGTTGACAGTTGTGTTTGGATTCACCGCGGTGATTTGATAAGCACGGATAACCTGGACTTTATTTTCCAGTTCCAGCTCTCTACAAACTGCTATATATTATTTTTACATTTTTCACTATTTCTTGCAGCTATATTTGTGCAATGCTAATGTAAAATATATATTTTTTAGGTAACATATATTTTTGAGTTAATACAGATTCATCTTCTGTGTGGGTTATCAATTCCCTATTTATATCTCTCTGTGTAGTTTTGTAATACGAATAAGACCATTGGCGCAGCTTTCCAAATTTTTATAGGTGTATACTGCGCTGGAGGCACACAACACCCACTAACTCCTGCAGATGGCTGTATTAGCAATAAAGGGTAGATACAGGTGTATACTGCAATGGAGGCACACAACACCCACTAACTCCTGCAGATGGCTCTATTAGAGAACAGCAATAAAGGGTAGATACAGGTGTATACTGCGCTGGAGGCACACAACACCCACTAACTCCTACAGATGGCTGTATTAGAGAACAACAGCAATAAAGGGTAGATACAGGTGTATACTGTGCTGGAGGCACACAACACCCACTAACTCCTGCAGATGGCTCTATTAGAGAACAACAGCAATAAAGGGTAGTAACAGGTGTATACTGCACTGGAGACACACAACACCCACTAACTCCTGCAGATGGCTCTATTAGAGAACAACAACAATAAAGGGTAAATACAGGTGTATACTGTGCTGGAGGCACACAACACCCACTGACTCCTGCAGATGGCTCTATTAGAGAACAGCAATAAAGGGTAGATACAGGTGTATACTGCGCTGGAGGCACACAACACCCACTAACTCCTGCAGATGGCTCTATTAGAGAACAGCAATAAAGGGTAGATACAGGTGTATACTGCGCTGAAGGCACACAACACCCACTAATTTCTGCAGATGGCTCTATTAGTGAAAAGCAATAAAGGGTAGATATAGGTGTATACTGCGCTGGAGGCATACAACACCCACTAACTCCTGCAGACCCCGGAACACTACACAAGGCCGCCGCGCTGGCGGCCTTATATAGTGAGGGGCATGTACTAAACAACCTGAGCTATAATTGGCCAGAGGCATCCTGCCTGTGGCCAATTATGTCTCTCTTCGCTGCCGGCGCTGTGATTGGCCAAGCATGCGAGGTCACAGTGCATACTTGGCCAGTCATGAGCCAGCAATGCACTGCGATGGCGCAATGCATTGTGAGCCGAATTTGGCACAGACGGCCCACAGAGTTCTGGCTTCGCTGAATGGGCGAACAGCCGGTGTTCGAGTCCAACACCAAGCTCATCCATAATGCACACCAACTAAATTTGCCGGCTTGGACGTCCCCATCATTGGAGCTGATTATAAAGCAGCCATGCTGGATCAAGCTAAAGCGTGGTGGACCCCTTTCCACCAACCGACCTGGCTCCAAACTGAGTGTACAGCCTTGACAACATCCCCAAAAAATCGACTCCTTTCTCCTACACATGCAACCACCTGACACTGTTACAGCTATGACTCGAATATGGAAAGCAACTTATCAAAAATCCAATGGCGTTCCACCTGCACTCCTACTCCTTACTACACTGGAACTTCTTATCCCAAATACATCTTTTACCTCATAGACTAAAGCTGGCCTCGATAATCTAGGGACACTTTATACAAACTCAATAATCAAATCATTTGAACAACTATGTCAATCATATCCACTCAGCCCCTAATAATTCTACATGTACCTCCAACTACGGTCTGAACTTCATAGGCTGCAGTTTTCTTGTGATACTGTCATCTTGAATCAAATTCACTTCTACACCATTGCATGACCATCCTCCAAGGGTATGTCATATATTTACAAACTCCTACTGAGTCCCCTTCTCCACAGTAAATCTTCTTATATGTGTCACTAGGAGCAATACCAAACCTATACCACGGAACAATGGCACCTAGCACTGAATTCCACCTATAAAACCTCACGTTGTTTCTCCCATTGGGAAACTGCACACAAAATCTTCTACAACTGGTACTTGACCCCGATTAAACTGGCTCACATGTATCAGGTAGCCTCCCCCACCTGCTGGAGACAGTGTGGTCACCATGGCTCAATGCTTCGTATCTGGTGGAGATGCCCTGCGCTGAAGACATTATGGTTGGACACAGCGACATTCACCACCTCCTCTACAGGTCTCTCCTTCTCTTTAATTCTTCAGATGGTGTTACTTAGCATGCACTCACACCTTTGGCCTTCTAATCTTAATAACACATATCTTCATTTCCATTCCCTTAGCCATTGCAAGACAATGGAAATGCACCCAACCTCCAACATTGGCTGAGGTAATCTGTATATTGAATGAAAACTGCCTGCTTGAATATGGTTACGCCAAGGCAAATATAAATATACAAATTTTCACAAAGAATTGGAAATCCTGGCTTTTACACCCAAAAGGTCCTAGCGAGCTTAAAGCGGTAGTAAACCCGCAATTTATTTATTTATTTTTTTAAACCTGCAAAGCAAAAGGCATAATGAGCTAGTATGCACCGCATACTAGCTCATTATGAAATACTTACCTTAGAACGAGGCCCCGACATCTCGCCCGATCCACGCCGAGGGAGCCGACATGCTCCCTCGGCGTCTCTTCCGGGTATCGCGGCTCCGGCGCTGTGAGTGGCCGGAGCCGCGATATCGTCACTCCCGCGCATGCGCGCGGGAGATTTAAATCCGGCCGGACGAGCGCTGCCGGATTTTCACGGAGAGAACCCCCTTGTGCGCATGCGCCGCTGCAGTCAGCGGCGCATACCGAGGGGAATATCTCCTAAACCGTACAGGTTTAGGAGATATTTTTTTTACCTACAGGTAAGCCTTATTATAGGCTTTCCTGTAGGTAAAAGTTAAAAAAGTGGGTATACAACCACTTTAAATGACCAACCTTTCCTAAAGCTCCTCCAAAACACATTGTTATACACCTGAGGTCTCATTCATGGTGATTGGTGAGTGAATATGGTGCTATGCTGTATAGTTATTATGGTAATACCATTGACTGCTTTCTTTTATTTATATGGTTGTAAGTGCAGCATGGAAAGGTTTTTTTTTTTTTAATAGGAATACACTTTTAAACAGGTTTACTCTATGAGGACTATTTTGTTCCCTATGTTATGAGCTAATGAGACTGGCAAGGGTAACTGAGCTTGAAGGATCAGACAATTGAGAGACAGGCATAAAGCATTCAGGAGACCTGTTTGGGATATTGACAAAGTTGTTTCTCTGGAGTTGCCTGTTAATGGGAGAGACATACCCAATAAGCGTTTACCCGACATAGATCTGGTGAGTGTTAATTTTGAGGGGAGCGGAATCATGCGGTGCAGTAAAGGTGGTTATTACTACATATCTGTCAAAGCCCCTTTTGAACATTCAACTGAGCATGTTCTAGTCGGACTTGTCTGTTACATGGTGTATCATCATAAACTGTGTTATGTTCTGCGTTTAATACACTGAAGAGAGCTGCTTTGGTCTTGTGGATCACTAGAGATTACATTTTAGACTCATGATGACTATGTAATTGTTATTATAGCAACAGCTTGTTTGTTCTAATTGTAGTTTTTTTCACCTAAGCTCTGGATAAGTGATGGTGCTTGCGTTAAAATTTATGCTTTGATCTAAACAATTCCATTGTACCTCTGGCTGTATGTTTAGGATCGTTGTCCTGCTGCAGGGGGGCATCCACCCCAGTCTCAAGTCTTTTGTAGACTCTAACAGGTTTTTGTCTAATATTGCCCTGTATTTGGCTCCATTCATCTTCCCATCAACTCTGCTTCCCTGCCCCTGCTGAAGAAAAGCATCCCCACAACATGATTTCATGGTGGGGATGGTGTGTTCAGGGTGATGTGCAGTGTTAGTTTTCCGCCACACATAGCATTTTGCTTTTAGGTCAAAAAGTAAAATTTTGGTCTCATCTGACCAGGGCACCTTCTTCCAAATGTTTGCTGTGTCCCCCCACATGGCTTCTCGTAAATTGGAAATTTAACTTTTTATGGCTTCCTTTCAATAATGGCTTTCTTCTTGCGACTCTTCTATAAAGGCCAGATTTGTGGAGTGTACGACTAATCCTATGGAGATTCTCCCACCTGAGCTATGGATCTCTGCAGCTCCTCCAGAGTTACCATGGGCCTCTTGGCTGTCTCTCTGATTAATGCTATCCTTGCCTGGCCTGTCAGTTTAGGTGGATGGCCATGTCTTGGTAGGATTGCAGTTTTGCCATACTCTTACAATTTTCAGATGATGTACTGAACAGTGCTCTGTGAGATGATAAAAACTTGGGATATTTTTGTATAACCTAACCCTGCTTTAAACTTCTCCACAATCTTTTCCCTGGCCTGCATGTTGTGTTCATTGGCCTTTATGATGCTGTTTGTTCACTAAGGTTCTCTAAAAAAAACCATGAGGGATTCACAGAACAGCTGTATTTATTAAGAAATTAATTTACACACAAGTGGACTTTATTTACCAATTAGGGGACTTCTGAAGGCAATTGGTTCCACTGAATTTTATTTAGGGGTATCAGAGTAAAGGGGGCTGAATACAAATGTACACCATACTTTTCAAATATTTATTTGTAAAAAAAAAATTAAAACCATTTATCATTTTCCTTCCACTACACAGTTATTTGCCATTTTGTTTTTGTTTTTTCACATAAAATCCCAATAAAATACATTTACGTGGGGCGTGGCCTGGCGATGGCAGATTGAAGACACACTTATAAGGAGCTCCGGGCTTCCCCCTGATCACCACGGCCAATATACATCTATCCATTCATGCGGACAAGGCATGAGCAACCCCAACCAATACAGTACTCGATCGGTGACCCAAGGGAACCCTCCCAGGACCTCACAGACCAATATCCAGAGATTTCTCCAGAGTCCGCTGCAAACCCTGCTGGGTGCCATTACAGAAACCCCACGTGTGGCTCACATGGCGGTCAGTTCGCATACCCTGCCCAACTCTCCCGTTTTACATATGGAGCCAGAGAGCCTCTCAGGAACTCCAGCAGCTTTCCATCTTAGCATGGCTGGCCCCTCAGCGACCCCGAAACATCTAGAGTAGGATCTCCGCAGCCTGCTCCAGGCTCTCCACACAAAGTCAGACATCGAGGGTTTAATTCTCTGTATCGAGGAAACACATACAGGGATATTGCGGCAGTTAGAACAGATCTGCATGCTCTCACAGAACGAGTAGATGTGTATGAAGCCACGGTCTTGTCCCTGGATATGAGAGTGTCAGCTTTGGAATGCTTACAGACCACACATGCCACTACAACTGGGGAGAAGCAGCTTCATCTGGAGGAAATGGAGGACTGCAGCCGCCGGAACAACCTGCGGCTGCGGAGAATCCCGGAGGCTACAGGGACAG
This sequence comes from Lithobates pipiens, assembly GCF_037356315.1. Taxonomy (NCBI): domain Eukaryota; kingdom Metazoa; phylum Chordata; class Amphibia; order Anura; family Ranidae; genus Lithobates; species Lithobates pipiens. The sequence continues at coordinate 205,353,808 of NW_027507784.1, read as the reverse complement.
AAGATTTGGCTGCCACGGTCACAGTGATCTTTCACAGTGTCCTGGAAGCTCCCCCACAGACGCTGGAAATAGACCGGGTGCACAGGGCCCTGGGACCCAGATCGATGGACCCAGAGAGACCGCGGGATGTGCTGTGCAGACTGCAGAGATATTCACAGAAAGACACCATCCTCCGCAAATCCTGGGATCATGGCCCGGTCGATTTTGATGGAGCGAGCATACAGATCCTCCCTGACCTGTCAAGGGTGACACTACAGAGAAGAACCCTACTGAAACCAGTTTTGGAGTTAGCGAGACACCAAGGTTACACCTACAGGTGGGGCTATACCCTGGCAGTGACATTTTGAAAGGCGCAATCGGCTTTTACACTTCGCTCTCCTGTAGACCTGCCAGCTCTCTTTGATTTTTTGGGCGCTGAACCAGTGCGTGTACAGAATTGGCTGCAAATCCTGCAACTATCGTCTGGCCGCTCGAGAACCCCACTGGGAAATTGACAATCCCAGCATGCACGCTCTCAGAGATCCAGGGGGCACTCATGGGACCCACCTTCGGAAAAGGGCACGTGAGTCATAACATTCTCCCTCTTAATAAACACAGATTCCCATCCCCTGGTTAACTGGTGCTTCCACTCCACACTTGTTCCCCCCCTCATAACATTGTGACTTGTTCAGTGCTGGGTGCCTTTTTGCTGCCTCCCGCTTGGGAGTCTGAACCTGTACCTGTCCTGCTGACACACCGTAGGGCTTGGGTGAGGTTCCTGCCCCCTGTCCCACCGTCCCCTCACGATCGGGGGGCTCCTCTTCCTTTTCTTTTTTCGCCCATCTTGGGAGTACTGTTTGCTCATATTTACATGCTATAGATGAGTACATGACGGTTTGCACTGTTTGCTCTTTTTACATGCTATAGATGAATACAAGAAAACTTGTCTGCTCTTCTTTACATGCTATAAACTCATGGTGGTGAGCTCTGTTTGCTCATATATACATGCTAGAGATACATATATGACGGTTGGCACTGCTTGCTTGTCTTTACATGCTATAGATAAATACAGGAGGGCTAGTACTGTCTGCGAATATTAACATGCTAGAGAGAAAAACACAAAGGTCAATACTGTTTGCTCAGATGTTTCATAGTTTCATAGTAAGTAAAGATGGGGGGCGTGTCCGGAATGGCCGACGGAGAGGACGCACACTGAGTGAGCTCCGGCGGAGTGATCCGATCGATTAACGTTTTCCCTGCAATCTAGCTGCCCGGTTCGGTGCATCCTCGTAGGATTGTTCCCTGAAGGGGATGACCAAGGGACGGAGCTCTTCGAACAACCGGAGGAACTCCGCAGTGGTCAAATCTAGGCCCCGGGCCGACTCGGGCCCTCCTGCAGGCCCGCAACCTCCGAAGCACATGGCGTCTCAGACAGAGTGCCCCGACCCTGCCCTGATGGAGCATTCGAACTTTACTGCGCTTATGCAGGCGATCACGAACTGCCAATCTGCCCTGACGGGTAAGATTGAATCGGTACAGCTAGATGTCGAATTAATCCGTCGCGACATGGACACCTTTCGCGCCCGGCTGACGGAGGCAGAACGCCGAGTGGGAGACGCTGAGGACACCCTGAGGGAACACTCCGGTGCCATCCGCATTTTGCAGACCAGAGTCAAGAGCCTGGAAAGCAGAGCAGAAGACTCCGAGAACCGTAATCGGAGGAATAACCTTCGCATCGTGGGCCTACCAGAGGGGGAGGAGGGTGTGGACCCCCAGGCCTTCACAGAACGGCTGCTACGAGACCTCCTACCTCGTGCACAGTTTTCGCCATTTTTTGCAGTAGAGAGAGCACACAGAATGCCTGCTACCCGGGGTGCACCGGGAGCTCCTCCACGCACGTTCATCCTTCATCTGCTGAACTATCAAGACCGAGACCAGGTCCTACGGGAAGCACGGAAGGCTGAGACCCTTCACCATGCGGGCGCACGACTTATGATCTTTCCAGACTACTCCATTGATACGCAGAAATTACGACAATCATTTGATCATGTTAAGATGAATCTCCGGAACAGATGCATAAAATACAGCATGATGTTCCCCGCCAGGCTCAGAGTCCAAGATGGAGAAACGGTGCGGTTCTTTACCTCCCCAGAAGATGCATCACACTGGCTGGATTCGTTGCCCAGAGGCTGAAGTTGCTGCACGTTATCCTGTGTCTCCTACAAGTTGACAGTTGACCGCTGTACCCATTGCGGGCATCAGTGGGGTCTCCCTGCAGCTGCCGCCATTGGGATGTAGGTAACTGTTGACTACCCCTCTTTCCTATGACCTACCTGCCGGATTAGGGGTGGGGGGCTCTTCGAGCATTAAAGGGGTTGATGCGTGACACCGTTAAGGGTGACTTTTTCCGTTTTCCTTTTTACCCCTTTTTCTTATATACATGCATATTTTTCTATGTTCTGTTGGTAACAGTTTTTGTTTAAGACTGTGCCCCCGACAGGGATCGGGAGATCTGCTGAATTTTGCAGGGACCGTCTATCCTGCTACAAACTGTGCCGGAGTCTGTGTGCTAAGACTGAACTCTCAAGGTGCTGGGTTTTTCACGCACCCCCATGGTTGTTACCAGGAGGTTATGTTTGGAATTAAAGACACACCGAGGTTTGGGGGGTGGTGTCGGGGAGGGGGGAGGGAGGGGGGTTATAGTTATAGTTTTGGTCATGATTTTCTTTCTCAGCGTACAGCCTACTTGCTTAATATATGACATGTTTCAATGTTGTTTTCAGAGTCTAGCAGTCGTTTTACTACTCCTTTTGTTGCACTGGTGTGGAAGGGGGAACCGGCGTAGGACAGGTCTTGGGGCCCTTTTGGTATGAATAAGGGTAACTGATATATTCCCAGTAGATATCTCTACTGACCCGCCATGGTACCACTGAAGGTTCTCTCCTGGAATGTTAGGGGAATGAACTCGAAACACAAGAGGTTCGTGGTCTTTACATATGTTAAGAAGTATGCACCACACCTCTGTATACTTCAGGAGACGCACTTGGTGGGGAGTAAGACACTGGCCCTTAAGAAACCTTGGGTGGGCTCATATTATCACGCTACCTACTCCGCATACTCTAGAGGAGTTAGTGTTGTCGTGCATAGATCCCTTTAATTTACTCTCCTGGACCTTCATCTGGACCAGGGGGGGTAGGTATGTAGCCTTGCACGCGACCTGTGAAGGCACGGAGCTGCTGCTTATTGGGCTTTACGCTCCCACCGGGACTACTATGGAACTCATGCATAAATTGACCCCAATTATGGCACTATACCCTGGGGCTGGGGTGCTGCTGGCCGGCGATTTTAATATGGCGCCTGATCCCTCCATAGATAGATTGCAGACTGGGGGTGCAGAGGACTCTCCTCTGCTGAGATGGATGGGGACCTACGGGCTAACAGACATATGGAGATGGAAGTGTCCGGGTGTTAAGCAGTACACGTGCCACTCTGCTACACATGCTACTTTCTCAAGAATAGATTTAATGCTAGCTTCAGATATGTTGCTCTCCCTCACCCTTGGGATAGAAATTTTGCCAAGAGGCATTTCGGATCATGCGCCCATGTTGGTGCACCTAGAGATGGGTCTCCCGCTGGGGCCTACCTTGTGGAGGCTCTCGGGCTATTGGGTATCTGATGAACGGGGGGCCCCGGGAGTAGCGGTGGAGTTGGGGGCCTTCTGGGGACATAATAGGGGTACAGCTGGACCGCCTATATTATGGGACACGTATAAGGCATATGTTAGAGGGCAGTATCAGACATTCATCGCCAAAGCTAGGAAGGACACCAGACTGGCATTGGAGGTGACGGAGGGGCGGGCGCAGAGGCTTGAGGCTAGCTATGTACAGGGGGGAGATGAGGCAACCTACGCGGATCCCCTGCGAGCGCATAGGGAAATCTCGTTGCTTCGCACTGAAGCTACCAGGAAAATACTTCTAAACCAATCACAACATGTATGTGGGCAGGGGGAAAGGACAGGTCGGCTTCTGGCCTGGTTGGCTAAGGAACAAGCAAACGTTTCCTATATAGCTAATATCAGAGGGGAGCAAGGAGAGTTGATCTCTGATCCGCAGTTAATCAATGGTTGCTTTGCACAATACTACCAAGCTTTGTACAGATCTGGGGCCACGTCCGCCCCCCGAGGTACTGGATCATTTTCTGGACCGCGTGGTCCTGCAGGTGCTCTCTGAGGCGGAACGTGCCAGGCTGGATTGTCCAATCACACTTAAAGAGGTACAGGTGGCTGTGGCTGCACTCCAGTCAGCGAAGATCCCGGGCCCAGATGGGATTCCAGCGGAATTCTACAAGACCAACGCTGATGTGGTGGTGCCCCAGCTACATGCCCCGCTGCTCTCCATGTTGAGGGAGGGGGAGCTTCCGGCTACAATGTCTGAGGCAATAATTGTAGTGATCCCCAAGCCCGGCAAGGACCCGACTCTCTGCTCCTCGTACCGCCCAATCTCACTACTCAATGTAGATGCAAAAATTGTCACTAAAATCCTGGCCACTTGACTCAACTCGGTCATTTTAACACTGATACAGGGTGATCAGACGGGGTTTATGCCGGGCAAGGGTACCGACATAAACCTCAGACGTTTATATACCCATATTTCCCTTGCTGCTGCCGAGAATTCACAAAAAGTTGCCTCATTAGATGCCGAAAAGGTGTTTGATTCGGTTGAGTGGCAGTTCCTTTGGAAAGTCCTAGAGAGATTTAACTTCGGACCCCAATTTATTTCCTGGGTTAAATTGCTCTATAAGAATCCCACTGCCAGAGTGCGCGCCAACAGCCTACTCTCTGGGGGCTTCTCCTTGGGTAGGGGCACAAGGCAAGGATGCCCTCTTTCCCCTATTTGCGCTAGCTATTGAACCCCTGGCGGTGCTCATGCGTGACTCGGTGGAGGTAGGGGGACTGAGGGTGGGAACAGTGTGTGAAAAAGTTTCACTGTACACAGATGATACTCTCCTCTATCTTCCAGATGCGTCCTCGACATTGGAAATGGCCCTTAAACTTATAGACGAATTTGGCTCCTTCTCGGGGGTGCACATCAACTGGGATAAATCTTTACTGTTCCCCCTGTCACCCGCTCCCCTTGTTGTATCCACCCGTACCTCTCTGCAGACTGTAGATAAATTTCGCTATCTAGGAATAGAGGTTCGGAGGGAGCCCAAACACTATCTGGCAGATAATGTCTACCCAGTCTTACAGAACCTGGTGGCCAAGTGCCAGGTGTGGAGAACTCTACCCCTGACACCGGTGGGTAGGGTCAATCTACTCAAGATGATGTTTCTCCCAAAATTTTTATATGTTTTTCGTAACACCCCGGTCCTGATCCCTAATTCCTTTTTTAAGAAGGTAGACCAGACAGTGAGTTCCTTCATATGGGCCGGGGCGACCCCAAGAATAGCGCAAACTACCCTCCAACTGCCCCTCTCACTTGGGAGTCTAGCCCTTCCCTGTCTGAGGGAATACTATTGGGCGGCTGTACTGGTCACGGTGCGGTGGTGGTTCATGCAGCTCTGTTCTAACCCGTCCGTTAATCTGGAGGCGGCAATTTTGGGATCTCATGCTGCATTGAGTACCTTGGTATATAGAGGGCCGAAGGCTCATCCTGGGGTCACTACCCCCATGCGAACTACGCTTCGGGTTTGGTCTCAGGTTACGACTCGATTGAACCCGCCCGCCGCACTGTCACCACATACACCGCTGTGGGGAAATCCAAGGTTGAAACACCTCAACTCGGTCCCGGACCCTGCCCTCTGGGTTGGGTATGGTGTTACAACTCTGCAACAGGTGATGCCGGGGGGCTCACTTATCCCCTTTGATTCCCTTAGAGAAGAATACCGATTCCCCTCCCGAATGATTTTTCGCTACATACAATTACGCCATGCCCTGAGAGCACAATTTCCCACAGGAGTAAGCCTCTATTCCCATATCGTTGAGAAATTCCTCCTGGCTCAGGAGGCGGATTGTATCCTCTCCTCTCTCTATCTTAGAATCTCGACAGGGTCGGCAGGGGGGGGATCTAGCCTCTTCCAGAAATGGCGGGAGGACATCCCTACCCTGGCGACTGATGATTGGGAGGAGGGGATTCAACAATACTTGCCACTAATGATATCAGCTAAGGATAGGTATATACAGTTGAAATTTATTCACAGGGCGTATTATACCCCGCACCGCCTTTCTAGAATATACCCGGGACACTCGGATAGATGCCCGAAGTGCACCACTGAGGTGGGATCTTTTATGCATGTGGTGTGGGAACTGCCCGATTATAAGACGGTTTTGGGAGGATGTGGTGTGGGTGGTCAACGAAGTGGGGGACCTCTCGGTAGGGTTAGACCCGGTGGTTCTACTGCTGGGCGTGTGTGACAGAGTGGCACCAAACACATATAAACAGCTGTTTGTGTTCTATACGGCATTCTATGCCAGAAAGACTATTCTTATGCAGTGGAAGAAATCGGACCCACCTAGTGTAGCCCACTGGAAAGCCCTGATTGATTCTGCTCTCCTGCTGTATAAGCTTACCTATATGAGTCGTAAATGCCCTAAAAAATTAACTAGGATCTGGGGAAGCTGGGTGCAGGAATGAGGCGCACGATGAGACACAGGCATGTCTGGTATTGATGAGTTAACCCTTAGCTTTCTGGGCCCTCCCACTTGCGCCCCCCCCCCCCCTTCGCCCTGACCTGGGGTAGATGGCGGGGTGCTATACTGTGTTTAAATGGATTGGCCCAATATAACAGCCAAATTAAAAGTTGTCCCCTATGACTGCTGGAATAGGTGCGGTGCAGATACGCTCCGCGGAATGTGACTGCTAACTAGGATTGTACGCTGTACTTTGCCGTCTGATTCTGTTCTGTTTCCCCTTTTGTTTGGTTCTTTATTTTTTTCTTCTTCCTTTTTCTTTTCTTTTCTTTTTTTTTTGTGCTTATTACACTGTATTTCATATTTTAAATGTAAAAATATGCTGTGATGCTTTGATGTATCCGTTTAGAGACCAATAAAAAACGTTTCTGTTAAAAGGTTGAATAAAGACACCAGTCCAACCTGAGTGAGTGTCTACAATTGTCCCTATCCCTGTACATTGCACACTCACATTGGTCCCTACCCTCAAGGAGCCCACAATCCAAAGGTTCCCATTGATATACTAGGGTCAATTTGGATAGAAGCCAATTAACCTACCTGCATGTCTTTGGATTGTGGGAGGAAACCAGAGCACCCTGAGGAAACCCGCGCAGACACAAGGAGAACATGCAAGCTCCAGGCAGGTAGTGTCATGGTTGGGATTCGAACCAGTGACCCTTCTTACTGCTAGGTGAGAGTGCTAACCACTACACCACTGTGCTGCCCTTAAAATGTGACTTTTAATACTGTTTGCATACATGTTTAAGCTATAGATAGACATGAATGGGTTAGCACTGTTTTACCCATGACCCAGGGGCCCTGGATAACCACGAGAAGGTTAGCATATTTGGCTTATACTCACATTGCTCATGTCTGTTTGACAATCCCTCTACCTATTTTGGTCGGGAGGTTCAGGGGGGTCGGCCAGCTGGTTTCTTCAGCCCTCGCTAGCCTCATCCCCAAATAGGCCAACGCACACCTCCAGCTGATTGTTGGGAAACGTTTAAGCAGTATTTTTGCTGCAGTTAGTTTATAATCTTCTCTTTCTCCGGAGGTGGCGGTGCCCAGATTTTGAGGTAAACACTGTCCCTCAGCTCTCCCTCTCTGGAGACCCTCTAGATAGGACCCCCTCTTCTCTTTTCTAGCTCTACTTTCTCTTACTCACCCCCTCTCTCACTTCCCCCTCTACCCCTTCCACTTCCCCCACACCGCACCATGACCTGCACCGTTTTAAATATGATGTGACCTTCATACAAGAGACACAATTTAGGGAAGACAAATATCCCATCCTTAAAATAGGTAATTTCCAACTGTGTACCACTCCACCAACAGGACAGCTCTCCTCCTGTCCAATAGAGTACCATGGTCGCTCATAGACTCCATCACTGACCCTGGCAGTTGCTTCCTGTTCTTGAAGGGGATGGCCGGCGATGTTAAAATCACTTTTGCAAACTTATATGCCCCAAATGAACAACAAGAGGCTTTCCTAAGCCGGACTCTAGTGAAGCTGACGAATTTCACAGAGGGCCACCTGATCGTTGGAGGAGACCTGAACATCCTGTTAGTTTCAGTAGAAGACACATCCACAAGCCTGTTATCTCTCACAGCTCTCGTAGGGGTATTGCTTGCTCCTTACACGATAGCCAATTGATTGACATCTGGCACCTTCTCCACCCTACGGAAAGAAATGTCACCTTCTATTCTACCCCCCACAAGACATACTCACGGATTGATTATTTCCTCATCCCCCATGCTCAGTTACATGCAGTGCGTATCTCTTCCATAGGCTCCATTGCCTGGTCCGACCACGCCCCTACATTCTTGACCTATGCTCTTTATGACTCCATGACCACCAAGATTAAACAATGGAGACTGAACGAAAGTCTCTTACAAGACAAGGATGTCCTAGAAGACGTTACTAGAGAACTGAACTGCTATTTCAAGACTAACGATACTCCAGACTGTGACACAGGCACTATTTGGGAGGCACACAAGGCAGTTATCTGCGGTGTTTTGATTAAATACGGAGCCAGGATAAAATGGAAATGGACTGAACAGCTCAAGTCCCTACTTACAGATCTGGCCGCCTTGGAGCTCCATCACAAACTAAGACAAACCCCATCCCTAGAGAGAGAACTCCTTGTCAAACGGACACAAATTACATATATCCTACAATTTCAAGCAAAGGCAGCACTGCAAATATGTAGAAAATGCTCATATGAGTCAGGAAATAAATGCGGGAAGCTTCTGGCCAGGACCTTGCGGGAGCAAAGATTAGTTAACTATATCTCACATCTAATACCCCCCAATAAACCAAAAAAAACCCCAAAAAACACACAATATTACGAGGGAATTTCGGGATTTCTATAACTTATTATATAATTTGTCGGTTAATTCTCCTAACCAAGAACAGATAGACTCTTATTTATCATCGTCACTCATGCCCTGTTTATCAGACGCAAAGACATCCTTGAAGACCCCATCTCTATAGAGGAAATTGTAGGAGCGGTGGGGGACCACCAAGCAGGGGAAAGGCTCCCGGTCTGGATGGCTTCACGGCCCAATATTACAAAACTCTTCTTCCCTCCCTTGCTCCATATATGGTCAAGTTGTTCAACGCACTGGGTTCAACTGCAACATTCGCAGCCGAAACCTTATTAGCGCACATCTCCGAAATTCCCAAGGAAGGGAAAGACCCAACATCCTGTGGAACTTATCGGCTGATCTCACTGCTTAATTTAGACCTCAAACTCTTTACTAAGATACTAGCAAATAGGATTCAACATCTTATCCCGAGCCTGATACACTTAGATCAAGTGGGTTTTGTTCCTACATGGGAGGCTAGGGACAACACTACGAAAGTTCTGAATCTTCTTCAGACAGTAAACAATTTAAAGACACAATGCATCTTTTTGAGTACCGATGCGGAGAAGGCCTTCGACATGGTGAACTGGAATTTTATGCTGGCTGTCTTGCGACACATTGGCTTTGGCACCAGAGTACTTCAATGGATATCCACGATCTACTCCCACCCAGCCACAAGGGTCTGGGTCAACGGTGTTCTTTCAGACACCTTTGAAATTTACTAACGAGACATGCCAGGGGTGCCCATTGTCGCCCCTCCTCTTCACCCTGTCGTTGGAACCATTTCTCTGCACAGTCCGACATAACCCAGACATTGAAGGAGTCAAAATAAGAGACATCCAGCACAAAGTATCAGCATATGCCGACAACATTTTTTTCTCCCGTATGAACCCCATGGTTTCACTCCCTAACCTGATGTTGGAGTTTGGGAGATATGGGAAGCTTTCAAACTTCCAGATTAACTTTTCTGAGTCGGAAGCAATGGGGGTCAATTTCCCACAAAAGTTAATCGTACAACTACAACTACACGTACTTTAGGTATATTGATCCCCTCCAACATTGCCAAAATCTTTGAGTTAAATTTCCCTCCCCTACTTCATAGAGTTAAACAACTTTTGGACAAGTGGAATGCTGGACTTCACTCTTGGTTAGGTCACTGCAACATCATTAAAATGAGCATTCTTCCCAAGTTCTATCTTGTACAAGCACTGCCAGTTCATATTCCGGCTAGCTATTTTAAACAAATTCAAACTACACTCTTCGATTTCATCTGGGCACACAGACGCCCACGACTATAGTGTAAACAGCTAATGCTACCTATGCAATACGGGGATCGTAAGTATTACCAAGCGAGTATTTCTTTTGCTCTGTTTTTAAGATTTTGACAATGCTGTATTGAATTCACACATACTTTTTTGCCTTTGTTTTTGATATTTTCATAAATACTATCCTTAACTGCTTCTGGACCAGGGTGGCTCCCCTACAAAAGCCATCGTAGCTGTACATCAGCTCTTTAAGATGCTTTAGTAGGAGAGCGTTTCCTCCGAGCTGATGCGCATGACCGATGGGCACCCGTGATCGCTCGTGACAGAGCGAAAACCGGGATCTGTGTGTGTAATCACACAAATCCTGGTTCTCTCAGGGGAGTAGAGACAGATCGTATAACACTGATCGGTCTCCTCCCCTAGCCAGTCCCATCCCCCCACAGTTAAAACACGCCTAGGGAACACAGTTAACCCCTTTATCATCCAGTAGTGTTAACCCCTTCCCTACTGCTGACATTTATACAGTAATCAATGCCTATTTTTTGCTCTGATCGCTTTATAAATGTCACTGGTCCCAAAAAAGTGTCTGCAACGTCGCAGTCACAATAAAAATAGCTGATCACTGCCATTACTAGTAAAAAAAAATAATAAATAATAATAAAAATTCCATAAATCTATCCCCTATTTTGTAGACACTTTAACTTTTGCGCAAACCAATTAATATATACTTATTGCTATTTTATTTATTTTTTTACCAAAAATATGTAGAAGAATACATATCGGCCTAAACTGAGGAAAACATTGTTTGGGGATATTTATTATAGCAAAAAGTACAAAATATTGTGTTTTTTTTCAAAATTGTCGCTCTCTTTTTGTGTATAGCGCAAAAAATTGAAACCGCAGAGATGATCAAATACCACCAAAAGAAAGCTTTATTTGTGGAGAAAAAAAGGACATCAATTTTGTTTGGGTACAACGTCGCACGACCACGCAATTGTCAGTTTTCTTTTTCTTTCCACATTTTCCAAAATTGTGTGGAAAAAAATGACATGTTCAAAAGACTCAGTATGCCTCATATAAATATACATTGGGTGTTTGTTTCCAAAATGGAGTAATTGTTCTGGTGTTACCATTGTCCTGGTGCTCCAGGGCCTTAAAAAGTGCAAGAGGTAGTCAAGAAATGATATGTGTAATTTATGCTCCTAGAATGCCTGACGATGCTCCCTGCATATTGGGCCTCTGTGAATGAATGAATGAATAACTTGTATAGCGCTACATATGCAAACTAAATCGCCTCAGGGCGCTTTTGCTGCCAGTGTCCGTCTGGGATTTCAGAAGAGATGGTCTTGAGCTTCCTCCTGAAAGCCAAATAGTTTTCCTCCGAGCGGATGTCCATGGGTAGAGCATTCCATAGCTGTGGTCCTTGTACTGCGATGGAGTTGTAGCTGTTGTACTACTGCTTTCTCGATAATTTTGGAGAAGGTGTTGAGGCTTGTGGCAGGTCTGCAATCGTTTGGGTCTTTGGGATCGAGGCTAGACTTCTTAAGGAAGGGTTTGATTGTGACTTGCTTGAGGGAGGTCGGGACGATTCCTTCTTTAAAACTTTAAATGACTGGTTTATGATGTATGTTATGATAGGTGCCAGGATGTCGGCACATTCTTTCAGGAATTTTGTGGGAAAGATGTCGTTTGGAGATGTGCTGTCTGATGATGGTTGTGGTGGTATCAATATTGATTGGGAGTAAATCTCGGTGGTTGTAGAAACTTTCTGTGTTTTTTTTCTTCTTGTTCTTGCCGAGTGGGGTTATTTGCTATGTTCTGCTGAATTATTTCCTGAATGGTTGCGATTTTGTCAATGAAAAAAAATCAGAAAACTCATTGCAGAATTCTTGTGTTTCATTTGCTGGAGACTCTAAACAGGTGGTGTTCCTAGTCTGGGCGACTATTTTGAAGAGTGCTCGAGGGTGGTTTATGGCTTTTGAGATGGTTTTGGAGAAATGTTCTTTTTTTGCTATGAAGATGGCTTTGTGGTATCTTTTGGTGAGTGATTTGTAATCTGTGTGGTTTTCCATTGTTGGGTTCCTTCTCCATGCTCTTTCAGCTCTTCTGTGTTCTTGTTTAGGTGATGTAAGAGAATCATTGAACCAGCCCGAATTGTTTTTGCGGGTGGATGCTCTGCGTATTGGTGTGACTATGTCTGTCTGTAATAATGCTGTGATAAGGGAGTTGAGTGTGTCTTCAGTTGATTAGTTTTGGGTTAACAACAATATTTTGTTGCATAGGGTAGTTTTGAAAAGTTGTGAGTATAGTTTTTTCTGTGATCTTGTCCAGTGTATTGTCGTTGAGTGTGTTGGTATTTGGTAAGTGATGTTTATTTTGAATTTCATCACGTGGTGGTCAGTCCAAGGCAATGGCATGTTATCAAGTGTGTTAATTTCCATGTTTTGTTGGAAGATGAGGTTGAGAGTATGGCCAGAAGCATACGTGGGAGCATTTATCAGTTGCTGCAGGCCTAGCGCTTCCAGTTGGTTGATGCAAGCAGTAGCGATGGAGTCCTGGGAGGAGTTTGCCCAGAGATTAAAGTCCCCAAGTAGCAGGAGATTTTTGGTTTTCAAGGTGTATGTAGAGGTAAATTTGATACAAAGTGCAAGGAAGTGTGTCTTTGGTCCCGCTGGTCTGTAGCACAGTAGTATGTGAAAGGTGTCCTGGGGTGTTGTTTGACATTGAAGTGTGAGTGTTTCCATGAATGGTAGTGAGCTCTGTAAAGTTGGTTTTGTGAACGTGAGGTGAGATTTGTAGATCACTGCTAGGCCACCTCCTCTTTGACCGACTCTGTGCTCAGTTAGGATGCAGTAGTTCTCAGGAACTAACTCTGCTAGAATGGTGTTACAGACATGTGTTAGCTAGCTTTCCGTGATGAAGAGACATGACCAGTGTAGTTCAGAGGTACCCAACTTGCCTCTTACTGCTATACCACTTGTACTCCACCATCCCCATTTCTTATCCTTCTAAAATGATGAGACCACACCTTCATTTTGGAGTATAAATGGCCATAGCAGCCTATTTATTATTCACACCATATAAATAACTCCAATATCAAATATATACCAAAATATCACCTCCATAACAACTTGTTCAACTCCAGTCTGTTGGTCTTTGACGGCACCCCGGAACTCCAACACATATTCCACCAATACACTGCGGGACCTTTTTCCACACGATAGGCCTCCAGCGGATAATCAGCTCGGAGACAACCCCCTTCCCGCAGTGCAACCATTACAGTATTCCAGCTAACCTTTCGCTGGAATACACCGGAGGGGCACATACTACCGATGAGCCCCCCACCCCTTTCCATCACATATGTTTACTGCCACCGTCAAAGACCAACAAAACACCGCCAATCCACAGCTGCCATGACGACCATCTGCCATGCTCCTGAAAGAAAGAAAACACATAAACCAACAAACACAGACAACATATAGGGAGGGTGGGTGGGAAAAACTGCCTCCTCATTTCTTTCTCCACAACTTTCTGTTTCCCAGCCCAGCCCCGCCTCCTCCTTATATATTACCACTCCCCCTTGGACTTTTCTCACTGTCCCCTCCCCTCTAATCTCTTCATATTAACCCATGCATTGTCTCCCCTAAACACATGGTCATGCCCGGCCCTGCACTACTTTTTCTTTTCTGTCTTTTCCGTTCCGGGCCTCACTTGACCAGTGTAGTTCAGAGGTACCCAACTTGCCTCTTACTGCTATACCACTTGTACTCCACCATCCCCATTCCATCTGTTCCAAACCCTAGAAACTCCCTAACCGTTTTATCCCTTTTTTTTTTTTTATTATTATTATTTTATGATTTATTTATTTATTTTTTATTACTCTGAATCCTGGTAACCTTTGATCATTTTTTTTATTTTTTTTATTTTTTTATTGTCCAACTCAAACTCCTTTTTTCAATCCACCCTGCACAGCAGGTTAAACAAAAGCCAAAAACCCACCAGTTTCCGCTAGATGGCAGATACCGACCCCGTTTACCAAGTTCCTGGAACCACAGTACCACCAACAACCTTACCCCCCACACAGCCATGTTCGACCTCAGACTCCTGCACCAAACAACCCACCCTTCTTTTCATACCTTCACATAAGTCGCCCATGTGGACTCACTGGCTGACTGCCCTGTTACCTCCCGTGGTGACTCCAATGCCATCTCCCCTATCCAGCCCGAGTAGGGAACTCCTCCCCCTCTGTGTCCGGCTAACTCTCTGAACCTATCCCACCGAAAATAGATGCACGAGTAAGCCCCCCATGTTTCCGAAGCCTGCAAGATGAATAGCATATAGAAAATGTTCAACTGCACCTAACACAACACAAAATGGCGTAGCCGCCGTATGACCAGTTGTGACAATGCGGACATGTGGTTGACCACGTAACCACACCCACATAATCACAATTCAACTCCGTGTCAGGTTCCTGCCTGACCCTTACCCCAGCTCCATAGCCAGAACCACTGGAAAAATTCCAATAGCACAAGTTTACGAATGAACACCCCACTTCCACCCAACAAAATTGGGGCCAAATTTCCTCACTCTATTGCCCCTGAAAGAGAAATTTCCCCCAAACCTGTTTACCCCGCTGTGTTCGTGACCTCTTTTCCCATCGACCTGGCATCCACCTATCGTCCGTTATATGTGGCCAAGAACTCGTACCAAACCTTCTAACCCTCCCTATGTTCCGCATTTAACTGTTTAAATTATCCAGGGCCTGAAACCCCCACTGTAGCAGACGGCAGCCATTGGCCAAAACCCGCTCATTGGAATAAAACCGGCAGGTGAAATTGAACTTACCCAGCAATGAATGCAAAGTCCTCAACTGTACCTCACGCCGTCCCTGGGCCTCACACACCCCCTTCTATAGTACCTCCAACTTGGTCACCGACAGATGACCCTCCGTAACCCCCGAAACAATCACAATGCCAGAACAAAATAGTACAATATCCCTCGTCGGCCCCCTGTGTTTTGCAGCCAATGGCACTAATGAACCTACCTGCAATGTGCTGCAATGTATAAAGTATAATCGCACAAGTGGAACACGGATTCCTAGTTTGCCATAGGCGCCCCTTTTCCGTCACACCTAACCCACCTTATAGCTGTGTACGTGAAGTATCGGACACAGTGCACTGCATCGGATTATGACAGAACTCTTTTTTTTTTTTTTTTGACAGATAAGTGGGGAAACGAGGCAAAACTTGTTTGGTTCCTTCTCAGGCACCACCCCCACTGTAGACCCCATTAAAAACCCCGGAGGCAAGCAGCCTCGCTATTTCCGTATCTACTTATGAAAGGCTGCAACCTTTTCACCCCCTTCCAAAAGTCATCCCTTGTGTGACTAGGCTCGCCTGTACATTGTCCTCACATGAAGCCACAATATAATGGATGGGTCCCCCCACCCTTTTAACACTCGTGTTTAACTGAACTGACAGGAGCTCACATTGTACTGCCAACCCACCCCTTTCTTTTCAGCCGACCATCCAGAGGGGGGTATAGTTGCCTCTACTACTACAGAAACCGCACCCAGAAGCCGCTATCCTTTGATCCCCATTAAGAAACGGCCATACCGACCTGCGCAGTCTAAACTGGTCATCATCCCATAGCCAATCAGATCCCCTTTTTAACATGTGCACCTACCAATGGCCTACATATAACAGAACAACGCCGAACCATGTTCGGGTTCTTCCCCCATGAAAATCGCATAATGGCGACTGCCGTCGGCAAAAGCGATCGGTACCTCCTCTTACCTTCATCCTTTTTCCCTTGATCTTCCTGCTTGACCCTATACACTTAAAATGTAAATTCCCCCCCCCCCCTTTTTTTTTTTCTTCTTTTTTTAAAGGTGGCCATAACGAGAAGATCTCCACACACTTGCCTTTTCAAATCGCATCCCGGACCCCCTATTTAATTGTGTTCCCAGGGGACCCTCAAAGCACCCGTACATCTCACATTTTTATTTATTTATTTATTTTTATTTATTATTTATTTTGCTTTTATTTATTTATTTTTTTTGCATCTGCAATCCTTACCATCTCCATCCTACCATTACCTGACAACCCCACCACTGCACCACTGTCCCCAAACTGGCAGGTGCACCGCCCGCCACTTGTGGGCCAGCATCCACCACCTCTGTTCAAGGAGGAGCAACTACTGCCGACATTGCACCCCCCTTTCCAACCCCCCAACAAATCCTACAATGCCCTTAAATGAAAAACATTTAGACATTATTTGACTTACCAGGCTGACTGGAACCCCAACAGCCGCCTCGCTTGCCTCCATCGCTGGCTCGCATTCCTGCGGCTCCTCCTCCTCGCACACTATCAGCTCGCCTTCCGACCTGTGGTCCCAGACCAGGACCGGTGGTGTCATCAGTCCCCCAGGCAAAGAGGTCCTGGGGGCCGTGGAGTCCCTCCTTTGTACTGCCTGTCTCACCCCGAAGCTCCGCCTCCTGCCACAGTTCCGCACATGCCCTCACATACTGTGACCTGGAAGGTCAACCTCGTCCTTCCACCGCCATCTTGTGCCATCTCGAGCCGCCAGTATAGGCCACGCCCACCCGCGGAGCCACGCCCCCTTGAAAAAAAAAACTTTTTTTTTTTTTTGTATAAGCAGCCTGATGGGCATACTAATAAGTCTCCCTCGCCAAGCCTTCATCCCCGCGCAGCGATGCAGGCAGAGGAGGTAGTAGTCCTGCGATTCATGGGCGGGGAAGCGGCACCATAACGGCCCGTGGCCCCGCCCACCGAGCTGGGCTGGTGGCGTGGAGTCCACCCAGACCCTGCTCAGGCAGACGGCTGGCTATTCTTTGCTGGGGGACCGGATTGTTCCCCCCAGAGGGCTCCTTGCCTGGCACATGGTCCCAGATGAGGGCCCTGGTGAAAACAGAGTGCCAGAGGCTGCAAACTCTGCATGCACAGCAACCCTCACCTCCCAGCCTCCATCCGCTCACCTGGTCATCCATAAAGGCCCTCATCCGAGTGACATCTCAGCCATGTTGGAGGAGCAGAGCAAAAAACTGCCTCCTCATTTCTTTCTCCACAACTTTCTGTTTCCCAGCCCAGCCCCGCCTCCTCCTTATATATTACCACTCCCCCTTGGACTTTTCTCACTGTCCCCTCCCCTCTAATCTCTTCATATTAACCCATGCATTGTCTCCCCTAAACACATGGTCATGCCCGGCCCTGCACTACTTTTTCTTTTCTGTCTTTTCCGTTCCGGGCCTCACTGTCTGTGTTATGTTGAGTGTTAAAATCATGAATTTCGTTTTTGTGCTTGACTGCTGATCTAGTGTTGATCAGGGAGCATCATAGGTGTTGTCCTGGATGTGGTGTAATCCTGTTTTGGATGGTTGGTTTCAAATTTGTTCTTAAAAGTTGTTATTTTTGTAGTATTGTTAGGGCGGTATTCCTTAGGCTGCAGAGGGCATCAAATGAATAATTGATGACGCACCTGATGGGAGAGTTCCTTGGGGGCAGTGTTATGAAGTGAGTTGCTTGAGGTGCCATGGTGCCGCTCGGGCTCTGTCCTGGAGCAGAGTTTGCGTGGCGATGATCGGTTGTGTGGTGGGGGAGGGGGTAGAAGGTAATGTCGGGAGGAGATGTCCATTGAAAAACTGAAGAGTTAAAGTAAAAAGAGTGTAGCGAGATGGCCACCGACACTTTTATGTCCATTTTGCTGGTCCAGGTGTAGCACAATGGCACAGGAGACCATAAGATGGCAAACAGACAGATTTATCCAGCAATCACTCAGGCAGGTCCCCAAAAATACAGAGCAGGACCAGAGCAGGGGATGCTGATATACCAGTTGTGTAAGCATGAATGCTCTCTGGGCCAGCAGGTGTGAGGGTGGTGCTAGATTGAGGCACAGGAGGCCAGCTTACCACTATTGAGTGGGGCTGATGGCAGCCAGGTAATCCAGCTGGCAGGCTGAAAAAAATAGGTAATGACCTGAGAAGGGGATGTAGATGTACAGTCAAGTAAGAACGCTCCCCAAGCCAGCAGGGGTGAAGACTGCTGCTGATGCTGAGTGCCAGGTTCCACCTCCATGCTGACACAATCCTCCTCCTCCTCCTCTTCCTGTGTGATGGGAGGGACAGCAGGAACACTGTCTGGATAAAGAGGGCCTTGAGAGGCAAGTAAGTCCTCCTCTTCCTGCCTCTGTTCTGCCCCAAGTGCCCTGTCCATTATTCCATGCAGCGTGTTCTCCAACAGGTGGACAAGAGGTACAGTGTCACTGATGCATGCATGGTCACTGCTCACCATCCTTGTGGCCTCCTCAAATGGTGACAGGATAGTGCATGCATCCCTGATCATGGCCCACTGGTGTGGGAAAAAAAACAAGCTCCCCTGACCCTGTATTGGTGCCGTAGTCGCACAGCTACTCATTGATGGCCCTCTGCTGCACGTGCAGCCAATGCAGCATGGCCAACTTTGAGTTCCGCCTGGTGTGCATGTCACAGATTAGGCGGTTCTTGAGCAGGTTCAATTCCTTTTGGAGGTCAGCCAGCTGAGCACTAGCATTATATGACCGGCAGAAATGCATATAGACTTTCTTGGCCTGCCTCAGGACATCCTGTAAGCCCGGGTACCTGCCCAAGAACAGCTGCACCAGAAAGTTAAGGACGTGAGCCAGACAGGGCACATGGGTCAGTTGTCCCTGTCTGAGGGCGGAGAGGTGGTTGGTGCCATTGTTGCAAACCACCATTCCTGGCTTAAGCTGGCGTGGCATCAACCACCTCTGCCCCAGTGTGGCTCATGTCCCCCAAGCACACCAGCGCAAGTACAGCATGGCATCTTTTTGCCTGCGTACTTGCGTAGCCCCTTGAATGCCTATGGAGCACCGCTGGTTCCGAGGACAAAGCACAGGAAGAGGCCATGGAGGAAGAAGAAGAGGAGGGGGTGGAGGAGAGAGGTGTGTCAGAATCACCAGTAGTAGCATTTTTAAGGCGTGGTGGTGGAAAAAACCTCCAACACTACTGTACCTTGTCCTGCATCCTTCCCAGCTGCCAGAAGAGTCACCCAATGTGCCGTGAAAGATAGGTAACATACCTGTCCATGCCTGCTGGATCATGAGTCACCGGTAATATGCACCTTACCGCTGACTGCCCTGTCCAGCGAGGCCATGACATTGCCTTCCACATGCCAGTAGAGAGCCGGAATCGCCTTCCGTGAGAAAAAGTGGCGTTTGGGAACCTGCCACTGAGGAACCACACATTGCACAAACTCACAGAAGGGATAGAGTCTACCTACTGAAAAGGCAGCAGTTGCTAGCAATTTAGCCAAGCTAGCATTCAACTATTGGGCATGTGGATGGCTGGGAGTGAAATTCTTTTGACAGTGCAGCAGCTGGGGCAGGGAAATTTGCCTGATACAATCGGATGTCGGTGTACCGATAGCAGAGTGCCCGCAAGTATTGGCTGCGACACACCTAATTCTACACCTTCATTCCTCTCAGTGCAGGTTTCAGAGAGGATTGAAGGTATAGTGGGGTTGGAGATCACAGCTGATGAGGAGCAAGGAGAGGTCCGCTTTGTTCTTTGGTGTGTGTCTTTTAGGTACGCTTGCCAACGATCTGCATGGCAGGTCAACATATGTCTGGTCAAGCATGTGGTGCCCAAGCGGCTGATGTTTTGGCCACGTGAGATATGCTTGAGATATATGTTGCAAAGAGCAGTGGTGCGATCTGAGGCATTCTTCTCAAAAAAGGCCCACACCAAAGAAGTTTTGGAATAACGCGCAGAGGCAGCGCCCTGCACATGCGGAGCTCTGCGGTGTGATGCAGTCGGTGTGCTGCCCTTAAGCTGGCCCCTGGAGGGCATCCTGCCTCGTTGGAGATGTGCCTCCTCCTCTCTCCCATCAGGCACCCATGTGGAGTCAGTGACTTCATCATCCCCCCTCCTCATCGCTGGAGCAAACCTGGCAGTATGCTGCAGCTGGGGGAACATGACTGCCAGATTTCTGTCCTTCTTGGGCATCCCTTCTCTCTGGGCTCACGTTACTGCCTTCCTCTAGCTGAGTATCATCATCAGAGCCTTCAAAATGCTGGGCATCCTCATGGAGCATGTACCCAACACTGTACTCAAACAGTTCAGGGGACTCCTCAGGAGGACATGGTGGGTCTAGGGAAGAAGTGACTGATGCCATTGAGACAAGGGAAGAGGCTGCTTTGGCAGTGGCTTTGCCAGTAACCTGAGCCTGGGTGAGAGAGGATGAGGAGGATGAGGACGGCTTGGTCATCCACTCTACCAAGTCTTTGGCATGTTGCGGCTCTCTTGTATTGGCTTGTGACTGTCTGCCTCTCCTTGTTGGCCTTCCAGACATACTAATGGCCTGCAGGTAGATGTAGCTGCACAAAGCTGGGACTTATATACTGATTATACTGCAGCTAGCAGAATCAACTGCTTGCCTGTAGTATTATTATAATGAGAAGACCAGCAATTGGGGTAGCTTTAAGTGCACAGATGACACAGTACACCGGCTGTAATTACTGCAGCTGCCTGTGGTATAGGATCAGCAGAACACCAGCAATTGGGGTAGCTTTAAGTGCACACTGTGCAGATGACACAATACACCGACTGTAATTATTGCAGCTGCCTGCATATGGTATAGGATAAGAAGAACACCATCAATTGAGTCTGCTTTCGGTGCACACTGTGCAGATGACGCAATACACTGACTGTAATTACTGCAGCTGCCTGCCTGTGGTATAGGATCTGAAGAACACCAGCAATTGGGATAGCATTAAGTGCACACTGTGCAGATGACACAGTACATCGACTGTAATTACTGCAGCTACCTGCGGTATAGGATCAACAGAACACCAGAAACTGGGATAGCTTTTGGTATACACTGTGCAGATGGCACAATAACCTGACTCTAATTGCTACAGCTGCCTGTGGATAGGATCAGCAGAACACCAGCAATTGATGTAGCTTTAGGCGTACACTGTCCAGATGGCACAATACACAGACTGTAATTGCTACAGCTGCCTGCGGATAGGATCAGCAGAACACCAGCAATTGTGGTAGCTTTAGGTGTATTCTATGCAGGTGGCACAATACACCGACTGTAATTGCTGCAGCTGCCTGCCTATGGTATAGGATCAGCAGAACACCAGCAATTGGGGTAGCTTTAGGTGTACACTGTGCAGGTGGCACAATACACCAACTGTAATTGCTACAGCTGCCTGTGGTATAGGACCAGCAGAATGCCAGCAATTGGGGTAGCTTTAGGTGTACACTGTGTAGGTAGCACAATACACTGACTATAATTGCTACAGTTGCCTATGGTATAGGACCAGCAGAACACCAGCAATTGGGGTAGCTTTAGTTGTACACTGTGCAGGTGGCACAATACATTGACTATAATTGCTACAGTTGCCTATGGTATAGGACCAGCAGAACACCAGCAATTGGGGTAGCTTTAGGTGTACATTGTGCAGGTGGCACAATACACCAACTGTAATTGCTACAGCTGCCTATGGTATAGGACCAGCAGAACACCAGCAATTGGGGTAGCTTTAGGTGTACACTGTGTAGGTGGCACAATACACTGACTGTAATCACTGCAGCAACTGCCTGCCTGTGGTATAGGACCAGCAGAACGCCAGCAATTAGGGTAGCTTTAGGTGTACACTGTGTAGGTGGCACAATACACTGACTGTAATTGCTGCAGCAGCTGCATGCCTGTGGTATAGGATCAGCAGAACACCAGCAATTGGGGTAGATTTAGGTGTACACTGTGATTGTGGCAAAATACACTGACTGTAATAGTTACAGCTGCCCGTGGTATAGGACCAGCAGAACACCAGCAATTGGGGTAGCTTTAGGTGTACACTGTGTAGGTGGCACAATACACTGACTGTAATTGCTGCAGCAGCTGCCTGCCTGTGGTATAGGATCAGCAGAACACCAGCAATTGGGGTAGCTTTAGGTGTACACTGTATAAGTGGCACAATACACCGACTGTAATTGCTGCAGCAGGTGCCTGCCTGTCGTATAGGATCAGCAGAATACCAGCTATTGGGGTAGCTTTAGGTGTACACTGTGATTATGGCAAAATACACTGACTGTAATTGCTACAGCTTCCTATGGTATAGGACCAGCAGAACACCAGCAATTGGGGTAGCTTTAGGTGTACACAGTGCAGGTGGCACAATACACCGACTGTAATTGCTACAGCTGCCTGTGGTATAGGACCAGCAGAACACCAGCAATTGAATTGGGGTAGCTTTAGGTTTATCTGTATTTGTCCACTGCTTTCCTTTTCATTACACCAGGTTTAATGGATTTAATGGTTGAGTATACCATATATAATAACTTTTGTGCTTTAGTAATCTTCATACCTTTGGTTATAGTACAGCACAGTAACTTAACATAAAAGTAAATACAATTTAATTTGATAACAGAATAAAAAGCAAAAATAGAACTCAGTCAGATTACTTATCCGGTTCTGTCAGAACCCCATTCTCAAGGTGAATAGATTATATGGTGTTCAATTGCCTTGAGTACCATTCATTCCATGGTAACCATTAAGGATGAGCCGAACACCCCCCTGTTCGGTTCGCACCAGAACCTGCGAACAAACCTAAACTTTGTGTGAACTTTAGAACCCTATTAAAGTCTATGGGACTCGAACGTTCACAATCTAAAGTGCTAATTTTAAAGGCTAATATGCAAGTTACTGTCCTAAAAAGTGTTTGGGGACCTGGGTCCTGCCCCAGAGGACATGGATCAATGCAAAAAAAAGTTTTAAAAACTGCTGTTTTTTCAGGAGCAGTGATTTTAAAATTGATTAAAGTGAAGCAATAAAAGTGTTATATTTTTATTTTCGGACCTGGGGGGTGTCTATAGTATGACTGTGAAGGGGCGCATGTTTCCCGTGCTTAGATCTGTCCCTGCACAAAGTGTAATTTCACAAGGAAAAAAAGTCTTTTAAAATCACTTTCAATTGTCGGCTACCGTAATACAGAGAACACTCAATGAGTGTTCTCTGTATTACGGAGCGGACCATTCATTCATTGATAAAAAAAATTAATGGGGTTCCCCTAAATTCATTTACCAGGCCCTTCAGGTCTGGTATGGATATTAAGGGGAACCCCGCGTCAAATTTAAAAAAAATTGACGTGGGGGTCTCCCTAAATATCCATACCAGACCCTTTATCCGAGCACGCAACCTGGCATCCTCCCAATGTTGAGGGCATGTGGCCTGGTACGGTTCAGATGGGTGGGCACTCTCTCATCCCCCCCTCTTTTCCTGCGGCCTGCCAGGTTGCGTGCTCGGATAAAGGGTCTGGTATGGATATTAGGGGGACCCCCACGTCAATTTTTTTTATTTGACGCAGGGTTCCCCTTAATATCCATACCAGACCTGAAGAGTCTGGTATGGATATTTAGGGGGACCCCCACGTCAATTTTTTTTTTTTTTGACACGGGGTTCCCCTTAATATCCATACCAGATCTGAAGGGCCTGGTAATTGAATTTAGGGGAACCCCACGCTTTTTTATTTTTTTTATCAATGAATGAATTGTCCGCTCCGTAATACAGAGAACACTCATTGATTGTTCTCTGTATTATGGGAGCCGACAGTTGAAAGTGATTTTAAAAGACTTTTTTTTCCTTGTGAAATGACACTTTGTGCAGGGACAGTTCTAAGCACGGGAAACATGCGCCCCTTCACAGGCATACTATAGACACCCCCCCAGGTATGAAATTTAAAGGAATATTACACTTTTATTGTTTCACTTTAATCATTATTAAAATCACTGCTCCTGAAAAAATGGCCATTTTTAAAACTTTTTTTGCAGCGATCCATGTCCCCTGGGGCAGGACCCAGGTCCCCAAACACTTTTAGGACAGTAACTTGTATATTAGCCCTTAAAATTAGCACTTTAGATTTCTCCCATAGACTTGTACAGAGTGTTCCAGCTTTTCGAATTTGCAACGAACAGCCCAAATTGTTCACTGTTCGCTGAACAGGCGAACAGGCAATGTTCGAGTCGAACACGAGTTCGACTCGAACTCGAAGCTCATCCCTAGTAACCATAATTTGGATACATTTTTATACTTCCCCAGTGGTAATGGGTGTAATACTTTATAGGTGCCGTGCGTGTGGTTGGAGGCTAAAACTTCTGATATAGATGGGGACTCTGTGTGTTTCCAGTGTCTGAGAATTGTTAATCAGGTTGCAAGCAATATATGGGACATTACTGTTCTATGAGAGGGTGGAATAGGTTCTAGGTCTAGTGAGAGTATAGCGATTTCTGGTTTTAATGAGTGGCTCAGCCATGTTATATTATGTATAAGGTGTTCTATCTGGGCCCATAGTAGTTTGATTTTAGGACAGTTCCAGAGAATATGGTATAAGGTGCCATACTCTCCACACAGCCTCCAACATTTAGAGGAGGCATTGTGGTATATCTTCGATAGACGACTAGGAGTTAAGTACCATCTAAGGTAGATTTTTTTCTGCATCTCCCGTAAGTTGGTGCTTTTGGTAGAGGTATAAGTGGTTTTAAAAGCTTTTGCCCATTAATTAACTGAGTAAACATGTCCTAGTTCGTTTTCCCATGCTATGATATTCTGCGTTTTATCACATAAGTTTTTCTCTTGAAGACCTATATATATAAAGTTGAAATCCCTTTTAGCTTGTTTGAGTATAGAATTGGGTTATCTTTGCGGGTAGTGTGCTTATTATGTTTGGGTTACTTTTAAGGAGTTGGGTAACCTGTAATTACTTGTAATATTCTGTTTTTGATAGGCGATGCTCCTTCTGTAGAATGAGTAAGGTCTTAACTGATGTGCCTACTATTATGTCCTCTATGTAATGGATACCTTTCTCCTTCCATGGTTTTACATTTATGTCTGGTATAATATAACTAAGTGCTGAAATAGGTAGTTTTAGTGGTAGTTGTGTTCCAGACCAACTAGGGTAGTTCCTAAGATGTATCCAGGCTCTTATTTCTGCCACTATTGTTGGTGATAGTTTGTTGTCTAAAGAGGTTTTAAGATATGCTGTCATTAGAAAGTCCCTCAGAGATCTTGTAGTAATTTGTGTTTGTTCGAATTCAAGGTTTAGCCAATTCTGAAGTTGTACTGTTGCAAAATAATAGTCATGGATATGAACGTGTCCCACCCTTCCAGCTCTTCTATGTTTTAATAGCCTGCTGAAGGCACATCTGGCCTTTTTCCCTAGCCATATATACCTATTTAGTATGGGTTGTAAGGAATTGAAGTAAGAGTTGGGTAGTGGTATAGGTAGAGTTCTGAAGAGATACCGCAGCTGAGGCAGGACTTGCATCTTGAAGGCTGCAAGCCTACCCAGCCATGATAGTTCAGTTTATTATCTAGAGATTTCAAAAAGGGAGTGTAGTTGGCTGCCAAAAGGTCTCCTGTCTTGGGAGTTAGTGTGATACCCAAGTATTTAATCCCTTCCTTTTTCCATATGTAGGGGAATTTTTGTTCTAGATTTTGTTTGGTCTGCTACAGTATACCTAAGTTTAGAATATATGATTTGTATTAATTTACTTTGTAGTTTGATATGCTGTTGAAGGTTTGTAAGGCTTGGTGTACTTTTGCTAAGGAAAGAACTACTTTATTGTATCATATATCATATGCGAATAGACTTATTGTATGTTTCCTCTACATATTTGTAAACTAGAAACATGTGGATGCGTTCTCAGATGGCCAGTTAGTGGTTCCATTAACAAATTGAAGATCGGGGGGACAGAGGGCACCCCTGCCTTGTCCCATTCATAATTTGAAATGGAGTAGAAAGCACTCCTGATATGAACACTTGTGCTGATGGATGTGTATATAAGGCCATAATGGCTGATTATATAGCTCCATTGAATCCAAACTTCCCCAGAACCTGAGATAGAATTTGCCATTGAATTCTGTCAACGCCTCCTCTGCATCCAAAGCTAGGAGCAGAAAAGGTGTTTTTTATCTGTCAGCTATGTGGATCACGTTGATCAGGCGTCTCGTGGCGTCAGACGTTTGCCTTCCCCTAGTGAACCCAGATTGATCAACATCTATGATTTCAGGAAGAATTTCCATCAATCTAGTTGCCAAAAGTTTTGTATAAATTTTGACATCATTGTTTAATAAAGAGATTGGCCTAAAGTTCTGTGGGGAGTCCGGATTTTTACCTGGTTTAGGCAATGCAATAATAGTAGCTTTTAACATTTCTGGTGGGAATGATGAGGAGGCAACAGCAGAACCAAATATATCCACCAAGTGTGGGGTCAGAATGTTTTGAAAGGTTTTGTAATATTCTCCCGAGAAGCCATCTGGGCCTGTGGATTGCTTAAGTGGCAATGATTGTATAGTTTGGTTTATTTCTGTATCCGTTATAGGGATATTCGGTATGTGAAGATGTTCTTTGGTAAGCTTGGGTAGTTTAAGTGTTTGCAGGAATGATTCTATAATGTCTGGGGTTGGTTGTTGTATAGTGGCTGAAGGCATCAGCTATTTCCTGTGGGTGTTGGTGTATAGTTTGTGTCTTTGGGTGTATAATATGTTGAATGTGAGTTCTAGATCTGTGCCCTCTTAATTGGTTTGCTAGTAATTCCCCTCCTCTGTTGCCACTCATATAATATGTCATTTTTTAGCTTCTTGGAGGCTTTCTCGAAGTCCTCCAGAAGTGTTAGTCTCAACTCTGAAAGTACTATGTCAGTTGACCTGTTAGTGATTGAGTTGTTTGGGACATGTTTTGTTTTTCTAAAGTACCTATTTGGTTTATTATTTTTGTGGTTTGCTGTTGCCTCATCCCCTTAGCTCTTGCCCCTTGTTTTATTAGAACTCCCCTGGCAAATGTCTTATGGGAATTCCATAATGTAAATGGATCTGAGACCGACTCTTGATTAATTGTGAAGAATTCCTTCAACTGCTGTGCGATATACTTATTGGTCAGGCCATGCTGTGTTCTTGTGAGCTGATGAGTCTCCCACTTGAAGCTCCACTGGGGCACGGTCCAACCAAGTTATGTCATGAATTTTAGCAGTCTTGCATTTTAACAGCAATTGTTTGTCAATCAAGAATAGGTAAATTCTACTATAGGATTTATGACTGTGGAAAAAAAAAGTAGTCTCTTTCATTAGTGTTGATCCATCGTACAATGAGTATTTGGCATCGTACAATGAGTATTTGCGAAGAAGTGGTAATAGGGATGGTGGAAGTCTTTTTGGGTTTGATGTAGAGTCTAGTTTGGGATCAGGTACTATATTGAGGACCCCACAGATCACTAGTGCTCCTTGGTGAATCCAATGTATTTTATTCATACTTTTGTGCAGGAATTTAGATTGTCCAGCATTGGGGGCATAAATATTTTTCACTGTGAAGGTTGTAGAGTTGATGTCACACACCATGATTGTATAGCGACCCTGTGGGTCTAATACAATCTTGTGTAAATGGAATGCAATGGTGTCTTTAACTGCTATCATCTCTCCTTTTGTTTTTGTTTCCGCTTTTGCACAGAAGATGTGGGGGAATTTGGGGTGAGTGCATTTTGGTGGTGTTGAGATTTGGAAGTGAGTCTCTTGCGTGCATAAAATGTCACAGTTCCTCTGTAAAGCATCTTTCCACAAAGACCTGCATTTGGCCAGATGATTGAGGCCTTTGGCATTAATAGTTAGAAAGTTCACTGCCATTGGTGTGGTTTAGCAGGAGATATGAGTGGCGTGGGTTGTATGAATCACTTACTTTTGTTGAGATCATAATTGTTGAGATCATAATTTGTTGAGATCATATTGTGGGGTTACTGAGGATGGACCGTTTAGTTGTCCTGAAGAGTTGAACCTGGTTTCTGTTGTGGTTCAGATTTCTCCTGGAAATTAATTGGTTCTCCTGACTGATAAGGTAGGAAAGAAAAGTTTAGACGAACAAAAATCAACATTTCGTAGCTTGTTGCCAACTAACAAAATGGTGGTATAGTGTGACTCTCAGTCACTCATGCTTTAACTTGGGGATATTAAGTTATACCAAACTTAATGGATCAAACATATATACTCCTAAGCGTGTTGTTGGGTTCGTGAACCGTCCATATTAGTTTCAGTTGTGTGTGCGGGCATTCTTGCGGTCTATAGTGTGCCATTCACTGTCCAGGTTTGTGATGGGGCTCCTTTGGAGTGAAGATGTTTAAGATTCTGGGATGATCCCCCAAGAGCTTATAAAGCCTGGCCGCTGAGGATGATGGCCGCTTAGTGCGCTTGCTCCGCTCCTCCACCCCACAACCGAGCAGAATATAGCCGCCGCCCGCCAAGCTTTTCGCCTCCACTATGGAGGAATCTTCTGCGGGACACCCCCGGACTATGTCCAGGAAAAAAATGTAAGCTCAAAGGCCTCTGCAGACTCTTTTATTTCTATATGAAACCAGCACAGCAGGGGCAGCAAGATGGTGCTGGCCGCGAGCAGGAGGACACAGACACAGAGCCTGAGCCTCCACCAAAAACGAACAGCCAGGGGATGCCTCTACACTCTCGATGCAGCCTGACCCCATGGATCAAACCAACAACCAGACAACATCCCCGGGAGACAGAGGTAAGAGACTGGCTGATTTCCCTGCACATTTGCCTGACAAATAGCCCCCCACCAAGAAACAACATGGTGCTGGGACTTGTAGTCCACCTGCAGCACAAGCAGCCTCACAATCACTCGCTGCATATCCCACAACAGACAATCCAGCCTCAGAGCACTCTATTAAAGCTATGCTAATGTCCTTGCAAGCAGAGTTGCATAGAAAGCTTAAAATATCTGTAAATCAAATACAGCAGAAAATTGACTCTTTAGAACAACATACTGATCACATAGAGCAGTGATGGCGAACCTTGGCACCCCAGATGTTTTGGAACTACATTTCCCATGATTCTCATCTACACTGCAGAGTGCATGAGCATCATGGGAAATGTAGTTCCAAAACATCTGGGGTGCCAAGGTTCGCCATCACTGACATAGAGCAACATCTCTCTGACGCCACTAAAGCGCATAACACTATGGTGGACATACAGGATGACCAAGCAGCTCTTATCAACCGACTCCACCTAAAAATCGCAGATCTTGAAGATCTCTCGTGAAGGAACAATATTAAAATAAGGGGGGGTCTCCGAATCATTGGCGCCCACGGAAATCATCCCGTATCTACAACAATTGTTCCGCAAGCTCCTCCCTTCACTGACAACACAAGACATGCTTATAGACCGCGCACTTAGGATTCACAAACTGCAGCACTTTCCTGCCTCGGTCCCCAGAGATATACTCGCAAGAGTGCACTTTTTCCACGTGAAAGAAGAAATCATGCGTGCAGCAAGGACCATGAGATCATTGCCTGACCCATTCAATAAAGTGCTGCTCTTTAATGACATCTCCATAACCACGTCTCAGGCGCGTAGGGCTTTTGCCCCAGTTATCACTACCTTGTGGGACCGCAAAATCATATACAAATGGGGGCACCCCACAAAACTCTTGGTGACTTACCGCAACCAACAAGTCACTATTATGACTCCCAAGGAGGGCCTCAAGCAGCTCCATAACTGGGGCCTGATCACCCAAGCTCCACCTCCTACCCCCAATGTCAGACCACCATCTAAAATCCCCAACCCATGGGATTCACATGCTCTCACCTAACTAAGGGACGCCATCTGGTTATATTCATCGTTCATTATTTTCCGCAGCTTTCTCTGCCAAAGCCATAACTAGCAGACGTCGGCTAATTAAGCCCTGTCGGGAGAGATACCTTCGGAATCCCTAGAAGCGGTAATGACTACAATACACAAACCGGGAAAACCCGCACACGACCCAGTTAGTTACCGCCCCATCTCCCTGCTCAACACTGACACCAAACTTTATGAAAAACTTCTAGCCACTCGCCTAGCTGAATATATCCCCAACCTCATTCACCCAGACCAGGTAGGTTTCATCCCCTCCAGACAAGCCTCAGATGGAACCCGCAGACTTATAGATATGATGATTGGGCAGAACACCATCAAATGCCTTCTCTAATGATCTCCCTAGACGCAGGGAAGGCATTTGATAGGGTCAATTGGCTGTGCTTAGATGCGGTCCTACAAAAATTTGGCATACAAGGCCCCTTCCGACAAGCCATACTGGGCCTTTATTCCACCCCAAGCGTGAAGGTCCTAACCTCGGGTCTCCTGTCCTCCCCCTTCCTCATTACCAATGGGACCCGCCAGGGCTGTCCCCTATCACCATTAATCTTTGCACTAGTAATTGAACCCTTAGCACAAGCTATCAGAACTCATGCAGGCATAGCCAGCCTTGAGATTGGCCAACACACCCATAACATCGGCCTTTACGCCGATGACATAGTCATCTGGTTCACGGACCCTCTACGATCTATAACCGCCTCATGTGACCTCCTACATCGTTTCAGTCAAATATCTTGTTATAAACTGAACCACTCCAAATCTGCTATGCTAGGGGTCTCTATCTCCCCCCAGCTCAAAACAGACGTATCCACAATATCTCCGTTCTCTTGGGCACCCAGCTCCTCCATGACTTACTTAGGTATGCAGCTTACATCTCTCGCAGCTCTTCTTCTTAAGACGAATCTAGCAACACTAACTCAGACATTATGAAATCACTGGTCTCCGTGAGGGCCTCTTGGGCTGGCAGAATAGCTCTATGCAAGAGGTTCCTTCTACTGCAGATTTTATATCTATTTAGGACCTTACCAATCCATTTGCTAAAGTCAGACATAGCCGGACTTCAACGGATCATTAATAACTACATATGGGTGGACCATAAACCATGGGTTAAAGCCTCCCTCCTCAACACTCCATCAAAGTACGCCGGTATGGGAGTCCCCAACCTCAGAGCATACTATAAAGCCATCATACTAGATCAAACCAGGAAACTATGGGACCAAATCCGTCATTACCATGGACACTTATTGAAGGTGCGGTCTTATCGGCTCACCCATCACTTAGCTTGTCCGCAATTTGGCTCGGTTGGCACCCTGCACGCTCCATTTTACCAACAATCAATGCTTCCATGAATACTTGGAGGTCGATAATACATCCCTCAAATGAAATACACACCCGAGCTCTATGTCTCCTGCCACTGGCTTCTGTTGTACTTTTGTCTCCAGATCTACCAATTCACAAATGGACTCTTCAGGGCATAAAAACCCTTGGAGACTTGTTTCAACACGATCAACTCCTCTCTTTCCAACATCTGCTAGGTCAGTTTCCCCTTAATAACAAGGATTTTTACATCTACCTGCGAATACGACGTATCCTGTCCTCCATACCAACCTCACAGAACACTCTGTCTAAGGACATACTGCAAGTATTCAATACAAACATAAAACTCTGTGGCATCTCTACATTTTATGGACTCCTGACCAAGCCGCCTAAGGAAGAAACTCCCCCGGCAATTTCATTCTGGGAAACGAAACTGAGAATACAAGTTCCCCCATCCATCATTCTGGTACCGAGCCATTCACCTCCCGGCTACTTTTTCCAAAAATATCTCCCACTGGGAAACCGTAATGAAAATACTCTACAAATGGTATTATACACCAGCAAAATTGGCAAGAATTTTTACTTCTCTATCTAAAAAATGCTGGAGAAACTGTGATATGGAGGGCCATATCTTTCATGTCTGGTGGGAATGTCCGTCCATGATTAAATATTGAAGGGAGGTCTCCACCCTCATCCGTGGAATCACGGGTATACCCTCTGATGTGTCTCCGCAAATGGCTCAGTTCAGGCTGGGTCTCTTGGATTGGCCCCCAAAATTTCACCCCATTATCACACATGTGCTCATCGCGGCCCGTCTGGCCATATCTCGTCGCTGGAACAAACATACGCGCCCTCCCTGGAGAATGTTATAGACACCCTGAATGAACACTTATTAATGGAATTCCTTTTCTCAAAAGCACACTTTAGAATAGGTAAATTCTATAACCACTGGCAATACTGACTCTCTGATCACAGGGCTAGGCCCTGTCCATGTTAGACAACGATCAGTCAACTGTTATCTTCCACACAATAACCTTCTTACACCTACAAGGGATTTAGCCCTTGTTCGCTGTCTGAACGGACTGAGCCTTCTTCGATTCAACACAACCTCAGATAAATGCTTCTTTCCTTATCCTGTCTCTCTTATAATGAAAATTATGCTCAAGCCTCTTCACCCCTACTTCTCCTATTCACCCCCACTGCCTTTACTGGTATATTCCCCAGAGCCCCTCATTAGGGACCCTGGAGAATGCTCTGATTCTTATACACTACTCTTTTCGTTTTGTGTTCAACCATATGAATGTAACGATTATATGTTAAATATTGTTCTATATTATCTTATGTCTGACAATTTCTGTGCAGTGATTTATATACGTCAGTATCCTTTGTTTTTTTTAGTTACTACCAATAAAGCTTTTGAAAAAAAAGAGCTTAATAAAGCCATGCCTTTGGCCTCAGAGTCCATTACATAGTTTCATAGTTTCATAGTTAGTAAGGTTGAATAAAGACACCAGTCCATCCAGTTCAACCTGAGTGAGTGTCTACCCCTATCCCTGTACATTGCACACTCACATTGATCCCTACCCTCAAGGAGCCCACAATCTAAGGTCCCCATTCATATACTAAGGCCAATTTTGGTCAGAGGCCAATTAACCTACCTGCATGTCTTTGGAGTGTGGGAGGAAACCCACGCAGGCACAGGGAGAACATGCAAACTCCAGGCAGGGAGTGTCGTGGTTGGGATTTGAACCAGCGACCCTTTTACTGCTAGGTGAGAGTGCTAACCACTACACCACTGTGCCACCCATACTCCTTGCCTTCCCTTGTAACAATCAGCTTGGTCGGGAAACCCCATTTGTACCCAAGCTTGTGATTCCCGAGGGCTTTTGTGATGGTTGTCATATTTCTGCATTTCTGCAGTGTGTATTGTGATAAGTATGCATAAAATTGCAGGATTGAGTATGTTGGTGGGATCAGGTCTTTTTTGTCTAGAAGCTGAGATAAGCCTTTCTTTCGTGTGGTAGAAGTGTAGTCTTAATATGACGTCCCTTGATATGTTATCTGATAGGGAGTTAGATTTAAGAAGTCTGTGAAATCTGTTGACAGTGAAGTCTAAGGCTGATAAATCAGGCAGGATTGCAGTGAAGAGCTGGGCCACATAGTCCCTCAGGTCTTGCTGCTTGACAGTTCCCGGGACCCCTGTAATCTTCAGATTATTCCTCCTGGACCTGTCCTCAATGTCCGCCATTTTGGCTTTGATTCCTTCTATCTCATCATCCTTTGCTTCATTTGAGTCTACCAAATCATTTATAGTGGTGGCGTATTCCCCTATCTTGTGTTCAATTTGAGTCACTTTGTCAGATACAGACCAGAGCTCAGTGCTGAATTTATGCATGCATGACATCATGTCTGAGTGGAGCGATCCTCTTAGTGACACTAACATCTGCTTTAGCATTGTATCTATAACTGGCTGGCCGTTAGTGGGAAATGTGTCAATGGAGTCTGAATCCACCTTGAATCCACCTTGAATCTTGCCTTTTCCGGGATTCCTGAGGATGGTGTGGCAGGAGAATACCTTGAGTACTTAGGTCGGCTGCATTTTTTTTGTGTCCTCTGATGTTTGCTGTGATGTTGGACCGTGGATGTATGACCAGCGCCATCTTGCTTAGCCCCATATGAGAAATACTCTGTCAAGTGCATATGTGGGTTAGCCTTCTCCTTCCTCCCTGGCATTACTACGCTGCGTTCCCCGGGTGTATGGGGACCAGATCCCTGTGTTTTAGGCTTGATATGAGACCTGGGCGAGTTGCTATTTGCCGCGATGTTCCCGCTGTGACAGGAGCTCCTCTGCTACACATCCATCTTGGACTCCGGCTAACTACGTCCCCCGGTTTTTGTATTTATAGCACAAAAAAGTTAAATACCACCAAAAGAAAGCTCTATTTGTGTGGAAAAAAAGGATAAACATTTCATATGGGTACAGTGTTGCATGACTGAGTATTTGTCATGTGTGAGAGCGCTGAAAGCTGAAAATTGGTCTGGTTAGGAAAGGGATTTAAGTTGCTATGTACAAAAATCAAGGTACTCCTAATGCCGCGTACACACGATCAAACAAGCGGGTGGAAAAGTCCGGCAAACTGAAGTCCGCCAGACAATCCCCCCCGTGTGTAGCCTCCGGCATACTTTTTTGACCCGAAAGTACGGCGGACTAGTAGTTTTGCACTCCAATCTTCCCGCCGGACTCGCATTTCAGTGGACAATCCGGCCGTGTGTATGCCAGTCCGCCGTACTTTTGAAATGAGTGGACTTTTCCTGCCCGGAGAAAAGTCTGCTCATTTCGAGCGGGTCTCCAGGTAGGCGGGGCCGGCGAGGGAGACGTCGCTGGCCCCACCGCCTGGTATGGACTTAAAGGGGAACCCCAACGCCGAAAAAAATCGGCGTGGGGTCCCCCCAGGTCCACATCAGACCCTTGTCCGAGCACGCTACCCGGCCGGCCAGGAAAGGGGGGGCGAGCGAGCACCCCCCCTCCTGAGCCATACCAGGCCACGTGCCCTCAACATGGGGGGTGCCTTGGGGAAGGGGGGGCCGCGCGGCTGAAGAAGAGGACAGAAGAACAGAAGGCGGCAGCGGCAGCGGCGACAAGACCGGGCCACCGCTTGTAAAAGAGCTAGAAGAAGGCGTTTTGGGGTCGCACCCCCTTCCTCAGAGCTAGGCTAGCTGTACCCTGTGTTCTGTGCATGTCCATGCATTGTTTTTATTGCCTTTTGTCAGTTGCATTTTGTGAGTACCCACTTTTATATAAAACATTTTTATTATTAAATTATCTTTGGTAATGCACTAGGTGTGCACGCTAGGGATGGCCGAATGGTTCGCCCGGCGGTCGTTTCGCGGCGAATTTTGGCTGTTCGCGGTCCGCCCGATCGGCGGACTATTGCCGCTGTTCGCCCGGTGGACTTCCGTGTTTACTGTGTAAAAGAACTCTGACCTATGATGACACATCCATCATGGGGTACAGGACAGCCAATTGAGACATTACAGCACATGGACACTTGGACATTCCCCCTAACTTATAAATAGACCCGATCCGGCAGCCATTTTACATTCTTTCGTATGTCACTATAGGGAGAGGTTGCTGTGTGGAGCAGGGAGAGACTGCAGTGACCCAAATCGCTATTAGGTCCACAAAAGTTATTTTAAGGACTGGTATGGTATAGGTGTTAGGTGTAGTTCAGGATATAGGTTTGAGGCACTGCTGTGCTAGTGATTGTTGCAGCAGCCTGTCTTTTGTCAGTGTAGAGAGAGGGACAGGATGCTGTGTGCAGCAGGGACAGTCAGTTTAATCATTAGCTGTTACTATTAGGTCCACAAAAGTCCTTTTCAGGACTGGTATGGTAAAGTAGTACAGGATATAGTTTTGAGTGCTATTCAAGTTATTGTTCCAGCAGCCTGTGTTTTCTCAGTTTAAATAGGGACAGGCAGGAAGCTGTGTGTGGCAGTGAGGGACAGTCAGTTTAATCAGTAGCTGTTACTATTAGGTCCACAAGGTTCTTTTCAGGACTGGTATGGTAGTAGGCTTGTACACGTATAATATTCTTTCTTCCAAATATAGAAAGAATATTATACTTGACTGCTGCCCTTCTGCTGCAGTAGTCCTTTATGAGTATAGGGACTAAGGTACAGTCTGCTAATCACAACCTACTAGTTCCACAAAGGTCCTTATAAGGACTGGTAAGGTATAGTGTACTACAGTACATAGGGTTGAGTGAGGTACAGTCTGCTATTCCTTAAGGACTGGTATAGGTCCACAATATATAGGGTTGAGGTGCACTACTGCTGACTGCTGCCCTATTCTGCAGCAGTCCTTTATCAGTATAGGGACTGAGGTACAGTCTGCTAATCACAACCTACTAGTTCCACAAAGGTCCTTCTAAGGACTGGTAAGGTATAGAGTACTAGAGTATATAGGGTTGAGTGAGGTACAGTTTGCTAATCCTGCTAATAAAGCACACCATACTATATGCCCGTACCCTCCTGTTTGAAGAGGTTGAGTGGTGTCATATTTCTCCTGGGGCTGCTTATTATGAGGGGCTCCCACCATCCCTGTGCTGTGCTGACTTCCTCCTGGGGCTGCTTAATATGAGGGTGTCAGGGAACTCACCGTACGTATGCCCGTCCCCGTATAGCAGCAGTTCCCGTTCGTTCCAGGCGCCATGCGCGGTGTCTCCGTCAGAGGCGTACGAGTTCCAGGACGAACGGACGTATGCTAAACCGAACACGTGGATGTACGCCAATCCGAACACGCGAAAACACCCGCGCAAACTGAACGGATGTACGTCTTCACGCATGGACGGCCACTTCCACCAATCCTGGCTCACTTCCCTCTATATAAACAGGGTCCTGGCCTGACACCAGTGCTGGATCGTCTTCAGCTGTTCCTGTAAGACCTGATCGTTACTCCTGAGACCTTGCTCCTGTGATCTTGTTCCTGTGACCCGTTCCTGATACCCACTCTTGGATTCCCCGTGTTGCTATCTCCTGGACTACCTCTGACCCCGGCTTGGACTTTCGACTTTGGCTTGTCTCCTGATTCTGTACCTCGTTTGCTTGCACGTTACCAGACCCCTTGCTTGTTCCTGATTACGCACCTGTCTCTTGTTATTGTACCGCATTGCCTGCCAGTTGCCGATCCTGCCTGTTCCAGACATGTAGTGCTCCCTGCACACCTGCTGATCTTCCGGTGCCTACCTACGTAACCAGTCTACACCTCTTCTACCGTGAGAACCCAGCATCTCCAAGGCCTTCTACTTCCATCTGCAGGCACCTGCACCCTTTCGTGTCCTCACGCTCCCTGTTCCCATCTCCAGGGGCGTGGTGACCTGAACCGTGCGAGAGGCCACCCTCAGCAGTCTGACTCCGCTGTAAGGTACGTGACAGTACGATCCAGCCAAACATGGAGTCAGACAGGGGGGCCTCACCTCTGGAAGCTTTGTGCCAACAGATCTCTGCCCTTACCCAAGCAGTTCAAGGCCTGCAAGACGGTTACCATCAACTCGAGCAGAGGGTGGAGTCATTAACTCCAAACACTACTGCCTCCCAAGGGGCTACAGCATCTCGGTCCGCCGGTCCGGCAACTCCAGCATCCATGCCTGCAATAGTGGTGCCATCCCCGGAGCCTCGAGTTCCTACCCCAGAGCGGTTTTCCGGAGATCGCAGCAAATTCCGTGCTTTTCGTAATGCATGCCAGTTATACTTCCTGCTACAGCCTCGCACCTTTTCCTTGGAAAGCACAAAAGTTGGGTTCATCATCTCCTTGCTTCTGGGGGAACCTCAGACCTGGGCCCATCGCCTCTTGGAACAGGCCAGCCCTCTACTTGACACTACGGACTCTTTTCTGAATGAGATGGCTAAATTATACGACAATCCTCAGCGTGCCACCACTGCTGAGGCCAGTCTCCATGCTCTGCGACAGGGTCGCAGACCTGTAAAGGATTATTCACATCGGCCCCAATACTCAAACACCCTGATCCTGCTCTACCTTACACTCTGGAAGTGGACGCTTCAGAGAGCGCTGTAGGCGCCATTCTGTCCCAACGCCAAGGGCCTAAATCATTAATGCATCCTGTAGCGTTCTTTTCCAAAAAACTAAATACATCAGAAAGGAACTACGATGTGGGAGATCGGGAACTTCTAGCAATCAAACTGGCTTTAGAAGAATGTCGGTACCTTCTTGAGGGGGCAACACATCCAGTATTGATTTTTACAGATCATAAAAATTTGGAATATCTCAGAACAGCTAAGCGTCTCAGGCCCCGGCAGGCAAGATGGGCTCTTTTCTTCTCCCGTTTTAATTTTCACATAACCTACAGACCAGGATCCAAGAACAGTAAACCCGACGCATTATCCCGCATGTTCTCTGAAACTGAAGCCTCATCCCCTCCAGACACTATTTTGCAAGCTGGAAACTTCCTATTAACACAAACCAGTTTTCTATCACAGATTCGGCAGTCGTCTCGAGGTGCATCAGTCCCTCCAGATATGAACCTCCAAGAAAAAGATGGTCTTTTCTGGCGAGGAAGCAAATTATTCATCCCTCAAAACCTTCGCACCTCCGTTCTACAGGTTTGTCATGACTATCCCCTGGCGGGTCACTTCGGGGGTCACAAAACGACAAATTTAGTTCAAAGGCATTTCTGGTGGCCAAACCTCGCGAAAGACTGCAGGAACTATGTTAGCTCTTGTTCAACCTGCCTCCGGAATAAAAACAGCAAAAATAAAGCCTGGGGATTATTGAGGCCATTACCTATCCCTGAAAGACCATGGGATAAGATCGCAATGGACTTTATTGTTGAGCTTCCCCCCTCTGAAGGATTTTCCTCTATCTTCGTGGTGGTGGATCGCTTTTCCAAAATGGCACACTTTATTCCCATGAAGGGAACTCCATCTGCAACCGAGACAGCCAGAGTATTCATTAGAGAAATTGTCAGACTCCATGGAATTCCCGGTGATATTGTCTCTGATCGTGGAGTCCAATTCACGTCAAAATTTTGGAAATCATTGTGTGAAACTCTGGGTATCAAGTTAAATTTCTCTTCAGCTTACCATCCCCAAACAAACGGGCAGACCGAACGCACTAATCAAACCTTGGAACAATATTTACGTTGTTTCACTTCTTTTTCTAAGGAGGATTGGGCTTCGTTACTACCCTTAGCAGAATTTGCATTTAATAACTC
Organism: Lithobates pipiens; assembly: GCF_037356315.1. Lineage (NCBI taxonomy): Eukaryota > Metazoa > Chordata > Amphibia > Anura > Ranidae > Lithobates > Lithobates pipiens. The sequence goes on along the minus strand of NW_027507784.1, from coordinate 205,314,778 downwards.
ATTCTGCCACAAACCAGTCACCATTTTATTCTAACTATGGTTTTCATCCCTCCTTCTTGCCAAAATCCTTACGGGATTCTCCTGTACCAGCTGTCCAGGATAGGCTGAATTTCTTTGTTATCAACAATCAGGTACTTAAAGAAACCCTTTCTAAGGCTCAGGAGGACGATAAAAAAATTTTTTGACAGGAAGAGAAGGGGAGAATTGGATTTAAAAATCGGTGATCGTGTATGGCTGTCAACCGCAAACCTGAAACTGGCGTGTCCCTCTAAAAAATTGGGACCCAGATATTTGGGGCCTTTTCCAATTAAGAAGAAAATTAATTCGGTAGCCTATGAACTTGAACTTCCCGGCTCATTTAAAATCCATCCTGTATTTCACACTTCTCTACTTAAACCTGATGTACCCAATTCCTTTCCAGATCGGGAGTTATGCTCTCCAGAAGCTATATTGATAGATGGGGAGGAGGAGTTTGAGATCGAAGCCATTCTGGATTACAGGAAGCGCCAAGGACAAAACCAATACTTGATTAAGTGGAAAGGCTTTGGCCCCGAAGAAAATTCCTGGGAACCCGAAGCGAATCTTCATGCCCAGAGGCTTATACGGGCTTTTCATCGCTCTCAAAGGTCGGTTCAAAGGGGCACCCGGAGGCTGCCCTTAAGGGGGGGGCACTGTCAGGGAACTCACCGTACGTATGCCCGTCCCCGTATAGCAGCAGTTCCCGTTAGTTCTCCGTCAGAGGCGTACGAGTTCCAGGACGAACGGACGTATGCTAAACCGAACACGTGGATGTACGCCAATCCGAACATGCAAAAACACCCGCGCAAACTGAACGGATGTACGTCTTCACGCACGGACGGCCACTTCCACCAATCCTGGCTCACTTCCCTCTATATAAACAGGGTCCTGGCCTGACACCAGTGCTGGATCGTCTTCAGCTGTTCCTGTAAGACCTGATCGTTGCTCCTGTGACCTTGCTCCTGTGATCTTGTTCCTGTGACCCGTTCCTGATACCCACTCTTGGATTCCCCGTGTTGCTATCTCCTGGACTACCTCTGACCCCGGCTTGGACTTTCGACTTTGGCTTGTCTCCTGATTCTGTACCTCGTTTGCTTGCACGTTACCAGACCCCTTGCTTGTTCCTGATTACGCACCTGTCTCTTGTTATTGTACCGCATTGCCTGCCAGTTGCCGATCCTGCCTGTTCCAGACACGTAGTGCTCCCTGCACACCTGCTGATCTTCCGGTGCCTACCTACGTAACCAGTCTACACCTCTTCTACCGTGAGAACCCAGCATCTCCAAGGCCTTCTACTTCCATCTGCAGGCACCTGCACCCTTTCGTGTCCTCACGCTCCCTGTTCCCATCTCCAGGGGCGTGGTGACCGGAACCGTGCGAGAGGCCACCCTCAGCAGTCTGACTCCGCTGTAAGGTACGTGACAGAGGGGCTCCCACCATCCCTGTGCTGTGCTGACTTCCTCCTGGGGCTGCTTAATATGAGGGGCTCCCACCATCCCTGTGCTGTGCTGACTTCCTCCTGGGGCTGTACCTCTGCTGTGCATATTATGAGGGGCTCCCACCATCCCTGTGCTATGCTCATTATGAGGGGCTCCCACCATCCCTGTGCTGTGCTGACTTCCTCCTGGGGCTGCTTATTATGAGGGGCTCCCACCATCCCTGTGCTGTGCTGACTTCCTCCTGGGGCTGCTTATTATGAGGGGCTCCCACCATCCCTTTGCTATGCTGATATCCTCCTGGGGCTGCTTGTTTTGAGGGGCTCCCACCATCCCTGTGCTGTGCTCACTTCCTCCTGGGGCTGTACCTCTGCTGTGCATATTATGAGGGGCTCCCACCATCCCTGTGCTATGCTCATTATGAGGGGCTCCCACCATCCCTGTGCTATGCTGACTTCCTCCTGGGGCTGCTTACGGTGCAGGTGTCAGTGCTGTATATCACGGTGCTGGTGTCAGTGCTGTATATCACAGTGCTGGTGTCAGTGCTGTATATCATGGTGCTGGTGTCAGTGCTTTATGTCACGCTGCTGATGTCAGTGCTCTCTATCACGGTGCTGGTGTCAGATCACTCTATCACGGTGCAGGTGTCATTGCTGTATGTCACGCTGCTAATGTCAGTGCTCTCTATCAGGGTGCTGGTGTCAGATCACTCTATGACGGTGCAGGTGTCATTGCTGTATGTCACGCTGCTGATGTCAGTGCTCTCTATCATGGTGTTGGTGTCAGATCACTCTATCACGGTGCAGGTGTCATTGCTGTATGTCACGCTGCTGATGTCAGTGCTCTCTATCACGGTGCTGCTGTCAGTGCTGTATAACACGGTGCTGGTGTTAGTGCTTTATGTCACGCTGCTGATGTCAGTGCTCTCTATCACGGTGCTGGTGTCAGATGACTCTATCACAGTGCAGGTGTCATTGCTGTATGTCACGCTGCTGATGTCAGTGCTCTCTATCACGGTGCTGCTGTCAGTGCTGTATTTCACGGTGCTGTTGTTAGTTCTTTATGTCACGCTGCTGATGTCAGTGCTCTCTATCACGGTGCTGTTGTCAGATCACTCTATCATGGTGCAGGTGTCATTGCTGTATGTCACGCTGCTGATGTCAGTGCTCTCTATCACAGTGCTGGTGTCAGTGCTGTATATCACGGTGCTGGTGTCTGTGCTTTATGTCACGCTGCTGATGGCAGTGCTCTCTATCACGGTGCTGGTGTCAGATCACTCTATCACGGTGCAGGTGTCATTGCTGTATGTCACGCTGCTGATGTCAGTGCTCTATCGCGGTGCTGGTGTCAGTGTTGTATATCACGGTACTGGTGTCAGTGCTTTATGTCACGCTGCTGAAGTCAGTGCTCTCTATCACGGTGCTGGTGTCAGATCACTCTATGACAGTGCAGGTGTCATTGCTGTATGTCACACTGCTGATGTCAGTGCTCTCTATCACGGGGGTGGTGTCAGATCAATCTATCACGGTGCAGGTGTCATTGCTGTATGTCACGCTGCTGATGTCAGTGCTCTCTATCACGGTGCTGGTGTCAGATCACTCTATCACGGTGCTGTATGTTGCTGGTGATCATCCCCTGCACCCTCTTCTTTGCCTACCCTGACCTTCCCTCTCCTCCATTGCCTTCATGCGCTCCACAGTCCTGAATTGTCACAATTTCACATATAAAAAAAAGAATGCTTGTAGTTGTCGATCCCAGATTCACCTCATACATGTGTTATGTCATTGGCCATGTGGTGCGACTATGTTTGCACAGCTAGTAATTATTTTGTGGCTGCAAATTTGACCTGTAGGTTTGCAAAGTTCGCCTCCCATTGAAGTCAATGGGGCCCTCCGCGATCGTTACGATTCGCGAACTATCGGCCGCGTTCGCGGTCCACGTTCACGAAACGTCCCGTCGGAAGTTCGTCCATTACTAGTTCACGCCTTCCATTTCTGTTTTTCTTGTAGAAACAACAACCAAGCAATGCATTCACAACTGTTCCAGTAATAGAAGGGATCTCTTCTGTGAGGCTGATGTACAACAACAGCAATATTGTAAGAAGGATAAAACATAGTCCTACTCTATACCCACAATTATTATAGTTTTCTTAAAATTGTGTCATCTTTGTAGTAAATTGTAAATTTTCCTAATATATTTTAAAAAGTACCATAGAATACGTTTTTGAAGGTGGGCATGCACAAATATAGTAAACAAAATCGAGTAAATTTAGCAACATTTTTACATTACCGTTTACACATTCCTAATAGCTGCTTGTCAAGTTAAATACTCACATAACAAGGACTACACTCATCATCTCCATGAGATCAGATAGCAGGTCCCATGCTTACATATTTTCAGGAAAAACATATGGTTGGAAACCGTTGTAATTCACTAACAGCTTGCCTATGTTGCAAATCATCCACTGAAATCAGGACACATGCTATGCGGAGGAAAGGAAGGAAATGTCATTAAAAATGATTCATATACCTTAGATTTAATGAGTGCTGATGCTTGAGGTATTCAGTTATTTGATCAATAATATAGATTAAAGTGCTTTGTGCAGAGAAATTAGTCTGTATTAGCAATCTGTAATTTTTGCGACACTAGTCTTGTTTTAAGAACCATACTGTTAAATTCATTGTTTACCACAATCCAGTGAGCAAACACATACAGTGAGACATATGGAGACATTTCAAAACAGCACATGGTTGGGTCCTAATGAGTATTAGCTTACTGTGCATTACAGGTGACATCCAAGGTTTGTTCATTGAACTTTACTAATTCTATATTCTTACTGTATCTGTTTAATGCTTGGCATTGATCTTGCTGTCACAGTAATTATTAATGCTACAATAAAAACATTAACAACACAGGCTACCTATCACTTAAAAGTGACTTAAACAATAAGTAATATTTAGTATTTAATATCACATCCAACAAAATTGCACCCTAGAGCTGACCTGAAGCCCAGAACACTAGAAAACGGTAATGTTATGTTTGCTGCATGTTGACAACCTGGTTGGAATTCCACATATCAGTGTAGGGTATAGAATAGGATAAACATTTCAATGTTCAAAGTTCAGTGTTCCAATCAAAATGTGATAACTTGTATGGCTTACAATTTAAGATATATAAAAATTGCCAGTCAACACATACAGAATATATGGAAAAGCCAAACGATGGTGAGCTTTGCATCCACCCCATTATTAGTTATTTCTGTATTCACTGTACCAAAATATTCTTCCTCATTTTACATAGTATGTGGAATATATATATATTGTCGTAATATTTTAACTCAGAACATAGTAAATTATCTTATCTTATTATCTTATCCCCCTTCCTCCTAAATCCTTGGTGTACGTAAATAAACTGCACAAACCGAGGCTATTTGGAATTCTGAAAGGTTTTAATTGGAGACTCCTGCACCAGGAAAATACACCTGCAGTGAATGTTCAATGTTTGGTAAATGTCAGTTTGTTGCTTCATTAAAATTCCCCTAACTGTAATAATGTTATGATCCTATTTACCAACACAGTTTGTAATAAATAAATATCCCTATTTCTTCTTAAAGAGGAAGTAAACCCTGATGGGTTTACTTCCTCTTTGATTCCCTGCAAAGGTAAAGCATAATCGGCTACTATGCATCGCATAGTAGTCCATTATGTGTCACTTAGCTGACACAGGAGCCAGCGAAGTCACAGCTTTCCCCTTGTGTACGGAGCCTCCATCTTCTTGGTGGGTCTCGCTGCTCTGGCACTGTCATTCGATGGAGCCGCGATGACGTCACTCCCGCACATGTGCACGGGAGCCGCCACTCACGGCATATCGCCCTTAACAGCGGCGCGCTCACAGTTAAACTATTTATAACAGATAATACGGTGATTCTAATTCACACTGCTTCTGATGCTTTTATTTTACTTTTTATTCATAAAATGCAGAGTGTGGCAAGGAGCCTACTGGGTTCTCTGGAGCATTCTTTGTATAAAGTTGCACACATTTTTGGGATATATGGAGAGCCATGTTACATAATTCCTTCTTCCTTCACTTTTTTTCCCTTGTTCATTAGAATAAATATGGCTTTGTTTGCTTTAAAGTTCAGAAGAATGGAAAGAAAAAAATAAATAAATAAAACATGCTGTAGTCAGGCCATACCACTTATTTTAAATAGACACCCCTAAATTAGAAAATTGACTGTCAGCTCCTGAAATAAAAAAACAAAAAAATGTTTTTTTTAATAATTACAATTTTTTGTATATTGATTCTGGAATTTTTGTGTTGCCTAAAATTAGTGATTAAGGAGTCCATCCCTGATTAATTCCTGTACTATCAACTGTACCTATTCGCCAAAATACAGTATAGTGTTCTCATTGAGGGATTTCAGAAACCTATGTAGCGGATGACATTTGGGATCAAATGTCACACACCTGTAAATTTAATTTTTGGCTTCAGAACAGTAAAGGATCTGAGGGTTAATTGTGTAGGTAGGCCTTAACACCAGTCTGGCCAGGCTGTGTTTCAAAGTTCTGTCTGGTCATGTGGACGGTGAGGTGCACATGACAGGCCAGAATCAAGTCTGGTTGGATGTTTGGGTGTCGGCCTTCTCGGAGCCAATCATTGGGAGTGCCGGGGCCCGCTGAGGAGTCTGGGAAGGGGTACTTAAAGGGGTGTGGGTCAAGTATTTGGGGTTCCGGAGTTGTTCAAGAGACCCGTGTGGTCTAGTCTGGTTCCAGGACCGGGGTAGCCCCGTGAGGGGTCCCGGTCATGGGGTGTTCGACACCCCGCAACATGTTCCTGTCAGTAGCCCCTGATAGACCTGCTTAGTCTGGGGTAGGGATCCGTCCGTTCCCGAGTCTCGGAACCTGCTGGTCCAAGGCGCAGTAACTGAGGGAGGATTCAAAGTGTCCGGTGTGCTCTTGGCTTGGAGGGACACCGCAGCTCGTGGAAGTGACCAGGGGAGGACTCTTTGGAGGAGGGCTGGCAAGTGGCATCCTGAGAAGTGCCTGGTGCCTTGAGAAGGACATTGGCGAATTCACTCTTTTCCAGTACCATAGAGGAGACGGGAAACGTTCCAGGTACGGAGGAAAAAGGTTCCTGTTTGCCCTTAAGTTGTTTGTTCAAGTTTGAGTCAACGTGCTGACTGCAATGATCTCTTGCTAGAGATCTGTTCAGCCTTGAAGTACCCAGCTGCGAGTGGCTACTCTCTGGGTGGAAATAGAGACTTTGCTAGATCTGCAGTTCAAGGAGTTCTTCACCCGTGCCCTCTGTTCCCTAAGAGACTGTGTTAATTGAAAGTTCTACTGCAGAATAAAACCTTTTTGAAAGGACTTAATCTGTGTCAGTGTACAAGTCATTGGGTATCAACCCTGGGAACCCCTAGAAGCAGAAGAGCAGGCCGAGAGAAGGTAACCGGTAAGCCCATTAAGTCAAGGCCTTCCTGCAATGGGTTATGGCCGCTACACCTATACTCCTTTTAGCCATTAGATGGAGGTGGCAATAGAGGTATTAAATGATAAGTTCACATTTGGCAAAATGTTACATATTCCACCCATTTTTAGGGTGGAACATGTAACATATTCCCACTCCTGCAGTTTTCTCGATCCGCTGCATCTAGGGACAGCAAGCAGGGGCTCTTCTCCCCATGCTCGTGTTCACGATTTTACAAAAATGCAGCAGTGCAGGGCTCTGCCTGCTCTGCCATGTCATTCATTCTCAGAGAAACTACAGGCACTGATAGCCTTTGTGTCTGTCGGCTTGTAATTCTTAATGAACTAACGGGGCACTGTTGAGCGCTCTAGATAGTTCATTGTCTCTTCCTGTCAGTGTGGGTCCTGCCTGCCCTATGGAGGTACAAGCAGACATAAACACTGACAAGTCTACAGGAGTCCTGCATGGCATCTGCAATCTGCTGATCATGGGTGCAATGCTTTCCAGGCTGCTATTAAAAAAAAAAAAAAAAAATGCACAGTTTTTTTACCTGCAAAAAGATGTGAATTTATTACTTGGAAAAAATGAAAGCAAATAGGTACGTGCAAGGTTTTTATTCCCTTGCTCCTGGTCTGCTGTATCCTGAAGGTATGTTAAAAGGAAGGTCCACAATTCCCACAACAAATGCACATGTACCCAAAAATTGGTGTGGATTATAACACCACGGATGGATCACAGCCAATCATGCATTCTATAAAGCACAAAAAAAAAATCAGTTTAAAGTTTGTGTGGGCAATGGTTATGATGTTTTATATTATACACAATTATCAGTAAAGAAAGGGACTGGAGGAATTCTTGTTAGTAGAGTCATCTCCATTATTTGGGACACCTGTGTCTTCAGTGCGGTTATGTCAAAATGAAGGTCCATTGCATTTGTTGGTCCAACCCCCAACAGAAAGTTCCCGTTCTTTTTACAACTGGTAGCAGGGACTGGGTCCATGCTGACAACTTAAACAAACACGATATTTGGGGGGGGGGCACACCCTAAAAAAATGCATAAAGATGGTGCTACCATAAGACCATACAACAGAGCAAAAATATTACAGCGGACACATGTTGACAAATTGACTCAACATCATGGCCATCACCCTGTGGGTGGCTCAGCAGGAATCCTAGACAATACCCCCACTTGTAGCTCTATCCCAGAAAGAGCTCCTAGATTGTTTGGGTTCCTCAATCATCAGTGATGACAAAAATAAAGTTCTTGCAGAGGTGGGATGCTGAGGTCCAGGACTACTGTCTTAAAGTGGTTGTAAACCCTTACAAACCACTTTGACCTACAGATAAGCCTAGATTAATGCTTACCTGTAGGTTCAAAAAATATCTCCTAAACCTATACGGTTTAGGAGATATTTACAAAAAGACAGGCACCGCTGTCTACGGTGCATGTGCCTCTCGTGTCCCCTCCCGTGCGCACTCCCGCGCGGAGTGACGTCATCGTGGCTCGGTCGAATCACAGCCGCGGAGCAGCGAGACCCGGAAGTCACATCCGGGATACATGGCAGTGGCGAAGATGAAGACGGAGGAACGCTTCGGGGGCTTTGTTCTCAGGTAAGTTATTCATAATGAGCTAGTATGCTATGCATACTAGCTCATTATGCCTTTGCCTTGCAGGTTGCCTTTTTTTTTTCAATAGCCTTTACTTCCTCTTTAACCACTTCCCACCCGGCCAATGCATATATACGGCCGGGTGGGAGCCGTCTACTCCTGATAGGACGTTCAGGAACGTCATTCAGGAGTAGCGGGATCGCGCGCACGCGTGCCCGCGCAGCGGCGCGATCCCGATGTGCTCGTGTCACCCGGACACGGCACATCTCAGATCGGCAGGAGGGCTCTGTGATTGGCCCTCCTGATCACATGACGGCCGTGTCCAATCACGGCCGTCATGTGATGTAAACAAACAGCCGGTTGCTAGGCAATCGGCTCTCCTCTCCTCACACGGAAGTCACCGCTGAGGAGAGGAGAGCAGAACGCTGCAGCCGGCTGATGATCAGTGAGTATGGGCTGCTTTTTACAGCTTTTTACTCACTGATCATCAGTGTAGTGTAAACACACAACACACCACACAGTACAAACACAGTCCCCACATATGTCCCCAAAACACACATGTCCCCAAAACATACATGTCCCCAAATAATAAAAACACATGTCCCTAATAATAAAAACATGTCCCCCACATATGTCCCACTAAAATCACATGTCCCAATGATTATCTGCACACATATGTACGTGATCACCTGCACACATATGTACATGATCATTTGTGTACATATGTCCGTGATCACACAAACCAATTATTATACACTTAACGGAATTTTTTTTACCAAAAACATGTAGCAGAATACATTTTGGCTTAAATTTATGACAAAATTTGATTTTATTGGATTTCTTTTCAAATAGAAAAAAGAAAATATTGTTTTTTTTCAAAATTTCCGCTTTTTTTGCGCTTATATCGCAAAAAAAAAAAAAACGGAGTCGTGAATAAATAACACCAAAATAAAGCTCTATTTGTGCGAAAAAAATGATAAAAATTTCATTTGGGTACAGTGTAGCATGACCGCGCAATTGTCACTGAAAGCGCTAGAGCGCTGAAAGCTGAAAATTGGGCTGGGAAGGAAGGGGGTGAAAGTGCCCTGTATTGTAGTGGTTAAAGGGGGACTATCCAGCTTCTATAGTTCTCTAGGTGATCGTTGAACATCATGAATTTGGTGTTAATTAGTTCTCTGTGAGATGTACTTAGCCAGGTCCAACATATCAGTTTCCTAAGACCTTGTATCTACTACCTGTTTAATTGCTGGACGAGATAATGGAGTTTTGAGTTGATTTGGTTTACTGGATTTAGGATAGTCTGTGGTGGCACAGGGCTGCATAGGATGTGAATTACTTGGGAGATAGAGAATTATGCAACAGGCCAGGGTGATCTACTGTATATGGTTGATCACTCTAGCCTCTTCTGCTGTCAGATGTACAGGATTTAAAGCACCCAGGGGGTGCATATATGGCATGCTACGGACCAGCCACTTTTCTTATTAGCTCCACTCTTTCGCAAGCTTCCCGCCACTACTGAGAGGCCAGCTATCACTGTCATCAACCCGGATTCTACTCACACTAACAGCAGAGGGCCTGTATATGCCTTCTTTCCGCAATAAGACCCTCAGCAGTGCTCAGAAATCCCTCACCACAAACTGTACCTGATGAGTGTTCAGGGGTGCTATGGCATGGCTCAAGATGGTGCCTTGCATCTTTCTTCTCTTCACCCTCAGCTTTTAGTGGTGCAGGAGCCTGCTTCCACTGCAGCAGATCGTGAGTACCCTGCTCTCCTCACCAAAGGTGGTCCTCGCTTTGTCAGGACATATAGTAAAGTTGGAATAATACCGAGAACATTAGCATGGCTCCTGCACAAGGATGACACGCAAATCCGTGAAGTATTCCATATTTTTTTTAATAACGTTGTTCTTGAGATATAAAAAAAAAAAAAGGTGATCTCATTAGCAGCCTGGATGCCATGTACTCTTGTAGCCAAGTTTCAATCTGAGCATCATAAGACAACTAACACACTTTTTCAGAAGTTAGCTGCACTGGGTGAAAGTACAGACCACCTGGAAATGAAGCATAGTGAGCTTAGCTTGGCATATACAGTAATGAGCTTTCTAGTGAGCATAAGTCTCTTTCCACAGCTTTTGCATTACTCTAAGCACAGGTGGAGGATTTAGACAATTGGAACAGTTACAACAACTTGTAGATCCTAGGAGTCCCTGAAACATCAATAAATTGACCCCAGTGGTGACGGATTTATAAGGGGGCAAAAGGGGCAATTGTTCCAACTCTGGCAGGGAGACCGCAGACTTCCTTTATTAGTCCTGAGACTTTAGTAGTGTGTTCATTGAGGAAATTGTCCACTCTTACAGCCATTGCTAGCTCCAGTCATGTCTCACTCCCATCTCAAGAGGCAGTTTTATTACATGATGAAGGGCTTGCTGATACCTTTCCATGTGTTAATGTAGCTCTTAGAATAAGTTTGAGCATGATGGTCACTAGTTGTTCAGGAAAAGGTTGGTCGGCATTGAGAACCATGATGACACATGAAAGACTAAGTGCTCTGTGCCTATTGGCTGTCGAGAACAGTTTCCTCAAGATGAAACAGGTGTTGATGCATTTTGCAAAAAGTGCATAGCTTCTTCAGTATGTGGAGTATCATATGAATATGAACAGAATCTACATCAGTATATATGTATATATATATATATATATATATATATATATATATATATATATACACACATATACATACACACACACACACACACACATATATATATCAAAAAATAATTTGAATTTTTTTAACACTCACAACATCATGATGCGTCAATAACTTCTGGGGCAGACAAAGGGGCTAGAGCTCCTCACACAGATGCCGAGTCCATATTCGGAGGAAGCTATGCACTTTTTGCGAAATGCATCAATGCCCGTGGATAAAACACACACCTCTAGTGGTTTCATGTGGGTGCCAGTAAAGTCGATAAGAAGCAAGGTATCAACTTGCATTTTTTTGTCTATTTACATAAGGTTTTGTTTCCAGTTGAGTGGTGATGCCACATCCGGGTACGTCTTCTGGTCTTTCCAGCACTCACTGGCTTCAGGGATATTGAAGATTTAATGAATATCATCTCCCTCGTACCTTTACTTGACATGAAACCTCATATAATCAATATATATATATATATAAATCAATGGTTGTGGAAACTTGCATGTTATCTTCAGGCAGTTGTCTTCATACTTTTCATTGAAATGGCACCAAACAAAAGTTCCAGCATCATCACCCTGTCCAATGCAGATTGGTGATTTGCCACTAGGGATGAGCGGAACACCCCCCATGCATAGTTTCATAGTTTCATAGTTAGTTAGGTTGAATAAAGACACCAGTCCATCCAGTTCAACCTGAGTGAGTGTCTACAATGGTCCCTTTCCCTGTACATTACTACACCCACATCGGTCCCTATCCTCAAGGAGTCCGCACAATCCACAATCCAAGGTCCGCATTCATATACTAGGGCCAATTTTGGACAGAAGCCAATTAACCTACCTGCATGTCTTTGGATTGTGGGAGGAAACCGGAGTACCCGGAGGAAACCCATGCAGGCACAGGGAGAACATGCAAACTCCAGGCAGGTAGTGTCATGGTTGGGATTTGAACCAGTGACCTTCTTACTGCTAGGTGAGAGTGCTAACCACTACACCACTGTGCCGCAAACAGGCTAAAAATGAATGCGAACAACGTTAAAGTCTATGAAAAATCAAAAGTGCTCATTTTGCCCCAAGGGACATCTATCAATGCAAAAAAAGTTTTAAAAATGGCAGTTTTTTCTTCAGCAGTGATTTTAATAATGCTTAAAGTAAAACAATAAAATTGAAATATTCCTTTAAATATCATGCGGGGGGGGGGGGGGGTAGGGAGGTCCCATTAGTCTGCCTGTAAAGTAGCACATCTTTCCCATGTTCATAAAAGTCCCTCAGCAAAATGACATTTCTAAAAAAAAAAAATTAATTTAAAATGACTCAAAGCTGTAATGTATTGCCATATCCTGGCAATATATATATATACTTTTTTTTTTTTTTAAACGGCGTAGTACCCCCCTCCATTATCAAGCCCTTTGGGTTTGGTATTGATATTAAGGGGTACCCCATGCCAAAATTAAAAAATAATGGCGTGGGGATCCTCCGAAAATCCATGCCAGGCCCTTCAGGTCTGGTATGGATATTAAGGGGTACTACCTGTCAAAATTTTTTTCAAAAATGGCGTGGGGATCCCCCAGGCCCCCAAGTACTATATACTCTGAACTGCAGTATATATGCACTATATGGACTGCACTATATACTCTGCAGAAATATTGGGCTTTAGGTGTTGGTGCCACAAAACTATAACCCCTCATGTTTACCTGGGCGCAGGAACAGGCCCTGGTGTTAAATATTATTTCAAAAATTGTAACTGGGTGGTGTGGTGGTGCCCTAAACCAAAAATATTGTTGGAAGCTAGCATCATCATGATTGAGGAGGAATAGGATATGCAGCATAAGCAGTCTTCAAGGGATCAGCATCAGGTGCTTGATAGCTGCTGATCCAGGACTGATTTATTTTTTATAAATGTGAGCCTATCAGAGTCTGCGGACAGGCGCACTCTTTGATCCTTTACAAACCCTCCAGCAGCACTCCAGCAGCACTGTTTTCAGAAAGCACACTGGACACAGGACAGGCCAGTAGCTCGATTGCATATTGATGAAGTTCTGGCCAGTGGTCCATCCTCAAGACCCAATAACCCAGTGGATGCTCTGTTGGAAAGGTCTCCAAGTCTGCTCTTGCCCCTAGATATTCCTGCACCATATAATGCAGATGCTGGAGATGGTTGCTTGAACCTACCAGACCTTGATGCTGAGGGCTGAAAAATTGTTTAAAGGCATCGCTCAGACGGCCACCTTCTCCATCGATCTTCATCTGACTGAACGAAGCCTCAGAAACACATTGTCCAGTACCAGGAAATGGTAACCTCCAAGAGTCTGGAAATGCGTTACACAAAATTTTCTTCAAGGCCTCCTGAAGATGTTTCATCCTCTTCTCCCTCTGCGAAAGGCAGGATGAGTTCTGCAAATTTACTCTTGTAACGTGGATCAAGAAGGGTTGCCAGCCAGTAATGAACCCTCTCCTTGATACCACAAAACCTTTCACAGGCTTTGCAGAATCAGGGAGGCCATGCAGCGTAAGTTTTCAGAGGCATTCGATTATGAATCCTCTGGGTCACTAAGGATCACATTATCCATAACTACCTCCTCCCAGCCACGTACAACTCTGGGGACTGAAAACCATCCCTTGAAGACTGCTGCCTGTTATCCTCTACATCCATCCTGACACAGTCCTCCTCCTCCTCTTCTTTATGTGTGTTTGGTGGCCCCACAGGAATGCTATATGGATAAAGGGGACCTTGAGTGGAAAGGAAGTCCTCCTCTTCCTCCCGCTCTTCTGCCTCAAGTGCCATGTCCGTGGTTCCATGAAGCGTGTGCTCCAGAAGGAAGACTAGAGGAACAGTGTCACTGTTGCAAGCAATGTTGCTGCTCATCATCCTTGTGGCCTCCTACATGGTGACATGACAGTGCATGCATCCTTGATCAGTAGCCCCTGGCATGGTGAAAAGAAGCCAAGGTCCCCTGACCCTGTCCTGGTTCCATACACGCACAGGCACTCATTGATGGCCCTCTGTTGGATGTGAAGCTGCTGCAGCTTCGCCAACATTGAGTTCCACCTGGTGGGTTTGTCAAAAATGAGGCGGTTGGAGGGAAGTTTGCATTCCCTTTGAATGTCAGCCAGCCAAGCACTGCCATTGTATGACCGCCGGAAATGACCACAGACTTTTCTGGCCTCCCTCAGGAGATCTTGTAAGCATGGGTACCTGGTCAAGAAATGCTGCACTACCAAATTCATGACATGGGGACAAACATGGAATATGGAAGTGTCCCTGTCAGAGGGTGGAGAGAAGGTTGGTGCCATTTTTGCATACAACCATTCCTGGCTGAATCTGGCATGGTATCAACCACCTCTGAGCCTGCTCCCGCAGAACTGACAGAATCTCTGCCCCAGTATGGCTCCTGTCCCCTAGGCAGACCAACACAAGCATCGCATGGCATCTTTTAGCCTGACTTCTTGCATAGCCCCTTGAGCACTTAGGAAGCACTGCTGGTTCAGAGGAAAATTCTACAGAAGAGGCCATAGAGGAAGAAGAGAAGGGAGGGAAGCATACAGATGTGACAGAATCACCACCAGCTTTTTGGAGGTGTGACGGCAGAACAAGCTCCAAAACTAAACCCTGACCTGCAGCCTTCTCAGCTGCCAGCAGAGTTACCCAGTGTACTGTGAAGGAAAGGTAATGTTCCTGCCCATGCCTGCTGGACCATGAGTCAGCAGTAATATGAACCCTACTGCTTACTGCCCTGTCCAACGAGACCAAAACATTGCCTTCCACATGCCGGTAGAGAGCCGGAATGGCCTTACATGAAAAGAAATGCTGTTTTGGAACTTGCCACTGTGGAACAGCACATTCCACAAATTCGCAAAAGTGGGCAGAGTTTACCAGCTGAAAAGGCAGCAGTTGGAGTGCTAGCAATTTGTCCAAGCTAGCATTTAGATGCTGAGCATGTGCATGACTGGGACCATTTTTTTTTACAGTTAAGCAACTGGGGTAGGGAAATTTGCCTGCTAAAATCTGTCTATTGCTATACCTTCATTACTCTCAGTGCAGGTTTTTGAGAGGACTGGATGTATAGTAGGGTTGAAGATCCCAGATAAAGAGCAAGGAGAAGTTCACCTTTTTCTATGATGTGGGCATTTCAAGTGCTGTTGCCAACAGACTGCATGGCAGGTCATCATATGTCTGGTTAAGCAAGTGGCTGCTGTTCAGAGATAGGTTGCAAACAGCAACGGCGCAATCTGCTGCACGCATGTCAAACAAGGCCCACACCAAGGAACTTTTAAGTATCAGCAGGGAGTCAGCAGCACACTGCACCTGTGGATCTCTGCGGTGTGATGCAACAGGGAGGCTGTACTTAAGCCCCCTGGAGGACATTCTGCCTTATTGGAGTTGTGCCTCCTCCTCCTCACTTCCTTCCTCTCTTCTCTCAGGCACCCAAGTACAGTCAGTGACCTCATCATCCCCTCCCTCCTCGTCACTGGAGCACACTTGGCAGTATGCTGCAGCTGGGGAAACATGACTACCAGTTTCTTGTCCCTCTTGGGCACCCCCTTTCTCTAGGCTCACCTTACTCCATTCCTCAACCTGGTAACCAACATCGGAGCATTCAAATCCCTTCCCCCAGCAGCATATAACCAACGATGTGGTCAAAAATGTAAGGAAAACTACTCTGAGCATGGGTGAAAGAGGATGAGGAGAATGAGGATGGCTTTGTTATCCACTCAACCAACTCTTCTGCATGTTTTGGCTCAGTAATCCGGCCAGCAGCAGAAAAAAAGGACAAGCGTGCCCCATGGTCACCTGCAGAGGATGCACCATGTCCACAACCAACTCTGTTGACTGTAAACACAGAGGCTGCTTGCTGTCTTTTAGTGGCCTGTGAGCATCTACCTCTTCTTGGTGGCCTTCTGGACATGATGTTTATATATATATATATATATATATATATATATATATATATATATATATATATATACACACATACATACATACATACACACACACACACACACATTTGCTTGGTGCAAGACAGCAGAGCATAGATATGGACTGGAGAAAACAGTTTTCACAGCTTTCTCCAAGTTTTGGTATTCCGTCATGGCGCTCTGTAGATTGCAGATTCCACAGTGTCTTGGGTGGGATGAGATCTCCAACCCTGTGTCCAGATTTTGTAGAGGACCAGCAGGGTGTGTACTCAGGGTGAGCACAGCCCTTATAATGAGTTTATGGGAATACCTCAGGGTTTTGAGTTGGAGACTGCTCCACACCAAGAGACAAGAGGTCTCCAGGAGTCAGAGGGGCTGCAGGGGGTAGCCAGAACATGTGTGACTGCAAGAGGAAGTGAAACGGCCTGAGAACTAAGGCCAGAGTGGAGCTGTAGGCACTAAAGTAAAGCCGTCCACACTGAAAGATCCAGTGGTCTCTATGACCAGGATAAAGAGCAGAAGTACTGCTACAGAGAGCCAGGTGAACTAGCATTTTATGTTGTGTGTATTTGCTGGAGAAGAACCCCTGCGTGGGAAACCGATATGTTATGGACTTTTATTAAAAAATGTGCTACCATGCCCTAAAAAATAGTAACTTTACAAAATAGGATATATATTATATATACACACACGCTATATTATATATATATATATATATATATATATATTTTTTTTTTTTTATTAAAACATCGCCTGAAGTGTATTAGAAACTGTGTACACCATCTGCACTGTATTAGAAACTGTACAATGGCTGCACTGTATTATATGCTGAGTACACCACCAGAAGTGTATTAGAAACTATACACCGCCGAATGCAATATATACATATATGAATAAAGAAGGCCAGTATGATGGCCTTAATTTATGGGAGGAGCCCGGAGGGTATTTAAGCAGCCCATTTGCCCATACTCATTGTCGGTTCCAGTGCACAATTTGTTACGTCACCAGGCCGACTCTTCAGCTCACTGCGTGTTCGTGAGTCTGTTGTTCAAAAGTAGTACGTTACAGTTGCTCATTTGCGGTTTGTCGATCAAGTCTTGTTCGCTGTCGCAGGTAGGAGTGGTTACTTTGCATTTGCATCTTGTCCGAAATCATTGCAATTCATTGTATCTCCCATATCGTGTTAATTTCCTGCTGCGGAACTTATGGATCATTCGTACACAGTGCTTCCACTCCCCCCCCCCCAGTTACTTGCAAAAAAACGAGTCATGTTGTGAGCATCATACATGACCACTGTTGCAGGTAGGTTCCATTACCATATTTTCTCATGTCAAATTCGTAGCTACTCGCAGTGTCACTCATACCATGTGTTTGGATCCCACAGTGCAACTTACGAATCATTTGTACACACTTCTCTTATTTTTTACACCAAAGAAAAGAAAGAAAATCCCCTTGTAGTGGACTTTTAAGGCACATAAATCATTTGGGAAAAATGTAAGAAAAATCTAGTTTGATAAATGTTTATTCAATTAGATAAGTACAAAATATAAAAAACACATAAAAAAAGATACAATAGAACAAATTTACAGTGTTGTCATCACAAACTAGTACTAAACCAGTAATTCTTGCATTGACGCGTTTTGGAGCACATGTGTTTATCTCCTTCCTCGGGGGTATAATTAAGCGAGAATACTAAGTAATACTAAGTGTTCTAAAATGAAATATTTGAAAGAAATAAGTATACAAATATACATAAATATACAGAGACAACAGGCAGAAAAGGTGGAAAGAATCACTTTCATACATTGAGATGACAACCCTTTCAGACCATGTAGATTAAAAACATATGAATGCAAAAGGATGTTCCCAATTTGCTTGAGCTGGAGATCCAACACAGGTGGTGTGCCTCAAAAAGAAGGATGCCTAGCCTGAAACGCTAACCCAACTCCCTCACACACAAACCAGACCTGGAGAGGGGAGGCCAGGGGACCCGCTGGGGCCAAAAAAGGAAAAAGACCCTGAAATCATGAAATAGAGTAAATGAGTACATAAATGTAATTTTAGTTTTAATCGACTTTCATTTTAAATTTTTAATATCTAACAGAGTAAAAAAGTAGAACATTTTATTTAATTCATGTACAAACTTTTGAAAAAATATTGTAATATATTCCAAAAGTATACCAGCCAATGGTGAGTAAGAACCACTTGAGTATGCAAAGAACGTTATTCTGTTGTAGAGAGCACAGTCATCACAACTGTAGAAAGAGAAATAATAAAATATTCTGATTGGTGTATGTGATTTTACTAAAATTAAAATGACAAAATTACATTAAATATAGTTAATATTCAATATAAACTCGCCATCAGAAGGTTTAATATGATATTAAAGATGCAGAGAGTCTATGTGCAAAAAAGCACATAGGCTGCATGATCAAAAGTCTAGTAAAAAAAAAAAAGGTAAATGAAAAATGGGATAGGAGTATAAACAAAAAGGATAAAGAGCCCGGTTTCTTCCATCAGAATGCAGACAGAAAAAAAGCAAAGAAAAAAAGCCAGATTCCTACCTATTGAATTTGTGACTGTTCACTCCAGAATTCAGCACAGAACTGGCATGGATGCCAGAAAGAGCGGCCATATGAGCATAACTGTCCCTCCCATTCCAATCAGCTGGATTCAGCAACAGCTGATCCGACTAGGGAGGAAACAGGGGGGAGGGGGCGGGGTCTGTTCCAAAAGACCTCCTGAGCCATGCACACGCAATATTAAATTGGTTTATTATATATGTGTTGAACTTTTGTGATTGTTCTAAAAATTACAAAATATATATTCAGTATATTTAATACGTAATATAGACTCTCCATCAGATGACAGAAAGTTTGACATGAAAGAAAAAAAACATATGTGATTGAAGATGCAGAGAGTCTATGTGCAAAAAGCACATAGGCTGCATGATCAACTGGCTAGCTAGAAAAGTGAATAAACAATGTACTCAGGATATGAGCAAAAGGGATGAGGAGATTACCTCCCATCAAAATGCAGACGAAAAAAGAAAAAATCCAGATTCTTACCTATTGGACTCCAGCATCCAGCACAGAACTGACATGGATGCCAGAGAGAGCGGCCATACAAGTATAGCTGTCCCTCCCATTCCAATCAGCCGGAATCAGCAACAGCTGATCTGGCTAGAGAGGAAAAAAGGGGGGGGTCTATTCCAAAAAGGCCCCCTGAACCGTGCGCGCACAGCCATGTCCATAGTGCACGTGCAATGATGTTGTACGCTGGATCGAGGCCATACCCACACCACCCACCGACACACAAAGCTTCAACAGCAGACAGAGCATGTCTGCTGGAGGAGCAAGATGGAGGCCAGATGTCTAGGGTTAGACGCCTCAGGCCTCACATACTGCTGTCATAGATTAGCTAACCCGGGTGACTTTGCGTATCGGGCGCCCCCCCCCCCCCCGCACACCCACCCACAGGAAGGAAGGAGGGGGAGATGGGGCAGCACAGGGCAGTGGAAAGAGTGTTGGACTCCAAACAAGCAAAAGCAAAGGAAAGGGTATATAAGCCAAAAATGTCAATATAGTATGAGCAATGCATGACGAAAGGACAGCCAAAGAGAGCACATGTCAAGGCAGAGAGAATGATATAAATACACACAATAGAACACTGAATGTCATCATAAATGTGTGGTTAATGGTAAGGGTTGAGCCCAAAATGTCCTCCGAAAAGGGGGGGCATATGTATACAAAGACATGTCATAACAATACAATAAAATAAAACAGACAAATGAGAAAAAGAACAAAACAAGACCATACAGGTACCCCTACTAGGCTCAAAAAGCAACAGAATATACATGATTCACAACATAGTGGCAGATTGCAAAAGCACAAAAACAAAATGTTTAATCAATTCTCATTAGTGACATTGTCGGGCAGTTATTTCTCTATTCCTCCTGAGGAGAACCCCTCAAGGAATGGTTTGAAGCAGATGGCTTCATTTAAGCCTGGGGATTGTGTCACTTTAAGTTTGTATATCCACCGCAATTCCAGCTGGAGAACTTTATTCCAGTCTGCTCCCCTGGGATTGAGGTGCACACAATCAAGAATAAGAAATTTAATCTTAGTAAACTTGCCATTATATACAGTTTTGGTATGATACCCAAGCAGGAGGTCTGGATTGCATACCTGCATGCTGCGTACATGCCTGTAGGCTCTCCTCCAGAACTCGAGCTTGGTTTTGCCGATATAGAAGCAGCTACAATCACAGATTAGTATACACACCACTCCAAAAGTTCTGCAGTTAGTAAAATGTTTTGGATGGAATGTCTGACCATTAGGCAGGATGGGATTCTTTTGGGTAAGCATGAACCTGCAGTAATTGCAGGCTCCGCATATGAAGATATCCTTGTATTTACAATGGTCCTTCTGATTTCCCCCTCTGAATTTGGTACTGACAACTCTATCTCTCACAGAAGTTGCTCTCCTAAATTTAAATAGGGGCTTTTTGGGGACAAGTGCGCCTAATACTGGATCGAAAGAGAGCATGTACCAGTATTTCTCTACAATATTTTTTACTTTGGTTTGTTGATTTGTGAATCTTGTGATTATTCTTAGGGGGGTTATCATTGCTTGTGGGTGTTTTTTAATGTAGTAAATTATGTCCCGATTGTTTGGATGCCTGTTGGTAGGGATGAGCTTCGAGTTCGAGTCGAACTCATTTTCAACTCGAACATTGCCTGTTCGCATGTTCAGCGAACAGTGAACAATTAGGGCTGTTCGCGGCAAATTCAAAAAGCCGGAACACCCTGTACAAGTCTATGGGAGAAATCTAAAGTGCTAATTTTAAAGGCTAATATGCAAGTTACTGTCCTAAAAAGTGTTTGGGGACCCGGGTCCTGCCCCAGGGGACATGGATCAATGCAAAAAAAGTTTTAAAAACTGCAGTTTTTTCAGGAGCAGTGATTTTAATAATGATTAAAGTGAAACAATAAAAGTGTAATATTCCTTTAAATTTCATACCTTGGGGGTGTCTATAGTATGCCTGTGAAGGGGCGCATGTTTCCCGTGCTTAGAACTGTCCCTGCACAAAGTGTCATTTTGCAAGGAAAAAAGTCTTTTAAAATCACTTTCCATTGTCGGCTCCCGTAATACAGAGAACACTCAATGAGTGTTCTCTGTATTAGCCGACAATTCATTCATTGATAAAAAAAAAAAGCGTGGGGGTTCCCCTAAATTCAATTACCAGGCCCTTCAGGTCTGGTATGGATATTAAGGGGAACCCCGTGTCAAATTTAAAAACAAAATTGACGTGGGGGTCCCCCTAAATATCCATACCAGACCCTTCAGGTCTGGTATGGATATTAAGGGGAACCCTGCATCAAATTAAAAAAAAAATTGATGTGGGGGTCCCCCTAAAAATCCATACCAGGCCCTTTATCCGAGCACGCAACCTGGCAGGCTGCAGGAAAAGAGGGGGGACGAGAGAGCGCCCTCCTCCTGAACCGTACCAGGCCACATGCCCTCAACATTGGGAGGATGCTTTGGGGGTCTGTGACCCCTCAAAGCACCATATACGCAGAACCCTGTGTTACATCAGAGGGGGGCGGGGTCACCCATACATCACTGGGGAACCCCATGGCTTCCCTCACTAGCGTCAGAGGGGGCGGGGTCAGGTGACGGTGGCCCCGCCCTCCTAATATAAGAAATGTCAGCGCTGGGATCCCCGCAGTGTCTCTGCAGTGGAGACAGAAGACGGATGCATGTATGGACAGCGCTGGACTGAGAGATCCCCCGTCGCTGGATCAGATCAGCCATTGCTGGACCCCGGAGAGATGATCATCTATCGCTGGATAGCAAGAGTGGATTAGCAGCGCTGGAATCTTTTTTCATTTTTTTTATTTTTAATAAAGGAATTTTTCAAAAGTGTGTTTGTCCTATTTAACAATTTTTACACTTTCTTTGTGAAATGGTAGGGGTACTTTTGTACCCCCTTACCATTTCAAACGGGGGGCCGGGATCTGGGGGTCCCCTTGTTAAAGGGGGCTTCCAGATTCTGATAAGCCCCCCCACCCGCAGACCCCCACAACCACCGGGCAGGGTTGTGGGGATGATGCCCTTGTCCCCATCAACATGGGGACATGGTGCTTTGAGGGGTCACAGACCCCCAAAGCATCCTCCCAATGTTGAGGGCATGTGGCCTGGTACTGTTCAGGAGGGGGGGCGCTCTCTCGTCCCCCTCTTTTCCTGCGGCCTGCCAGGTTGCGTGCTCGGATACAGGGTCTGGTATGGATTTTTAGGGGGTCCCCCACGTCAATTTTTTTTACATTTGACACGGGGTTCCCCTTAATATCCATACCACCTGAAGGGCCTGGTAATTGAATTTAGGGGAACCCCCACGCTTTTTTTTTTTTTTTTTTTTTAATCAATGAATGAATTGTCGGCTAATACAGAGAACACTCATTGAGTGTTCTCTGTGTTACGGGAGTCGACAATGGAAAGTGATTTTAAAAGTCATTTTTTCCTTGCGAAATGACACTTTGTGCAGGGACAGTTCTAAGCACGGGAAACATGCGCCTCTTCACAGGCATACTATAGACACCCCCCAGGTATGAAATTTAAAGGAATATTACATTTTTATTGTTTCACTTTAATCATTATTAAAATCACTGCTCCTGAAAAAACTGCAGTTTCTAAAACTTTTTTTGCATTGATCCATGTCCCCTGGGGCAGGACCGGGGTCCCCAAACACTTTTTAGGACAGTAACTTGCATATTAGCCTTTAAAATTAGCATTAGATTGTGAACATTCCAGTCCCATAGACTTTAATAGGGTTCTAAAGTTCACACGAAGTTTAGGTCTGTTCGCAGGTTCTGGTGCGAACTAAACAGGGGGGGTGTTACCCTCATCCTTACCTGTTGGTAAGATCTCTTTAAGGAGGCATGAGAATAGCCTCTCAAAAGTAGGCGATAACGTAGTTTGCCAGCTTCTACTTTAAAAATTGCATTGTCTGTACAATTCCGTCTGACCCTAAGGTACTGACCGTATGGTATAGAATCAATGAGAGCTTTAGGGTGAAAACTTGTAGCGTGCAATATTGCGTTTCCGGCTGTAGGTTTCCTATAGAGTTTACAGAGAAGCACCCCTCCCTCTCCTGTATAGACCTCCATGTCCAGAAATGCAACACATTGCTTGTGATTGGACTTAGTGAAACTAAGGTTGAAGTCATTTTTGTTCATCTTAGAGAGGTATTTTTGAAGCATGTCTTGTGATCCATCCCAGATAATGAAAATATCATCAATGTACCGGTACTACCCCAGGATGTGGTCCGTATACATTGACATCTCCTCGTCTGCAAGGAACATGTTCTCCCACTCCTCTAGGTGCAGGTTGGCATATGATGGGGCACAGCATGTCCCCCCTGCACCTGGAGGTAGTGGGAGCCATTGAACACAAACACGTTGTGCTCGAGGATGCATTCCAGTAGTGAGATGATAAATTCACTATACACTGGATCTATGTCACTATCCCTCTGCAGAATGTGCTTGATAGCTGCTATACCCTTGTCATGTGGGATAGAGCTATAAAGCGCTATTATGTCCACTGTAACCAAAGTTATGTCATCAGGAACGAGTAGATTATCTAAGATCTGTACAAAATGTGAGGTGTCCTTTACAAAGGAGGGTAACACCATCACAAATGGTTTTAAACAATCATCAATCAGTCTACTGGCATCCTCACTGATTGCCCCTACCCCAGAGATGATTGGTCTACCTGGGTTTTTTTCATTCTTATGGACTTTTGGCAGTGCGTAAAAGGTGGGCACTCGAGGAAAGTCATTTCTAATGTACAGCACCATGCCACACCTTCCTGATACGTTGCACTCCCACCAGAATCCACCACAAACCACTCACACTGCTCACTGTCGCAGATAAAGATTTGTCACCACTCTCTTTATGTCATACCTATTCCTTACCATTCGTTGTCCAGGCCGTTCGTTAGTTCCTCTTATGGAATCTATGAATCAGGCAGCTGTTGGCCTTATTCCTTGTACTGCCTGCTTAGGGGTTTGGTGAAACCATCAAACAAGCCAGGTGTTTCTATCATTTTCTCACCAACCCAACTTCCATGCGTTGAGACCCTGCATCCTCGCAAAACCATATCAACAGCCTGTCACTCTTGTCCAGACCCTTGCAAAACACAATATCGCCTCAGCTATCCCTCACTCAGATAAAAATAATAATACTACTAATAATAATACTAATAATATAATATATAAACCCCCTTTTGCCGCCCACCACGCAGTCTTGGCCCAACAACCTGACACTCGTTTGAGACCCTTGCAAAATCAATACCATCTTAGCAGCCTGACACTCGCAGAGACCCTTAAAACCATGCAATATCATCTCGAAACAAACCTCATACCTATTGAGACCCTTGCAATCACACAATATCATCCCAGCAGCAGGACATCACCGGGACCCTTACGAACCACTCAATATCATCTCAGCAAACCAGACTGAGGCCCTTGTGACCATGCAATACCATCTCAAAAACTAACATAAAACACATCGAGATCCTTGCAACCACACAATATTGTCTCATGAAACCAGAATGTGGCCCTTGTGACCATGCAATATCATCACAGCACACCAGACTGAGACCCTTACAATCACGCAATTTCATTGCAGCACACTCATAGTGACCTTCAAAACTACGCAAATGTCAGCTTATCTCTTGTAGTGTCAAAACATTCCAAGCACAAACAAGGTTACAAACACACCATGAGGGGCACCCAATCAGCCTTGCATACATGTAGCAACATCCAGTTATACATTTATCTTCAGTGGTGTACGGGCTACTCATAATCCTCTCTGTCTTTTCCTCAGGTCAGTTGAGCTCAGGTTTTTCAACCTACATCAGGTTGGTTGTTTCTCCCCAGGTAAAAAAAAAAGTGTATATATACAGCATCTCACAAAAGTGAGTACACTTTTGAATTCACATTTTTGTAAATATTTTATTATATCTTTCATGTAACAACACTGAAGAAATTACACTTTGCTACAAAGTAAAGTAGTGAGTGTACAGCTTGTATAACAGTGTAACTTTTCTGTCCCCTCAAAATAACTCAACACACAGCCATTAATGTCTAAACCGCTGGCAACAAAAGTGAGTACACCCCCAAGTGAAAATGTCCAAATTGGGCCCAAAGTGTCAATATTTTGTGTGGCCGCCATTATATTCCAGCACTGCCTTAACCCTCTTGGGCATGTAGTTAACTAGAGCTTCACAGGTTGCCACTGGAGTCCTCTTCCACTCCTCCATGACAACATTACGGAGCAGGTGGATGTTAGAGACCTTGCGCTCCTCCACCTTCTGGTTGAGGATGCCCCACAGATGCTTGATAGGGTTTAGGTCTGGAGACATGCTTGGCCAGTCCATCAGCTTTACCCTCAGCTTCTTTAGCAAGGCAGTGGTCATCTTGGAAGTGTGTTTGGGGTCGTTATCATGTTGAAATAGTGTCCTGTGGCCAGTCTCTGAAGGGAGGGGATCATGCTCTGCTTCAGTATGTCACAGTACATGTTGGCATTCATGGTTCCCTCAATGAACTGTAGCTCCCCAGTGCCCACATCACTCATGCATCCTAAGACCATGATACTCCCCCCACCATGCTTGACTGTAGGCAAAACACACTTGTCTTTGTACTTCTCACCTGGTTGCCGCCACACACACTTGACACCATCTGAACCAAATAAGTTTATCTTGGTCTCATCAGACCACAGGACATGGTTCCAGTAATCCATGTCCTTAGTCTGCTTGTCTTCAGCAAACTGTTTGTGGGTTTTCTTGTGCATCATCTTTAGAAGAGGCTTCCTTTTGGGGCGACAGCCATGTAGGCCAATTTTATGCTGTGAGCTGTGTATGGTCTGAGCACTAACAGGCTGACCACACATCCCTTCAACCTTTGAATCAATTCTGGCAGCACTCAAACCCACCTGTTTCCCAAAGACATTCTCTGGATATGATGCTGAGCATGGGCACTCAACTTCTTTGGTCAACCATGATAAGGCCAGTTCTAAATGAAACCTGTCCTATTAAACCGCTGTATGGTATTGGCCACCTTGCTGCAGCTCAGTTTCAGGGTCTTGGCAATCTTCTTATAGCCTAGGCCATCTTTATGTAGAGCAACAATTATTTTTTTCAGATCCTCAGAGAGTTCTTTACCATGAGATGCCATGTTGAACTTCCAGTGACCAGCATGAGAGAGTGAGAGCAATAACACCAAATATAACACACCTGCTCCGCATTCACACCTGAGCCTTGTAACACTAACAAGTCACATGACACCGGGGAGGGAAAATGACTAACTGGGCCCAATTTATAAATTTTCACTTAGGAGTGTGCTCACTTTTGGTGCCAGTGGTTTAGACATTACTGGCAGTGTGTTGAGTTATTTTGAGGGGACAGCGAATTTACACTGTTACACAAGCTGTACACTCACTACTTTACATTGTAGCAGAGTGTAATTTCTTCAGTGTTGTCACATTAAAAGATATAATAAATATTTACAAGAATGTGAGGGGCGTACTCACTTTTGTGAACTAGCGTGTGTGTGTCCGTGTGTGTGTGCATATATATATATATATATATATATATATATATATATATATATATATATATATATATATACAGCACTGACCCCTGAAGGAGCTGCTGGTTTGATTTGGGCCTGCTCTCTACCAATAACCCCACTAACTTGACTCAATCCCCTTGGCACAGCTGTGGTGCAATGCAATACAATATAATATAATATAATACAAATGCAAAGTACCTGTATTGTAACCTCAGGATCCACTGGCTCCACCTGGTGGGGAAAAACAGTATGCCACAACACTGGATACTTAACCAGAAAGATATTTTCCTGTAGAATATTCAAAACAGGTGGTTACAGAAATTGTGCTGTCATCCCAACATAGGACGACAGCACAATATATTTCAATAGGAACAACTTAAAACAATATATATATATATATATATATATATATATATATATATATATATATAAAATACCTGGGAGCTCACCTCACTTTAAAAGCTATGGATGAAGTCTCACTTAAAGTACTTAGTCCGTGATCTTCTTTCTATGCTAGCTAAAATAACTCCATTGTAATTTGTAATCCACAGTCCACAGTCTATGAAAAGTTAGGTTGAGGTGCTCCTGGTGTGGCTCCAATAACTAATTTACAATGCTTGAGGTGCCAGAGTAGAGGCCTCAGGCCTCCTCAGTGTCAGTTGCTCTGCTCCTCCTCTGTGGAACTACAAATTCCAGTGAGGCCTGTATGTGAGTCTAACTGCATGTAAAAGTTAATAAACGATGGGCCGTAACCCGCTCACCAACTAGATCGGAGCTCCGTGTAGTAACTTGGGTCCGCTAATTGTAGCTTGCTTCTCTGTCAGCTGGGCCAGTCACTCCGTACTGCTCCGCTGGATGTATCCGGTCCTCCAATGCTCTGATGAGTGTCGCTGGACCTTCTCAATCTGGTCATCATAAAATTGCTGCTTGGGTCCCTTTTATCTCCTACCCAGTGTGCACTACGTAAGAGAGTGTTCATGGGTAGGTCACACAGACTCCTGGGTAACAAGGTAAACCTTCTGAATCAAAACAACAGTCACTTCCTGTATAAGTCTTTTGGGTTGTTCCGAGGTAACAATATACAAATGCATTACCCGTATTTGGTCCCTAGATGGCTCTGGATACGGAACCATAGTAATGTCTTCTATTACAGTATGCATAGCCACATCAATAGACAAGGATGCCAGCGCTACACACTCCCCCTACTTTATCTCTTTGGTCCCCAAAGAGGTTCAAATTGCTAGCTCTATCCTGTATTTTAGCTTCTATAGGGTCATATAATACGGACAGAGGAGCTTCCCACCAATTGTCATATGATGGGGAGCTATCCTGTGCACTCACAGCTGATACTTCCATGTCTGGTACAGATGTGCCAAGGGGTGAGGTGGAGCCAGCTCAGGCCCTCAGGTATGAAGGGGAGTTCTGATCACCTACTGGGCCCCCAGAGTGGTGGGTTTTTGTTCCTTTGGATGCCAGCCTGCTGCCTCTTAATTTTTCTTAAAAAAAGTTTGTCTTTGGGTCAATTCGCGGCCGTTTTACTCCCCCCGGCCACCGGCCGCCATGTTGTCAGCACTCATACACTTCCCAGTTGAAAGGGGAAGGGGGCATTTTTGCACAGGGGGGTGTGGCTAAATGGTGTCAGATGCCTGCCACACTTGGAGGAAGTATTTTAAGCTATACAGGAAAAGTCTGGCGGTGGAGGGACAGTGCAGAGTGGTTGCTGGTCAGGCAGGTATAGTGTAGCAAGTGAAACAATCTTTTGCTGGTACTGCCTGTGCTTTGTACTGTAAGCTATGAGTGACAAAGGGACCAGGAACCACTGTAAGGGTTCTAAGGGGTTAATGGTATACAACAAACTAAAAACCTTCCAAAAGAATGTCCCCCTCCCCTGAGAGGTAAAAAGTAAAATACGGCCAGTCAGATGAAGCCATCAAGGGTAGAACACTTCTATCCCTGTATTTCATACAAACAAGATTTTCTCCTACCATTTAAAACATTATTGCTATGATGTCTCTCTATAGTAGGACTAAACATAGCAGATTTCCATCTAGTCCTCTGAGCCCTTTTGTTGAGGTGCAGGAGGCTGGGGATCAGGTAGATCTTCCCAAATATTGGAAGATACTTATTTTTCCTCTTCAGAGGATCCTAACAGGGAGGGAGCAGCCGCACAAGTCAGGTGTTAGTCTACTCCCTTACTTAACCATTTTGTTGCCTGCCACAGGCTCTTGAGGTATATGCCTCTAATAGGGTTCATTTGAACCTCCCCCACCTGGGAGTCCATTTAACATGGTGTCCTATGGAACAAGTTCTGTAGTGCAAATCTGCAAGATGCAAAAAGCACTAAAAATACATAGCTATGTATTCTGAATGGGAACATTTTTATGAAAGAAATGGGGGGGGTTCCAGCTATTAATGCTGCAATCACCTCAGTGAGCATAGTCTCACATGTCCAGTGGATAATGCACTGATGTTAAAGGATCCAGCAAGTTAAGGTTGGATTTTCCTTTTAAAGACAAGATGTCTTTTGCAGTTTTGGCTGCAATTGGAATAGCTCAGTCCATTAACCCCTTAACATCTGCTCCACTATTGTGGTGGAGCACATTTTGAGTCATCCCAATGCATTGGAATGTGGACTCCTAGGGGTTAAGGAACAGGTGTGAGATACCTGAAAGTTCTGCCTGATCAGCAGGCCCGGCAAGGGGCTGGTGTATTTGTCTCACAGATGCTATGAAGGACTCGATCATTTAAGCCCCATGGCTTATGCTTGGACTAGTGCATTTTTGCAGAGGTCCATGGCTAAGATATTGGTCAGCCGAAGCACCAGGTGAAAACCCTTAGCCAGTCTGTGTCCCTTCCTGGGGTATGACTATTTAGAGGGGATAAGTACATCCAAAAAGGGTAAAGCTCTCTTTACCAGTAAAAGGAGGTTCAAACAGTTCTGCTTTAATCATGCAGCCTTTCCTATGCCTGGGGTATCTGCCTTTAGGCAGTCTCAACGGTCTCAATCGTCAGATTCAGGAGAAAGTTCCCATTGGCGGCCCCAGGATCTTGGGGGCAGAAAGCCCATGAAGCAGAATGCTAAGGCCTTCTCATGAAGGAGCACCCCCACTTGTTTGAGTGAGGGGAAAGGTCCTGCGATTCTCAAAGTCTGGCAGGAACAATGTTAAGAGCCGATTTCTTCAATTTTTTTTTCTCTAGGTTACATCTAGAGTTTCAAGAGCCCGGATGGCCCAGTCGGCTTTTGATCCGAGGGTCCGGTGTTCGGGTCCTGTTTGGGTGCTGCCTGTGGGGTCTTTGGGGCTGCTGATGCGGCAGTCTTATACAGGAGTGTCCAACTCCTCAAAGAAAGCTCCTAAGGTTCCAGAGAAAAAAGAAAAAAAAGTAGAAAGAAAGAAGAGAAGTGTCTCTTTCTCGAGTCTGGATCAGCTGTTATCCCAGTCGGTGATATCAGAGATTTCCTTAGTGGAACAGGGTTTTTTGGCTCAAACCTTTTAAGGTCCCAGAGCCAAGTAGAGAGGTAAGACCCACTCTAGATCTCAGAGATCTGAATCGGCACTTAAAAATCCAATCCTTTCAAAATTCAATCGACTGTGTCCATCCTGCAAGGAGGGGAATTGCATATCTCCATGTGCCAAAGTTTCCCGCTTACCAGAAATCTCTGCGGTTTGAAATATAAAATTATTTTTATCAATAGTGGCACTGCCATTCGGCTTATCCACAGCACTACGAGTGTTCTGAAAGATTATGGCACCTCCTTTAGCCAGGTTAACGGCTCAAGGCATAGCGGTCCTAGCCTATTAGAAAATCTACTTTGAATAGATCATTCAGTCTCAGGTCTAAAGCCAGAGTGTGATCTCAGCTGTAGATAGTTGAAATCTCTAGGTTGGATTCTCAGCCTAGGAAGATTCTCCTTAAAACCATCAAGGAAATTACTTGGGGGCTGGTTAGAGATACCATACAGAAGAAAGTATTCTTACCCCAGACGTGAATCCATTCCATTGTAGGACTAATTCAACTTATCAAGAAAGGAAAATTCCTTCATTTTGGCTGCAGTAGATTTTTAGGGGAAATGGTGGCCTCCTTCAAGGCCATTCCTTACGCGCAGTTTTATTCAAAGACTGTTTCAAGACACCATCCTGTTGGTCTGGAATAAAGAGGATTCAGGCCTTGTTGTTTCCAATAAGCTTGGCTCCTGACATAGGTTAGAGCCTAAATTGGTGGTTGTTGTCCAGCAGGAGGGAAAATCTTTATCCTGCAAGGTGTTAACAACAGATGCCAGCCTTCTAGGCTGGGGAGCAACCCTGGATGAAGATTCTGTCCAGGGGAGATGGTCCAGGTTAGAGGACCTTGCCTATCAACTTTGTTGAAAGTTTCAGGCAGTATATCTGGCCATAGAATCTTGGTGGTCAGATTGCAGGACTGTCCTGACAGGATTCAGTCTGACAGAGCCACGGTGGTGGCTTACATCAAAAAATTAAAATATGGGGCGTGGCCTGCAGCGGAACCGAATGGACGTTTGATTCCAGAGCTCCTGCTTCCCCAAAGACAACACGGCTGCAAGCGGCTAATAGGACCCCGTAATTCGTCCACATACCTGGCGTTTTGAGAGGGGCACACCTGGTGAGCATGATGGGCAAGCGAAAAGGCTCATCGAAGCCCCAGCGGCTCACGGATTTCTTCCTCCAACCGCGCCATCAAGGTAAGCAAGATGGCGCCGACCACCCTTCTCCACTGACTGCAAAGCATAAACTAAAACTGCCCACAAATACCTCATCCCCTAACAATATAGACTCCTACAGCGACCAGGCTTCCCCACCGGCATCCTCTCCCTCGGGGAGCCCAGCTAAAGTGAAATTGAAGCTGGATGGCTCTGGATGCAGTCCCGCGCTGAGCCCGGCTGCAGACTCTGAGGATGACACCAGGGAACTCCATAACTCTATTTCCAATTATCCTACTACCAATCAACCAGTGCTGGATACGGTACTGAAGGACATGCTGGTCTCCCTGAGGAGCACACTCCAAGCTGACTTGATGGGCTGCATGAATAGACTCAGTGGAGCTGTGAGAAAGGTGGAAGACAGGGTTGATCATTTGGAAGGCAAGATGGGGGAATTTGCTTCCACCATAAATGACTTGGTAGATGCGCACGATCTGCAAGAAGGGGAGTCCACATGGGTTAGAGATAAGCTGGCCGATATTGAGGACAGGTCCAGGAGGAACAACCTCAAGATTAGAGGAATTCCCGAATCCGTCCAAGCCTCGGATTTGCGCTCCTATGCTACCGACCTGTTCACCTCTTTACTACCCAATCTTTCAGCCATTGAACTGTCTATCGACCGGATACACCGACTACCAAAACCTTCGTATCTCCCAGACAAAATCCCCAGGGATGTGATTCTTCGTATGCATTTCTATTACTCAAAGGAACAACTGATGCAGTACGTTCGTAAGCAAGAGCAGCTCCCTCCTCAATACCAACACCTTCAGTTCTATGCTGACCTGTCCCAGCATACGCTTCAAAAACGAAGAAATCTAAATACGATCACGAAAGTTTTGCGCAACCATCAAATCCCCTATCGTTGGGGGTATCCTACCAAAATTACGATCACACATCAGGAACGCTCGTTTGTCATAGACTCCTTGGACAAAGGCATTACCTTACTAAAAGAATGGAAGATTCTCCCTGATCCTAAGGACAACAATGCAGACGCCTCCAATCGTCGGACGCTCAGCCCGGACTGGAAGTCAGCGACACCGCGAAACGCCAACTCATAAGTTTGATTGTACACCAACGGGGTCCCTTCTCCTCTAGTTGGGGAGGCAGGTCGTTCGTTGGGCCTGAACTGTTACCCCGAATTACCTGAGCAACACTCGGTTGCTTACAACTCACCCCTTCCCCCTAGAGGGGTGTCTTGGTTCTATGTTAGAGCTTATCATGCTCTCTTTCTTTCAATATTTTAGTTATGTTTATACAAGTTGGATTTTCTTCTTTTTTTTTCACTCAATTACTTTTCATGCATTTTCTCTTTTCCTGGAGTTTTACCAGTCCCTGCAAACCCGGCAATTCACCTTAAGACCACCTGTTCATCGTACGGACAGCAGCTTGCAAGACCAACTTCAAAAGCGGTTTACAGACCGCACTCAATCTCGGCCTAACTGTGAGTACCTTCCCCATGGAGTGGTCATTTTACACATGCTAACACCTCTAGAAGACGTCTTCTATTCTCTTTTTATGTATACAGCACATATCACACTTTCATCCCCCGAATACTCCCATGGCCATTAACTTCTTATCTATTAATACTAAAGGACTCAACCACCCTATGAAAAGGAAGTCTATGTGGAAAGAAGCGTTATCTACTGGGTCAGACATCCTCTGCGCCCAGGAAACCCATTTCTGCCAACATGCAGCGCCTGTCTGTAAACATAAGAACTTCCCACACACGTTTTTCGCAAATGCCACTTCTAAAACGAAAGGGGTAATGATAGCAATCAGAGACTCTGTCCTTTTTAATTTACATACGGCAATTGCTGATCCTCGGGGTCGCTACTTGATTGTGATATGTGATATAAATCAAACGACTTACACCATTGTAAATGTCTACGCCCCCAATACCCGTCAAGTTTGTTTCTTTCACAAAATTATGAAGAAGGCTCGGAAACATGGCCAAGGATCGATGGTAATCTGTGGTGACTTTAATATTGTACCTGACACGTCCATTGACACTACCTCCACGTCCAAACGCGTACCCCTATCTCTGGGCAGCACACTGCATAACGAGGATGTTTATGACGTATGGAGATGTTTGCATACAACGGAGCGAGACTTCACTTTTTTTTCTGCCCCTCACCACACATACTCGCGAATAGATTTGTTTTTGGTCGATCAACACACATTATCTAAGGCACTATCGGCATCTATCAACACCATCACGTGGTCTGACCACGCGTCTATCACGCTGTCTCTGAAAAACTCTTCTACATTTGAATCAATCCCTCTTTGGAGGGCGAACTCATACATTATGCAACTGCCTGAATGTAGATCGTATATCGAGGACCATTTGGGGGAATTTTTCTCCCTCAACGGGCCCTCGATGCCTAATAAATTTGTGCTCTGGAATGCCCATAAGGCATACATTCGGGGGATTTTTATTAAACTGGGAGCGGGGGAGAGGAGACGGAGGCAGCAGAAGATACGTGACATTACTAACAAAATTCGTGATTTAGAATCACAAAACAAACGGGCCACTTCCCAATCTTTGACTGAACAGCTCCACAGACTGAGACATGACCTGAGGCTCCTTTTACTGGACTCTTTTGAAAAACAAACAAAAAGACTAAAAATGACATATTACACTCAGGGCAACAGAGCAGGAAAACTACTTGCATACCGACTTAAAGGTCATAGACTGAAATCAAAAATTCCTTACATCCTTCACCCCACTAGTAAACACAAGATGTTACGCCCACGAGATATTGCAGACGCATTTAGCGACTATTACGGTTCCTTATATAACTTAAAAGACGACTCTACCACTACTCAGCCCTCACCCTCCTTGATTAACGACTTTTTACAACAGCTATCCTTGCCTACTCTATCCTCACAGCACGTGGAACAACTTAATACACCTTTTACGTCTGACGAAATCCTCAAAGTTATTGACTCACTTCCTGGGTCTAAATCCCCCGGTCCTGACGGTTTTTCCGGAGACTACTATAAGACGTTTAAAACGTATTTACTGCCTTGTTTGACAGAAGTGTTTAACGCTGCCGCCGCTTCCTCTTCCTTCCCACACGAAATGTTGAGTGCAATCATAGTGACTTTACCGAAGCCAGGTAAGACCCCTGATACACCAGCCAATTTCCGTCCTATATCCTTACTAAACACGGACGTGAAAATCTATGCCAAACTTATAGCAAACCGGCTAGTAAATATTCTGCCCTGTTTAATACATCCCGACCAAACTGGGTTTACAAAAGGACGACAAACCTCAGATGCTACGAGGAGGCTGACCAATATCATCCATCTGGCTGGCGCTGGGCGGGGGCCTTCTCTGCTCCTTGCGTTGGACGCGGAGAAGGCCTTCGACAGGGTCCACTGGGGATATATGAAAGCAGTCTTAACCAAATTTGGATTCTCTGGTATGATCCTTTCGGCTATAACGGCCCTCTACTCGAATCCCTCAGCGAAAGTATACACCTCGGGTGTACTTTCTGCCCCCTTCCCAATATCAAATGGAACGCGCCAGGGATGTCCACTCTCCCCTTTGATCTTTAATTTAATTTTAGAACCCCTGGCGGAACATATAAGATCCCACCCCAATATCACTGGATTCAAAACTCGAACATCTGAACACACGATAAGCCTGTTCGCTGATGACATTATCTTGATGCTCACGAACCCTGAAAAGTCTTTGGCTTCGGTACACGACACTCTGAGACTATTTACCACGTTGTCTTATTATAAGGTTAATGAGAACAAGTCTTATATCTTGGGCATGGGCGTAGACAAGGATATGCAGTCGAGACTTAGCGCACGGTTCCCCTATAGGTGGAGTGAGAAAGGCATAGAGTATTTGGGAATCACCTTGACCCCCACATCCGGGGAATTATACACCAATAATTATATCCCCCTTCTTAAATCCTTACCATCTAAACTGCAAGCCCTTGATAAAACAGAACTCATCTGGTCAGGTAGATTGGCAGCAGTAAAGATGATAGTTTTGCCCCAACTACTCTATCTGTTCAGGTCCCTTCCCATCCCTGTCCCCAGTAAATACTTTACTGAAGTACAAGCAATAATAAACAAGTTTCTATGGAGAGGGAAAAGGGCCAGGTGGGCCTTCAAAGACTCACTGACCGCGAGAACAGCAGGGGGAGTGGGCAACATACAGATCTATGATTACTACATAGCTTCCATACTAGCCCAATTGAGGACGTGGTTCCCTGACTCACCCCCCACGCGATGGCAGGATCTTGAGGAAAATCAAATCCCCAACTCTAGCCTGTACAACTATTTACTGACCCACGTAGCCAATGCTCCCGACCTTGCCAATTTGGCCCCCTCTATAGTGGCATCTTTACGAGCTTGGAGGGTACTCCTTGCGCAAACTTTTACCGCCCCTATTTCTACTTTAAAAATCCCTCTTGGCAGTCTCAGTGTACTTATTCCCGACCTGCAAATATCTCATTGGCAAGCAAAAGGTATAACACACATTGAGGATCTTATGATAGGTCCAGCAATGAAAACATTTCGCACATTACAAATTGAATACGGCCTAGCAGATTTGGATAGTTATAGATACATCCAAATAAAGCATCTTTTCCAATCTTACAATATCCCAGATATACAACTCCCCTGGAGGATTGCTTTATACCTTACTAAACCCTCTACTAATCTAAAGGGGATATCTCTTTTTTATAACACCCTCAACGACAAACTAACATTCCGCAAAACTTCCAACATTCATGCTTGGGAAAAGGACTTGGGGAAAACATTTACAGAAGCCCAATGGAGAGCCGCGCTGAAAGTAGCTTACGCATCCACCAAATGCATCAACCTTTGGGAACTGACGCAAAAAATACTACGTCGTTGGTACATTACTCCCTATAAGATATCCAAATTTGCCCCCACTGCATCTCCACTTTGTTGGAGACAATGTCAACACCCCGGCACCTTGTACCATATCCTTTGGGAGTGTCCTAAAATACGGACACTTTGGAATAGGGTGTTTCACTTGTGCTCACAAATAGCACAATTTCCCATTCCTGCTGACCCAGCACTGGCCATCTTATTTCTAAACATTGATCAAATACCCCAACCAGCCAGAACGATTGTTTCCCATATTATACTGAGCACCAAACTGGCCTTAACGCGTCACTGGAAAGATCTTAACGCACCCACGTTCGGGGAAATTGTCATGACTACCAACACACATGCTATGTATGAAACCCTGTTTGCTTCAACCCAAGGCAGGCTTGGCGTGGCCAGAGCTAATTGGGAAAGGTGGACTGACTGGTTTACTAATTCTAAACTGATATGATTGTAGAGTTACAATAACTTAGACATGTGAAGGATCACGAGGTCATCTGTGTTAAAACTCCAAAACTCAAGTCTTTCTTTTCTTTCTTTATTTTTGTTCTACTACTTTACTGCCTTTTTGTTCTCTTCTATTCTTCATTTCTTCCATCTTTGTTTTACTCTATACTCGTTGAAATCATGGGTGCTCTTCACCCGCTCTATATTCTTATTTTACCTACAAGCCATATTACGCCTACCCGGATACAGTGCAGTGGATATCACCTGATTTGTTTAATGTCTCCGGGGTGGGTGGAGGTCTTCCCCCTCTGAGCACAGTGAGTACCCACTAGGGGTGCCGGAGGATGGGCCTCTTCTCTTCTCCACACCGGGGAACAGACTAGATATATAGGATATCCTTATTATTATCTTCTGCCTATAGCTCTGATAGACCAGCTATGATGTACTTCTGCTCTTAGATACCTTCTCTACATTATATATCCTGTGCGTGTATTATGTGCTTCATATTTATACTGTAAGTGAAATTTTGCTTCACCATGTATGTAGGTATATCTCTGTTACCATATGTTAAAATTTTCAATAAAAACTTATTGCAATTAAAAAATTAAAATATATAAAAATAAAAAAAAAGGTGAATAATGTTCTAGCTTTGGCAGAACACAACACTCCATGCCAGTCGGCAATTTTAATATTTCAGGTGTACTAATTGAGACGCCAACAATTATTTCTGGGAGAATGATCTCTTCACCCCGACATCTTCCTAGGAATATGTCAGATGGGGTACTCTGGACATGGACCTATTCACGTCCACATTCATTAGTAAGGTCGACAACTTTATGTCAAACGAGGGGTCTGCTAGAAGGCAGTACAGATGCATTAGTCTTCCCAGGGGATCAGTTCTCACTGATCTATGCATTTCCTCCAGCTCTGCTACTTCAACGCCTTCTCCGAAGGATTAAGCAGGAACAGAAGGAGGTGATTCTGGTGGCCCCAGTGGGTCCCAGAAGATCTGTATTTATCGAGATCATAAGGAGGGCAGTTGAAGTTCTTTGGATTCTGCCATTAATGCCAGAACTTCTTGCACAGGGTCTGGTATTTCATCCTACTTTACGGACAAGGAGTTTAACAGGTTTGACTGTTGAATCCCACTCTATAAAAGATTGTGGGTGATCTCCAGAATCACTTACTATAGAATCTGGAAAGCATAGGTTTC
The DNA here is from genome assembly GCF_037356315.1 of Lithobates pipiens. NCBI lineage: Eukaryota > Metazoa > Chordata > Amphibia > Anura > Ranidae > Lithobates > Lithobates pipiens. The sequence continues at coordinate 205,276,755 of NW_027507784.1, read as the reverse complement.
TTGGTATGGATCCAGGGGTTGGCACCCCAGGAGGTATGTCAATAGGCAGGATTCCTGCATATGGGATCTGAAATGAAGCTGGCCTTGACTTTTATCAAGAGCCAGATCCAGGCCAATGTCGATGTATTTTCCTACGGCCTCTTGCTTCTCACTCTTGGTGCGTAGCTTATTCAGGGGGTAAAACGGGTTATTCCCCCTATCAAGGCACCTCTAAATCCTTACGATTTAAGATTGGTCTTGACGGCTTTGTTAAATCAGCCGTTTGAACCTTACGAGAAATTCTCTTGGTTCTTTGACATGAAAGATAATCTTTTTGCTTGCCATTTCTTCTGCTAGAAGAGTATTGGAACTAACGGCTCTGTCTTTTAAGAGCCATATTTCATCATGTATAAGGACGAGGTGATTTGATGTCCTCATCCTGAATTCTTACCAAAAGTGGTAACAGGTTTTCATTTAAACCAAGATATTATTCTTCCTTCTTTCTCCCCAGAAGCCTTAATCTGGGGAAGAGAAAGCACTACAGTCTCTTAATGTAGTAAGAGCGATCAGAATCTATTTAAGGGCGACCGCTCAGTTTCGCAAAACACAGGTTTTGTGTGTACTACCAGAAGGTCCAAGATATGGACAGGCAGCTTCAAGATCCACTATTTTCCAAATGGATTTGTCAGGTGGTTGATCAAGCTTCAGCTTAAAGAAGAAGATTCTTCCTTCTCATATTAGGAGCACACTCATTCAGGGCGATTGGGTGGTGCATCATCAGGCCTCTATGGCTCTGGTTCAGACGTTTCATCCGATTTTTTTTCAAATCGATATTAAGGGTCATGAGGAGATTGCCTTTGGGCACAGCATACACTGCAGGCTGCAGTATGAGTCCTCTGGCCTCCTGTTTCCTTGATTCTGTCCCCCCCCCTTCAGTTGCCATTGCTATGGGACATCCCACATAGTTATTACTATGGCGCTGTGTCCCCTGATGTAAGAAAAGAAAATAGGATTTTTAAAACATCTTACCTGTAATATCCTTTTCTTTGATGTACATCAGGGGACACAGAGGTCCCATCCTTTTTCTTCTTTACACTTTGATTGCTTGGCTACAAAACTGAGGACTCCCAGTAATGGGAGGGGTTATATGGGGGAAGTTACGCCTTAAGGGGCGTGCCAGTGTCCAGCACCTGATGGTCCGATATAACCCACATAGTTATTACTATGGTGCTGTGTCCCCTGATGTACATCAAAGAAAAGGATTTTACAGGTAAGCTGTTTTAAAAATTATTTTTTTCACCTTAGGTTTTGGGGGTCTCTCTCTCTTCCACCTTGGTTTCTCTGCACCCCCAGAGACTTGAGATGTAGGAGTCAGTGTGGAGTTACTTATAGCAACCGGGGGCCCAGTTGACTCCTTCACTAGGGCCCTCTGAAGTTTTCCGCCAGTTGTTTTGACCTTATCTCAGCTACTGGGCTTGGGCACACTCCCCTGAGATGTCCTATTCCTCCACATTTGAAGCAGATTCTCTGTACTGGTTTCATGGGGCCATTAGTGGTAGGGGTCTCTGTGGCTTTTAGTGGCAAGACTTCTTTTGTCTGGGGATTCCCCAGACGGGTCATCAACATTGTCATCATCTCCAGTATTTCTTTTTGGGTCTGGAGCAATTTCTCTAGTCCCGTCTGACTTGCGGGGAGGTGCTGAGTAGGTGAAAGCCATGATCCCTGTTCAGCGCTTGCTGCCAGTACACTGAGTTCCCGAGTGTCTGAGGGGACATCTATTTGCTGTACCTTAGCACTTGAGGTGCTAGGAGATTGAAGTTTCCTCTGTTTTTGGTCCCTCTCAATCTCCATCTTATCTGCTTAATTTACTTTCTCAATGAGTACTTCATCCGGAGTTGAGAGATCTTCCAAATACTGCTTAAGTTGCGGCTTGATATAGTCACTCCTCAATCCCGTAGTCACAGATCTCCGGAATTTTCTTTGAACTAGCTCGGCTCCACAGTGTTCTCCAATTCCTTCTTCCTTTGATGCAGACAGCAAGTGGTCCTTGAGCTCGATGGCCCGGAATAGGAAGTTCTGAGGAGTCTCTTTGCTATCCTGGGTCATATTTATCAGTCTATGATACAGCTCAGCGGTATCTTCCTCCTCATAATAGCTTTTCAGTATCCTCATTAACTGGTTCAGGGCCAATCCAGTCTTTCTTTCCAACATGCCCCTGACACTTGAACCTGGGCTGATGGCATGGATTACAGCCTCTCTAATTTTGGATTCCAGATATCCTTTCTGTAACCTCAACTCTACTTGGTATAGGAGGCTGGTGTAAGACAGTTTGTCCTTCTGCCCTTTTTCTCCAATCTGGCCGTCAATGCGGAAATCTTTCCAGATAGTTACTTCCTGCAAGCGACCCAGGGTGCGTTTCTTCTGTACCTTCCCAGGGTTGGGCATCATCTGGTCGTCTGTTATATTCTTCATATCTAAAATTTCAATTGGCTTTATTATACTTTATTTAGAATATGAATTCTCAATAATTGTGTGTATGATATCTTTGGATTAATATCTCCAGATGGTGACATGCTAAAATTGAAAAAGTAAACATTTAAAACCTGTCAGAATTTTAATGAATATTGTAAATCTTATATATGCTTTTAAGGACATATTCCCATGTAACTGAGATTTTGTTTAAGGTTTAGGCTTCCCTTCCCCCACTTCCTGTCATTAGAATGGTCAGCCTATGTATGATTGATACCAAATGGTAGATAGCTATGGTAACCACTCTTTAGCCCACACCCTTGTGAAGGAGGGTTTATTCTTTTGGCGCGAATTTAGAAGCTTTGAGTCATATAAGCAAAAGCTGGTGGGAAGGACGGTCTCTTTGATCGACACTCAGCTCTGAATACAACATATGAATGCACATTCAAACAGTGATAGCAATGGGAGACAGCCTTTGTTATCTGCCCCATGACAGCTAGAGGAAAAGGAAATAATTTATCATTCTCTAGTTCATGTTGCCCCTATATTTTTAGACAAGAGTGGTGGCCCTTATTTAAAAGCTAAAATTAATGGATAAAAAGTGAAAACTCTTTTAGACACAGGTGCTCAGATTAGTGTCACTGGTTTAAATTTACCTGTTTTATCAGACGCAGCAGTTTGTACAATTGTCGGGTTTAATGGAACAGGTGATTCTCAAGCTAAAATGTGTAAAAATGTTCCTTTTGAAATCCCAGGTTATTTGCAAACTGAAATAGACATGTGGTTTTGTAAGGGATCTGAAAATATCATCGGAACTGATATTTTGTATCAAAGAAGATGGATTATTGATTTAGGCAATGGAGTGATTTGGAAGGGTTCAGCTAATCATAAGCCTGTGGTAATTGATCCAGCTGATTATTCAGAAGTGGGAAGCATTTGTTTAACAGAAGCAGTTGACACCGATTACAAATGGCCTGATACAGGAGAGAATTTGAAGTTAAAACAAGTGATACAGTCGCACAAAAAAAATTGGAGTCAAAAAAAGAATGATGTTGGCTTATTTAAGGATATTTTAGTCAATGTCGAAGGAAAGGGTCTTCCCTTTGTGAAGCCATATAAATTACCACCAGATTCTGATGAACCTGTTTCATTGATCATACAAGAGTTTTTGGAACAGGGTATCATCAGGAAAGCAAATTCGGTAACAAATAATCCTTTATGGGTAGTGGCTAAACGAGATGACCCTAGTGCATACAGACTTTTGATTGATCTAAGAATGCTAAACAAATACATACCCTGTTGTTTGCCTATTGTAGCGGAAACACCACATATCATGTCACAGTTAAATGCTAATGCAAAAGTTTTTTTCTGTATTAGATATTGCAAATTGATTTTTTAGCATTCCTTTGGCCAAAAGCTGTCAATATAAATTTTCATTTGTTTTCAAAAATATATCATATGTTTTCACAAGACTTCCCCAAGGCTTTCATAGCTCCCCATCTATATTTCATCAGGCGTTGGCAAATGTTTTATCAAGGTTCTCTAGACCCGATTGTTTGATTCAGTATGTAGATGACATACTTCTTTCAAGTAAAAATGAGGAGGAACATTTGACTCTTCTGGCAGAATTGCTGACACTTCTGCAGGAAGAAGGTCTAAAGCTGAATACACGCAAAGTTCAGCTCATGAAAAGTGAGGTAAAATTTCTAGGAATTTTGATTGGTCCAGGGAAAAAGCAGCCTTTGCAGGAACGTATAGAGGCTATTGCATCTTTACCTGTACCAACTACATTCAAAGCATTGAGACAATTTTTGGGATTGGTGAATTTTTCCAGAGATTTTATTGAGTCATTGGCAGATGATTAGCAATTGGCAGATGACTGCCAATGACTTGAGTCATTGGCAGATGATTAGCAGAGAAGGCTATAAACCGCTATATGACTTGTTAAAACATACAGAGGATAATGAATTTGGTCCCTGGACAGAAGTCCAGCAAAAAGCTTTTGAAATGTTGAAAAATTATTTGCAGTCAGCTCCTGCATTAGCGACAGTGGATAAACAAGCACCATTTGCTTTGCAAGTGCATGCTTCAGAAATTTCCATCTCAGCTGTTTTGCTTCAGAAACAGGGAGAAGATTGGAGAATTATTGGGTATTTTTCACGTTTAATTACCCCAGTGGAGAGGGGATTAGACAAATGTTTTCGACAATTAGTGGGTGTGCATTATGCAGTAAAAACAACAGAGCATATTGTAGGATTTAACAAAATCATTTTACAAACCCCACATAGTACCTTGAAGTTCCTTTTTGAGAAAAATGTTCCTGGAGTCTTCAATCAAAGATTTTCTCAATGGCTGTTGGCTCTGTCACCTAAACAAATACAGGTTGAACACAATGCTAAGTATATCCTTCCTCAGTTGATGGAATACAATGGACTAGAACATGAATGTTTGTGTGATTTTATGGAAAATAGCCGCGCTTGTGGGAAAGGACACGATAGATAGGAAGATAGTTATGAGGAAGGTGAATACGTGCTATCGCACTACCAAACATTTTTGTTGTTGTTGTTTTGAATGTTTGTGTGAAGTCCATGATACCCATTCTCCTCTCTTTCGTAGAGAGGCAGAGAAAATTGATGAACCTGTATTTGTTGATGGTTCGAGATATTGTATGTCAGGCAATTATTACAGTGGGTATTCAATTTGGTATCTAAAACGTAATCTTGCCATACAACACAAGTTGCCAGGACATTTTTCAGCTCAACGACCAGAACTTGAAGCAGTAAAAACTACATTGATTATTGACAAGGAAGAGAAGAGAGGTTCACTAGTGATTTATAGTGATAGCTCATATGTTGTACGTTCTCTTACTGATTACTTACCTATTTGGAAATGTAGAGGTTTTGTGGATTCTTCCAATAAGACTCTTGTGCAGAAAGAGACATTAGAAGCAGTTTTTGACCTTGCAGAGAATAATCCTCTTGCATATGCTATTGTAAAAATTCCAGCACATAAAAAAGATGATAGTGAGTTATCTGTAGGTAATAGAACAGCATATTCATTGGCAAAGAAAGCAGCTTTGCATGGAAAGTTAGTAGTTCAACCTGAAATGGTCTCAATTAATGTTGTGAAGAAAACAGACACACAGATTCCTTCATTTTCAGAGGAACAAAAAAATGACTCGTCACTTTTTTTCTTCTTCATCGGTTGACACAGGCTCTTTGGTTTATGAAAACGGGATCTTATGTCCTGTTATACCACAACACCTACAGGTGTAATTCACTAAATATAACCATGACAGTTTAGGTCACATTGGTAAGCAAAAATTACTTGAAATTCTTAAAGAGAAATTCTATTGGGACAAAATGGAGGAGACAGTAGACAGTGTAATTAAATCTTGTCTAATTTGTGCACAGGTAAATCCTAGACCAAAGGGTCAGAAACCTCCTGTCAGGTCACCTTGAGGCGAGGTGACAGGTGCACACCGTAGGGATCAGGAGTGCACCGCAAGGTTGTGGACCCTACGGCTTACTGCTGCAGACAGGGGACAGATCCCACTGGGTTTAGAGCATAAGATTCCCTGGGGCGCGGAGTCTAAGAGCCAGCAGGTGTTCACCAGCGCCTCTAGTGGTGAGGATGGACTTGGCTGCAACTGGCTCCAGGTCGCGACCCCCAGGGTCCCCCAGCTCACACCCACAGTAGGCAACTGGAGGATATGGATGGTGAGGGTCAAAGCCAAGGTCGGGGCCACAAGCAGACAAGAATAGTCGGGTACACGCCAAAAGGTCAGGATCACAGGCAAACAGGGATAGTCAAGACACGCCAAAGTCGGTAACGGAAAACAGAAGCAGAGCACACGACAGGAAACAGGAAGCTAACACACAAAGGAATACACAATGGTTGATCAGCACTGATGGCCTGCAGTGCACAGGTTAATATAGGGCTCCCTGATAGGGCCTGGGGTGGATCCATGCTTAGAGGAGAGGTTATAAAAACCACCAGGTGGAAGTGGCTGACCTCTTAGTCTGAAGACATGAGGGAAGGTAAGCAAACACAAGAAGATCACTGCATAACCATGACACCTCCTTTGCAAAGAATTCCTCCAGCAGATGGGCCTTGGTCTTCTATACAAATAGATTATATAGGGCCATTACCATCAGGAAAATATGGATACAGGTTTGCTTTGGTGTTGGTGGACATTTTTTCAAAATGGATAGAGATACTCCCAGTACGCAGAGATGATGCTTTAACAACTGCTAGGATGTTGATTAATCGTGTTTTTCCAGTTTGGGGTATACCAGCAAACCTCAGTAGTGACAGAGGATCCCATTTTACAGGTAAAATCATGCAGGCAATGTGTAAAATTTTGGGAATATAACAGAGATTTCATGTACCATATCATCCACAGTCTGCAGGTATTGTTGAGAGGATGAATCTGACAATTAAATCTAGGATTGCAAAAATGTTGTTGGACAGAGGAAATACTTGGGTTGATGTTGTTCCATTTATTTTAATGGGTGTAAGAAGCACAATTTCTGCTGCTACAAAGTATTCTCTGTTTGAATTAATGACAGGAAGAAAAATGCCCCTTGTATTTCCCCATGAACCTTTTTTGTCTACACTTCAAAGAGAGGCGATAGAAAAGTCAAATTGGTTGCAGATGTTATGCAAAAGAATGGTCTCTCTGCATATTTCCAGTTGAGAAAGGAAGTTAATTCATGATAAAAAGTGTCATTGTGTTAGCTAAAAATATAATATATATATGAAGTTTTTTATGTTACATTGTTTCTTGATTAGGAGATTATTACGAAATAATTTGTATTTATACTGATATGTAGTATTTGTTTTTAAGGTAAAAAGGATTGCATATGTTTAAGATGTTTTTATACATAGTACTCATAGGCCTTCCCTTAGGAATTTTTGATATCCTACAATTGATATTGTTTATGTAACATTTGTTTGTTATTTTGTTATTAAACCAAAATTATCTTTTGTATAAGATAAGCGGTCTATCAAGTTGACCAAGAACGGAAAAGTTTATTTAAAATAAAATTAGATAAGAGAGGCGATAGAAAAGTCAAATTGGTTGCAGATGTTATGCAAAAGAATGGTCTCTCTGCATATTTCCAGTTGAGAAAGGAAGTTAATTCATGATAAAAAGTGTCATTGTGTTAGCTAAAAATATAAGTTTTTTATGTTACATTGTTTCTTGATTAGGAGATTATTAAGAAATAATTTGTATTTATACTGATACGTAGTATTTGTTTTTAAGGTAAAAAGGATTGTATATGTTTAAGATGTTTTTATACATAGTACTCATAGGCCTTCCCTTAGGAATTTAGAATGAGTAACGCCCATTGTTTTAGAAAGGTGGGAGGGAAATTGCTCATTCTGTGGCACTTTATAGCCCAGGAAAACTTTTTAAGCTAGTCTTAGAAAGGAAAAGGGTGGGTGTTGGTGTTTTAGGAGTATATCTTGTAACATGAGGACACAGTCAATTAATGCAGGACACACATTCCAGAGATATTTTCACTCCAGTACACACAAGGCACATATATAGCATGAAGAATTGTTAAATCCACACAAATATCGGATTTAATCTTCATTGTAAGAATAATCTATTTTTGATATCCTACAATTGATATTGTTTCTGTAACATTTGTTTGTTATTTTGCTATTAAACCAAAATTATCTTTTGTATAAGATAAGCGGTCTATCAAGTTGACCAAGAACGGAAAGGTTTATTTAAAATAAAATTAGATGTTGTTAGTACAAGTCTAAGACAGAAGGAAATGGTGATTTAAGAATTGTCACATGTAAGGCCACACCCAGAGATGGTGAAATGCATGTCACAGGCGGAGCTAAAGTGTCAGGAGTTGAAACATGAAAAAGTAATTGGGAAGGTCCATTGACATTTTGGATGTTCAAGGGGTACAAATACCTTCTCAGTTCAGTGAAAAATGTATGTAGAAAGAAAAATGTGGGTATAACAAATTGTATATGCCGAGATAATGATGCTGCATTCCTTTTTTCAGGAATGAATTATAAAAATCTAATCTGGAGGAATCATGGATCCCAAAAAGATGTCAGCTCAACAAAAGAAAAGTTTTAAAGAGAGAAAATGTATCATCATCACAGGATGCATCTTTTCCCTAGTGACAATTTTATCTGTGGTAAAATATATCACAAACTGTTCCAGTTATGCAGAGGTTAACAGGATTGAAGAATTACACAACAAAGACCACATATTATACAGAAAAAAGAGAGATGTAGACATTGATATCAATGCAGATGAACTAAAAAATAAGAACATTGATATCATTACAAAGGACAAAAATGATAGAATTATTGATATGACAAAAATCATAATTTTAGAGATGTTGATATTAATACAGCAGAAGATTTGTATGGATTTGTATGTGTAGGAAAGGGATATGATTTCTGTCTACAATTGTATTTCATTCACAGCAATAATATTGAAATCAAAGTTAAAATAGAATCCAAAACAAATTTTGTTATAATGCAGGGATCTTATAGACTAAATAACAAAACCGGAACTTTTGAATGTAACATATTGTTGAGGAGTTTCTGGTCTATATATTTAAAAGGTAATGATTCAACAATTTGGTCTGGAGATGTGGATAATAGTATGTCAAGATCTGGAAAATCACTTTATCCTTTAGATCAATTTTTTTATCTTTTTCAAAGTTTCGTAAAAATATTAGATCCAGAACATTTAAACATCATTGGAGATGAAAAAGGGGACATTGTAAGAACATGGGATTTTAAAGTAACAAGAACATTTACTCAAATAAGGGTCAAAATTGATATTTCTGTAGTTGATAGGATTGTTCCAGAAATTAATATTTTCCCACAATCTTTGAAAATTATGGAAGATAAAGATAATTTGCATTTGATATGTGATACAAAAATATCTTTACCTCAAAATTCATTGTTAACTTGGAAAAGAAATGATGAATTTTTGGGTAGTTTTCTTTACAGTTCTACAATCATAATTCATAAAGGAATTTTTGGTAGTGTGAATTGGATCAATGATACATTTGTTTATCAACAAATGAGAGTATCTTTGAATGATACTGGTATATATGAATGTTGCATATCAATAGGAAATTATCCAGTGAAATGTGCTAAGGCAAGTGTTATTGTTATGTCTCCAAGGAAAACTCCATGTGTTAATAAGAAAAGTTTCTCTGCAAGTCCTTTTCAGATTAATCATTTCCAATCCAGAACTCTTTTGAGAGAGGGAAAGTTTGTCTTTATTTTGTGGAACTTTAATGTTTCAGAATGGAAAATTTCTACAAGGTTTCCACAATGTCAAGGACATTTGGTTAATATAGAATTTGGTATTGAGAGATGGTTTGGAATTAATAATAGAAATTATAACAGAAATAAGCGTGGTATTGTTGAAGGTATTTTAGGAGGGATTTGCACAATTGGGAGTATAACAAATAGTATGGATATTAATACTTTAAAGTCTGATCTAGAAACCGCTGGTTTAGTGGGAAGTAATGGTATTAAAATACAAAGACATTTAAATCAGATTTTTTGAAAATATGGTAATTAAAACTGCTAATATAATGGGTCCATCTATTTTACATCTTCAAAATATTACTCTTGATTTGATGATAAGTGAACAACATTCTCATATAGCCAGAGCATGCTTAGAGATTCAAACTGAATATTCCACTAATTTTAAAATAATTGTGCAAGCATTTCAGAGTGGATTAACTCCTCTTGGCATTTTATAGTATGTACCCAAAGAATATTTATATGCTATAAATCATACAGATTTATGGGTAAATAAATGGATAGGATGCAAGCAGGACATATGTTATAGTTCTTCTATGATTCCAATAGCCGCAAAAAAACAAATTTTGGTTCCAATCACTGTTTTGGGATTACCTGTCAGCAATACACAATTATTATACTATAAATTACAGTATACAGATTTTGTATTTAACAATGAAAATTCTGAATTAGAACAATTAGATCTGTCATTACGTTTACAATTCCAGTCTAAAGTTATCTGTTTATCTAATCAAGATAAAAGTATATTTCATTCTTGTTATCATAATCACATATTATGTTCAGCAAGAATAGAATAAGTTGAAACTATTTATGAATTAATTACTTGTGTAGATCAGTGGTCATCAACCCTGTCCTCAGGGCCCACTAACAGGCCAGGTTTGCAGGATGACTGAAACACATCACAGGTGATATCATTTGCTGATCAGTGATTGCAGTATTCTAGTCTGCATCTCCCCAAGGTAATACATAAATCCTGGCCTGTTAGTGGGCCCTGAGGACAGGGTTGATGACCACTGGTGTAGATAACAAGAAGGTTTGTTTTCAGATTATGTCAGATACAGAAAGGGTTAAAACTTTTTTCTCTTCTTGTACAAATACAGAAAACCTAAATCAAGGTTTGTATTGTATAGAAGGAGACATTGTTGCAATAAGTATTAATGGGTTGAGAACAAATTTAACAAATATGTTTATGAAAAATATTAGCGCTCTTCCTACACAGTATAATATTTCCCAAATAGATGAATTTCCAATGGAAAAATGGGCAAATATATTTCAAAAGGATCAAGGTTTATTAATAGCTTTGGCTAAGGAATTGCAAAATGCAGAATTATTGTTTAAACATGAACAAGGTAATTTGCAAGAAATATCACATCAATGGTCAGAATTTTCAGGAAGTAATTGGTGGAAAAAATTTAGTAATAGTGTATCAATTTGGGGAAAAACTTCGATAACTTTAGCAGCAGGAATATATTATATCACATCCTATAGTAATTCTTTTTATTATTATTATGTTATTTCTTATATTCCAGTTATGTTTGATGTTTAGAATGAAAAAATTATATTATCGAATTAGAAGTGAAATTAAGAAAGGAGATGATTTACTGCAAAACAAGCTTAAAAGGAGAATGGGTTTTGGAGTTACGGATTCAGTTACACATGACAGAACATTTGGAGTTATTGAATCAAAAACTGCTTGAATGAGATATGTATGTTTTGAATGGATTTATATCTGAAAAATATGATTAGTATTCATATTTCAGAGGGGAATGTTATATTCTTAATACTGTATTTATTGGGGTATAACACGCACCGGCGTATAACACGCACCGGCGTATAACACGCACCCCAAGTTTAGGAGGGCATTTTAAGGAAAAAAGTTTTAGGAGGGAAGTTTAAGGGAAAAAAAACTTACATTTAAATGCCCGTCAATGCAGCCTTATCAGTGTGCATCTGCAGCCTTGTCCATCATTGCAGAATGATCAGTGTCATTTGCAGCTTGCCCAACATCATTTGCAGCTTGCCCAGCGCTGTTTGCAGCCTTGCAGAGTGTCATTTACAGCTTGCCAGTGTCATTTCCAGTTTGCCCAGTGCCGTTTGCAGCCTTGCCCATGTTTAAATATCCCGCCGCCGAGACAGACTGAGCGAGCGCCGCCGAAAAAGACCAAGTATGGGCGGGTCTGCAAGCCGAGCCAAGCCGAGTACACAGTACAGTCGGCTCTGTCTTTTTCGGCAGCGCTCGCTCCAGAAACAGCAGGGAAGCGGGACTACGAGCGGAGCCGAGCAGATGGCTCAGTCTTTTTCGGCAGCGATCAGTCTTTTTCGGCGGCGCTCGGTCTTTTTCGGCGGCGCTCGGTCTTTTAGACTCACAGACAGTGGGGATCAGCTTATAACATGCACCCACGACTTTCCCTCGATTTTAAGGGGCAAAAAGTGCTTGTTATACGCCGATAAATACGGTATCTAAAATTTCAGTTGGCTTTATTATATTTTATTTAGAATATGAATTCTCAATAATTGTGTGTATGATAGCTTTGGATTAATATCTCCAGATGGTGACATGCTGAAATTGAAAAAGTAAACATTTAAAACCTGTAAGAATTTTGATGAATATTGTAAATCTTATATATGCTTTTAAGGACATATTCCTATGTAACTGAGATTTTGTTTAAGGTTTAGGCTTCCCTTCCCCCACTTATATATATATATGTATATATATATATATATATATATATATATCTGGATTAATACCTGGGAGCTCACCTCACTTTAAAAGCTATGGATGAGATCTCACTTAAAGTACTTAGTCCATGATCTTCTTTCTTCGCTAGCTAAAATAACTCCTTTGTTAATTGTAATCCACAGTCTATGAAAAGTTAGGTTGAGGTGCTCCTGGTGTGGCTCCAATAACTAATTTACAATGCTTGAGGTGCCAGAGTAGATAGGCCTTAAGCCTGCTCAGTGTCAGTTGCTCTGCTCCTCCTCTGTGGAACTACAAATTGTAGTGAGGCCTGTATGTGAGTCTAACTGCGTGTAAAAGTTAGCAAGCGGTGGGCCGTAACCCACTCACCAACTGAATCGGAGCTCCGTGTAGTAACTTGAGTCCGCTGATTGCAGCTTGCTTCTCTGTCAGCTGGTCCTCCAATGCTCTGCTGATTGTCGCTGGACCTTCTCAATCCGGTCACCGTCTCTCAGCCACCGTCAGGTCACCTCACAAACAAACGGAGTTGCGCTCCACAATGGCCATGGGCCGCTGTCTCTGGGAAGCCTCCTCACAGATCCGCACAGGCTGGCAACGCGATCCCCCGAGAGCTAAAATGGCCGCTTGGGTCCCTTTTATCTCCTACCCAGTGTGCATTGCATAAGAGCATGTTCATGGGTAGGTCACACAGACTCCTGGGTAACAAGGTCAACCTTCTGAATCAAAACAACAGTCACTGCCTGTAAAAGTCTTTTGGGTTGTTCAGAGTAAAAACAATATACAGAACCATGGATCTGGATATGGAACCATAGTAATGTCCATTAACCTTATATTACAGTATGCATAACCACATCAATAGACAAGGATGTCAAGGATGTCAGCGCTACACACATATATATATATATATATATATATATATATATATATATATATATATATATATATATATATATACTGTGTACAACACCTGAAGTGTATTAGAAACTATATACCACTGAAGGCACTGTATGTATAGGCTACACTGAATGCAGTGTGTGTGTGTGTGTGTGAGTATGTATGTATATATATATATATATATATATATATATATATATATATATATTTATAGGGAGCTTGGCTTGGCGCGCAAAGGAGATGGACGCTTGATACAACAGCTCTGACAGCATCGCAGCCTTACCTAACCTTTCTGCACCCAGATCGCTCTAACATGAGCAGGAAAAACCTTGGGACACCCCGCACATGATCCCGGAGACTAGCAGCGGAGTACCAGGGGAGAAACATCTCTGATCTCTTCAGAAATCCCCAGCAGCCAGAAACAACATGCCCAGAGGCAAAATGGCGGCGTCACACATGGAGGATGATTACAGTGAGGACTCATGGTCAGTGATCGAGGATGACGGTAGGGGCACCCCTCATTCGAATCTCCCCCTCACATATGTTGGGATGTCAGGCTTTGCAGCTGACATCAAAGTGACCTTTTCGACCACAATAACTGATCTTAAATCCAGCATGCTAGTCCTTATGGATAAAATGGCCATGGCGGAGACGGCAGGGAGACACAGAGACAAAGCAATCCACAGGCTTGAAAGAGTGTCATGCTCGCAGATCCAGAATTTTATTGAAATAAATATACATCTCTAGGATTTAGACAATAGAGGAAGGAGAAACAATATCAGAGTCAGGGGGATCCCTGAATCTGTAGAAGCAGATCAGATCACACTGGCCCTGGAGAGGGTATTCAACAGCCTGCTGGAAAGGCCTAAGGACACAGCCATTGAATTCATCAGAGCTCATAGAGCCCTTAGAGATAGAGGTCTGGATAATATGCCTCCTATAGATATAATATGCTGCCTACAAAGTTTTCCCTTGAAAGAAAGCATAATGAGAAAGGCTCGCAGGAATGATCAGATAATCTTTAAAGGCGAAACGATCATACTTTTCCATGACCTCTCCCAAATCACCCTTAAGAACCAGAGGGCTCTGAGGCCTTTATTAGACAAACTAAAGGAAAAAGGACCTACGCTACACCTGGCGATTCCCATTTGCTTTACCAGTCAACCATAATGGGAAACAATACTCTCTGAGATCCCCAGATGATCTCCCTTATTTCTGCCACGCATTACAGCTAGGACCAGTTGAAGTGCCAGATTCGTACCAGGAATTCATTGTACCACCACTGGACAGACCCCAACCTGCCTCCCCATTTATCTCTCCGGATAATCGCCACGCAAAGAAAATGAGAACATCCCGCGCTGGGGGTGTTACTCATCAAACCCTCTATGCCTGTTCTTTTGTCACAATGGAATGCAGACCTTCTTCAGAGCCCTTCAATCCACCCAAATGACTTTCATTTGGGCACATAAACGACCCAGAGTAAGATTCACCTTACTTTCGCTCCCTAAAGAAAAAGAAGGAATGAATATCCCTAATTATCGACACTACTACTATGCAGCTCACATCACCAGAATTATAGACTGGCATTGCCACTACAAATTTAAGGACTGGGTGGATGTGGAAAAAGCAGTAAGCCCTACGCCACTCAGTTTCTCACCCTGGATCTCCTGGGCTTTCCAGCCCTCGACCTTCAGGTCTCAACCCCTGATAGGCACGACACTCGCAGTCTTCCACAAATGAGACTCAACAATTTCTCCTCAAAATGAAGCCCTTTAACACCTTTATACAACAACCCAGGCTTCCCTCCAGGCCTAAGAAATAAATTCCTCCACTCACCGATTTCAGATAAACCATTACTTGCCACACAATGTTTTAGCAACGACGGGTTCAAAGATTTCTCAGTTCTCAAGACGGATAGCCAAACGCTTGACCTACCATTATGGACATATTTCCAAGTCTGCAGCTACCTCAACAGTCAATCAGTCAGGTCAAACTTCAATAGACAATTGTCAGAACTGGAGACTAGGGATGAGCTTTGTGTTTGAGTCGAACGTGTGTTCGACTCGAACATCGGCTGTTCGCACGTTCGGCGAATACCGAACGTTATGGGCCGTTCGTGCCAAATTCGTGTGGTGCATACAGGCATCTGCAGTAGTTAGTGGGTGTTGTGTGCCTCCAGCGCACTATACCCCTGTATCCACCCTTTATTGCTGGTGTTCTCTCATACAGGCACCTGCAGTAGTTAGTGGGTGTTGTGTGCCTCCAGCACAGTATACACCTGTATCTACCCTTTTTTGCTGGTGTTCTCTCATAAAGGCACCTGCAGTAGTTAGTGGGTGTTGTGTGCCTACAGCACAGCACAGTATACACCTGTATCTACCCTTTATTGCTGGTGTTCTCTCATACAGGCATCTGCAGTAGTTAGTGGGTGTTGTGTGCCTACAGCACAGTATACACCTGTATCTACCCTTTATTGCTGGTGTTCTATCATACAGGCATCTGCAGTAGTTAGTGGGTGTTGTGTGCTTACAGCACAGCACAGTATACACCTGTATCTACCCTTTATTGCTGGTGTTCTCTCATGAAGGCAACTGCAGTAGTTAGTGGGTCTTGTGTGCCTACAGCACAGCACAGTATACACCTGTATCTACCCTTTATTGCTGGTGTTCTCTCATATAGGCATCTGCAGTAGTTAGTGGGTGTTGTGTGCCTCCAGCACAGTATACACCTGTATCTACCCTTTATTGCTGGTGTTCTATCATACAGGCATCTGCGGTAGTTCGTGGGTGTTGTGTGCCTACAGAACAGCACAGCATACACCTGTATCTACTCTTTATTGCTGGTGTTCTATCATACAGGCATCTTCAGTAGTTAGTGGGTGTTGTGTGCCTACAGCACAGCACAGTATACATCTGTATCTACCCTTTAGTGCTGGTGTTCTCTCATAAAGGCACCTGCAGTAGTTAGTGGGTGTTGTGTGCCTACAGCACAGAACAGTATACAACTGTATCTACCCTTTATTGCTGGTGTTCTATCATACAGGCATCTGCAGTAGTTAGTGGGTGTTGTGTGCCTACAGCACAGCACAGTATACACCTGTATCTCTCCTTTATTACTGGTGTTCTCTCATACAGGCATCTGCAGTAGTTAGTGGGTGTTGTGTGCCTACAGCACAGCACAGTATACATCTGTATCTACCCTTTATTGCTGGTGTTCTCTCATAAAGGCAACTGCAGTAGTTAGTGGGTGTTGTGTGCCTACAGCACAGCACAGTATACACCTGTATCTATCCTTTATTGCTGGTGTTCTCTCATAGAGGCATCTGCAGTAGTTAGTGTGTGTTGTGTGCCTCCAGCACAGTACACACCTGTATCTACCCTTTATTGCTGGTGTTCTATCATACAGGCATCTGCAGTAGTCCGTGGGTGTTGTGTGCCTACAGCACAGCACAGTATACACCTGTATCTACCCCTTATTGCTGGTGTTCTCTCATACAGGCATCTGCAGTAGTTAGTGGGTGTTGTCTGCCTCCAGCACAGTATACACCTGCATCTACCCTTTATTGCTGGTGTTCTCTCATACCGGCATCTGCAGTAGTTAGTGGGTGTTGTGTGCCTCCAGCAGAATTTACACCTGTATCTACCCTTTATTGCTGGTGTTCTCTCATAGAGGCATCTGCAGTAGTTAGTGGGTGTTGTGTGCCTCCAGCACAGTACACACCTGTATCTACCCTTTATTGCTGGTGTTCTATCATACAGGCATCTGCAGTAGTCCGTGGGTGTTGTGTGCCTACAGCACAGCACAGTATACAGCTGTATCTACCCCTTATTGCTGGTGTTCTCTCATACAGGCATCTGCAGTAGTTAGTGGGTGTTGTGTGCCTCCAGCACAGTATACACCTGCATCTACCCTTTATTGCTGGTGTTCTCTCATACCGGCATCTGCAGTAGTTAGTGGGTGTTGTGTGCCTCCAGCAGAATTTACACCTGTATCTACCCTTTATTGCTGGTGTTCTCTCATAGAGGCATCTGCAGTAGTTAGTGGGTGTTGTGTGCCTCCAGCAGAGTATACACCTGTATCTACCCTTTATTGCTGGTGTTCTCTCATACAGGCATCTGCAGTAGTTAGTGGGTGTTGTGTGCCTCCAGCAGAATATACACCTGTATCTACCCTTTATTGCTGGTGTTCTCTCATACAGGCATCTGCAGTAGTTAGTGGGTGTTGTGTGCCTACAGCACAGCACAGTATACACATGTATCTCTCCTTTATTGCTGGTGTTCTCTCATACAGGCATCTGCAGTAGTTAGTGGGTGTTGTGTGCCTACAGCACAGCCCAGTATACACCTATATCTACCCTTTATTGCTGGTGTTCTCTCAAAAAAGCACCTGCAGTAGTTAGTGGGTGTTGTGTGCCTACAGCACAGCACAGTATACACCTGTATCTACCCTTTATTGCTGGTGTTCTCTCATACAGGCATCTGCAGTAGTTAGTGGGTGTTGTGTGCCTCCAGCACAGCACAGTATACACCTGTATCTACCCTTTATTGCTGGTGTTCTCTCATATAGGCATCTGCAGTAGTTAGTGGGTGTTGTGTGCCTACAGCACAGTATACACCTGTATCTACCCTTTATTGCTGGTGTTCTATCATACAGGCATCTGCGGTAGTTCGTGGGTGTTGTGTGCCTACAGCACAGCACAGCATACACCTGTATCTACCCTTTATTGCTGGTGTTCTATCATACAGGCATCTTCAGTAGTTAGTGGGTGTTGTGTGCCTACAGCACAGCACAGTATACATCTGTATCTACCCTTTATTGCTGGTGTTCTCTCATAAAGGCAACTGCAGTAGTTAGTGGGTGTTGTGTGCCTACAGCACAGCACAGTATACACCTGTATCTACCCTTTATTGCTGGTGTTCTCTCATAGAGGCATCTGCAGTAGTTAGTGGGTGTTGTGTGCCTCCAGCACAGTATACACCTGCATCTACCCTTTATTGCTGGTGTTCTCTCATACCGGCATCTGCAGTAGTTAGTGGGTGTTGTGTGCCTCCAGCAGAATTTACACCTGTATCTACCCTTTATTGCTGGTGTTCTCTCATAGAGGCATCTGCAGTAGTTAGTGGGTGTTGTGTGCCTCCAGCAGAGTATACACCTGTATCTAGCCTTTATTGCTGGTGTTCTCTCATACAGGCATCTGCAGTAGTTAGTGGGTGTTGTGTGCCTACAGCACAGCACAGTATACACATGTATCTCTCCTTTATTGCTGGTGTTCTCTCATAGAGGCATCTGCAGTAGTTAGTGGGTGTTGTGTGCCTACAGCACAGCACAGTATACATCTGTATCTACCCTTTATTGCTGGTGTTCTCTCATAAAGGCAACTGCAGTAGTTAGTGGGTGTTGTGTGCCTACAGCACAGCACAGTATACACCTGTATCTACCCTTTATTGCTGGTGTTCTCTCATATAGGCATATGCAGTAGTTAGTGGGTGTTGTGTGCCTCCAGCACAGTATACACCTGTATCTACCCTTTATTGCTGGTGTTCTATCATACAGGCAGCTGCAGTAGTTCGTGGGTGTTGTGTGCCTACAGCACAGCACAGCACAGTACACACCTGTGTCTACCCTTTATTGCTGGTGTTCTATCATACAGGCATCTGCAGTAGTTAGTGGGTGTTGTGTGCCTACAGCACAGAACAGTATACATCTGTATCTACCCTTTAGTGCTGGTGTTCTCTCATAAAGGCACCTGCAGTAGTTAGTGGGTGTTGTGTGCCTACAGCACAGCACAGTATACACCTGTATCTACCCTTTATTGCTGGTGTTCTCTCTTATACAGGCATCTGCAGTAGTTAGTGGGTGTTGTGTGCCTACAGCACAGCACAGTATACACCTGTATCTACCCTTTATTGCTGGTGTTCTCTCATATAGGCATATGCAGTAGTTAGTGAGTGTTGTGTGCCTACAGCACAGCACAGCGTACACCTGTATCTACCCTTTATTGCTGGTGTTCTCTCATACAGGCATCTGCAGTAGTTAGTGGGTGTTGTGTGCCTCCAGCACAGCACAGTATACACCTGTATCTACCCTTTATTGCTGGTGTTCTCTCTTATACAGGCATCTGCAGTAGTTAGTGGGTGTTGTGTGCCTCCAGCACAGTGTACACCTGCATCTACCCTTTAGTGCTGGTGTTCTATCATACAAGCATCTGCAGTAGTTAGTGGGTGTTATGTGCCCACAGCACAGCACAGTATACACCTGTATCTACCCTTTATTGCTGGTGTTCTCTAATACAGGCATCTGCAGTAGTCTGTGGGTGTTGTGTGCCTACAGCACAGCACAGTATACACCTGTATCTACCCCTTATTGCTGGTGTTCTCTCATACAGGCATCTGCAGTAGTTAGTGGGTGTTGTGTGCCTCCAGCACAGTATACACCTGCATCTACCCTTTATTGCTGGTGTTCTCTCATACCGGCATCTGCAGTAGTTAGTGGGTGTTGTGTGCCTCCAGCAGAATTTACACCTGTATCTACCCTTTATTGCTGGTGTTCTCTCATACGGCATCTGCAGTAGTTAGTGGGTGTTGTGTGCCTCCAGCACAGCACAGTATACACCTGTATCTACCCTTTATTGCTGGTGTTCTCCCATAGAGGCATCTGCACTAGTTAAAGGATGTTGTGTGCCTACAGCACAGCACAGTATACATCTGTATCTACCCTTTATTGCTGGTTTTCTATCATACAGGCATCTGCAGTAGTTAGTGGGTGTTGTGTGCCCATAGCACAGCAGAGTATACACCTGTATCTACCCTTTAATGCTGGTGTTCTCTCATATAGGCATCTGCAGTAGTTAGTGGGTGTTGTGTGCCTCCAGCAGAATATACACCTATATCTACCCTTTATTGCTGGTGTTCTCTCATACAGGCACCTGCAGTAGTTAGTGGGTGTTGTGTACCTCCAGCAGAGTATACACCTGTATCTACCCTTTATTGCTGGTGTTCTCTCATACCGGCATCTGCAGTAGTTAGTGGGTGTTGTGTGCCTCCAGCACAGTGTACACCTGTATCTACCATTTATTGCTGGTGTTCTATCATATAGGCATCTGCAGTAGTTAGTGGGTGTTGTGTGCCTCCAGCACAGCACAGTATACACCTGTATCTACCCTTTATTGCTGGTGTTCTCCCATAGAGGCATCTGCACTAGTTAAAGGGTGTTGTGTGCCTACAGCACAGCACAGTATACACCTGTATCTACCCTTTATTGCTGGTGTTCTCTCATACAGGCATCTGCAGTAGTTAGTGGGTGTTGCGTGCCTACAGCAAAGCAGAGTATACACCTGTATCTACCCTTTATTGCTGGTGTTCTCTCATACAGGCATCTGCAGTAGTTAGTGGGTGTTGTGTGCCTCCAGCACAGTATACACTTGTATCTACCCTTTATTGCTGGTGTTCTCTCATACAGGCATCTGCAGTAGTTAGTGGGTGTTGTGTGCCTACAGCACAGCACAGTATACACCTGTATCTACCCTTTATTGCTGGTGTTCTCTCATAAAGGCACCTGCAGTAGTTAGTGGGTGTTGTGTGCCTACAGCCCAGCACAGTATACACCTGTATCTACCCTTTATTGCTGGTGTTCTCTCATATAGGCATCTGCAGTAGTTAGTGGGTGTTGTGTGCCTCCAGCACAGCACAGTAAACACCTGTATCTACCCTTTATTGCTGGTGTCCTATCATTCAGGCATCTGCAGTAGTTAGTGGGTGTTGTGTGCCTCCAGCACAGCACAGTATAGACCTGTATCTACCCTTTATTGCTGGTGTTCTCTCATAAAGGCAACTGCAGCAGTTAGTGGGTGTTGTGTGCCTACAGCACAGCATACACCTGTATCTACCCTTTATTGCTGGTGTTCTATCATACAGGCATCTGCAGTAGTTAGTGGATGTTGTGTGCCTACAGCACAGCCCAGTATTCACCTGTATCTACCCTTTATTGCTGGTGTTCTCTCATAAAGGCACCTTCAGTAGTTAGTGGGTGTTGTGTGCCTACAGCACAGCCCAGTATACACCTGTATCTACCCTTTATTGCTGGTGTTCTCTCATACAGACATCTGCAGGAGTTAGTAAGTGTTGTGTGCCTAAAGCACAGCACAGCACAGTATACACCTGTATCTACCCTTTATTGCTGGTGTTCTCTCATACAGGCATCTGCAGGAGTTAGTGGGTGTTGTATGCCTTTAGCACAATATACACTACCCAATTGCTTGTTTTCTCATCTACCTGCAGGCCATTACTATGTCTGGAAGGTCAACAAGGAAAGGCAGACAGTCACGAGCCAATAAAAGAGGGAAAGCACGCTCTGTGTCTAGAGACAACAGTGCTGGTCTTGGACGCGGTGCGCCGTCATCAGCACGTGGCCATGGGACACGCTTGTCCTTATTTTCGGCAGCTGGACGTGTTGATCTGCATCATGCTGAAGACTTGGTTGAGTGGATGACCAAGCCCTCTTCATCTTCCTCATCATCTCTCACCCAGGCTCAGGGTACTAGCAAAGCAGCTGCCAACGCATCCTCTTTCCTCATCTCAATGATATCATCAGTCACTCCTTCCTTAGACCCACCATGTCCTCCTGAGGAGTCCCCCGAACTGTTTCAGCACAGTGTTGGGTACATGCTCCAGGAGGATGCCCATCGTTTTGAAGGCTCTGATAATGATACCTAGCTAGAGGAAGGCAGTAGCGTGAGCGCAGACAGAGGGGATGCTCAAGAAGGGCAGCATACTGCCAGGTTTGCTCCAGTGATGAAGAGGGAGGGGATGATGAGTTTACTGACTCCACGTGGGTGCCTGATAGGAGAGAGGAGGAGGAGGCACATCTCCAACGAGGCAGGATGCCCTCTGTGGGCCAGCTTAGGGGCATGTTATTCCAAAAGTTCTTTGGTGTGGGCCTTTTTTGAGACGAGTGCATCAGATCGCACCGCTGCTATTTGCAACATATGTCTCAAGCGTATCTCGCGTGGCCAAAACATCAGCCGCTTGGACACCACATGCTTGACCAGACATATGTTGACCTGCCCTGCAGCTCGTTGGCAAGTGTACCTTAAAGACCCACACCAAAGAACAAAGCGGACCTCTCCTTGCTCCTCATCATCTGGGATCTCCAACCTCACTAGACCTTCAGTCCTCTCTGAAACCTGCCCTGAGAGGAATGATGGTGTAGAATTAGATGTGTCAAAGCCAAGTACTTGCGGGCACTCTGCTAGCAGTACACCCACGTCTGATTGTAGCAGGCAAATTTCCCTGCCCCAGCTTCTGGACCGTCAAAAGAAGTTCACTCCCAGCCATCCACAAGCCCAGCGGTTGAATGCTAGCTTGGCTAAATTGCTAGCACTTCAGCTGCTGCCTTTTCAGTTGGTAGACTCGGCCCCCTTCCGTGAGTTTGTGCAATATGCGGTTCCTCAGTGGCAGGTCCCCAAACACCACTTTTTCACATGGAAGGCAATTCCGGCTCTCTATCGGCATGTGGAAGGCAATGTCCTTGCCTCGCTGGACAGGGCAGTCAGCGGTAAGGTGCATATTACCTCTGACTCATGGTCTAGCAGGCATGGACAGGGACGTTACCTATCTTTCACGGCCCATTTGGTCACTCTTCTGACAGCTGGGAAGGATGCAGGACAAGGTTCAGTAGTGTTGGAGGTTGTTCCGCCACCACGCCTCTAAAATGCTACTACTGGTTGTGACACACCTCTCTCCTCCACTCCCTCCTCTTCTTCTTCCTCTATGGCCTCTTCCAATGCTCTGTCCTCGGAACCAGCGGTGCTCCGTAGGCATTCAAGGGGCTACGCAAGTATGCAGGAATAAAGATGCCATGCCGTGCTTGCACTGGTTTGTTTGGGGGACAGGAGCCACACTGGGGCAGATCTTTTGTCAGCTCTGCAGTGGCAGGCCGAGAGGTGGATGATGCCACGTCAGCTTAAGCTAGGAATGGTGGTTTGCGACAATGGCACCAACCTCCTCTCCGCCCTCCGACAGGGACAACTGACTCATGTGCCCTGTGTGGCTCATGTCCTAGACCTGGTGGTGCAGCAGTTCTTGGGCAGGTACCCGGGCTTACAGGATGTCCTGAGGCAGGCCAGGATAGTCTGTGTGCATTTCCCCCGATCATTTAATGCCAGTGCTTGGCTGGCTATGCTCCAAAAGGAGTTGAACCTGCCCAAGAACCGCCTTAGATGTGACATGCCCACCAGGTGGAACTCAACGTTGGCCATGCTGCAGTGGCTGCACATGCAGCAGAGGGTCATCAATGAGTACCTGTGCGATTACATCACCAGGACAGGGTCAGGGGAGCTCGGTTTTTTCTCACCCCGCCAGTGGGGCATGATCAGGGATGCATGCACTATCCTGTCACCGTTTGAGGAGGCTACGATAATGGTGAGCAGTGACAGTGCATGCATCAGTGACACTGTACCTCTTGTCCACCTGCTGAAGCATATGCTGTGTGGAATAATGGACAGGGCACTTGAGTCAGAACAGAGGGAAGAAGTGGAGGACTTCCTTGCCTCTCAATTCCCACTTTATCCAGACAGTGTTCCTGTTGTCCCACCCATCACACAGGAAGAGGACGAGGAGGAGGAGCAGAAGGAGGAAGATTGTGTCAGCATGGAGGTGGAGCCTGTGTCAGAAACCATGAATCAGACCAAGACAGAAGTACAATGAAATCACACTTCTTTATTAAATAAAAATAAAAAGGTGAATAGAAAAAGCGTAGTCAAAGCATAGCCAGAGCCCAGTAACTGGATACAGTAGTCAGCCAGGCCATAGTTCAATAACCAGATCGAGTAATCAGCCAGGCCAGAAGTCAGGGATCCAAGTAGAGCAACAGCAAGCAGGATAAGGAGCCAGAAGGGATGTCAGCAAGCCAGTCTTAAAACAGAACCAAAGGAGATGGTTTCTTGTGATGTGACCAAGGCGAAGGCAGAGGTGAAGTGAGCTGGACAGCTTTAAGTAGGCAGGTCACACGAGCATGATCCGGAACAGCTGGTAACTGTGGAGAGAGATGAGAGCTGGCAATTAGCCGATGGCTGAGCAGCCAGCCCAGAGAAGGAAGGGCTAAGCCAGCCCTGACAGTACCCCCTCCTCAATGACCCCTCTCCCTCGGAGGGCCACCGGGCTTGAGGGGAAACTGTCTATGGAACTCGCGGAGGAGGACACTGGCATGTACGTCCGAGGATGAAACACAGGAGCGTTCCTCCGGACCGTACCCCTTCCAATGCCCAGGTACTGTATGCGCCAACGGAACCTATGGGAGTCAACAATGGATTGTACCTCATATTCCTCATGGTTCTCAACCTGAATAGGGTGAGGGCGTTGCACCGAGGTGGTAAATCGGTTACAGACTAACGGTTTCAATAAGGAGTCATGAAACACATTTGAGATGCGCATACTAGGAGGAAGGTCCAACACGTAAGCCACAGGGTTAATCCTGCAAAGGATACGGAAAGGCCCAATAAACCGAGGTGCAAACTTCAGTGAGGGAACACGAAGCCTGAGGTTGCGAGATGACAGCCAGACCCTGTCCCCAACCTAGTAGGAACGTGCAGGCAGGCGTTTGCGGTGAGCATGGAGTCTGTACCTATCATTAGCATGACGCAAAGCATCCTGGACTTGTACCCAAGTGGAACAAAGACCATGGAGATGCTCCTCTAACACAGGAATACTCTGCGGAACGAGTCAGGCAACATGGAAGGTTGGAAACCATAATTCGCCATAAATGGAGACAATCGGGAGGCAGAATTCAAGGCACTGTTGTGAGCAAACTCTGCCCATGGTAATAGGTCTGCCCAGTTGTTATGGTGGTCAGAAATCTAGCAATGTAGGAATTGCTCCAAGGACTGATTGGCTCGCTCTGCACACCCATTTGACTGTGGGTGATACGCAGAAGAGAACGCAAGCTGGATTCCCAACTGTGCACAAAAGGCTCGCCAGAACCGGGAGACAAACTGACTGCCCCTGTCCGAGACAATCACCTTGGGTAGCCCTTGTAAGCGAAAGATCTCCCAAGCAAAAATGGAAGCCAGTTCCTTAGAGGTAGGCAACTTCTTAGGTGGAATACAATGACACATCTTTGAGAACCAGTCAACCACCATAAAGGATAACAGTGTTGCCTTGAGAGTTGGGCAACAGTGGAGTATTACTCTGAGCACACACGGGACAGGCAGCTACGAAGGCAGTAACATCAGCCCGTAGACTAGGCCACCAGAATTATTGGGAAATGGCCCAAAAGAGTTGATTCTTCCCAGGATGGCCAGCTGCCTTGGGAGAATGGTAAGTCTGGAGCAAAGCAGTATGGAGACTGTCTGGGACAAAGCAGCAGTCACAAGGTTTCTCAGGAGGAGCATAGACCTGAGCAGCAAGAATTTTGTCACCCAAAGGAGAAGTAAGACTGGTGCGAACCGTAGTCAAGATACGATCAGGAGGAATCATAGGAACCGGAACCAACTCCGAATTGGAAGTGGAGGAAAATTGTCGTGACAAGCATCAGCCCTTACATTCTTAGTACCGGGTAAGAATAAGACAATGTAATTAAAGCTCAACAAGAAAAGAGCCCATCGTGCCCTTCTGGGAGAGAGTCGCTTAGCCTCAGACAAGAATGTAAGATTCTTATGATCAGTAAGAATAAGAACAGGCACAGTGGTACCTTCAAGGAGATG
Source organism: Lithobates pipiens (assembly GCF_037356315.1). NCBI lineage: Eukaryota > Metazoa > Chordata > Amphibia > Anura > Ranidae > Lithobates > Lithobates pipiens. Next base: position 205,250,692 of record NW_027507784.1, on the reverse strand, counting down.
TCTCCATTCTTTCAGGGCTAAAATGATCGCCAGCAGCTCTCTGTCACCAATTTCATAATTGCACTCAACAGGTGACAATTTCTTGGAAAAGTAGCCACATGGATGCATAGCACTCTCAGAGTTAGGACGTTGAGACAGAAGGGCGCCAACTTCAGTCTCAGAAGCATAAACTTCTAGGATAAAAGGCAACATAGGATCAGGATGTGTCAACACAGGAGCAGAAACAAAGCTAGCCTTGAGACTCTCAAATGCCTTAATGGACCAACTCTGTGGGTTACCATCCTTTCTGGTCATATCAGTCAGGGGCTTGACCAGAGACGAGAAGTTACGAATAAACCTCCGATAGTAGTTGGCAAAGCCCAGGAAACGCTACAGAGGACGTAAACCCACGGGTCGAGGCCACTGTAGGAATGCCGAAAGTTTCTCTGGTCCATCGAAAAACCAGCAGTGGAAATGACATAGCCCAGGAATGTAACCTGTTCACGATGGAACTCACACTTCTCCAGTTTACAATAGAGATTGTTCTCTCTTAGTTTCTGAAGCACACGACAGACATCTGTGTGGTGGCTCTCCAGAGACTTGGAAAATATGAGGATATCATCGAGATAAACCACCACACATAACTGCAACAAATCTCGGAGGACATTGTTAATAAATTCCTGGAAAACTGTTGGGGCGTTACAAAGGCCAAAAGGCATTACCAGATATTCATAATGGCTTGTTCTGGGATTATAAATAAATTAGTAAAGTCGCGCTATGGAAAAAAACACCCCAATTGTATAAAAACAAAAACTCCAATGTGGTAAAAAATTGTGGTGGGAAGAAATGTGAAAAAATGTGAGAAAAATTTGAAAAAAAGTGAAAGAAAGTTTACAGGGTTAGAGCTGCCTATACCTGAAGCCCTCACTTCCTTAAGGCCTCATGCACACGAGACGCAGTTAAACGCGCGTTCAGATGCAGTTGGACAGTTTTTTCAACTGCCCCTGAACTCATTCAATGTTATCCTATGTGTCCATGCACACAGTCTCGTTTTTTTCCGTTTTTATGCAGTTGCGTTTAGTCTCGTTTTTCCAGAAGCAAAAAAATGCGTTCAGAAACAAAAATTTCCACGTTTCAGACGCAAAACGCGGCAAAACGCGGTAAAACGCGGCAAAACGCCGCTACCGCGTTTAGCCGCGTTTGCGTTTATATGCGTTTTTAAAGGTGACCTTTTTTTTTACATTAAAAATCTCAAAAATGATTGCAAATGATGAAAAACCATTAGAAAAATATTTTAAACAATTGCAATTGCAAGTGGACAATCCACAACTTGTGGCAAGTGACATGGCAGGTGGCAAGTGATGTGGCAAGTGGACAATCCACAACTTGTGGCAAGTGACATGGCAGGTGGCAGGTGAAGTGGCAAGTGACGTGGAAAGTGGACAATCCACAACTTGTGGCAGGTGACGTGGCAAGTGACCTGGCAGGTGACGCGGCAAGTGACCTGGCAGGTGACGTGGCAAGTGGAAAATCAACAACTTGTGGCAGGTGACTGGCATGTGACGTGGCAAGTGGACAATCCATAACTTGTGGCAGGTGACGTGGCAAGTGACGTGGCAAATGGACAATCCACTTGTGGCAGGGGACGTGGCAAGTGACGTGGCAAGTGGACAATCCACTTGTGGCAGGGGATGTGGCAAGTGACGTGGCGAGTGGACAATCCACAACTTGTGTCAGGTGACGTGGCAAGTGGACAATCCACAACTTGTGGCAGGTGATGTGGCAAGTGATGTGGCAAGTGGACAATCCACTTGTGGCAGGTGACGTGGCAGGGGACGTGGCAAGGGACGTGGCAAGTGGACAATCCACAACTTGTGGCAGGTGATGTGGCAAGTGATGTGGCAAGTGGACAATCCACTTGTGGCAGGTGACGTGGCAGGGGACGTGGCAAGGGACGTAGCAAGTGGACAATCCACAACTTGTGGCAGGTGACGTGGCAGGTGATGTGGCAAGTGATGTGGCAGGTGATGTGACAAGTGGACAATCCACATCTTGTGGCAAGTGACATGGCAGCTGACGTGGCAAGTGATGTGGCAAGTGGACAATCCAAAACTTGTGGCAGGTGACGTGGCAAGTGACGTGGCAGGTGACGAGGCAAGTGACGTGGCAAGTGGACAATCCACATCTCGTGGCAAGTGACGTGGCAGGTGATGTGGCAAGTGACGTGGCAAGTGGACAATCCACAACTTGTGGCAGGTGACGTGGCAGGTGATGTGGCAAGTGATGTGGCAGGTGATGTGACAAGTGGACAATTCACATCTTGTGGCAAGTGACGTGGCAGCTGACGTGGCAAGTGACGTGGCAAGTGGACAATCCAAAACTTGTGGCAGGTGACGTGGCAAGTGACGTGGCAGGTGACGTGGCAAGTGACGTGGCAAGTGGACAATCCACATCTCGTGGCAAGTGACGTGGCAGGTGATGTGGCAAGTGACGTGGCAAGTGGACAATCCACAACTTGTGGCAGGTGACGTGGCAGGTGATGTGGCAAGTGATGTGGCAGGTGATGTGACAAGTGGACAATTCACATCTTGTGGCAAGTGACGGGGCAGCTGACGTGGCAAGTGATGTGGCAAGTGGACAATCCAAAACTTGTGGCAGGTGACGTGGCAAGTGACGTGGCAGGTGACGAGGCAAGTGACGTGGAAAGTGGACAATCCACATCTCGTGGCAAGTGACGTGGCAGGTGATGTGGCAAGTGACGTGGCAAGTGGACAATCCACAACTTGTGGCAGGTGACGTGGCAGGTGATGTGGCAAGTGATGTGGCAGGTGATGTGACAAGTGGACAATTCACATCTTGTGGCAAGTGACGTGGCAGCTGACGTGGCAAGTGACGTGGCAAGTGGACAATCCAAAACTTGTGGCAGGTGACGTGGCAAGTGACGTGGCAGGTGACGTGGCAAGTGACGTGGCAAGTGGACAATCCACATCTCGTGGCAAGTGACGTGGCAGGTGATGTGGCAAGTGGACAATTCACATCTTGTGGCAAGTGACGTGGCAGCTGACGTGGCAAGTGACGTGGCAAGTGGACAATCCAAAACTTGTGGCAGGTGACGTGGCAAGTGACGTGACAGGTGACGTGGCAAGTGGACAATCCACAGCTTGTGGCAAGTGACATGGCAGGTGGCAAGTGATGTGGAAAGTGGACAATCCACAACTTGTGACAGGTGACGTGGCAAGTGATGTGGCAGGTGATGTGGCAAGTCACGTGGCAAGTGGAAATCCACAACTTGTGGCAGGTGATGTGGCTGGTGACGTGGCAAGTGGACAATCCACAACTTGTGGCAGGTGGCATGGCAGGTGACATGGAAAGTGGACAATCCACATCTTGTGGCAAGTAATGTGGCAAGTGACGTGGCAAGTGGACAATCCACAACTTGTGGCAGGTGATGTGGCAAGTGACGTGGCAGGTGATGTGGACAATCCCTAACTTGTGGCAGGTGACGTGGCAAGTGACGTGGCAAGTGGACAATCCACAACTTGTGGCAGGTGACGTGGCAAGTGGACAATCGACTTGTGGCAGGTGACGTGGCAGGGGACGTGGCAAGGGACGTGGCAAGTGGACAATCCACAACTTGTGGCAGGTGATGTGGCAAGTGATGTGGCAAGTGGACAATCCACTTGTGGCAGGTGACGTGGCAGGGGACGTGGCAAGGGACGTGGCAAGTGGACAATCCACAACTTGTGGCAGGTGACGTGGCAGGTGACGTGGCAAGTGGACAATCCACATCTCGTGGCAAGTGACGTGGCAGGTGATGTGGCAAGTGACGTGGCAAGTGGACAATTCACAACTTGTGGCAGGTGACGTGGCAGGTGATGTGGCAAGGGATGTGGCAGGTGATGTGACAAGTGGACAATCCACATCTTGTGGCAAGTTACGTGGCAGCTGACGTGGCAAGTGACGTGGCAAGTGGACAATCCAAAACTTGTGGCAGGGGACGTGGCAAGTGACGTGACAGGTGACGTGGCAAGTGACGTGGCAAGTGGACAATCCACAGCTTGTGGCAAGTGACATGGCAGGTGGCAAGTGATGTGGAAAGTGGACAATCCACAACTTGTGACAGGTGACGTGGCAAGTGATGTGGCAGGTGATGTGGCAAGTCACGTGGCAAGTGGAAATCCACAACTTGTTGCAGGTGATGTGGCTGGTGACGTGGCAAGTGGACAATCCACAACTTGTGGCAGGTGGCATGGCAGGTGATGTGGCAAGTGACGTGGCAAGTGGACAATCCACAACTTGTGGCAGGTGATGTGGCAAGTGACGTGGCAGGTGATGTGGACAATCCCCAACTTGTGGCAGGTGACGTGGCAAGTGGACAATCCACAACTTGTGGCAGGTGACGTGGCAGGTGACGTGGCAAGTGGACAATCCACAACTTGTGGCAGGTGACGTGGCAAGTGACGTGGCAGGTGATGTGGCAAGTGACGTGGCAAGTAGACAATCCACAACTTGTGGCAGGTGATGTGGCAAGTGACGTGGCAGGTGATGTGGCAAGTCACGTGGCAAGTGGACAATCCACAACTTGTGGCAGGTGGCATGGCAGGTGACATGGAAAGTGGACAATCCACATCTTGTGGCAAGTGACGTGGCAGGTGATGTGGCAAGTGACGTGGCAAGTGGACAATCCACAACTTGTGGCAGGTGATGTGGCAAGTGACGTGGCAGGTGATGTGGACAATCCCCAACTTGTGGCAGGTGACGTGGCAAGTGACGTGGCAAGTGGAAATCCACAACTTGTGGCAGGTGACGTGGCAGGTGACGTGGCAAGTGGACAATCCACAACTTGTGGCAGGTGACGTGGCAAGTGACGTGGCAGGTGATGTGGCAAGTGACGTGGCAAGTAGACAATCCACAACTTGTGGCAGGTGATGTGGCAAGTGACGTGGCAGGTGATGTGGCAAGTCACGTGGCAAGTGGACAATCCACAACTTGTGGCAGGTGATGTGGCTGGTGACATGGCAAGTGGACAATCCACAGCTTGTGGCAGGTGGCATGGCAGATGACGTGGAAAGTGGACAATCCACATCTCGTGGCAAGTGACGTGGCAGGTGATGTGGCAAGTGACGTGGCAAGTGGACAATCCACAACTTGTGGCAGGTGATGTGGCAAGTGGACAATCCCCAACTTGTGGCAAGTGACGTGGCAAGTGACGTGGCAAGTGGACAATCCAAAACTTGTGGCAGGTGACGTGGCAAGTGACGTGGCAGGTGATGTGGCAAGTCACGTGGCAAGTGGACAATCCACAACTTGTGGCAGGTGACGTGGCAGTTGGACAATCCACAACTTGTGGCAGATGACATGGCAAGTGACGTGGCAGGTGATGTGGCAAGTCACGTGGCAAGTGGACAATCCACAACTTGTGGCAGGTGCCGTGGCAAGTGACACGCTAAATACAGGTACACTGCAGCTCTCACAGCTGCTGCTACTCACTCTGGTCTCACAAAATTGCTGAAATAGTTAATTTTTGAGCTGGGGAGGGTCTATGATGTTAGCTTAACTAAACGCTTCTAGACGCAAACGCGGTAAAACGCGGTAAAACGCCGCTAAATCGCGGTAAAAATCGTCAAAACGCGCGTTTCTAAACGCCGGTTTCAACATGTGTCCAGCAGCGTTTGCATCTGCGTCTCGTGTGCATGAAGCCTAAGGGAAATTTTAAGAGTATTAAATAGAAAGGTTATGGCGCTAAACCCGATTAGTGATGTGTTGAATTGACATATCGCCACAAATTAGTGTTGTTGGGAAAGCGCTGTGTGCAATTAAAGTGCAAATGCTTCCTAAAAAATTTAATCAGTATTAACTCAACATATGTATCCCATCATAATTAAATCCAAAACCAATATTGAGTCACCATATACGTGTCAACATACTATGAGTGAAACCAAAAATATAATAAACATTCACTTAGGTCATTGCAGGTATACAAAATGATAAAAAATTCTTTCAGACAGCCTAAGAAATACTACTGGTATCCTTCAGTGTTCTTATTCAGAATAAAGAACTGTGCAAATTAGTGCAAAGAAAGTGCAAAAAGGCTAGGGATCAAAAACCAAGTTCAGCCAATAGTCGCATAAAGACGCATGTATGCCCAATATGTGTCCAATGTTAATATTTGGCTGGTAATGCTGCCACCGCAGACTAATGCTGTAATTGATACGTGAAATCAATAGGGAAGGTTTCATTCACTAATGCAAACAGTGCGGGTCTTCAATTAGAAACCTTCATCCCCGGTGCGCCACTCAGTGCTGTAATATGTAAATGCTCTCACCAGAATTAATGCCCCTTATGGGGCTAGATGGACCTTCACAATGTAAGCCACTGTGTCGCTCTCTGGCTGCTGCTGGTGCACTGGGTGAGGTTTCACTATTCCGTCCGTATAGTATTTAATATTAAAAGCATATGCATGTAAAAAACTCTGCCGTTCGTCTCTGTCCGTTCAGATGGGTGCACGCAACGTGGCCACGCCCTACGCGTTTCATCACTCTGACGTCCTCTGGAGCGGCCATATTGGTGCACCTTATGATCTAAATAGGGTGCAGTACTCCACTACGCCTGCGCTGAACTGACAGCGCCATTTTAGATGTGGGATGCCCTTAATCTACTAAACCTGAATACAATTACTTCCCCCTCCGTCCGTAACGCCCTCGGGGATATTAACAAATTAAATTTGCCTCGGAGCACTGCAGCCTACCTTTATAAACCGTACCCAATATTATTGACATCCATTAGCATTACCCAATTACTATTGTTCATATTTTAAAACCTAAACTTAAAACTCTGTTCGGGAAAAAAAGTGTATAATTGCATCTGCCTGGGGGAGACCTAATTAATAACTCCCAGGTAAAAAAGACAAAGGGAAAGAAGAAAAATAAAGGGGGGATAAATATTTAGATTAATAACGTCCTGTTGACTAGTTAATATTAAAAGGAGACTCATAAAAATTCTAAAGGACTTGTATAGCATTACTTCGTAAAAAATATAATAAAATATATATACAAATATGCAAATTTAAACATGGACTAGAAGATATAAAGACTATAAAGGTTTATTAGGAAAGTTTTTTAAGAGAAAGTTTTTTTAGAAGAAAGTTTTTTAGAGAGTTTTTTTAGGAAGTTTTTTTAGAAGAAGGAACTTTTCAGTGCATGTATAAGTGTGGGGAAGGTCTATTTGAAACTTTATTATTTCCTCATTTATGGTAATTGTGGTACTTGTGACTATATGTTGCCCAACTATAGTCGATTTTTAATCCAAATAGGGAACCTTTACATTATAATTGCTCCTAATTAGGGATTAAGGCTATTTCTTACTTAAAAAATATCCAATCGTTTGGCCATACTGTAAAATTTAAAATTTAAATCAAAGGTATGTCTTAACCCTCAAAAAAATATATAAATATATATATTGGGGTGTTCATGTACCTGATGTGTTTTTTGTTAATGTGTGACTTGCTTATATGGCAAAGTCTATTACTTATCCATGTCTTGCTGTAATTCTGACACATATAATGTATTTGTATGAATAACATTCGACCCAAACCGAAAATAAAGAAATTAAGCTTGTAAATTGTCTAGTGTTGGGGTTAGCAGGCTACCAACTATTAGAAATTAGTTAAGAAGCATTAAGAAGGGAATAAACACAGTTTTCCACTCGTCACCCTCCATAATGTGCACGAGATTGTATGCGCCTCTTAAGTCAAGCTTTGTGAAAACCGTTGCTCCCTTGAGGGGGTAAAGTAACTCTGTAATCAATGGAATTGGGTAGGCATTCTTAATCGTGGCACGATTGAGACCCCTATAATCTATACAAGGTCTCAGTTCACTGCTCTTCTTCTTCACAAAGAAGAAACCAGCACCAGCAGGAGACGGGCATTTGCGGATGAAACCACGAGAAAGTGCGTCAGCAACATACTCCTCCATGGCCTTATCCTCCAAGACTGACAAAGGGTAAACCCGGCCACGAGGAGATATTGCACCAGGTTGAAGGTCAATTGCGTAATCATAAGACCGGTGTGGAGGCAAACTACCGGCTTGACCTTTTTTAAAGACATCACTAAAATCGCGGTACTCCTATGGCAGGGAGGGGAGTAAAGAGGTGTATAGGACCTTGGATATCTTCAGGAAGCATGTCTCACTGCATTGTGGTGACCAGGAGATAACCTCATCACGGAGCCAATCAAAAGAGGGGTTGTGCCTCTGTAACCAAGGATAACCAATAACCAGCGGAAACCTGGGTGAGGAAATAACTTGGAATTGGATTATCTCATGGTGAAGAGTAAGGATGAGCTGAACACCCCCCGGTTTGGTTCTCACCAGAAACTGCGAACAGACCTAAACTTCATGTGAACTTTAGAACCCTATTAAAGTATATGGGACTTGAACGTTCAAAATCCAAAGTGCTAATTTTAAAGGCTAATATGCAAGTTACTGTCCTAAAAAGTGTTTGGGGACCTGGGTCCTGCCCCAGGGGACATGTATCAATGCAAAAAAAAGTTTTAAAAACTGAAGTTTTTTCAGGAGCACTGATTTTAATAATGATTAAAGTGAAACAATAAAAGTGTAATATTCCTTTAAATTTCGTACATGGGAGTGTCTATAGTATGCCTGTGAATGGGCGCATGTTTCTGGTGCTTAGAACTGTCCCTGCACAAAGTGTCATTTCTGCAGAAAAAAAAGTAATTTAAAATCACTCGCAGCTATAATGAATTGTCGTCTCCCGTAATACAGAGAATACTCATTGAAAGTCATTGATAAAAAAAAAAAAAGCGAGGGGTTCCTCCAAATTCAATTACCGGCCCTTCAGGTCTAGTATGGCTATTAAGGGGAACCCCGCGTCAAATTTAAAAAAAACATTGACGTGGGGTTCCCCCTAAATATCCATGTTGATGGGACAAGGGCCTCACCCCCACAAATCTGGTGGGGGGCTTATCAGAATCTGGAAGCCCCATTTAACAAGTGGACCCCCAGATCCCGCCCCCCCCCCTGTTTGAAATGGTAAGTGGGTACAAAAGTACCCCTACCATTCACAAAGAAAGTGTAAAAAATAGTTAAATAAGACAAACACACTTTTGAAAAATTCCTTTATTAAAAAAAAAAAAAGATTCCAGCGGTGGTAATCCACTCTTGCTATGCAGCGACGGATGATTATCTCTCCGGGTCCAGCGATGGCTGATCTGATCCAGCGATGGGTGATTTCTCAGTCAAGCGCAGTCCATCCATGCATCCTCTGTCTCCACTGTCAGAGACACTGCGGGGATCCCTGAGGCCTGACGTTTCTTATATGAGGAGGGCAGGGCCACCCGTCACCTGACCCCGCCCCTATCTGACACTAGTGGGGGAAGCCGGGCTTCACCACGTTTCTTATATGAGGAGATCCCGTCACCTGACCCCGCCCCTCTCTGACGCTAGTGGGGGAAGCCGGGCTTCCCCAATGACGTATGGGTCACCCCTCTGATGTAACACAGGTTTCCGTTACATCAGAGGGGGCGGGGTCACCCATACGTCATTGGGGAAGCCCGGCTTGCCCCACTAGCGTCAGAGAGGGGCGGGGTCAGGTGACGGGATCTCCTCATCTAAGAAACGTCAGGCCGCTGGGATCCCCGCAGTGTCTTTGACAGTGGAGACAGAAGATGGATGGATGGATTCGCTGCGCTGGACTGAGAAATCACCCATTGCTGGATCAGATCAGCCATCGCTGGACCCCGGAGAGATGATCATCCTGTGCTGGATAGCAAGAGTGGATTACCACAGCTGGGATCTTTTTTTTATTTTTAATAAAGGAATTTTTCAAAAGTGTGTTTGTCTTATTTAACTATTTTTACACTTTCTTTGTGAAATGGTAGGGGTACTTTTGTACCCCCTTACCATTTCAAACAGGTGTGGCCGGGATCTGGGGGTCTCCTTGTTAAAGGGGGCTTCCAGATTCTGATAAGCTCCCCGCCCGCAGACCCCCACAACCACCGGCCAGGGTTGTGGGGATGAGTCCCTTGTCCCCATCAACATGGGGACATGGTACTTTGAGGGGTCACAGACCCCCAAAGCATCCTTCCAATGTTGAGGGCATGTGGCTTAGTACGGTTCAGGAGAGGGGGCGCTCTCTCGTCCCCCCCTCTTTTCCTGCGGCCTGCCAGGTTGCATGCTCAGATAAAGGGTCTGGTATGGATTTTAAGGGGGACCCCCACGTTGTTTTTTTTTTACTTTGACGCGGGGTTCCCCTTAATATCCATACCAGACCTGAAGGGTTTTTATCAATGACTTTCAATGAGTGTTCTCTGTATTACGGGAGCCGGCAATTCATTTTAGCCGCGAGTGATTCTGCAGAAATTACACTTTGTGCAGGGACAGTTCTAAGCACGGGAAACGCTACTATAGACACCCCCCGGTATGAAATTTAAAGGAATATTACACTTTTATTGTTTCACTTTAATCATTATTAAAATCACTGCTCCCAAAAAAACTGCAATTTTTAAAACTTTTTTTTGCATTGATCCATGTCCCCTGGGGAAGGACCCAGGTCCCCAAACACTTTTTTAGGACAGTAACTTGCATATTAGCCTTTAAAATTAGCACTTTAGATTTCTCCCATAGACTTGTACAGGGTGTTCCGTGGCTTTTCGATTTTGCCGCGAACATCCCAAATTGTTCACTGACTCGAACTCACAGCTCATCCCTAGTGAAGAGCCCTTACAGCCATGGACAATGGAACTGTCTCATGAGTCACATGGGCAGGCTGTAAAGGTCTCCCATCAAGAGCCTCAATGGCAAATGGAGTGTCATGCAGCTGCTGCGGAATTGAGTGCTGCAAAACAAATGCAGCATCAATGAATAGGCCTGCAGCCTCAGAGTCGATTAGAGCCTGTATCTCGATGGAGGACTCAGCCGAAGAAAGGGTGACCGAAACCAGGGGCTTATCCTTCTGGATAACTGGGGACGAAACAATGCCACCTATGGTCTCTCCATGACAGGACCTCAAGGTTTGGGCGTTCCCTGGACGGGTAGAACAAGACTTCAAAAAGTGACTTGCCTGGCCAAAATAAAGGCAAATTTCTCCCTCCTCCTAAAGGCTCTCTCATCCGCAGAGAGACGCGTGAAGCCCAGGTGCATGGGTTCATCTTCACTGACCAACTCGGTACCAGGACGCATGGGAGGTGAGGGAGGCATGGGTGGGACTAAAAAGCTCGGAGGCAACTGTACAGAAGGCTTCCGCAAGTGCTCCTTAAGAGAAAGTCTTTCTCTGAGTCTAGCGTCAATGAGGATGGCAAATGAGATCAAGCTCTCCAGCTCAGTGGGTATATCTCGGGCTGCTATCTCATCCTTGATGGAATCAGAGAGACCATGAGAAAAAGCAGCCATGAGTGCCTCATTGTTCCAAGCAACCTCTGCTGCCATAGTACGGAATTCAACAGCGTAGTCGGCAACAGTTCTCGTACTCTGTTTGATGGCCATGAGGCACTTGGCAGCAGAAGCAGAGCGTGCGGGAGCGTCAAATACTCTCTTAAAGGAGGCCAAAAACTGAGAGTAACTCAAGGCAACATGTTGTTGTGTCTCCCATAGAGGGTTAGCCCAGACCAAGGCTCTCTCAGAAAGCAAAGATATCACAAAACCTACTTTGCTTCTGTCCGTGGGAAACACCTAAGGCAGCATCTCGAAATATATCTCAACTTGATTGAGAAACCCTCTGCATTGAACTGGATCACCCCCAAATCACTGGGAAAGCGGAGCAGAACCAGACATACCACTTATAGAGGTAATACTCGAGGCGAGTGCCTGCACAGAGACTGGCACAGCAGCAGGGATGGCCTGCGATTCAGGTTGTACCGGAGCAGCCACAGTGGGGGATTCCAGGTGAGCCGTGTGACTGAGGAGCATTTGTAACGCCATGGCAAATTGATCCATGCAGTGATCTTGCTCATCCAATCTGGATTTTTTTTTACCAAAAAGTGGATTGACTTTATCTTCTGAATTCATGGCCTTCGCCTACTGTCAGAAACCATGAATCAGACCGAGACAGAAGTACAATTAAATCGCACTTCTTTATTAAATAAAAATAAAAAGGTAAATAGAAAAAGTGTAGTCAAAGCATAGCCAGAGCCCAGTAACCGGATAGAGTAGTCAGCCAGGCCAGAGTTCAATAACCAGATCGGGTAATCAGCCAGGCCAGAAGTCAGAGATCCAAGTAGAGCAACAGCAAGCAGGATAAGGAGCCAGAAGGGATGTCAGCAAGCCAGTCTTAAAACAGAACTGCAGGAGATGGTTTCTTGTGATGTGACCAAGGCGAAGGCAGAGGTGAAGTGATCTGGACAGCTTTAAGTAGGCAGGTCAGACGAACATGATCAGGAACAGCTGGTAACTGTGGAGAGAGATGAGAGCTGGCAATTATCCGACAGCTGAGCAGCCAACCCAGAGAAGGAAGGGCTAAGCCAGCCCTGACAGCCTGGCACTCAGCATCAGCAGTCTTTTAGGGATGATTTACAAGAAACCCATGGACTTGTACGTGGCTGGGAGAAGGTGGCAGCAGATCATGTTGTCCTTAGTGACCCAGAGGACTCCGACCAAATGCCTCAGCTAACCTATGCTGCATGGCCTCTCTGATCCTGCAAAGTCTGCGGAAGGATCCTCATATTCTTCGGATCAAGGAGAGGGACCATTACTGGCTGGCCACTCTCCTTGATCCATGGTACAAGGGTAAGATTGCAGACCTTATCTTGCCGTCGCAGAGGGAGCAGAGGATGAGACATCTCCGGGAGGCCTTGCAGAAAGGTCTGTGCAATGCGTTCCCAGAGACTGGGAGGTTACAAACTCCTGGTCCTGGACAACGTGTTGTTGAGGCTTTGGTCAGTCACAGAAGGAGCGGTGGAGAAGGTGGCCGTCTGACCGATGCGTTCAGACAATTTTTTAGTCTGCAGTCCCAAGGTATGATCGGTTCCAGCAACCATCGCCAGCGTCTGATTTACATGGTGCAGGAATACCTAGGGGCAAGGTCAGACTTGGACACCTTTCCCATCGAAAATCCTCTGCTTACTGGGTCTTGAGGATGGATCACTGGCCAGAGATTGCACAGTATGCAATTGAGCTACTGGCCTGTCCTGCATCCAGCGTTCTTTCGGAACGCACCTTCAGTGCTGCTGGTGGCTTTGTAACCGATCACAGGGTGTGCCTGTCCACCGACTCGGTTGATCGACTGACCTTAATAAAGATGAATCAGTCTTGGATCACCACCAGCTACCAAGCACCTGAAGCTGATGTAACCAAATATTTTTTTTTAAATGTCACATCCCTTCAAGACTGCCTATGCTGACTGAGTGACTGTCCTGTTATGTTGACTGACTATCCTCTTCCTCCTCAATGATCCTGCTGATATCTTGGAAGAACATTTTTGGTTCTGGGTGATGCCACCAGCCCAATTTTTCAGCCCCTGTTTAACAGGGTTGTGTAATTACAATTTTTGATGCAATGCTTTGCTGCAGGGCTCATTCCTGCACTCCAAATAGAGTATATGGGAGAGGTTGCAGTGGCATGGCACCAGTACCAGTGCCACCAGCCCAATTTTTCAGCCCCTGTTTAAAAGGGGCATGTAATTACAATTTTAATTACAATTTTTGATGCAATGCTTTGCAGCAGGGCTCATTGCTGCACTCCAAATAGAGTATATGGGAGAAGTTGCAGTGTCATGGCACCAGCACCAGTGCCGCCATCCCAATTTTTCAGCCCCTGTTTAACAGGGGCATGTACTACCATTTTTGATGCAATGACTTGCAGTAGGGCCCATTCCTGCACTCCAACTAGAGTATCTGGGAGCGGTTTCAGTGTTGTGGCACCAGAAAGCAGTGCCTAAGGCCAAATTTTTCAGCCCCTGTTTAACAGGGGCATGTAATTACAGTGCTTCATATAATATTTCACAGCAGGGCCCCGTTCCTATGCCCACCGAGAGTAACTGTGAGGACTTATAGTGTTGTGGCACCAGCACCACCACCAAAACCAGCAAAGGCCCAATTTTTTACCACTGTTCAACAATGGCATGTAATTACAATTTTTGATATAATCGTTCACGGCAGGGTGCTCCAGCCCCTACCAAGAGTCACTTTGAGGGCTAACAGTGTTGTGGCAACACCAACACCTTAGGCCCCCATTTCTGCAGAGCATGTAGGGCAGGCCCCTACTTTCAAATATCCAACTTACAAACGTCTCCTACTTGAAAATGGAAGGAGACAACAGGAAATGAGATGAAAAAAGACGGACGACAAAAAGTAATTATACAGGGGTAATACCCCACGCCTTTCCTTTTTTTATTTGGGTACGGGGTTCCCCTTAATATCCTTATAAGACCCAAAGGGGCTGGTAATGGGCAGGGGGGCTACCCATGGCATTTTTTTCTCAATGATTTTCAATTGTATTGCCCGGAACCAGACATGACATTAAAACCGCAAGCAGTTTTAAATGACTTTTTTCCGTTAAATGTCATTTTGTGCAGGGACTGTTCTAAACACAGAAAACAAGTGGCACTTCACAGGCATACTATAGACAACCCCCAGGCACGATATTTAAAGGAATATTTCACATCGTCATTAAAATCAATGCTCCTGAAAAAACTGCAGTTTTTAAAAACATTTAAAGCATTGACCCATGTCCCCTGGGGAAGGAGCCTGGTCCCCAAACCCTTTTTATAACAATATCTATCATATTAGCCATTAAAATTAGCACTTTTTATTTCAAATGTTCGAGTCCCATAGACTTCAATGGGGTGCTAAAGTTCGCACAAATTTTCGGTCCATTCGAAAGTTCTGGGGCGAACCAAACCGGGGGGGTGTTCGGCTCATCCCTACTGGAGACAGTGTGCTTAGCAGAGGAACCAATTACTAAAGCGACTTCGCTAGCATATCACTGGATTCGGGGGGGAAGTGAACGAGAGGAAAGTGATCTCAGAGAGCAATGGTCCAGAGAGCTAGATGTTACACTTACAAGCAAACAGTGGAAGAAAGCCTGTATATTTGCGCATAGATGCTCAATAAGTACCAAAACCCAAGAAATGGCTTATAAGCTGTTAACCCACTGGTATGCCACACCCGTTAAGTTACACTCCTGGTTTCCGATAACCTCAGACAAGTGTTGGTGTTGCCAAGAAGACAGAGGCACTCTGATACATATCTGGTGGCACTGTCCAGTTCTGCAACACTTTTGGTCTGAGGTTAAGAAACTGGTATTCCGGATTACGGTGACCAAGCTAAAACTTGATGCTATGAACTGTCTCCTCTCCATTAAAAAATACAAATTTTCACCAAGCACCTTCTGAATGCAGCTAAATCGTTGATCCCGCTTCATTGGAAGTCTTCTTGGACACCGTTCATCCGGGATTGGCTACACAAAGTATCAGAAATCTGGGAGATGGAGGAGACGGTAGCTCAGTCCACAGAAAATATTGATCGCTTTCATAAGACTTGGTCTCCATGGTATGGTTCAAACACTCTCAGGCATACACAGACCACTTAGAGGCTCAGTAACCAGCTTGACATACCCACATGTATAAATAATTGCATCCAATTACCTGTATCACAGCTCAACCTCTCAAGGTATGAGAATACGAAAGCAGACGGTGATCACTCTCTAGGATTTTTCCTTACTTTTCTGATACTATCTAGACTCTTCCTTTTTTTTTTCTCTTCGTACTCAGCTATCTTGCTAATTATTTCACTATCGGTTAGATTTCTGATAACATCCTATTTGGCCCAATATGCACTACAGTCGGGTCGAGTTGGGGCCTCTTGGCCTCCCAGAGTTCTTTCCTGTTCCTGAGTAGGGATGGCCTTGCGGTTCTTCCGGTGGTCGGTTCACGGCGAATTTTGCGTGTTCGCTATTCGCCAAATCGACTTCTGGCGCTGTTCGCACGGCGGACATATGTGTTTACATTGTGAAAGAACTTTGACCCATTTTGACACATCCATCATGGGGTACAGGACAGCCAATTGAGACATTTCAGCACATGGACAATTGGACATTCCCCCTACCTTATAAATAGACCTGATCTGGCGGCCATTTTACATTCTGTCTTTTGTCAGTGTAGGGAGAGGTTGCTGTGTGGAGCAGGGATAGACTGTAGGGACACAAATCACTAGCTATTAGGACCACAAAAGTCATTTTAAGGACTGGTATAGGTGTACAGTATATAGGGTTCTGGTGCACTGCTGCTGACTGCTGTGCTGCTGATTGCTGAGTGCACTGCTGACCGATTCTGCAGCTGTCTTTTGTCAGTGTAGGGACAGGATGCTGTGTGGAGCAGGGACAGTAAGTTTAATCACTAGCTATCACTATTAGATCCACAAAGGTCCTTTTAAGGACTGGTATAGGTGTACAGTATATAGGGTTGTACACATATAATATACTTTCTTTAAAATATATATATATATATATATATATATATATATATATATATATATATATTCTTTAAATTATAAATATAGCCTATTATACTTGACTGCTGAGCTGAGTGCTGACCGATTCTGCAGCTGTCTTTTATCAGTGTAGGGACTGAGGGACAGTCTGCAAATCACTAGCTACTAGGTACACAAAGGACCTTTTAAGGACTGGTATAGGTGTACTATTTGGTGTGCAGTATATAGGGGTGTAATACATGTATAAAATACTTGCACATATAGAAAGCATAGTATAGTGCATTTCCACTGTGCAGCATTGTGACTGCTGAGTTGTTCTGCAGCGATGCTACAAAGAGTGACAAACGCAAATTTAAAAAAGTATTATAACTGGTGTGATAGACCAGTGGCCCCCCAAAACAACCGATTGAAGCAGTGTGTTATATACCTTCTTCCACATACATACTGCACTTCTCTAGAGACTTTTGTCACAGGGTCATTTAAAAAATGATAGGCAGAGGAAGAGGCAGGCCCTTCCGCAGGGGTGGTAGGGGTAGGGCAGGAGCAAAGTGGCAAATTGCAGAAGGTGTGTGCGATTACGTCAAAGGATGCATCAGACTTGGTTGAGTTGCTCACTCAGCCTTACTCTTCTGCACCCTCCTCATCCTCTCGATCTGCACCCTCTTCACTCTCTGCTGTGTGCAACCCTCAAAAACACTACCACCATCAGTGCTCTTTATCACAGTGCTGGTGTCAGTGCTTTCCATCACGGTGCTGGTGTCAGTGCTCTCTATCACGGTGCTGGTGTCAGTGCTCTCCATCTCGGTGCTGGTGTCAGTGCTTTCCATCATGGTGCTGGTGTAAGTGCTCTCTATCTGGGTGCTGGTGTCAGTGCTCTCTATCACGTGCTGGTGTCAGTGCTCTCTATCACGGTGCTGGTGTGGTGTCAGTGCTCTCTATCTCGGTGCTGGTGTCAGTGCTCTCTATCAGGGGGCCGGTGTCAGTGCTCTCTATCACGGTGCTGGTGTCAGTGCTCTCTATCTCGATGCTGGTGTCAATGCTCTCTATCACGGTGCTGGTGTCAGTGCTCTCTATCACGGTGCTGGTGTCAGTGCTCTCTATCTCGGTGCTGGTGTCAGTGCTCTCTATCACGGTGCTGGTGTCAGTGCTCAGTCTCTATCGCGGTGCTGGTTTTTAGACAGTGAGGGAGATAGCAGCGGAGAAGCCAATCAGCAGGCAGTGCCAGCACCATGGCTGAGGATCAGCACTGGACTGGCACCTCCGGACCACCGCAGTGGAGCCCTGCATAGGTGGGGGTAAGGGCTGGGCAGAGGGGGGGGCTCAAGCACAGGTTGGCACACTGGCACAGGACTGCGCTGCCCTGACTGTGGCACTGATTATCTCCTGCACCCTCCTTCATAGCCTGGCCTGACCTTGCCTTTCCTCCATGGCCTTGATGCGCTCCTGAATTGTCAAAATTTCACAGATAAAAAAACAATGCTTGTCATCGATCCCAGATTCACTTAATACTTTTGTTATGTCAGTGTCCATGTTGTGGGACTATGTGTGCACAGCTAGTAAGTATTTTGTGGCTGAAAATATGACCTGTAGGTTTTTAAGGTTCGCCTGTCATTAAAGTCAATGGGGTCCGCTGCGAACTTTGCGGTTCGTGAACTTTTTGCCGCGTTCGCGGTTCGCGTTCGCGAAACGTCCCGTCGGAAGTTCATCCATCACTATGCCTGAGGTTCGCTCAATCATTCATTTTGCCAAATTATCATATATATCTCACTTAACTTTGACTGTTGTTTAACTTCTAACTGTTCATGAATGTGTTGCTATTTAGATCTGCGACTCCAACTTTACTTATCCTGACTTTTTTTCAAATAAACTTTGATGATATATATATATATAGATATATTTACACTGCCACTAACTAAATAGCCTGCCTGCTTAATCGCTTAATCTAACTCAAGCTATCTCTCCTTCCACACCAACGGCACTACAAGTGACCGCTATGTAAGCAGCATTATATAGTGTAAGGCATGGACTTAGTCCCCCTGAGCCATGATTGGCCAAAGGCACCCTGCTTTTGGCCGATCATTGCTCTCACAGCAGACCGCACTGTGATTGGCCAAAGCATGGAGGTACATGCTTTGGTCCATCATCATACAGTAATGCACTGCGATTATGGGGCCATTTTGGGGCATTCCACAGCACTCAAATTTCCCACGAACGCTCCATAATGTTCGCTGTTAGGCCAATGGGCAAAAACTGATGTTCAAGCTCATCCCTATGTGTCACTGAATATCATTTTCATCCAGTCATCCACAATCCATTATTGCTTTTTTTCGCCCACTGTAACCTTGTTTTTTTTCTTCTGTTTATGTGTTAATGATGGTTTTCGTTAGTACAAATGAAATGGAAAGGTTGTTAAAGGTTAAGCGTACTGGTAGACCAAGGAAGACATTAAAGCGTCAAGATAGAAAACTTAAAGCAATATGCCTTGAAAACAGAACATGCACAACAAAAAAAATGAGGAACACATGGTCAGAAAGTGGTGTCAATAGGGCTGATTTGTTGTGCCAATTCATACCTTAATTGGTGTGCTGGAAAAGTCATTAACCAAACATGCAAACCGGCGCACTTTGAAGCACAAAACGATACTAAATATGTAAACTGCAACTGGTGCTAGGGTAACCGCGGTTTTCTCATTGATAATAGCGCATGCCCAATACAATTGGTTAATTTCATCTCATTCATCTCTGTCTTGTTAGGCAATTAGTAGGTGTTCTCAGTTAATTAACCCTTTTGATGCTAATCTCATTCCTATTACTTCTAATATATCTTTGAAATGTGTTTTTTTCTATTTGTAGCCTAACCTTTCAATACATTAAAAAGAACATAGAAGTGTTTCTAAATCCAATAAATTAATATTTTCAGATCTTGATCTTTAACCACTTAACCACTTGCCGCACGACGATGTACGTCGACAGAATGGCACGGGCAGGCATATGGGCGTACCTGTACGTCCCTGCCTTCCCGCGGGTGGGGGGCCCGATCGTGCCCCCCCCGGTGCCAGCGGCGGTCGGTATCCGTACAGGAGCGATCCGGGATGAAGGGGCGGCCATTCATTCATGGCCACCCCCTCGCGATCGCTCCTGACAAATGGGAGTGATGCATTGCATCACTTCCTCTCCTGTAATGTAAACACAGGAGAGGAAGTGATGTAATCTCTCCTCCGTGTCGGTATTTTTCGTTCCGGCACCGAGGAGAGAGGATCGGTGAGTTGCACCAACACGACACTTCACAGTAGAACATGCCAGGCACACTCACACCCCCCCTTTACCCCCCGATCACCCCCCAATTACCCCTGCCCCCCCAGTCACAGTGACACCAATTGCATTTTTTTTTTTTTTGCATTGGTGTCATTTGTGACTGTAATAACTGTTAGGGCAGTTAGGGTTAGCCCCCTTTAGTTCTAATGTACCCCCCTAACCCCCCCAATAAAGGTTTAACCCCGTGATCACCCCCCGTCGCCAGTGTCACTAAGGCTGGGTTCACATTGCTGCGGTTTATGAGAACGGATGTGATTCGCACCGCACTGCAGTGCAAATCACATCCGATCTCTGTGCGATTCGAGTTCAGCCATTCGCCGCACCCGCCGCACCCGCCGCAAATTCGCACGGGACCGCAGCAGAATCGGATCGCATGGGTGTTCACACCATGCGATCCGAGTTTGCAGATCGCACTGCGATATGCGAACTGATCTGGGGGTGTCATTAACATTTCACTGACACTCCCAGCAGTTCGCATAGGGCAGTGTGAACTGCCGCCGGGAGGCATGCGATGCGGGAACCCGCCGCGGATTCGTGGCGTTCCTGCATCGCTCCAGTGTAAACCCAGCCTAATAAGCGATCATTTTTCTGATCGCTGTATTAGTGTCACAGGTGACGCTAGTTAGGCAGGTAGGTATTTAGGTTCGCCGCAGCTTTTTATAGCGCCAGGGACCCCCATATACTACCGCATAAAGCCCCCTGATTGCCCCCTAGTTAACCCTTTCACCAGTGATCACCATATAACTGTTACAGGTGACGCTGGTTGGTTAGTTATTTTTTTATAGTTTCAGGGCACCCGCCATTTATTACCTAATAAAGGTTTAACCCCCTGATCACCCGGCGGGTGTCATTTGTGACTGTAATAACTGTTAGGGCAGTTAGGGTTAGCCCCCTTTAGTTCTAAGGTACCCCCCTAACCCCCCCAATAAAGGTTTAACCCCGTGATCACCCCCCGTCGCCAGTGTCACTAAGGCTGGGTTCACATTGCAGCGGTTTATGAGAACGGATGTGATTCGCACCGCACTGCAGTGCAAATCACATCCGATCTCTCTGCGATTCGAGTTCAGCCATACAGATAGTATGGCTGAATTTGCGTCGCACCCGCCGCACCCGCCGCAAATTCGCACGGGACCCTTTTTTTGGTCCGCAGCAGAATCGGATCGCATAGGTGTTCACACCATGCGATCCAAGTTTGCAGATCGCACTGCGATATGCGAACTGATCTGGGGGTGTCATTAACATTTCACTGACACTCTCAGCAGTTCGCATAGGGCAGTGTGAACTGCCGCCGGGAGGCATGCGATGCGGGAACCCGCCGCGGATTCGTGGCGTTCCCGCATCGCTCCAATGTGAACCCAGCCTAATAAACAATCGTTTTTCTGATCGCTGTATTAGTGTCACAGGTGACGCTAGTTAGGCAGGTAGGTATTTAGGTTCGCCGCAGCTTTTTATAGCGCCAGGGACCCCCATATACTACCGCATAAAGCCCCCTGATTGCCCCCTAGTTAACCCTTTCACCAGTGATCACCATATAACTGTTACAGGTGACGCTGGTTGGTTAGTTATTTTTTTATAGTTTCAGGGCACCCGCCATTTATTACCTAGTCTCACTAGTGTACCCCTAAATTTAGGGGTGTCTACTTTCCAAAATGGGGTCATTTGGGGGGGGTTTGTGCCATCTTGGCATTTTATGGCCTTCAAAACTGTAACGCCCTTAGAAAGCCTGAAGGCGGTGCTTGGTTTTCGGGGCCCCGTACGCGGCTAGGCTCCCAAAAAGTCCCACATATGTGGTATCCCCGTACTCAGGAGAAGCAGCAGAATTTATTTTGGGGTGTCATTTCACATATGCCCATGGCATGCGTGAGCAATATATCATTTAGTGACAACTTTGTGAAAAAAAAAAAAAAGTTTGTAATTTTCCCGCAACTTGTGGCAAAATATAAAATATTCCATGGACTCAACATGCCTCTCAGCAAATAGCTTGGGGTGTCTACTTTCTAAAATGGGGTCATTTGTGGGGGTTTTGTGCCATCTTGGTATTTTATGGCCTTCAAAACTGTAATAGGTAGTGAGAAGTGAAATCAAAAATTTACGCCCTTAGAAAGCCTGATGGCGGTGCTTGGTTTACGGGGCCCCGTACGTGGCTAGGCTCCCAAAAAGTCCCACATATGTGGTATCCCCGTACTCAGGAGAAGCAGCATAATTTATTTTGGGGTGTCATTTCACATATGCCCATAGCATGTGTGAGCAATATATCATTTAGTGACAACTTTGTGTAAAAAAAAAAAAAAAAGTTTGTAATTTTCCCGCAACTTGTGGCAAAATATAAAATATTCCATGGACTCAACATGCCTCTCAGCAAATATCTTGGGGTGTCTACTTTCTAAAATGGGGTCATTTGTGGGGGTTTTGTGCCATCTTGGCATTTTATGGCCTTCAAAACTGTAATAGGTAGTGAGAAGTGAAATTAAAAATTTACGCCCTTAGAAAGCCTGAAGGCGGTGCTTGGTTTTCAGGGCCCCGTACGCGGCTAGGCTCCCAAAAAGTACCACATATGTGGTATCCCCGTACTCAGGAGAAGCAGCAGAATTTATTTTGGGGTGTCATTTCACATATGCCCATAGCATGTGTGAGCAATATATCATTTAGTGACAACTTTGTGTAAAAAAAAAAAAAAAAAAATGTTTTGTCATTATTCAATCGCTTGAGGCAAAAAAATAAAATATTCAATGGGCTCAACATGCCACTTATCAATTTCCTTAGGGGGTCTACTTTCCAAAATGGGGTCATTTGGGGGGGTTTTGTACTGCCCTGCCATTTTAGCACCTCAAGAAATGAGATAGGCAGTCGTAAACTAAAAGCTGCGTAAATTCCAGAAAACTTACCTTAGTTTGTAGATGTGACAACTTTTGCGCAAACCAATAAATATACAGTTATTGACTTTTTTTTTACCAAAGACATGTGGCTGAATACATTTTGGCCTAAATGTATGACTAAAATTGAGTTTATTGGATTTTTCTAATAACAAAAAGTAGAAAAATTTTCAAAATTTGCGGTCTTTTTACGTTTATATCGCAAAAAATAAAAATCGCAGAGGCAATCAAATACCATCAAAAGAAAGCTCTATTTGTGGGAAGAAAAGGACGCAAATTTTGTTTGGGTACAACATTGCATGACCGCGCAATTACCAGTTAAAGCAGCGCAGTGCCAAATTGTAAAAAGACCTCTGGTCATTGACCAGCAAAATGGTCCGGTCTGAAAGTGGTTAAGGACCGAGCCTCTTTCTGAGATTTTACATTTTTTTTGATAGAAAATTACTTAGAAACCCCAAATATTATACATTTGTTTTTCAAACACCCTAGAGAATAAAATGGTGGTTGTTGCAATATTCTGTCACATGGTATTTGCGCAGTGGTCTTACAAGTGCACTTTTTTAAATAAAAAAATAAGACAACAGTAAAGTTAGCCCATTTTTTTTATATTGTGAAAGATAATGTTATGCCGAGTAAATTGATACCCAACATGTCATGCTTCAAAATTGCGTGCGCTCGTGGAATGGCGACAAACTTTTACCCTTAAAAATCTCCATAAGCGACGTTTAAAAAATGCTACAGGTTGCATGTTTTGAGTTACAGAGAAGGTCTAGGGCTAGAATTATTGCTCTTGGTCTACCAATTGCTGCGATACCTCACATGTGTGGTTTGAACACTGGTGCTACTTACGCATGCGTTCGCCTCTGCATGCGAGTTTGTCGGAATGGGGTGCATTTAAAAAAAAAAAAAATCTTATTTATTTTACCTTTTATTTTTTATTTTTTCACAGTTTTTAAAAAAAAAATCACTTTTATTCCTATTACAAGGAATGTAAACATCCCTTGTAATAGAAAACAAGCATGACAAAAAGACCTCAGATATCATATTTATACTAAAATGCAATAATAGTAATAATAAAAAAATGTTCAGTTAAAAAAATTATTTAAAAAAAAATGTCCCTTTAAGAGCTGTGGGCGGAAGTGACGTTTTGATGTTGCTTCCACCCAGCAATTGTATGGAGACGGGTGGGGGCCATCTTCCCCTCACTTGTCTCCATATCTGACAGACAACACACAATCGCCTCCGCCGCTGCCGATGGTCCCTCTCTCGCTACCGATAAAAGTGATCTTGTGGCGAATCCGTGATGGGGACTGGCCTAGGGTCAAAGGGAACCAATTATTCACCACATAATACATCTCCCTACTAGCTACTCCTCTGCTTGTCGATCATGTCGGTCCACCTATTTGTACAGGCTGTGTTCTTGATTTCAAGGTTCTGACAAAGAGGCTATCCTCGAAACGCATCAACCTATTTAACCTATTTTTAACCACTTGCTTACTGGGCACTTAAACACCCTTCCTGCCCAGACCAATTTTCAGCTTTCGGTGCTCTCACATTTTGAATGACAATTACTCAGTCATGCAACACTGTACCCAAATTAATTTTTTGTCCTTTTTTTCCCACAAATAGAGCTTTCTTTTGGTGGTATTTGATCACCTCTGGGGTTTTTATTTTTTGTGCTATAAATAAAAAAAGACCGAAAATTTTGAAAAAAAAAACGCATATTTCTTTGTTTCTGTGACAGAATTGTGCAAATTATTAATTTTTCTTCATAAATTTTGGCCACAATTTATACTGCTACATATCTTTGGTAAAAATAACCCAAATTAGTGGATATTATTTGGTCTTTGTGAAAGTTAGAGAGTCTACAAGCTGTGGTGCGAATCGCACAAAATTGATCACATCTGATGTACTGGTGGCCTATCTCGCTTCTTGTGACCCGAACAAGCCATAAAAGTACAAATACCCCCCCAAATGACCCCTTTTTGGAAAGTAGACATTCCAAGGTATTTAGTAAGAGGCATAGTGAGCTTTTTGATGTTGTCATTTTTTTCCCACAATTCTTTGCAAAATTAATATTTTTCATTTTTTTTTCTCCACAAAATTGTCACTGTAATAGGTTATTTCTCTCACATGGCATGTGTATACCACAAATGACACCCCCAAAAAAATTCTGCTACTCCTCCTGAGTATTACAATACCACATGTGTGGGACTTTTTCACAGCCTGGCCACATAGAGAGGCCCAACATGCAGGTAGCGCCATCATGTGTTCTAGGAACATAAATTACACATCTAACTTGTTGACTATTTATTACACTTTTGAAGCACCAGGACAATGACACGTGGCACTGATGACAGATGGCACTGCTACGTGGCAATGATGACACTTATATGTGGCACTGATGACACGTGGCACTGATGACAGATGGCACTAATATGTGTCACTGATGACAGATGGCACTAATATGTGTCACTGATGACAGATGGCACTAATATGTGGCACTGATGACACGTGGCACTGATAACACGTGGCACTAATACGTGGCACTGAAGACACGTGGCACTAATACGTGGCACTAATACGTGTCACCGATGACAGATGGCACTAATACATGGCACCGATGATGCGTGACACTGATGACAGATGGCACTGATAAGTGGCATTGATGACACGTGACACTGACAACAGAGGGCACGTGACACTGACAGGTGGCACTGATGACAGATGGCACTAATACGTGGCACTGATGACAGATGGCACTAATACGTGGCACTGATGACAGATGGCACTATGTGGCACTGATGACACGTGGCACTGATGACAGATGGCACTTATACGTGGCACTGATGACAGATGGCACTGGGGGTAGATGGCACTAGGGGCAGGTGGCACTGGGGGCAGGTGGCACTGGGGGCAGGTAGCACTGGGGGCAGGTAGCACTGTGGCGCGCATTGTGGAAGTAAACATTAGGATGTCCAGGGATGGCCTCCCGGACGAATGTGCCTGCTCTACGCCCGCCATTCGGCTATAGGGCGGGCGCGAGGTGGTTAAGCATTTGACCCTGTATGAGGCAATTGAAAACACAGGCACAGGCAATTGAAAACACATGCACAGTCCATGAAACACACAAACTGCAAGCTCACCCAGTGTAGAGACAAAACTTCAAAGTGGGCACATCTGTTAACCACTTAACAACCGCCCTATAGCCGAATGATGGCTACAGGGCGGTTTCTTAACTCTGGGAGGCTGTCATATGACGTCCTCCCAGAATTCCGCTCTCGCGCGCCCCCTGGGGCGCGCACTCGAGAGCATTCGTGACCATAGGACCCGGCGCATCACGGATCACGGTAAACAGCCGCTCATAGTGCCCGTTTACCACGTGATCGCTCTGTCAAATGACGGAGTGATCACATGTAAACAAACCGGCGTCATGTTATGACGCTGGTTCCTCCCTCCCCCTCTCTGTACCGATCGGAACAGCGGAGGGGGAAGAGATCGGTGTCAGCAGCGATGTGAGCAGCATCTGCAGTGCCCACATCGCTGCTCACTGAAAATTAACCCCTCAATTCCCTGCCAATACTCTGCAACACCCTGCCATTACTCTGCATTACTCTGCAATACCCTGCATTACTCTGCAATACTCTGCATTACTCTGCATTACACTGCAATACTCTGCAATACTCTGCATTACTCTGCAATACTCTGCATTACTCTGCAATACCCTGCAATACTCTGCATTACCCTGCAATACTCTGCATTACCCTGCAATACTCTGCAATACTCTGCATTACTCTGCAATACCCTGCAATACTCTGCAATACTCTGCAATACCCTGCAATACTCTGCAATACCCTGCATTACTCTGCAATACCCTGCAACACTCTGCAACACTCTGCAATACCCTGCAACATTCTGCAACACTCTGCAATACCCTGCAACACTCTGCAATACCCTGCAACGCTCTGCAACACCCGCCAATACCCTGCAACACTCTGCAATGCTCTGCAACACCCGCCAATACCCTGCAACACTCTGCAATGCTCTGCAACACTCGCCAATATCTTGCAATGCTCTGCAATGCAATACTCTGCAACGCCATACTCTGAGATACCCAGCCATACTCTGATATACCCAGCCATACCCAGCCATAGTCGGTGATACCCTACAATACCCAGCCATAGACACCCCCCCCCTCCTGCCGCCCTCCGGTGCTTCTACCGACTCGCCAATACGATCAAATCCAGAATCTTTTTTATTTTATTTTATTTTTTTCAGGCTTCCCAGCTTAGAGGTGAGATGCGGGGTCTTATTGACCCCATATCTCACTGTAAAGAGGACCTGTCATGCCATATTCCTATTACAAGGGATGTTTACATTCCTTGTAATAGGAATAAAAGTGATCAAAAAATTTATTTTTGGGGAAAAAAATGTCAAACTAAAATAAATAAAGTAAAATGAACAATAACATTTTTATTTTTTTTTAAAGCGCCCCTGTCCCCATGTGCTCGCATGCAGAAGCGAACGCATACGTAAGTCCCGCCCACATATGAAAACGGTGTTCAAACCACACATGTGAGGTATCGCTGCGAACGTTAGAGCGAGAGCAATAATTCTAGCCCTAGACCTCCTCTGTAACTCAAAACATATAACCAGTAAAAAAAATTTAATCGTCGCCTATGGGGATTTTTAAGTAGCGACGTTTGGCGCCATTCCACGAGTCTGTGCAATTTTGAAGAGTGACATGTTAGGTATCTATTTACTCGGTGTAACTTCATCTTTCACATTATGCTAAAATTGGGCTAACTTTACTGTGTTTTTTTTTTTAAGCACAAAACTGTTTTTTTTCCAAAAAAAAGCATTCGAAAAATTGCTGCGCAAATACCGTGCGAAATAAAAAGTTGCAACGACCACCATTGTATTCTCCACGGTCTTTGCTAAAAAAACATATATAATGTTTTGGGATTCTATGTAATTTTCTAGCAAATAAATGATGATTTTTACATGTAGGAGAGAAATGTCAGAATTGTCCTGGGTGCTCCAGAACGCCTGATGGCGCTCCCTGCATGTTGGGCCTCTGTATGTGGCCACACTGTGTAAAAGTCTCACACATGTGGTATCGCCGTACTCGGGAGTAATAGCAGAATGTGTTTTGGGGTGTAATTTGTGGTATGCATATGCTGTGTGAGAAATAAACTGATAATATGACAATTTTGTGAAAGAAAAAAAAAAGTAAAAAAAATCTTGATTTTGCAAAGAATTGTGGGAAAAAATGACAACTTCAAAAAACTCATCATGCCTCTTACTAAATACCTTGGAATGTCTTCTTTCCAAAAAGGGGTCATTTGGGGGGTATTTGTACTTTTCTGGCATGTTAGGGTCTCAAGAATTGAAATAGGCCGTCAGTACTTCAGGTGTGATAAATTTTCAGATATTGGCACCATAGCTTGTGGACTCTATAACTTTAACAAAGACCAAATAATATCCACCAATTTGTACTTATTTTTACCAAAGATATGTAGTAGTATAAATTTTGGCCAAAATTTATGAAGAAAAAATTACTAATCTGCTAAATTTTATAACAGAAACAAAGAAAAATTCATTTTTTTACAGAATTTTCTGTATTTTTTCTTTTATAGCACAAAAAATAAAAAACCGAGCGGTGATTAAATACCACCAAAAGAAAGCTCCATTTGTGTGAAAAAAAGGACAAAAATTTCATATAGGTCCAGTGTTGCATGACTGAGTAATTGTAATTCAAAATGTGAGAGGACCGAAAGCTGAAAATTGGTCTGGTTATTAAGGGTGTTTAAGTGCCCAGTGGTCAAGTGGTTAAGGATGTCCTTAAATTACTAACCTCAAAAACATACTCTCTGAGCATACCCAGAAACATCCAAGTGCTTTTCACACACACACAGCTGAAAAGAAATCAAAGTCCCTGAGCATGCCCAGACCAACCCAAATGCAGCTAGCACAAAATAATCCACCCCTGTCCAAAATTAAGCACATCATCCAGCATGCTACAAAATTACAGATGGGACAAACACCCCATGGTCCAGGGGGCAAATAAAAAGCCTAACTTGGGCAAAAGTTATACAACAAATGCCATTGCACTGTATGGGAACTGACTTGTTAATTTTTCTAGTCCCCACTTGGCTGGCTTATCTTCTAGTTATTGCCCTTAAGATGGTTATGGGGGCCCAGGTCCCACCCTGAGGGACATATATCAATGTCACCAATTTGGACAACCCCAAAAACGAAAGAAGGAAAGGCGCCTTTAAAAATGCAAAATTGCTTAAAAGTCACTAGTGACTTGGGGGGGGGGGGGGGGGGCTACTCTGCCTGTAAAGTGGTGCATCTGCAGGATGTATCCAAAATGCTGTTTCAAAGATGTACGGCTTTACTGAAAACTTAAAAATCGACATTGCAGCTGAAAGATTTTAATCCAAAACAAAAAATAGCCTGCCCCTCAAATACATACAAAGCCATTTGGGTATGTTAAGGCTTAAAATGAGAACCCTCACATGAAAAATCCCACCCCAAACTAGAAAAATATTATGCCCCTCCCACACACTAACAAGCCCTTAGCCAAACACACAGCATGCCAGACCATGAAAGGGGAGTGGATGCTTGTGGGCAGGGGGGGCTCGGGTACCCCAAAAGTCAACCACCTTGTTTCCATATTCAAGGGGACAAGGGCCTCTTCCACACAACCCTAGGCTGGGGTTGTGGGGGGCTGCAGACGAGGGCTTTTTATGGAATGTGGAAAGCCCCTTTAAATTAGTGGGTACAAGGTGCTTTGTGGTTGGTATTGGGCTGAGCCTAACATGCCCCAAAGACAGCCAGCTATGTTGAGTGCATGTGGCCTTGTATGGTTCAGGAGGGGGTTTGGCGATTGCTCTTCTCGTCCCTTTCCTAGCTGGCCCTGTTGTATGCTCAGAAAAAGGATGTGGTTTGTATTGGTGAAAGCAGCTCACAGCCTTTTGAGAATGGAGTGGAGTGTGAAGTTCCTCTTTAAAAGCAAAAGTTAGCCTATGGAAATCCAAGGGGTTAGTGGTTGGAGACAAGAGTATTGGAGAATGGAGAATGGAGTTCCCCTTTAAAAGCAAAAGCTATCCCAAGGAAATCATATGCATTAGAGGGGGAAGGTTAAATGCCCTTTTAGGAGGAGCTAGAGGAGAGAGAGTCTTTACATAATTTTAACAAGGTACATGTCACATGCTGGCAACGTAACATGCTAACATGACCTGTGTGCAAATCTTTTTAGGAAAGTACATAAAGGTGAACCAGCGTAAACAAACAAAATGTCAAGTTTAGAGATGCGCCCGTTCAACCCACACAATTGCATTTGTGTTGCTTGACATTTACTAAGATTTTGGCTGCTCAGTGAACTAACACATTTGAACAAGCGCAAGAGTCACTTGTGCATGTGCAGTGCGTACATTGATCTCACGCAGTTCTAAATGTCCTTGCAGGCACAGCAGGCTTTCTCTGAAAAAATTACTTTCTCATTCTATTTTGGGCAGATTTGTTACTTGGGCAGTTGTTACTAAACTTCCTCACATCACCCCATAATATTGGCACCTCCAGCTTCTGTTAATATTGAATTTAAGATGCTGTGCGCCATGTCCATAGTGGCGCACAGATTGCATTCTCCTGTGCACCAAGATAACTATAATAAAGGGAGTAGAGTTCCCGGCGCACCCCATTTCATAAATATGAAAATGTGCGTTGTGCCTCGCTGCCTCTACTGATGGTGTGTCAGGTCACCTGAGACCAGGTGACAGATGCACTACATAGGAGTCGGAAGTGCACCACTAAGGTAGTGGATCTTAGGACTGGCTGCTGCGGATTGTACCCAGGGAGATTCAGGATGCAGGCCAACTGGATCATTAACACAGATCCCATTGGGAGCTAGAGCATAGATTGCCCGGGGCACTGTGTCTAAGAGCCAGCAGGTGTTCACCAGAGCCTCCAGTGGTGAGGATGGACTTCGCTGCATCTGGCTCCAGGTCATGGCCCCCAGGGTCTCACAGCTTACGCTCACGGTAGACTACAAGAGAAGGAAGCAGCAGGCTGGAACAAGGATAGTAAAGGGATAATGCAGAGGTCAGGGCAACTAGCAGACAGGAATAACAGAGTACACACCAAAGGTTCAGGGTCACAGGCAGACAGGGATGGTCGGGGACATGCCAAACGGTCAAGGTCACAAGCAGACAGGAGTCGTTGAGAACACGCCAAGGTCGGTAACAGAGACAAACATAGAGCACAGGAACCAGGAACCAGGAAGCCAAGCACACAATGGTTGATCAGCACTGCTGACTTGCAGTGCACAGGTTAATATAGGGTTCCCTGATAGGGCCTGGGGTGGAGCCATGCTTAGAAGAGAGGCTATAAAAACCACCAGGTGGAAGTGGCTGGCCTCTTAGTCTGAACACATGAGGAGAAATAAGCAAACAGAGGAAGATTACTGCATAACCATGACATGGCGGACAGCTTTCGTAAATCAGCCCCATTGTCTGTGACTGAACTGTAAGACATTGGCTAAAGGAAATAGGATTTACATACAGAAAAGCCAAACAAAAACCATCAACACCTAAATAGAAAAAAAAAAACAAGGTTACAGTAGACTAAAGAAAAGCAATCATGGACTGTGGATGACTGGATGAAAGTTATATTCAATGATGAATCACGAATTTGCATCAGGCAGGGTGATGATGCTGCCATTCCAATGAAATGTATGAAGATGACTGCCTGAAGAAAACATGCAAATTTCCACAATTATTAAGGATATGGGGTTGCATATCAAGCAAAGGTACGGGGGAGATGACAGTCATTAAATCTTCAATAAGTGCACAAGTTTATATTGAGATTTTGGACACTTCTCTTATTCCATCAATTTAAAGGATGTTTGGTGATTAGGGATGTGCGAACGGTTTGGCCCAAGCATAAGTTCAGACCGAACTTTGGCTGTTCAGACGTTCGGCTAACAAGGAACATTATGCAGCATTCCTGGACTAGGAACCCCATTAAAGTCTATGGGACATTCACATGAAAAACCAGAAGTGCTAATTTTAAAGGCCTATATTGTCATAAAAAGTGTTTGGTCCTGCCCCAGGGTACATGTATCAATGCAAAAAAAAGTTCTAAAAACTGACATTTTTTCAGGAGCAGTGATTTTAATAATGCTTAAAGTGAAACAATAAAAATTAAATATTCCTTTAAATATCGTGCCTGGGGGGTGTCTGTAGTATGCCTGTAAATTGGCATAGTTTTTCCGTGTTTAGAACAGTACCACAGCAAAATGCCATTTCTAAAGGAAAAAAATTTTTTTAAAACCGATTGTGGCTCTAAGCCCTTGTACACACGGTCGGACAGTCCTACGGAAAATGTCTGATCGGACCATGTTGTCGGATAATCCGACCATGTGTGGACTGTTTCCGTCAGAATATCTGACTGACAAAGTTTTAGAGCTGGGCTGTAAAATTTTCTGACAGCATGATCCGATCGGACAAAGTTTGTAGAGAATTCGGATCGGACAAAGTGCCATGCATGCTCAGATCAAATTCCTAGACCAAAGCTATTGGCCACTAGCCTAAACGTAGTCCCGTCGTAACAAAATAACGTCATCACGTTCTGAACGATTGGATTTTCCATCAACTTTGTCCAATCGTGTGTATGCAACACCAGTTTCGGACAAAATCCGTTTTGGAATGTCCGACCGTGTTTACAAGGGCTTATGAATTGTCAGGTCTCTACAATCTGGATAAAACTCATTGAAAAAAAAACAGCATGGGTTCCCCCCAGTCCATGAATATTAAGGGGAACACCAAACCTATTTTTTTTATTGCGTGGGGGTCCCACACAATCCATACCAGGCCCTTCAGGTCTGGTATGGATATTAAGGGGAACCCTGTGTCAAAATGAAAAAAATGGCGTAGGGGTCCCCCCAAAGTCCATGCCAGACCCTTATCTGAGCACGCAACCTGGCAGGCCACAGGAAAAGAGGGGGGAGGAAAGAGCACCCCCCAACTGTACCCAGCCACTTGCCTTCAACATCGGGGGATGCTTTGGAGTCACCCCCAAAGCACCTTGTACCCATGTTGATGGGGACAAGGGCCTCATTCCCACAACCCTTGCCCGGTGGTTGTGGGGGTCTGGGGGCTCATCAAAATTTAGAGGCCCCCTTTAACAGGGGGACCTCCAGATCCCGGCCTCCCCCTATGTGAATTAGTAACGGGTACATTGTACCCCTACCATTTAAAAAAAAAGTGTCAAAAATAGTAAAAAAGACAGGAGACACTTTGAGACAAGTTCTTTATTAAAAAAAAAAAATGTCCCGTGACGTAGATCCACATTGCACTGCCCAACTAGCCTGCCAAGTGATGTTTCTTCTCAGTGACAGCTGTTAAATAGCTGAGGACGTGGCCACCCGGTGATGTAAACAGATGACCTCGCCCCCTCTGATGTCACGTGACGTCAGAGGAAGGCGGGTCACCTGTCTAGAAGAGCAGGTGTGTGGCCCAGCCATACTTAACTCAAGTGTTGTTGTTCCTTGAACAACTGGTTAGTATTATATGATTCAGGAAAGGCCTTTTCTTGTACACATTATCGTGGATGGGGGGGATTAGGATAGAAGAAGAGAAGAGGAAAGTGTGCAGGGAGAGGGTGGGAGAGAGGACAGGAAAAGGAAAATCAGTTGGGTCATCCAGAGCAATATTCATCCTGGGGGGTAGTCACCTGGATACAAAGGAATATGACATTATTTTGCTCAGGGTTCCCAGGTGAGTTCAAAAAGCTGAAAATTCCTATGAAAATACTTACTGCAATTTTCCTTTCCTGATGGGCTCCATGGCAGCCTATGTGTGGGTTTAGTCCCGCCTCCACTACCCTATAGGACAATACTCCCATAAATCTTTGCTCCCTGCCAGAGGCCGCATTCGGTAACTAGCCTACTCCAGCCATTTTGGAGGGAACTCCTGCTGCCATGGAGTCCATCAGGAAAGGAAAATTACAGTAAGTATTTTGATAGGAATTTTCCGTTTTCCTGACAAACTCCATGGCAGCCTACGTGTGGGAAATAACTCGCCGTACACACCCGGGTGGGAAAAATGCAGAACAAACATAATAAAAATAAAACAAATCAATAAAGATTTATTTAAAACTTTCAACCGACAGTACTTTAACACCAAAGTCAACTGAGGATAAAGCCGCTGGCTCAACACAATAATGAGTCATAAAGGTATGAATCAATGACCAAGATTC
Source organism: Lithobates pipiens (assembly GCF_037356315.1). NCBI lineage: Eukaryota > Metazoa > Chordata > Amphibia > Anura > Ranidae > Lithobates > Lithobates pipiens. The sequence goes on along the minus strand of NW_027507784.1, from coordinate 205,216,823 downwards.
CTCTCTGCAGATCACTTCAGGAGCCACATGGCGACACGCTACCCATTAGGTTGAAAGACTTCTAGTTGAGTGCACTGTTACCGCCTCAGGAGGAGCCAAGCCCTTCTCTTTATTTGGCCACTGGATTGCTTGAACAATCCACGCAGCAATTGATCTGATGGATGCCCGAAGGCTCTTGTTTTTCCCATAAAACAGAACAAAAAGATAATCCGGCTGACGGGAAGGAGCTGTTACTTCCAAATATTGCTTCAGGGAACCACCAACATCAAGAGGGTGAACATTTGAGATTCCAGTTGATCTAAAGGTGGGGAGCAAGATTTCTTGGTTCTCATGAAAAATTTAAATGGCCTTAGGGTTTGACCCTAACATCGGGACCAGGACTACCCTATCTGGGAAAAAGGTAAGGAAAGGTTCTTTGGCTCCTAGAACCTGAATTTCAGACACTCTCTTCGCCGAGATGATGGCCACCAAAAAGACAGTTTTAATAGTAAGCTCTTTGATTGATGGTGGTTTACCAAGATGTCAGAAAAAATCCAAAACTAGAGGCAGATCCCATTTGGGAAACCTGGGTTTCCTTTGAGGTCTTAATCTAGCTGCTCCTTTGAAGAATTGTTCAATAAGAGCGTGCCTGGCCCACGACACTCCAGTAAAGGCTAAGATAGCTGACACCTGTACGCAAAGGGAACTAACAGATAAGGGTAAATCCAGACCTGATTGCAGGAAACTTAAAATGTCTTGAACTGTAGAGTGTACCACATGAATTGGTTCTGGAAGACATATGAGATGAGAATTTAGCCAAAATTTGTTCATACTCTCTGTTAGTACTCTGTCTTCTTGCATTCAGGAGAGTGAGAATAACTTCCTTGGGACATCCTAATGCTTCCAATCTTCCCCTCTCAAAAACCAAGCCCTCAACTGTAGGTGAGCTGGGCACGGGTGGAGAATTGTGCCTTGGGAGAGGAGATCCTGTCTGGTCGGAAGAGGAACAGGATCTCGGAAGATGAGAATAGAAAGGAGAGGAAACCAGGGCCTGTTGAGCCAATGAGGAATCACGGCTATTATTTCCACCTCCTACCATCTGAGTCTCCTCAGGAATTGAAAGACGATGGGAATTTGCCAACAGGACCTTTGAGAAGACACGTGGTGAAGTCGACAGACCGAAGGGAAGGCATGTAAATTGTAAGTGAAGATGGCCTATGGAGAATCGCAGAAATTGTTGGAAGTCTGTTGCCACGGGGACGTGGAAGTAAGCATCTTTGAGGCTATGGAGACAAGCCAATCTCTCGGCTGAACTGACTGTTGGATCGTGGACAGGGTCTCCATCTTGAACCTTTCTTTTTTGATGAAGCCATTCAGATACGTCAAATCTAATACGGGTCTCCAAGTCCCATTCTTCTTTTGGACCATGAAAAGAGGAGAATACATTCCCATACTGCATTGATCGGCTGGAACGGGAATAGCAGCCCCTTGATCCAATAAAGATCTTACGTAGGCTGATAGGGTTTGCCTTTTTTCCTCTGAAGCTGAAAGAGACGTGGGAACACACCTGAGTTTGGGAGCGCTGCTGAAGATCCAGGTGTGGCCGGCAGAGACCGTTCTGATGGTCCAGAAGTCCTGGATCGAGGCCGCCCAGACATGCTGAAAGTCAGCCAAACCTGGACTGGCCCAATCACAAAAGGACTTGGTCGGTTCCTTTTAAGGTTAAAGAGTGTCTGGGGTTTGGGGGACCTGTATTGTTGTCACCCTGTGTATCAGAGAAAAGATTCTGAGACCCCTTATGCGTGGACATGACCACCATATGTGTTCCTACGTGTTTACATTTCTGAAAACACAGTGTGGAAGCATCTCAATAGATCCTAGCAAAGAGAGAGGGAACCCTGTACCACTGAGTCAGTATTTTGAGACTGGCTTCAATTAAAGATCGTTGGAAACAGGTATACCATTTATCCTGATCCCAGGTTATATTAAGGTTGTTTTCCTAAGTGAGAGCATAGGAAGGCTTGAACAGAGCTGTGGCTAAAGAGGAGTAAATGATGGAGATCCCACCCTTCTGATCCATGATGTCCGAGCATCATGATTCATAGGTTTTCACCCTGGCGGGTTCTGATTTGTTGGACCAGATCGATTGAAGAAAATGTAGTATTTGTGAGTATCTAACCATTCAGAAGAGGGCATCACTAGTTGTCTAGTGCAGAATGTGATGGAGATGGGGCCTGTGGATGTGAAAAAATTCCCTATTCTAACAGTCCTTTATTGAGCCACCAGCTGAATGCTAAGAAGTTCATTCTTGGTGGAAAGTTGGGATTATGAAACATGTGTGTTAGGGGGTGAAGGGCCGAGATTAGGGAAGGGTTTTCATGTAGTCACATGGGGTCAATGAGTGGGTCGGATTAGCAGCCCTGAAGTCTAACCTGTGCACTGGGGCTAGAGTACAGGGCTCGTAATGTTCCCAGAAAGTGTGGGCCCGAAGCCCCATCTCTCTAGGACATTAAACAGGTAAGGCCAGGTAACTGTGTCGAAAGCCTTTTGTAAGTCGATTGACATCAGAAATCATTCTTGGTGGGGGCCCCCATCCCATCAGGAGTTAAGCAAGTAGATGATTTCAACTGCTCTTCTTATCTGATCAGGTCCCTGTCTCCTCGGGATAAATCACCTGGTCTTTATAGATATAGAGAGTGATACAGGGTGAGAGTATATTGGACAATACTTTTGTTAGGATTTTGAGATCATTATTAATCAGGGAGATGGGGCGATAATTGGACACCATGCTCGCATCCTTGCCAGGTTTAGGAATAACTGATATATAACCTAAATTTAGGGCTTTATCCAGGGGAGAACCAGACCTGAGAGAATTAAAAAATCTGACCATATATTGGGCTAGAGTGTTGCCAATTTTCTTGTAATAACCGACTGAAAAGCTGTCTGGCCCGGGGCTGAGTTTTGTTTAAGCTGTTTTATCACCTCCAAGACTTCCGATTCAGATATTGCTCGTCCAGGAGGTCAGAGTGTGCTGCCAATTTGGGAATGTTGTGGGATTGAATAAAAATGTCAGCTATTCTAGTGTTAATTTGGTGTGGTGCAGAATAGTGGGTATAATCTAGGGTTAAGTTCCGTCCAGATGTCCACAAGGCCCAATGAGCACAATGTGGAGGCTATTTTAGTGCTCTGTTTCGGGGGCTTCCTAGACCAAAAGTGGCCAGACCCCGATTTGTCAAGGGATTGATCAAATGCAAGATTTGTATCGCATCCCATAATTATTTTCCCTTCCAGCTGCAGGCTAAGTGTGGACATCATGGCGTTAAAGAATGTCGCCTGGCCTTTACTTAGAGAATAATAAGAGACGAACGAATACTGTGCACCCTCTATAGTGCATTTTACTAATAAATATCTGCCTGCTTGATCTCTTATAATGTCTGTTAGGGAAAATTTCAGGTTTTTAGAGAAGCATATGACTACGCCTTTTGTTTTGTTCTCTGCATTGGAGAGGTAGAACTGGGGGTAGGCTATGTAGGAAGGAGGGATTATACGATGATGCGTTAACGGCCTATGCGTTAAGTTGCGTTAACTAGGGGTGTGATCAGGGGGTGAATTGTGTGCCTACGTGACCTGGTGTCAGCGTAGTGTTGTGCAACTCACTTTTAAATGCTCTTTCCTCTTGGTCTGGAATGAAAAAGACTGACCCAAGGAGAGATGACATCACTTTCCCTGTCAGTGTTTACAGTTACACAGACAGGGGAAGGATATCATTTGTCAGGAGCGATCACCAGGTCCAGGCCAGAAATCATTGGCCTGGGCCTGGGGATTGATTGGTTCCTGATCAAATCAAATCGTCGTGGCTGTCAGGCATGTCTTTGATTTGCTTTTTTTCTACACTATTAAACAATTGAATGAACATTGTCCAAGACTGGTGATTCCATACTTTTTCAGAGGTTGTATTTCACATTGGACACATATCTGGTTTAATTGATGGACATATATGTTTATATGTTTTTTTTTGGGCTGTTTACATGGTTATGGTGATGTGATTTATAATCTAGAGTGGTATAGTATATAGTGCCCACTTTGTATATTTATGGTATCATGTTAGAAGTGTAAGTTACACTTAAAGAGGCAGCTTCACTTTTAAAAGTTGACATGGGATTATTGTGGTCACGTGTGGTGTGAAGAAGAAAACGCTTCCAATATTTCACTACTTTTCATATAATATAAGTGAAATGATCAGTGACTACCAGTATGTTCCCTTGGCAATATGTGCCGGGATGAATAATTATAAAGAAATCAATGCACACCAAATCCATGGGACTTTGACTCTGGAGATGGGCTGTTGGGGCAGCTCTGGAGGGCAGACTCTTCCTCTGGATGCAGCAGGGGCAGGAGTGACAATATCTCCCATCTTCGGTACACAAAATCTCTAACTAACGTGATCATTCTGTAAGGTCCCTAATGTCCATATACATCATGTAACACATTCAGCACTGCTCCCCTATGTAGCCTTTTTTCTTTGGGCTCAACTAAGGAGCCTTTTCAGTAGATCCCCCAATCCAGCAACTGTAAATGGTCCCAATCTTTGTAGACTAGTCGAGCCTACTGCAGGCTAAGCCGTTTAACAGTTCTTATATAGGTAAGAGGTGAGGCAACCTGGCTACTTCACCTGGTGGCACCACCCCTTCTGACATCACAGACCAATGCATGCTAGGTTATTGAGAGTTATTGACAAAATACCTATATTACAACTGCCAAATAGCTTAGCCTACAGTAGGCAGCCAGCCTTAATGTTGGCAGGAGCCTTTTCTTTTTTTCGGATGTGGCGGGTCGTTTGATTGATGGTGAATTTAAATCGGGTGACACTGTTTTATTATTTTTTAATACTTTTGTGGGGATGAGGCCCTTGCCCTCATCAACATGGGGACAAGGTGCTTTGGGGTTGGTGGGGTTCTTTGCCCCATGCACCCACCCCCATGTTGAGGGCATGTGGCCTGGTATGGTTCGCTCGCCCCACCCTTTCTTGACCTGCTGGGCTGCTTACTCAGATGAGGATCTATTATAGATTGTTATAGATTGTGGGGGGCCCACACACCGTTTTTAAAATTTCTTTCAATAGCAGGATGCCGGCAATTGCAACTGCAAGTCAATTTGAATGTGATTTGACTTGCTTTATTTTTTTTCCTTTGGAAACGTAATTTTTGCTGCAGCATGTTCTATATATGCTACAGATGTACCACTTTACAGGCAGACTAAGGGGACACACCATGCACTTTATTTAAACAAATTTTTCATTTCTATTGTTGCACTTAAAGCATCATTAAAATCACTGCTCCTGAAAAAACGATTGTTTAAAAAAAAAGTAATTGATACATGTCTCCCAGGGTAGTACCCAGGCCCCCATACCCTTTTTATGGCCAATTCCTTGCATATAAGCCTTCAAAATGGGCACTTTAATATAAGCCTTTTCAAAATGAGCAAATTTTTCCTGCCCGGCTCCCATAGACTTCAGTGAGGTTCTCCATTTCTGGTGAGAACTTTTCCCTTGCTCTGAAGTTCTGCTGTGTACCGAACAGGGGGTTGTTCAGACCATCTCTACTTGAGAGTAAGCAGACCCTCATTGCTTATCTGGTGCAAGTTTCATTAGAGCTTTGGGATGCCAACAGCGGTGACTCAGATGACTTAGGCCCCTTTTGCCCCTCAGGCTCTGTGATGCCTTGACACAAATCTTGGAAGTACACTCTTCCATATGAGTCCCAGAGCCATAGGATCTTCTTGATAGAGCATCAGCATCCCTATTTCCGACTCCAGGCTGGTATTTCAAACTAAATAGGAAACTCAGACAGTTTTACAGTCCTGTGACATCCAGTTTGGCCGTGATAAGAACATATGTGAGTGAGTTGTTATCTGATTTAACCTCAAATTCTACCCAATACAAGTATGCTTTAAACTTGTTCATGACATCCCACCTCAAAGCCAAACCTCCAACTTGTGGGTAGGATAGTTTCTCGCAGATGGGGTAAGATTTCAGCTCACTTAAGTGACCACCCAATCCTTTTCTGCTGGCATCAACATGTAGCTTGTAGGGCTTGGCAAGGACAGCACAGGCCAAAATAGGTTCATTGGTCAAACTCTATTTTTTGGACCCTTTTCCCTCTATGGACTCTCAGGACATTCTCACTCCTTTGGCTTGATGAACTCTTTCTGGAGTCTCTTGCTCTTTTCTTTTTCATCCTCTTCAGCACACAGGATGTCACGTACCTAGTGGACAACCCCGAACTGCAGGGGATGGTCTCTCTTGCGGCTCCGACTTGAGGCCCCTGGTAGGAGGAACAGGAGGCACAGGAATCAAGAGTGGCACAAGTGCATGGCAGGATCAACAGCAGGAGGTTGGTCTGGAGTTCAGGAAACACAGTATGAAAGGATCTCCGTCAGGAGCTGGACAGCAGGCTGGAAGTTGGAACCAGGACACTTGAACTGGACCACAGACTGGAGCTGGACAGCAGGCTGGGAGCTGGGACCAGGATACACAGACTGGAACTGGACAGCAGGCTGGAAGCTGGAACCAGGATACTGAAACGAGAGGGTTAAACAAGCCATTCGGTAATCAGGCAGATGGTAAAGGTACTGGAGGAGTAGGCAGAAGAGAAATCAGACAAGCCGGGATCAGATGCAGGTGGATGGCAGGGATGGTCAGAAGCAAGCCGAGTAAAGCACTGGAACAGTTTTTCAGAAATAAAGATGCACATAGCGCTGTACAGCAGACAGCAAAGTCCCAGTATGATAGTCTGGTTTAAATATCGGCATATTTATTAAGAGTTGGTATGACGTTTGGGCCTGACACTTGTGTGGAAGAAAGAAACAGGAGAATGTCATCCGCAAATAAACAAAGTTTGTGATGGTACCCTCCTATCTCGATTCCAGTAATGGTCGGGTCAGATCTAATTGTTTGTGCAAGTGGTTCTATTAGAAGGGCGCATAATAGAGGAGATAATGTACAGCTTTTTCTTGTGCTTATCTCTATATCGAAAAAGTCAGATTTATATCCTGCATATTTGACGTATGCTCTAGGTTTGTTGTATAGAGCCATAATCCAATTTATAAAGTTTGGGCTGAACCCCCATTTCTGCAAGGTGTAGTTCAAGTAGGGCCATGCGATGGAATCAAAGGCTTTCCTTATATCAAGTGAAAGGAAGCAAACAGGAATACAGCATTTTTTAGCGATGTGCACCAGAAAGATTGCTCTATGTACATATCACCTGCCTGATTTGGTCACAATGTACTAGAACACCAATTATCTTGTTAAGACAGGCTGCTAGGATTTTTGCTTGCACCTTAATACAGTATCTATGTTTAACATGAATATGGGGCGATAATTTGTACATAGGCTATCATCAGATAATGGTTTAAGAATCATGCTTCTTCGTAATGATTTGTCAGCAGATACAGTTAGGAATAAGTTGTATGCTAGGCATGCTTTCTCTAAGCGAATTTTCCCTTTTTGGGTAGGGTTGTTTTGAAAGGCTATAAGCGATGTATTAAACTCTGTCTCTAGTTGTTGTGCAAGCTTTATACCTTCCCGATTGAGTATCCCTGATTGTTGCTGGAGTACTCCTCTTAGGACAGGTTTGTATACCTCCCAAAGTGTAAGTGAGGAGATGCCAGTACTGGTGTTATGTTCTAGGTAATCTTTTAGGGCATGTTGGATTATTAGACAGTGGGAGGGGTGTTTAGGTAGCACATCTGGGAGATACCATGTAGGGTCATGTCCCCCAGGTATGACAGAAGCCATAGAGGTATAGACAGCATTGTGATCAGACCAAGGTATGGGGATAATGTTGAATGGGATTATTTCAGGTACCATCCCTATAGTTATAAATATGTGGTCTATGGGACTAAAAGTTTGGTGAGGGTTAGGGAAATATGTGTAGTTTCTTTTTGTTGGGTTAGATTCTCTCCAAAAGTCAATCAAATTGTGTTTAGAAAGAAGCTAAGAAAGGGACCTTTAATCATGAACTCGTAGTGAGGTATATGGAGTTCTGTCCAGAAATGGGAAAAGAACCTGGTTAGAATCTCTGCATACAAAAATTTATCCCATTTTCTCAGTGTCAATAACTTGGAGTAGATGTGATAGAAAAGGTAAGGGTTGATAATTTGGCGCATAGTAGGAGACAACAGTTACAGCTGTGTCCATAATGTATCCCATTAGAATTAGGTAATGACCTTCCGGGTCCTTGATTTCTGAGTGTAGCGTAAATGGAGTGGTATGATGGAATGCAATGAGAGTACCTTGATTTTTAGTGAGCGCCGAAGCTGTGTAAACTTGTGGGTATGAAGTACTTAAAAGTGAGTTACTTGGGGGGTGTGGCCTGGCCGCTGAGAGAGATGGCCGCTTGAACGCTCAGCTCCGCTCCTCCACACCGCATTACAGCGCAGTAAACCATCTCCCGCTACGCGAACGGACTGCTGCTCGGTCAGACACACACCGGATAGCCTCCGAACTATGTCCAAGAAGAAAAGCAGGCTCAAGGGATCCCGCAGACTCTTAGACTTCTACATGAGGCCCTCGCAGCAGGACTCTCAAAATGGCGCCGACCGGGACCCGGGAAACCTGAGGCTCCCTCATGGCAGCCCTGCGGAAGCCTCCCCACCGATCCAGGTCCAGGAAGAAGGGATGGATCAAACAACAGAGCACTTCATCTCCCCTGGGGACAGAGGTAAGAGGCTAGCAGAGTTTCCATCGCTCTCCCCTGATAAACAGCCTCCCACTAAGAAGCAGCATGGCGCTGGGGCCTGTAGTTCCACAGGTCCAGACAATCCAGCTACACAGTCTCTCGCTGCATACCCCACCTCAGACAACCCAGCCTCTGAGCACTCACTGAAAGCAATGCTGCTGTCCCTACAGACTGAGCTACACAGAGATTTAAAAATATCTCTTAATCATATGCAGGAAAAGGTCACCACATTAGAGCAACGCACTAACCATATAGAGCAACATCTGTCAGAAGCCACTAAAGCTCACAATAGCATGGTGGACCTGCAAGATGAGCAAGCTGCTATGGTCACCCAGCTCCGTCTTAAAATCGTAGACCTCGAGGACCGCTCGAGGCAGAACAATATTAAAGTGAGGGGGGTATCTGAATCGCTTGCAGCCACGGAAATCGTGCCATATTTACATCAATTATTCCGCAAACTAGTGCCTACGCTGACGACACAAGACATGCTCATAGACAGAGCACATAGGATCCACAAACCGCAGCACCTCCCGGACTCTGTCCCCAGAGACATCCTGGCCAGGGTGCACTTTTTTCATGTCAAGGAGGAGATTATGCGAGCAGCTAGGGCCCTGCGCTTACTTCCAGACCCCTTCCACAGAGTGTCACTCTTCAATGACATTTCGGCGACTACTTCCCAAGCCCGCAAGGCCTTTTCATCGGTCACCTCTGTTCTAAACGAACAAAAAATTCCCTACAAATGGGGCTATCCTGTTAAACTCATTGTCTCTCATCGCAACCAACAAGTCGCTATGCTATCGCCCAAGGAGGGCCTCAAGCAGCTTCTTAACTGGGGCCTGATAACCCAGGCGCCTCCCCGCACCCCACCTGCAAGGCCATCCTCAAAGCTTACCAACCTGTGGGAGCCCCACGCTCTGACTTAAACGCAAGTAGCTTGCCTGTAGTGTGCAGCACTCTGTTACTTGATAACCGTTCTTATTCTTTATAGATGGTTCTTTACCTATGCTAAGTTTTGCAGTTTTGTTTCTGGTGTGGAGGAGTGGAAGCAGATGTTTTGTCCCTTCCACGCTCCACAATTGTTGATGTGCTAAACACATTTATTGGTTTATATTTTTGAATTTCTTGCAGTTCTACCTGACTTTAATATATAAGATACGTAATTTTACTACTACATTACCTACATAGTTTTAACCCTGCTGGCTCAGATCGGGCCTGTTTTGCCCGCTCTGATCCAGCTTACTGCTTATCTACTACTGTGTATTGAGATAACTTGTGCAATGCTTATCTTCCCCCCCCCTCTTCGCCCGTCCCTCCTCCCTTCTGTTTTTCTCTCCCCGCGGTTCTTCTTTACTCCTCCTCTTCTCTTCCTCTCAAAGACTGTCTCCCCCTGGTACCGTGCAGACGATTACTATTTAACCTTCCCACCCCACTGATATGTCGCTTACAATCGTCTCCCTAAATGCTAAGGGCCTCAACAGCCCTTTTAAAAGATCTCTTTTATGGCGCGAAGCTTTGAATCAGAAAGCAGACATTTTATGCGTACAGGAGACCCACTTCTCTGAACCTAATCCCCCCAATTGCACTCATAAATTATTCCCCCACTGTTTCCATGCCCGTGCTGAAGCAAAAGCAAGGGGGGTGATGATAGCAGTTCGCTCCTCGGTGGCTTTTGTCCTTAGGCACATAGAAATCGACCCTGGGGGCAGATTCATCATCCTATCGGCTACATTCAACGACCAGCCTCTGGTCATTGTTAATGTATATGCGCCTAATTCACACCAGAAATCCTTCCTTAAAACAATTCTTCACAAGATCCAACCTTACCCAAAAAATGAAATTGTACTCTGTGGAGATTTCAATGAAATCTTAGATCACCAATTAGACTCCTCCAATCCAAAACGTAAATCATCCTCGGCACTAACGTCATTAGTTTCCAAGGAAGACCTTCATGATCCATGGCGATGTCTGCATGGTACGGAGAGGGACTACTCCTTCTATTCCCATACACAAAGATCTTATTCTCGGATCGATATGTTCCTGGTCTCTAAGATCCTGCTACAAAAAAATTAATAAAGCAACCATTGGTCTTATTACCTGGTCGGATCACGCACCAATCTCCATTTCCATCTCTCTATCGCCCCCTACCTCTAGACACACAATCTGGCGCTTGAACGCAGCACTACTCAATATAAAAGAGATCAAGGAACATATTCGGTCCGAAGTAACTTCTTACTTCACCTCCAATGACGGCTCTGTTTCCAATCCAGCCACTCTATGGAACCCGCACAAATCGGTCATTCAGGGAATTTTCCTCCAGCTGGGAGCCCAGGAAAAGAAAAAGAAATAGCTTGCGATCAATGCCCTCTTGCAACGTATCCAAACTATAGACAAATTAAACAAACAACAACCTACCCCGGCCAATGCAAGCAACCTTAGTTCTCTGCGGAACGAACTAAGTTCGCTCCTCCAAAGAAGTCATGACTTCTATCTCAGACGGCTACGTTTAACTTGGTACTCTCAAGGTAACAGAGCAGGGAAACACTTGGCCCAACAGTACAAAAAAAAAGCAGCACAGAATATAATTCCATTCTTACTAAGTCAGCAAGGCCACAAGCTATCCAATCCCAAGGACATTGCGAATGAATTCGGGGCCTTTTACTCCAAACTGTATAACCTCTCTCAATCAACTTCAGAACCACAGCCCACCGCACAATTGATACAGGAATTCCTTACCCCTCTACAAGTCCCCTCATTAACCCCCTCCCAACTTGAAGATTTAGCCAAACCATTCTCCCAACTAGAAATCCTCAAAGTTATTAATGAGCTTCCCTTGCATAAAGCACCTGGTCCAGATGGCTTTATTAATGAATACTACAAAACCTATAGAGATCAAATTTCACCCCACCTTTGCAATACTTTTAATAGTTTCCTAACCACAGGACAGGTTCCATCAGAATCCCTTGAAGCAACCATAACCACCATTCACAAACCTGGTAAACCCTCCCATGATCCGGCGAGTTATCGCCCCATTTCGCTCCTTAACACGGACACGAAACTCTACGCCAAATTACTAGCCTCCCGCCTAGCTTCATTTATCCCCAATCTAATACATCCCGACCAGGTGGGCTTTATCCCCCTCCGCCAAGCCTCAGATGGCATCCGCAGGTTCATAGACATGATCCATTGGGCGGAACACCGACGAGTGCCTTCTCTGCTAATCTCCCTTGACGCAGAGAAGGCATTCGATGGGGTCAACTGGCTATACCTGGACCTTGTTCTACAAAAATTTGCCATTAATGGTTCCTTTAGACAAGCCATCCTAGGCCTATACTCTTCCCCAAGCGCAAATGTTCTAACATCAGGACTATTATCTTCCCCATTCCCCATCACCAATGGAACCCGTCAGGGCTGCCCCCTCTCCCCACTTATATTTGCGTTGGTCATTGAACCGCTAGCGCAAGCGATCAGAACACACCCGGAAATAGCCGGTCTACAGATAGGTCCCACTGCACACAAAATAGGGCTATACGCCGACGATATCATTATTTGGCTCACTGACCCCCTGCGCTCTCTGCCCCCGCTATGTGACCTTTTGCAGCAATTCAGCCTCATCTCTCTGTACAAATTAAACCATTCTAAGTCTGCCATGCTAGGAATATCTTTACCCCCGCAGCTCAAATCCAATATCTCCTCTATATCCCCGTTTTCCTGGGCTCCCAGCTCCTCTCTGACCTACTTGGGCATCCAGCTGACCTCCCCCGCCTCTCTAATACTGCGTACTAACTTGGCTGGGCTCACCCAGAAACTACGGGCTCTAACCACTTCGCTCCAACAGGTACAGACCTCCTGGGCAGACAGAATAGCTCTTACTAAAATGTTCTTATTACCACATATACTATATATGTTCAGAACTCTACCGATACCAATGCTCCAATCTGACATTGCTGGTCTACAACGATTGCTTAACAACTTTATCTGGTCAGGTCGCAAACCACGAGTTAAGGCCTCCTTGCTATACACTCTGACGAGACTTGCCGGCCTGGGAGTGCCCAACCTCAAACTGTATTATAAAGCAACACTGCTCGACCAAACCAGGAAACTCTGGGATATGTCCTCACTACAGCCTTGGACCCTCATCGAAGCAATGGACTTTGCACAAGCGCCTTCACACCTTCTGGCAGCTATATGGATGGGCTATCACCCCAATCAATCCTCTTTACCCACTTTGAATGCAACTCTGACTAATTGGAAATCCTTACTACAAAACGCAGGGGGATTACATCCTCATGCTCTCCGCCAATTACCTCTCGCAGCGAACACCTTCCTCTCCCCAGATTTACCTGTGCAAAGATGTATAACGCTTGGCATCCGGACTATAGGAGACCTATTTCAGGACACTCAGCTCCTCTCCTTTCACCAACTTACCAGGAGATTCTCTCTCCCCCACAAAGACTTCTACATATACTTGAGAGTACGCCACATCCTTGCCTCAATTCCAACTTCCATCTGCACCTCCACTAAAAGCATCAACCAGCTTCTTTCCTCATCCAACAACAAGACCCGCGGCATCTCCTACTTCTATGCCCTTCTGGTCCAACAGTCTCAACCCGAAAATCCTCCGGCTATTACTCACTGGGAGGCCAAATTGAACTTTCATCTTCCACCTTCAGACTGGTATCGGGCAATCCATTTAACAGCTAGATATTCAAGAAATGTATCCCACCGGGAGACTGTCCTTAAAATTCTGTACAATTGGTATTATACACCTGTAAAACTTGCCCGCATCTTCCCTACTCAATCCAGCAAGTGTTGGAGAAACTGCAACAGGGACGGACATACACTTCATGTTTGGTGGGGATGTCCCTTCATAAAACTTTTCTGGACGAACATCACTAATTTCATCCATGGAATAACTGGTCTGTCTCGTGTCATCACCCCGCAAATGGCCTTATTTGGTCTTGACATCTTGGTCTGGCCTCCACATTTCCGCCCTATTGTTACACAAATTTTCATAGCAGCCCTGCTAGCTATAACCCAACAATGGAAGCAACCCAATGTTCCCAATATCGGCAATGTCATTGACATTTTAAATGAACACCTGCTGATGGAACACCTCTTTGCAAAATCGCAAATGTCCCTGGAAAAATTCCACTGCCACTGGAAGCCCTGGCTCTCTGACCCTAGAGCTAAACCCTGCACCTGATTAGATTGTAATCTTTATCCCCCGGTGATAACCCTCATGCTGGGGTGCCCTTACTGATCCACACTCTCCTAGAATAACCTGAATCCACTGCGATGTGAATGACACGATGACAGACAACACTGCTTACTAACTATGTACTAACCTCGATTCCCTAATGGTAACCATCCTTCTTACTTCTCCCTGCTTCTTATCGCTTCATCCTGCCCTTCCCTTCCCCCTTCCAGTTCCCTTTCTGCATGGGGAACTGGAAAATACCTTTGATTATATGCACTTACTCGAATATTACGCTCCTTGTCACGGTGGTTTATTGACATTGTATCTTACTTATGATATGTCTGTAATTCCTTTTGTTTTTTCCTATTTCTTTCCATGCCCTACCTTGTATTCCACTTGTCATTTTCAATTAAGCTTTTAGAAAACTTAAAAAAAAAAAAAAGTGAGTTACTTGAAGACACACAATGTGTGCTTTTTTAGTCTGAAATGAACGAAAGGCTTTTACTCGTTTCTGTGGCACATTAAGACCTTGAACATTTAGAGATAAAATATTTAAAGGAGCCATGGCAACTGAAACAACAAACTACACTTACCAGTTGTCTTGGTGCAGCGACTGCTCGGCCTAATCTGCGTAGACTTGAAACAAAGTAATAGGTAGCCAGATCCAGAGTGGATTAACTTAAAAAGGGAATAAAAGACAATAGAATATGTAAAGCATTTAAATACAGTATGAATGTAAGGAGTTTCGAAAAGGACCCGTGTCGGGGTCAAGAACAGGACAGGACAGGACAGGAGGCCTTCGCCCGATCCCTATATATTATTATGGGAACCGGAGGAAAGCAGGGTGAGGTACATGTAAAATCCCCATGCTGGGAATCCGCCTTAAAAAGAAAGAATAATTCATTACAAGGAAATAAAGTTATAAAATTGTAAAATTATAAAGTTAGGAGCCCTAATTCTGTGAATTTGTTAGGGTTGTATATAATTTTGAGGGGTAAATATCCTTAGGGAATAAAAAGGGGAAAAAGGATAAAGGAGTACAGGAAAATGGGGAACATACTTGGAAGTCCATCTATCGAAAAAAGATAGGAAGTCCAGTCAACCCTTTTTATGGTGACAACAGAAATATGGATTAAATTGCGAGGATAAAACTGTCCAAAAACTGTATATTTTAATTATACAGGATAGAGGTAAACTATTAGTTGTAGGGAAATTTCCCAACAATGGTGGCTGTTAGCTGGGATAGGTCTGCGAATAGCTAATAGTTGTGGCCCTGAAAGATTAAGTTGTTCCTTTCTCTGGCTGCATTTATAAGTTGCTCTTTCATTCGGTAAAAGGGAAATTTTGTTATAATGTCCCCTGGAGGGCCATCTGCCTTTTTGGGCATAAGTGCCCTATGTAACCTATCCATTTCCAGCCTTTCTAGCGGTATGCCAGGTTGTATCTCCTGACAAAGAGCCATTATAGTTGATTGGAGATCTGTGATTGTTTGGATTGGAATGCCTCGCAGATTCGATTGTCTGGTGCGATTTTCATAATCTTCCAGTCTATTCTGCAATGTAATATTTTCTTCTTTGAGGACATCTATTTCAGATAAAACATCTTGTGTAGAGTTTTCAATATCCTCGACTTTCAGCTCCAGTGTTTCAGAGCGTCTCCCCAATTCTCTAATTTCCCTAGTAAGTTATAGACATGTGCATTCGTTTTCGTCCGAATGCATTTTCGTCCGAATTTCAGCTATTTTCGTTTTCGTTTTGACAAACGATAACGAAAGCACAAAATCCGAAAAACGAAAGATCCGACATAAATAAATGCTTCATTTTCGTTTTCATTGTTACAACAGTTCGATATAGAATAGGAGATTCGACATGACTCTGACGATAACAATCTGTCTATAGAACCTGTGGTCGAATGTGCTTAACCTTACCTCTATTAGTCCAAGATTATATAGAGAAAATATTCGACAGAGAAAAAAGATTTGACAGAGAGAAAAGATTCTGCAAGTTACTGTCCTAAAAAGTGTTTGGGGACCCGGGTCCTGCCCCAGGGGACATGTATCAATGCAAAAAAAAGTTTTAAAAACGGCCGTTTTTTCGGGAGCAGTGATTTTAATAATGATTAAAGTGAAACCCCCTCTTTTCCTGCGGCCTGCCAGGTTGCGTGCTCGGATAAAGGGTCTGGTATGGATTTTTAGGGGGAACCCCATGTCAAATTTTTTTTAAATTTGATGCGGGGTTCCCCTTAATATCCATACCAGACCTGAAGGGTCTGGTTATGGATATTTAGGGGGAACCCCACGTCAAATTTTTTCTTAAATTTGAGGCAGGGTTCCCCTTAATATCCATACCAGACCTGAAGGGCCTGGAAATTGAATTTGGGACCCCCACGCTTTTTTATTTATTTATTTTTTTATCAATGACTTTCAATGAGTGTTCTCTGTATTACGGGAGCCGACAATTCATAATAGCTGCGCCTGCGAGTGATTTTAAAGGACTTTTTTTCCTGCATAAATGACACTTTGTGCAGGGACAATTCTAAGCACGGGAAACATGCGCCCCTTCACAGGCATACTATAGACAACCCCCCCCTACGAAATTTAAAGGAATATTACACTTTTATTGTTTCACTTTAATCATTATTAAAATCACTGCTCCCGAAAAAACGGCCGTTTTTAAAACTTTTTTTTGCATTGATACATGTCCCCTGGGGCAGGACCCGGGTCCCCAAACACTTTTTAGGACAGTAACTTGCAAATTAGCCTTTAAAATTAGCACTTTAGATTTTGAACGTTGGAGTCCCATAGACTTTAATAGGGTTCTAAAGTATGCTATATAGTTAGCTCCGTCGAATCTTCTTTATACATTCGACAGACACCATAAGCCTTCCAAGACAGATTCGACCGTAATTCATGTGGATTTTCGGACGAATGCAATTTTTGAACGAAAAACGAAATAAATAAAAACGAATTTCGGGAGTAACTAAATAAATTAAGTTTTCAGACGAAAACGAAATTCCGAAACGAAATATTTTACTCTGCACATGTCTAGTAAGTTATTAGTAATTTGCTCTGAGGTTTGCTGTAATGCTTTATGAAGCATTTTTTCAAATTGTTTTAAAATGCTTGAAGGAATAGCAGAGTCTTGTTGTGAGGTATTTTGCATAATTAAATCTGTTTCAGAGTCAGAATCACCTGAAAAAATTAGCTTTAGGCAGATTTGGTTTCGTTTTCTTGTGTGAGGTAAAGGTACCTGAGGAGACCGGCGCCTGTTTAACAGTGTGTCTCGCCCATGTGCCGTTTTTAGGATTAATTTTTGTTTTATTCTGGGCACCTCCCAGCACCATTATGATTTAATTGTGTGCCCCTCACCTCATGGGTAGTTAATAGTTCCGTTTGTAAAGCTCACCACCAAATGCTACTGCACACAATTTACTTAGGCAATACCAGCCCATACCCCCCTTATCCCCCCCCCCCCCCCATATGAAAATAGTCTCCTGGAATGTGAAAGGGCTTTGCTCCCCCAATAAGAGAATGAGAATTCTTTGCCACATCAAAAGACTAAAGACTGACATTGCCCTACTCCAGGAAACCCACCTTTCCGCCCCTGACTTCCAACGTATGAAAAAACTATGGGTGGGCGCGGTCCTAGGTTCTGACTCAAATAGACACAAGTTCTAATACTCATACATAAAAACCTCCCCTGCACGGTCCTATCTGTTGACTCAGATTCCCAGGGATGCCTTTTATCAGCCCATGTTTAAATAGGGACCAAAGATTTGATAATCTCAAACATCACTCCAATTTTCCCTTGGAAACTGCGATGGTTCACCCATACTCCTTGGTGGCCCTCCTCCACTGTAAGTGGAAATCCACTGCCTGTTCAACATAACCTCCTGCTCTGAGATACAGCCATTGCTTGGCGAGAAGTCCGGAAAAGCCTCAAACTCTCACCCTTCATATACAGCCACCTTCCAATACAAGGAAACTCGAACTTACCCCCAGGTCTGGAACATCAGCCTTATGTCACCTGGCAGCAGAATGGCCTTACAAAATTTTCCTCATGCGATCAATGCATCAGCTTTCTAAAAAACGCTTACAGAGAGAACTGCAAAAGGTTCAAATCATCTCTTATGGGTACCCTTCTCTCAGAGGGCTCATACAACTTATCAGAAGTTTACCAGCCTCTTCTCCTGAAAACCACTCCTTCTTTAACATCCTCATCAGCAGCCAACTGGGCAAAGGACTTCCCAGACACCGAGCTAGAGGACAAACTTCTACAAGGTCTCAATACCACCCACAAACTGGTGCCCAATGAATCTTAGAGGGAAACCCAATTGAAGATTGTACACCAAGCTCATCTCCCTTTCCTCTCAAACAAACAGGCACAAACCGCCCCCATTTGCCCTCATTGTCAACATCCCAGGCCTTTACTGGCCCATCACTTCTGGTCATGCACATACATCTCCACCTTCTGGGATCAAGTCCTATCATACATCTTTGAAGTGACCCTGCTGAAACTGCCCAAAGACGCTCTACTTCTCATATTTGGCCACTGGGACCCCCAGCTATTACCCTGGTCACTTAACTCTACCCCCTGGCAAAGACTGGACCATGATATGCCTCCTACTCTCCAGAAGATCCTTCTTGAAAAACTGGATTTCCGACATTCGCCCAAGCACCTCACAAGTCAAAAGAGATCTCTTACAACTACTCTACAAGGACACGCTCAACACGGATTTGACGCGTGAAAAGACCAAAACACGTTTCTACCACAAATGGCAAGCTTTTATGGTCTCAACACCCATTCCTATAAATATGGTGAATTTCGAGAAACTCTCATTCTCATTTCATGGGCCTCCTCCTACACCATAGGCGAAGCTGCTCTCTCCAAACTGAAAGAACCGCATCATAAGGAACCCAACTCCTGACAAGTCATGAATCATTGTGCGAGACCACCTCTCACCCACCCCTTCTCTTCCTTCAAACATAATGACAGAGAACACTACCCTTCAAACTGAAGCCACAACCTTACTGTCTACCCCCATTCTACATCCATAGCATGAACTTGGTGCTTTTTCTCCCCCCCCCCCCCCTTCACCTCTCCCTGCCCCACACCTCTTCTTGGAATCATCCAACAGTATCCTCTAGGTAACCCTAGGGACCCTCCTCCTCCTTAGATCCACCCAGTTACCTTTTTTTTCAATCAGAAGGTTAATACCCTTGAAATGTTTATACATGCATGTTGTTACCCCCACATTTGGGGCCCAATTACGCCACCCCTAGGTTACAAGACACTTTGTTATTGTTATGTATTTTGCTACTTCATAATTTGCTAAGTCATAATTGCTGTTTTGTACAAAAAATACTAATTCTATTGATGTTATATCTGCATGATGGATCTTTCAATAAAATCTATATTTTAAAAATATAATAAAAACAATGAATGGATGATACAGTGATCAGCACTGATCTGAACTTATTGTGTTTACTAAAGGAAGAGGCCAGTAAATTACATATTTAGCACCCCATCCCCACACTCTCCATCCTGAAACAATCCCCATGTGCCCTGCAGCAGCTAGTGGAAAGGAAAGGAGGGGAAGCCGGCAGCACTACAGGGGAAAGGGGCACATAGTGGACCCAGACATCAGAGGGAAGGTGATTGTGGACAGAATGGGGTGATCAGTGTGGCAGGGGAAGGGCATTTACTGGAACTGGTCCCTTATGGCTCTCCTGCAGCAGCTGAAAGCCAACAGGTGGCAGAGAAGGAGAAGCCAGCTTTTAGTAGCTAGAGGAGAGCCACAGGGGTCCTAGTAAATGCACCCACCCCACCGATCAACTCTTCCTGTCTAGGCTCACCTTCCCTCTGCTTGTCAGTTGTCTGGGCCCCCTGTTGAACTGATGGGATGGTACCCCCATATTGGCAGCTCTGATCCTGAGGCAAAATATGTACTTGCTTGTTGTAGATCATTGGCTCACTGAGTAATGAAGGAAGGATAAGAAAGACAGCTCTAAAATATTACTCTTCAAAAACAATTCTTATCATTTAAAGTGTATTTTAAGTTTGACCAATTGTATGAGCGCTATTTTATTTACTATAAGGTAGTTTTAATTAAACATCATATATCTATTAAATTCTGTGAAAATAATGTATGTCATGAGAATTAGCGCTTGTTAAAATAAAATATGTGTTAGTACAGTGTTACACTGTGCATCTATGTTTACAGCTTTGTGAAAATATTTTGTACAAGTGTTTGAGTTTGTCACCTGGCAAGGTAATGGCCTATTTGTCATTTTTGCTTGGCTTGGAAGCTAGAGAGGATTTAAAATAATCTATCATCACAGAAAGCCTTTTCCCAATGCACTGTACAGTTTCAATATGCAATACATGCACACCATAAACCTGCCTACATTCTAATTTCTAATTCTAGCATGTAGGCTGTTTTGAAAGATTACCACAACCACCACATAATTTGCAGTTGTTATAAAAGATGCAAACCACTTAACTAATGCAATCAAAATAAATGCTTATACTGTACTTTGATAATAAGTGGAGATGTGCCTTTACACCAACATTGCAAACTTTGTGAGACTATTACTAGAATTTTGTCTTTGCCTGAATGTAGACTGTGTTCTAACATTGCAAATATTTCAAGACCTTCCCTGTAGAATGAGTTATTGCATTATAAATAGCTTGCCTTCGCATAATCTGCTGCATCTCATTTTATACACCAGCCATTTGTTTATTCATTGTGTAAGTCGGGAGGGTACAAGAGAAACCATCACAAAAGATAATATTATGATTTTAATGCAATGATAAAATCTGAAGCTGAATATAACAATCATTAGTTTCTATAATTTCTAACACTTGACCATCTGACTTTAATTCAGGAACTCTAATGCCGCGTACACACGACTGGACTTTCCGGCAGACTAGGTCCGACGGTCTTCCCAATGGACTTTCGGCAGACTTCCGATGGACTTTCCTGAATGAACTGACTTGGCCACACAGGAACGGACTAAGTCTGTTTGAAAGTCCTTTCGTTTTGAACGTGATGATGTAAGATGGGACTAAAAAACGAAGATCTATAGCCAGTAGCCAATAGCTTCCCTTGCGTTGTATTTGGTCCGTCGGACCAGCATACAGACAAACGGATTTCCTGATAGGAATTGAGTCCTTTGAACAGATTTGAAAGATGTTCTATTTCTAGGTCCGTCTGATTTTTTATTATAAAAAATGATCGGATTAGCCCACACACAATCGGATTGTCCGACGGACTGATTCCGTTGGACCTAGTCTGCCGGGAAGTCCAGTCGTGTGTACTCGGCATACAAGTTGGCCCATTGTAATCAACAAAGAAATTACACTCAAGCTGTTCTTTTTTGCTAAAAAGCAATTAAAAATGAATTGCTTTCAAAACTTCCATTTCTTCTTTGATCTATGATCTGTGTCATATCATATAATGTATTACTGTATACTTTATCCTGACATGTGTTTGATCCAGGGGATTTCAGTATTGAGTAAAAATAGACTATTGGTTCTCCAAGATTAACTTGAGACAGAAGATGGTTGCTGTGGACATGCATCATCACTTTCTCAATGTTTGCAGCACCAAAGATAAACATATCAAACTTATACAGATATATGCACTACCTCCAACAGTATAAGAGAAATGCAATTGCATTAATGTACACAGTCTATGCTGTTTTACTACCTAATTATTTTTGGTTATGCTGCGACCCTGTGATCACTGTTGTTTTAATTAATATAATTTTTTTTAATACCCCCCTCCCCCCCACCTTGTGTAATGTCATTTCCTCCTTCATCATTTGTTAGATCCTCTATTGGTCTATCAAGACATACAGTACATAGTCTAGTCTAGAAAAGAACAAAATCCTTTTGACCACTTTAACTTCCCACAAAGGCCAATTCAAAAAAATGTTTCTCGCATTTATAAAAATCAGCATTTTACTGCAAGAAAAATAGTTCAAACACTGAAACATGATGTACTGTACATACTTTTTAACCACTTGCCACCCGCCATATAGCAAAATAATGGCAGCAAAGTGGTTTCAATATCCTGACCGGACGTTATATGATGTCCAGCAGGGTATCAAGCCGCTGTGCGCCCCCGGATGCACGCATTGCATCGAACGTTGTTGCGGGTGTCAGGCTGAGAACCTGCAACACTGATCTAGGAGACGGAGACTCTTTACCACTTGATCAGCTATGTCCAATCACAGCTGAGGCCCTAGAGAATAAAATGGCGAGTGTTGCAACTTTTCATGTCATATGATATGTGCCAAGTGGTTTTTCAAACACAATTTTTTGGAAAAAAATAAAATGTAACCACTTGCTTACTGGGCACTTCTACTCCCTTCCTGCCCAGGCCAACTTTCAGCTTTCAGCACGATCTCACTTTGAATGACAATTGCACGGTCATACTACACTGTACCCATATTATATTTGTATAATTATTTTTCACAGAAATATAGCTTTCTTTTGGTGGTATGTAGTTACCACTGTTTTTTTTTTTTTTTTTGCCAAATAAACAAAAAAACTACCAAAAAATTGATTGTTATTACATTTTGCAAACCGATAATTTTTCCCCTTCACTGATGTGCACTTATGAGGTTTAATTGATGGGCATTAATGAGGTGGCACTGGTGGGCACTGATGGGGAGGCACTTATGAGGCTGCACTGACAGACACTGATAGGCGGCACTGAAAGGCGGCACTGAAAGGCACATATGGGTAACACTGATAGGCGGCACTTATAGGCACTGATGCACACTGAATAGGCAGCACTGATGTGCACTTAGTAGGCAGCACTGGTGCGCACTGGTGCACACTGATTGGTAGCACTGGTGGGCACTGTTGGGACTGCACTCATAATAAGGACACTGATAGTGTCCTGATTATCAAGGTAGATGTCCCTTTCACACAAGCCAGTTACTGACTTTCCTCTCCTCACGCTGACAGCTAAACTGTTCTAAATTGTGCTAAGCCATGCTGAACTGTGCTGAACTGTGCTAAATTGTGCTAAACTGTGCTGGACTATGCTAAACTGTGGTAAATTGTGATAAGCAGGGGTCAATTCCTGGGGAAAAAAGTGTGGGAACTGCCACCCAAGATCCACTGCCCCACCAAAAAAAATGTATGATATGCTCATATGCACGAACGCTTCAAAAGTGGTATATTTCATCCAATTTTCATATTGTGTGTATGAAGCTTAACTGTTAGTACATTTAAAAAAACCAATCCTCAATAAACATAAATACGGTAATTCACTGAATAATTCATTCAATTGTGCTTCCATGCAAATGTGAACATCATGTTCTGATCTTTATTGGGGAATATTATTTTGTATATAGAGCGTTTATGTGGTGAGTTTACACTTTTCATTGAACAGAGTTTGGATGACACAGGGTTAAACGGAAAGGTCATAAATTAACTGCACATTATCTGGACAGAATGCTTGGGAGATAGTGATTTGTTCCTGCTTAGGATATGTATGTTAGCTTGGGGGGCTGCAAACTCTGCAGGGCCCCAACACACACTTACTACTATTCCAACCCTTCACATATTTCCACATAAACTTCCCTCCTGGCATTAAACTTTGCCAGGTATTGTGCTCAGCTTACCACCCCAAACTGGTGTTCCTCCCTCAGCTCACCTTTCTCCCTGCATGTCCTGTGAGCTGAATAGCTGATCTACCCGTCAGCTAGACCTAGACCTGATCTATCCGTCAGCTAGCAGTGATTGACAGGTAGATTGAAGCAGAAGCTGTCATGGGGCTCCCTACTGGCAATGCCTGAATGGTCAGGTGTGCGGCACTTACTCTTGTGAGCTGTGTCGGCAGCTGCTGGTGTAGCACCTGCCACACAGCTCGCATATTTCAAAGTCTTGCAGGACACAGCTGCTAACGGGAACTGAGTTCCTGTTGTGGAAAAAGTACAGGAACTCCGTTCCCATGCGTTCCTGCAGGACTTGAGCCCTGGTGATAAGCCATGCTGAACTGTGCTGGACAGTGCTAAATTGTGCTAAACTGTGCTGGACTGTGCTAAACTGTGCTAAACAATGCTGAACTGTGCTGGACTGTGCTAAACTATGCTAAACTGTGTGAAACGTGGCTAAACTTTGCTGAAACTTGGCTAAACTTTGCTGAAACTTGGCTAAACGGTGCTAAACTGTGCTAAATTGTGCTAATTTGTGCTAAGCTGTGCTGGACTGTGCTGGACTGTGCTGATCCTTGCTGATCCTTACTGATCCTCGCTGATCCTTGCTGAACGGTGCTGAACAGTGCTAAACTGTGCAGAACGTGCTGAACGGTGCTGAACAGTGCTGTGCAGTAGGGATGGGCTTTATGTTTGAGTTGAACATGAGTACATTGGCTGTTTGCTCGTTTGCCAAATAGCGAACAATTTTGGGTGTTTGTGGCAAATTCAAAAGCCGCGGAACACACTTTAAAAGTCTATGGGAGAAATCAAAAGTGCTAATTTTAAAGGTTAATATGCAACTTATTGTCATAAAAAGTGTTTGGGAGCCTGGGTCCTGCCCCAGGGGACATGTATCAATGCCAATTTTTCGGGAGCAGCTATTTTAATAAATGCTTAAAGTGAAATAAAAGTGTAATATTCCTTTAAATTTCATACCTGGGGGGTGTCTATAGTATTCCTGTAAAGTGGCACATGTTTCCCGTGTTTAGAACAGTCTGAGAGAGAAAAATTACATTACTAAAGGAAAAAAGTCATTTAAAACTAGATATGTGTGCCGTCAATAAATTTGTTTTGTTTCATTCCGTTACGTTCCATATCAGAATTAATTTGTATATCGTAATTCGTGTCCAAAATTCGATTTGGATTCTTACGAAATATGAATTTTCGTTAGGTTCGTTAACTTTTCATAACAATTAGGAATATTCGTTATGATGAATTTATCATTATGAGGGGCTCCCACCATACCTGTGCTGTGCTGACTTCCTCGGTATTTAACTTCATCATAACGAATAATCGTAATTAACGAACATTCTTATTTTATCCGATTCTGAATCTTCCATCAACTACCAGTACTAGTCTCCCACTCTCAACCCTCACTCAGCAGCAGAAGAAAACTCCTGATTGCTCAGCAAAACACCAGTCACTTTTCCGTTGTAACGGAATTTGGATTCGAAATTCGTAAACAAAATCTTCTTACTCTGAATGGTCTAAGGCTATCAGTGGTGTACCCCAAGGTTCAGTGTTGGGAACCTTACTTTTTAATATCTTTATAAATGATATTGGGTCTGGGATCAAAAGTAACATTTCCGTCTTTGCAGATGACACCAAGCTATGCAGTGGAATAACGTCCTTACAGGATGTCTCCAATTTACAAGCTGACCTCAATGCTCTGTCTACTTGGGTGACTATGTGGCAGATGAGGTTTAATGTTGAGAAATGTAAAGTTATGCACTTGGGGGCTAAGAATATACATGCATCATACATGCTAGGGGGAGTACAACTGGGGGAATCCATAGTGGAGAAGGATCTGGGGGTTTTGGTACATCATAAGCTCAATAATAGCATGCAGTGCCAAGCTGCGGTTTCCAGAGCGAGCAAAGTCCTTTCCTGTATTAAGAGAGGTATGTACTCCAGAGAGAGAGATATCATTTTGCCCCTGTTCAAATCATTAGTAAGACCTCATCTGGAATATGCAGTTCAGTTTTGGGCACCAGTTCTCAAAAAGGATATCGGTGAACTGGAGAAAGTGCAGAGAAGGGCAACCAGACTGATAAGAAGCATGGAGGAACTCAGCTATGAGGAAAGATTAGAGGAACTGAATTTATTCACTCTTGATAAGAGGAGATTAAGGGGGGAGATATGATCAACATGTACAAATATATAAGGGGTCCATATAGGGAACTTGGTGTCGAGTTATTCACTTTACAGTCAACAAAGAGGACAAGGTGGCACTCTTTACATCTAGAGGAAAAGAGATTTCATCTCCAAACACGGAAAGGTTTCTTCACAGTAAGAGCCGTGAAAATGTGGAATAGACTCCCTGCAGAGGTGGTTCTAGCCAGCTCAGTGGATTGCTTTAAGAAAGGCCTGGATTATTTCCTAAGGCCGCGTACATGCAGGCGGATTGTCTGTCCAACTTAGTCCGCTGAACCGTGTTTCAGCGGACAATCCGCTCGTGTGTGGTCTTCAGCGGACTTTTTCAGCGGACTGTCTGACGAACAAAGTCTTACGGAATTTCCGTAATTTTGTCCGTTCAAACTTGGTTTTGTCCGTCCAAACTTGGTTTCAGCGGACAGTCCGCTCGTGTGTAGGCAAGTTGGACGGACTAAATATGGCGCATGCTCAGAAAGGATTTACACGGCCGAAGGTTGCATTGCAGTGTATAGGACGTCGTTTTTCTAGTCCCGTCGTACGTGCTGTACACGTCATCACGCACGCTTTCAGCGGACTGTCTGCTCATCGTGTGTGGTCAAGTCCGTTCATTCAAATTTTGAACGGACTGTCTGTCGGATTGTCTGACGAACTTAGTTGGGCAGACAATCCGCCCGTGTGTACGCGGCCTAAGTGTACATAATATAACTGGGTACTAACATTTATAGGTAAAGTTGATCCGGGGAAAATCTGATTGCCTCTCGGGTGATCAGGAAGGAATTTTTTCCCCTGCTTTAGCAAATTGGATCATGCTCTGCTGGGGTTTTTTGCCTTCCTCTGGATCAACTGTGGGTATAGAATTGGGTATATGGGCTGGTATGAGATTTATTTTATATATATATATATATATATATATATATATATATATATATTTATTTTATTTTTTTTGTGGTTGAACTGGATGGACTTGTGTCTTTTTTCAACCTGACTAACTATGTAACTATGTAAAATTTCGTATTTCGTACAAAATTTGGAACCATAGCAATCTGTATTTGGGATCCTCCCGAATGTACCAATTTCTGGAATTTTCGATTCGTACAAAACTAATCGCACATGTACAGTATATTTAAATCTACTCATGGCTATAATAAATTGTCGGTCCTGGCAATACACTTAGAAGTCATTGAAAAAAATGGCATAGGATTCCCCCACAGGGGAACCCGAATCAAAATAATAAAGAAAAAAATGCGTGCCCCCCCAAATTCCATACAGGCCCTTCAGGTCTGGTATGGATATTAAGGGGAACCCTGCACCAAAATGTAAAAAAATGGTGTGGGGCCCCCCTCAAAATCCATGTAAGACCCTTCAGGTCTGGTATGGATTTTAAGGAGAACCCTGCACCAAAAATCCATACCAGGCCCTTATCCGAGCATGCAACCTGGCAGGCCGCAGGAAAAGAATGGGGGACGAGAGAATGGCCCCTCCTCCTGAACCATACTAGGCCACATGCCCTCAACATTGGGAGGGTGCTTTGGGGTAGCCCCACAAAGCACCTTGTCGATGGGGAAAAGGGCCTCATCCCCACAACCCTTGCCCGGTGGTTGTGTGGGTCTGTGGACGGGGGGGGGGGGGGTTATCAGAATCTGGAAGCCCCCTTTAACAAGGGGACCCTCAGATCCCGCCCCGTGTGAATTGGTAATGGGGTACATGCCCTACCATTTCACAAAAAAAGTGTCAAAAATGTTAAAAAAGACAATAGACCATTTTTGAAAATTCCTTTATTAATGTCTTCTTTCCCAGCTTCTTCTTCCACCTTCTTCTAGTCTTCCTTTGGTGTTCTTCCTCTTTTTCCTGTGGCCTGCCAGGTTACGTGCTTGGATAAGGGTCTGGTATGGATTTTTGAGGGGACCCCCACGCATTTTTTTTTTTTTATTTTGGTTCGGAGTTTAGAAATATCAATTTGCTCTCAGACTGTTCTAAACACGGGAAACATGCACCACTTTACAGGCATATTATAGACACCCCCCAGGTATGAAATTTAAAGGAATATTATACTTTAATTTTTTTCAATTTAAGCATTCTTAAAATCACTGCTCCTGAAAAAACTGACATTTTTTAAACTTTTTTTTGCATTGATACATGTCCCCTGGGGCAGGACCAAGGTCCCCAAACACTTTTTTATGACAATTATTTGCATAAAAGCCTTTAAAATTAGTACTTTTGATTATTCATGTTCGTGTCCCATAGACTTTAATGGTGTTCGGGGGTTTGAACAAATTTTTGCCTGTTCGCATGTTCTGGATGTAAACCAAACCAGGGATATTCGGCTCATCCCTACTGTGCAGTGTTAAATTGTGCTGAACTGTGCTAAACCGTGCTAAATCATGCTGAACTCTGCTGAACTGTGCTGAACTCTGCTGAAACTGTGCCCAAACTGTATATATAAATTTTGCCATGTGTAAAACTCCGCCCGCGTCGCCTGCCCCTAACATTCTTTCTCACAAATATTCCCCGCACCTTCTCTCTTTGGTGCACAGTAGGAGTGGTAGGAGAAAAATGGTGGAGACACACTGTCTAACTAGCGAGGAGGAAAGCCCGGAGCCACAAACATCTGGATCCAGGGTGAGGAGATTGAAGGCCAACAACATGGCCTGTGATGAAAGGATAAAGATGGTTGGGATTTTAAGGAGGGCGGATTATGATGGGAAACATGGTCCATACTCCAATCCCAATCTAAGAAAGGATGATATCATAACGACTGTTATCAACACACTGGAGCAGAAGTTTTGGGTAAGTCGATCCAAAGAGCAGTTAAGGAAGCGATGGTCAGACATCAAACTGAGAGAGCTGGATCAGTATCGCAAAATAAAGAAGGAGCTTCAAAAAAGTAATTACTTGTCGTGTGTCCCTTTTATGATAATTAACTTGCATGCTTTTCTTTACTGTTGTACATTTTGAAATGACTACTTTTATGTTCGTGGGCACAGTAATCGTTCGTAGAAAACATCCTTTGTAGGAAACATCGATCGTAGGAAACATTGTTCGTTTGCCAATAAATACAATGTTTTAGCTGGTACAGGGTTATACCTACATTTTAGGCATGCTAATTTGTCCTATTAAAATAAGTTTAGGACACTGTTGTCTAGATGTCTTTGAAACTAGAATGAATTGCAAACTTCATTCAGTGGAATGTAAGGAGAGGACACCCAGCAGCTGTTTACACATCTGGACTCAGGAGCACCAGTGTGAGACATTTTTAGGGTAACTCACACAGGTGCTCCAGGGGATACTTGGGGTGTCTCCATCTGTGAAATTTGGCCAAAAAAGGTAAGTATTGCAGCTTGGTAAAAAGGGAATATTAATCATGTCTTCAACTTGGATCTCTTCCCAAACAGACAATTGTACACCACTTCAAAGAAATGTTTCAAATTCCTATTTCTGAATTAAAATATCTGTGTGCTAAACATACCTTTTGTTTCAATCTCATAGGGGAGAAAAGACTCAGACAACAGGATCAGAGGGACTTCCGACCTCGTCAGCCTGATTGGGAAGTTAACCCAAGCCCCCCCCCCCGAGAATGTGGAGGAAGGAAAGGTGGAGGAAGTAGGCAACATGGGCACCCCACCAGGTGAGTGCCTGACACCCCAGCTTCAGGTAATCTATGTATGCCTGCATATTTCTAAATACATGTTTTTTGATCAATTTTAGGTTGTGGAAGGGGAAGCAGCGGAACCTTTTACTAGGGCCAGTGCCCAAACCCTCATTCTGAAAATCATGGCGTGGAATGGGGAGATAGACGCAATGTGTAATCGCCTTGACATCATGCAGCAGGAAATTAAGAATATGATCAATGTTTTGGGGAGAATATAATCCCTTTTTCCCTCAAACAAATTTGATCATGTTCATTTTCTTTTTAGATGACCACAATAATTTGTTCTTATTTGTACATTTTAAAAGCCAAATTTTGAAGATGCACATGGTGTGTCAACGTGTTCATTCTCCCATCAGGGGATCTCAATCTATGCGTTTTGTGGGTGCTACCCCTACCTCATAACACTAGTAGGTGAGATGAAGGGATTGCACCCCCAAAACACATCCATTGACCACCCATGATGGGAGATAGCACATGTTGATATTACCCATTTGCACTCCCAATTTGTGTGCATCTTCAAAATTTGGCTTTTACAGGGGTGACATCACCCCATCATATTTACGGCAATATCAAGACATTTTTGACACTATAATGTCTGATATTGCCTTCAGTTTTTATATATTGAACTTTGTAAGTTCCAGACTTGTGTGTGTCATGTTTTAAAACATGCCTGTTTGTAAAAAAAAAT
The DNA here is from genome assembly GCF_037356315.1 of Lithobates pipiens. Taxonomy (NCBI): domain Eukaryota; kingdom Metazoa; phylum Chordata; class Amphibia; order Anura; family Ranidae; genus Lithobates; species Lithobates pipiens. The sequence continues at coordinate 205,186,703 of NW_027507784.1, read as the reverse complement.
AACAAAAATAAATATATATTATATTGATTAAAAAAAATAGTAAAAAAAAAATTATATTGAGGGAAAAAAAAAGAAATATAGTGAAAAAAAAATGTAACACATTTTATAAACGCACATATGTGAATGTACACAGAGTAAACACATTGCAATGGCTCTCCTACCCATAAAATAATTAACATATTTCTCCTGAACTTCACGGGTCCTTTGGGGTGCTAAGCCAGTACAGCCAGTATCCATGCCCATCAGGAAACAGTCTGTAATAAGTCTAGCCTCAAGCCCAATTGAGGCTAGATAATTCTGGGAATTTTTCCGCGACTATCCCTGTTTGCCTGTGACCCTGAACCTTTTGCGTGTACTCTTTTGTTCCTGTCTGCTATTCACCTTGACCTCTGCCTTATCCCTTTACTATCCTTGTTGTTCCAGCCTGCTGCTTCCTTCTCCTGTAGTTTACTGTGTGTGTAAGGTGTGAGACCCTAGGGGTCGCAACCTGCAGAGCAGTCCATCCTCACCACTAGAGGCTCTGGTGAACACCTGCTGGCTCTTAGACTCTGCACCCTGGGGAATCTATGCCGTAGCTCCCACTGGGATCTGTGTTAGTGATCCAGTAGACCTGCTTCCTGAACCTTCCTGGGTACTATCCTTCCTGGGTACAGTCAGTCCTAGTGTCCACTATCTTAGCGATGCACTTCCGGCTCTTACGGAGTGCATCTGTCATCTGGTCTCAGGTGACCTAACAGCTACAGAGTCCCTTTAAAGATAACAACGTTAAAATACAAAATATGGCACTTATGAATTTTCTTGTAAAGATATTGGTTAAGAGGGGTCTTATTTCCACTCTCTATGGCCATTTGACTAAACAATCACAGAAGGAAAACAGCGGTTTAGCCAGAAGAGGATAGGAAAAAGACCTTGTAAAAGATGTCAGATGAAACATGGCAGTGTATACTGGAACATGTATAGTTCCACAGCAATGCTTAACCCAATTATATATAATATATAGAGCTTATAGGACACCAGCTAAATTATATTAATGGGGGAGGCAGGATACGTCGAAATGCCCAAGATTTTCAAGAGCATCTGCTAACCTAATGCACATGCTTTGGAAATGCCCTAAACTGTTCAGGTATTGGCAAAATGGGGTAGAGACTATCAGGCGTATCAAACACAGGTACTGGTAGATCCAAGAATATGCTTATTGGGCCAATTAGATAAGTCATTATACACTACAATAATTAGGATACCCATTAATAGGATGCTATTTATAGCACAAAAACTTATAGAAATAAAATGGATACCCTCCAAAACACTGACATATGAGGAAAGGTGGATACAGGTAAATGATGCATTTTTAAGGGAATGGCAGGTTTATAAGAACAGGGGTTTAGCAAATAAATGCAATGAAATGTGGGAACCATGGCTGATGCTACCAGGGCTGACACCGTTAATTTTGGGTTTAAATGTCAATACATAATTCACTAGATATAGATTAGTTAAGGAATGATAGCTAAAATAGGAAGAGGATTCATGAAGGGGAGGGGTATGCTGGTAACTGATTTAGTTTGACCCAAGGGAGGGAGAAAGGGAAAGGAAAGAGAAGGAGAAATGTATTTAAGTATTTTAAGTATTTTTTTAATATGTTATTGTTGTATGCATTTTGTATTTTTATGTGTGTTTCACAATGTGATTGTGATGGAGGAAAAGTGTTAATAAAAAGAGATGGAAAAAAAAAGCGTCACTAGACCTATTGATTACCAACAATACAGACCTGATCACGGATGTATTCGTTTCAGTATAAATCACACAAATAGGAAAAATAAGGGGAATACAAAGACACTCAATTCCAAAAGAGCCAACTTTCCTAAACTAGGATCCTTGCTAGAAGATACTAAATGGGATAAAATCTTAGGAGCAAAGAACACAGAGGAAAATGGGTATGCTTTAAGTACATATTATATAAGGTTATTAGCCAGTCCTTTACAATGGGAAATCAATTTAAAAGTGCTAATAAAAGTCCTGGGTGGCTTAACCCCCATGTAAGAATGCATAAAAAAGCAAAGGAGATGGCCTTCAAAAAATACAAGGCTGAGGTATCATCATCAGCATTCCAACTTTACAAAGAATGCAATAAGAAATGTAAGGGTGCAATCAGTGCTAAGATAGAACACAAAAGGCACATAGCAGAAATAAGTAAAAAAAATCCCAAGAAAGTAGAAGTACATTAATAGTAACAAAGGGAGGTCAGATCATATTGGTCCCATAAAGAATCTGGTTACTAAGAATGGAGAGATGGCAAAGGTATTGAATTTATTCTTCTCCTCAGTCTTCACAAGGGAATCAGGGGTCTTCAGTAACCAAACTTGAAATGTTTATCCTCATGACACGTCACAGAATGCACCTTCATGGCTAACAGAGGACGGAATTAGAAATAGACTTGAAAAACGTAACATTAACCACTTAAGGACCGCCGTATTGCCATTGTACGTCATCGCAATGGCACAGGCAGGCACAAGCACGTACGTGTACGTGCCTGCCTTCCAGCAAGTGGAGGGTCCGATCGGACACCCTCCCGCTGGATACGGCAGTCCGGTTCGCTGCAGGAGCGATCCGTGATGAGGGGATGGGCGTTGGTTTCTGGCCATCCCCTCTCGATCGCTCCTGGCCAATGAGGAGCTTCCTCCCCTGTGAAAATGTAAACACAGGAAGGAGGAAGTGATGTCACACTCCTCGTGGCGGTCTTTTTGACCGGACAGCGCGGAGTGAAGACATACAAGTAAGTGCACCAACAGTCCACTGACACATAGGTACACATAGGCACACATTTCACCCCAGTCACCCCCGATCACCCCCCCCGATCGGCCCCTGCCCCCCCCCCCCCAGTCACAGTGTCACTAATTGCAGTGTTCATTTATTTACTGATCACTGCATTTAGTGTCAGTTGTGACTGTAAAAAGTGTCGGGGCAGCTAGTGTTAGGCCCCTTTAGGTCCAGGGTACCCCCCTACCCCCCCAATAAAGGTTTAACCCCTTGATTGCCCTCCCAGTTAACCCTTTCACCCCCTTTTACCAGTGTAACTAAGCGATCCTTTTTCTGATCGCTGCATTAGTGTCACTGGTCCCACTAGGAAGCTAGTTTTTTTTTTAGGTTCAACGCCAGGTTTTTATAGCGTTAGGTACCCCGATATATAACCTAATAAAGGTTTTAACCCCTTGATTGCCCCTAGAGTTAACCCTTTCACCAGCGATCGCTGTATAAGTGTCACTGGTGATGCTGGTTAGCCAGTTAGTTATTTAGTTATTTAGGTTCCCCGTCAGGTTTTTATAAAGCTTCAGGTACCCCCATATAAATACCCAATAAAGGTTTTAACCCCCTGATTGCCCTTAGTTAACCCTTTCACCAGTGATCACCGTATAAGTGTTACAGGTGACGCTGGTTAGGTAGTTCGCTTTTTATAGCATCAGGGCACCCGCCATTTATTACCTAATAAAGGTTTAAGCCCCTGATCACCCGGCGGGTGATATCAATTCGGTTTTAGGGTCAGAAAGGGTCTGCGTCGCCCCAGGCAGTGCTAGGTTAGTGCCAGTACCGCTAACACCCATGCGCAAAGCATACACCTCCCTTAGTGGTATAGTATCCGAACAGATCAATATCTGATCTGATCAGATCTATACTAGCGTGCCCAGCAATTTAGGGTTCTAAAAAAACGCATTGTTAGCAGGATCAATCCAGATACCTGCTAGCACCTGTGTTTTGCCCCTCTGCCCAGCCCAGCCCACCCAAGTGCAGTATCGATCGATCACTGTCACTTACAAAACACAACACACATAACTGCAGCGTTCGCAGAGTCAGGCTTGATCCCTGCGATCGCCAACAGTTTTTTTTTGTAGCGTTTTATATAGTCGCTGAAAGGCTAGGTGCTTTTTTACCTGTGAGTCTCACTAGTGTACCCCTAAATTTAGAGCCCAAAATGGCAAAGCGAAGGTACACTAGTGAAGAGGCCTACACGTTTCTGAGCATGACAGATAGTGAAGAGGAAGACACTGATCTGTCAGATTCAGGCTCAGAATACGAACCTGTAGAGGACAGCGGCTCCATGTCAGATAGCTGTGACGACGAAGAAGAGGTCCCTGCTAACGTCAGGCGTACCCGACCCCGATCTTCTGATGTTGTTGAGGTGCAGGAACCGCAAGTCCCTCGTATGGAGTATAGAGCCAGTACTAGTGCCGCTCATCCTTTTGGTGAACTGGCAAGCACCAGCGGCCTAGTACACCCTGGATGTACATCCAGCACTGCAGTATCACGTGGGGACGTGGCGAGTCCCATAAGTGCAGTTCAAGCTGGCGAGGTGGCAAGCACAAGTAGTGTCCTGCTGCCACCAAGAAGAAGACGAAGACAGGCCCGTCGTTCCCATAGTGCCCTTCCTGCAGAATTCGCCAATCCTGATTGGGTGCCCACCACTTCTGCAGCACCAGTACTTCCCCCATTCACTGCCCAACCCGGTATTCAGGTGGATACAGATGATTTTACGCCACTTGATTTTTATTCTCTGTATTTCACGGAAGATCTCTATAGATCTATTGTGGACCAAACCAATTTATATGCTGGTTAACACATCGCTGCTAATCCCCAGTTGCCTTCCCTTGCCAGAGATTGGAAACCAGTTACGGTTTCCGAATTTAAGACCTTTCTGGGCCTTTCCCTCAACATGGGCACACATAAATTCATGACGTTGCGGGCTTATTGGTCCACGCATCCGACTGACCACATGCCCGTGTTCTCTAACTCCATGTCCAGGAAACGATACGAGCAGATCTTGCGGTTCATGCACTTCAGTGACAATGAACTTTGTCGTCATCGTGGAGACCCTGAATACGATCGGCTCTACAAAATTCGGCCCCTCATAAACCACTTCAACCAACGTTTTGCAGACTTGTTTAATCCCCAAAAAGTTGTCTGCGTTGATTAGTCCCTGATTAAGTTTACTGGTCGCTTGTCATTCAAACATTACATTCCCAACAAGCGTACCAGATACGGGGTCAAGCTCTATAAGTGCTGTGACAGGGCCACAGGCTATGCATGGAGCTTTATGGTTTATGAGGGTAAAGATAGTTACGTAGAGCCGGAGAACTGCCCTGACTACATAGGAAGCGCTGGCAAGATAGTGTGGAAATTGGTGTCACCCTTATTCGGAAAGGGGTACCACTTGTACGTGGACAATTATTACACCAGCGTGCCACTGTTTAGTCACTTGTTTGATAATCAGATTGGAGCATGTGGCACCGTGCAACCTAATCGCCGGGGCTTTCCCCATCGGCTTGTAGATTCCCGTCTTAGGCTGGGGGAGAGAGCCTGCTATCGGTGTAATAATTTGCTCGCTATGAAGTGGAGGGATAATAAGAATGTTTTCGTTCTTACATCCCTTCATGCAGACACGACGGTCCAAATTTCTACGGCGACTGGTATTGTGGAGAAACCCCTCTGTGTCCACGAATATAACAAAAATATGGGAGGGGTGGACCTCAATGACCAGTTGTTGGCGTCGTATCTAGCTTCTCGTAAGGCCAGACGCTGGTACAAAAAAGTGTCTGCTTACTTATTTCAATTGGCTTTGCTGAATGCTTTTGTGCTATACAAAACTTCAGGCGGGACTTTAACCTTTCTTTTCTTCCAAAGAGAGGTTGTCACAGAGCTTCTGTATCCAGACGGTTCTGCACCTCACCATTCCCAACCAAATGCAGTAAGCCGGCTGCATGAGAGGCATTATTCTTATGCCATCCCGAGTACCCCTACCCAACGAGCCCCCCAAAAAAGATGTTGTGTCTGTACCAAGCGCGGATTTAGGCGTGACACCCGTTGTTATTGTTCACGCTGTCCTGGCAATCCTGGTCTTTGCTTTGGTGAGTGTTTTGAACGCTACCACACACTAGTGAAGTATTAGCGTAGGGTACAGCATTTCACAGGCTAGGCACACTAACACAGAGTCTCCCAAGATGCCATCGCATTTTGAGAGACCCGAAATGTTACAGTTGTTACAGTTTACAGTTCAAAAAAAGTGTATAAAAAAAAAAGTAAAATAAAAAAACCAAAAAAAATATAAAATATAAAAACCAAAAATAGTTGTCGTTTTATTGTTATCTCTCTCTCTCTCTCTCTCTCTCTCTCTCTCTCTCTCTTCTCTCAAATTTTTTATACTTTACTGTTTACTGTGTTTTATTGTTAACCATTTTTCATGTTTTCAGGTCCGCCATTCAGCTGCAGCGTGGATTTATTTATCTTGACAGCAACAGCGTTTGCTCCCACGATACATAAAGCCGTGACTCCAGTGCTGTAGGAGGTGATTTCACCACCACAGTTAAAAAAGAGCATATATGCCGAAGCATGGGGGCATAAGGGGTGGAGGAGCGATTTTGCTCCTAATGCCGCGTACATACGGTCGAAATTACGATGGAGGGCTTGCTCGTGGAAAAGTTTGAACGTATGTACGCGGCATTACTTTTTTGCGGGAGGATGCCCCCATGCTTCGGCATATATATATTTTAGGCACAGGTTGTGTTAAAAAATGTTTTATTTTTTACTGTTTTTTTTGGCATTTGCTTTGCAGGTATGGTATGGTAAGGTTTTACTGTTATACTGTAATGTTACTTTGTTTTAACGTTAACCATAATTTGCTTAGCAGGTACGCCATTCAGCTGCAGCGCGGATTTATTTATCTTGACAGCAACAGCGTTTGCTCCCACGATACATAAAGCCGTGACTCCAGTGCTGTAGGAGGTGATTTCACCACCACAGTTAAAAAAGAGCATATATGCCGAAGCATGGGGGCATAAGGGGTGGAGGAGCGATTTTGCTCCTAATGCCGCGTACATACGGTCGAAATTCCGACGGAGGGCTTGCCCGTGGAAAAGTTTGAACGTATGTACGCGGCATAACTTTTTTGCGGGAGGATGCCCCCATGCTTCAGCATATATATATTTTAGGCACAGGTTGTGTTAAAAAATGTTTTATTTTTTACAGTTTTTTTTGGCATTTGCTTTGCAGGTATGGTATGGTAAGGTTTTACTGTTATACTGTAATGTTACTTTGTTTTAACGTTAACCATAATTTGCTTAGCAGGTACGCCATTCAGTTGCAGCATGGATTTATTTATCTTGACAGCAACAGCGTTTGCTCCCATGATACATAAAGCCGCGACTCCAACGCTGTAGGAGGTGATTTCACCACTACAGTTAAAAAAAAAGAGCATATATGCCGAAGCATGGGGGCATAAGGGGTGGAGGAGCGATTTTGCTCCTAATGCCGCGTACATACGGTCGAAATTCCAATTGCCCGTGGAAAAGTTCGACCGTGTGTACGCGGCATAACTTTTTTGCGGGAGGATGCCCCCATGCTTCGGCATATATAAATGGTGCATGTATGTCCATCTTTAGAAGTGGGTGGATGAAGGGAGGTATTCTAATGGTGGGCATACCCACCGATCAATCTCTTTTTTTTCGTTCAGACAACATGACTCTCAGTAAATAGCTTGGGGTGTCTACTTTCCAAAATGGGGTAATTTGGGGGGGGGGGTTGTGCTATTTTGGCATTTTATGGCCTTCAAAACTGTAATAGGTAGTGAGGAGTGAAATCAAAAATTTGCGCCCTTAGAAATCCAGAGGGTGGTGATTGGTTTTCGGGGTGCCGTGCACGACTAGACTCCCAAAAGGTCCCACACATGTGGTATTCCCATACTCGGGAAAAGTAGCGGAATATATTTTGGGGTGCAATTCCACATATAACCATGGCATGTGTGAGCAATATATCATTTAGTGACAACTTTTTGTAAAAAAAAAAAATTTATTTTATTTTTTGTCATTATTCAATCCCTTGGGACAAAAAAAAAATATTCAATGGTCTCAACATGGCCCTCAGCAAATAGCTTGGGGTGTCTACTTTCCAAAATGGGGTCATTTGGGGGGGTTTTGTGCCATCTTGGCATTTTATGGCCTTCAAAACTGTGATAGGTAGTGATAGGTAGTGAGGAGTAAAATAAAAAATGTATGCCCTTAGAAATCCTGAAGGCGGTGCTTGGATTTCGGGGTCCCGTACGCGGCTAGGCTCCCAAAAAGTCCCACACATATGGTATCCCTGTTTTTTTTTTTGTCATTATTCAATCCCTTAGGACAAAAAAAATAAATATTCAATGGGCTCAATATACCCATCAGCAATTTCCTTGGAGTGTCTACTTTCCAAAATGGGGTCATTTGGTGGGGGGGTTTGTACTGCCCTGCCATTTTAGCACCTCAAGAAATGAGATAGGCAGTCATAAATTAAAAGCTGTGTAAATTCCAGAAAATGTACTCTAGTTTGTAGACGCTATAACTTTTGCGCAAACCAAAAAATATACGCTTATTGACATTTTTTTTACTAAAGACATGTGGCTGAATACATTTTGCCCTCAATGTATGACTAAAATTTAGTTTATTCGATTTTTCTTATAACAAAAAGAAGAAAATATATATTTTTTTCAAAATTTTCGCTCTTTTTCCATTTATATCGCAAAAAAAAAAATCGCAGAGGCAATCAAATACCATCAAAAGAAAGCTCTATTTGTGGGAAGAAAAGGACGCAAATTTTGTTTGGGGCCAATATTGCATGACTGCGCAATTACCAGTTAAAGCAGCGCAGTGCGAAATTGTAAAAAGACCTCTGGTCCTTAAGGTGTTTATTGGTCCGGGGCTGTAGTGGTTAATAAGCCACCGGGACCAGGTGGCTTGCCCCCGAGGGTCCTTAAGGAACTCAGTCAAGTACTTGCCAGACCATTGTTCCTAATTTTTACGAACAGTCTACTGACTGGAATGGTATCATCTGATTGGAGAAAAGCCAGTGTAGCGCCAACATTTAAAAAAGGGACAAGGTACATCGCTGGGAATTACAGACCAATTAGCCTAACATCAATTGTATGCAAGCTCTTGGAGGGGATGATAAGGGACTATATACAAGAGTTTAGTAATGACAATGGTATCACTAGCAGTAATCAGCAGAAGAATCATTCTTGCCAAACCAACCTATTAACCTTCTATGAGGAGGTGAGCTGCCATCTAGATAAAGGAAGGCCTGTAGATGTGGTGTATCTGGATTTTGCAAAAGCATTTGATATAGTTCCCCATAAATGTTTACTGTACAAAAGTAAGGTTCGTTGGCATAGACCATAGGGTGAGTACATGGATTGAAAACTGGCTACAGGGGCGAGTTCAGAGGGTAGTGATAAATGGGGAGTACTCGGTATGGTCCGGGTGAAAAGTGGGGTTCCCCAGGGTTCTGTCCTGGGACCAATCATATTTAATTTATTCATAAACAACCTGGAGGATGGGATAAACAGCCCAATCTCTGTATTTGCAGACGATACTAAGCTAAGCAAGAAGATCTGAACATATTAATGGGGTGGGCAACTACATGGCAAATGAGATTTAATATAGAAAAATGTAAAAGAATGCATTTGGGTGGCAAAAATATGAATGCAATCTATTCACAAGGGGGAGAACCTCTGTCGCTCCTTCCGCTCGCCGCCCCCAATGGATTACTATAGATGTGCGGCATCTCGTGGGCACAGCGAGCGCGAGAAGCACAACCTCGCAGCGGTGATTTCCTATCCTATAGCGCTGGAAACACGATATCGGCAGCAGGTACTGTATGTTTCTTCATGTTTTGATTTGGAATAGACTGTGCAGTGTTCCCAGTGTATTGGAGTATAGGAAATCTATTATAAGGATTTTGAGCTTTACTCACTTTTTTAAACATGCTGCTAATATTTTTTAACAGTAACTGTACTCTAGTCTATAGTATACATCAATCTATGCTGTTTTAAAGATATTCCTGGTGTGGATTTTACTTTTCGTATACTGAATAAAATTGTGAGATTTTTATTCCAAGAAAATGTTCTAGGAGTTGCTTTTTCCTCTGCCCTAAAAAAACAAGAGTTTGGGGGTAAAAATTATATTATTATCTAGTATATAACAAGAATTATATACCTATAGAACCTTGGAGATACCCTTTTCCATAACACGGACATATCAGAGAAACAGTGTACTGTAAAAAGTAAATTTTCTCACTTGCTAAAAGCTGCTAAAAGGCTTATTTCTTGTTTTTTTTTTGTATTGGTATACACAAAATAATAAAGCCTAGCTGCGGAAACATGTGTGGTACCTTTACAGTGCCTGCTCTTTGAAATAGGCAGAAAATGTAAAAAAATTTGCAGCTAGGCCCAACTGTGTGAAAATTATGTGTGGCACTTTTACAGTGCCAGAGCACTGGGATAGGCCACATAAGTTGATAAAAGTGGCAGACCAGTAACAATGGCAGGAGCTAGTTGAGGTGGGAAACCAGAAACAATGACATGGAATGGTAAAGGTGGTGGAAGAAGCTGGTAATGGTGACAGGAAAGGGTAATAGTGGCATTCCTATAGAGATTACAGGAGCTGGTAATAGTGACAGGCTAGCAGCAGTGGCATGAGGTGATTATGTGGTAGGCCAATAGTTGGGACAGAAGATGGCAATGTCAGCCGGCAAGCTGCAATTGAAGAAGCTGGTAACAGTAGCAAAAGATGGCAATGGTGGAAGATTAGCAAAAGTGGCTGGAGCTTATAATCATAGCAGGCCAGCACCTATGGACAATGCCTGGAATGGTGCCAAGGTAGCAGTGGCCACAGGAACTGATAATCCAGTAGACCAGCAGTGGTAAAATAAGCTGATAATGGAGGCAAATGATGGCAATTGTGAAAGACCAGAAGAGGTTACAGGAATTAGTAATGGTGTCAGGAGCTGGTAATGGTGGCAGGCCAGCAGCAGTGGAAAAGCTGATAATGATGGCAGCTTGGCGGAACATGGAAATGGTGATGGAAAAAGCTGGTAATGGTGATGGGCCAACAGTGGTGGAAGGAACTTGTAATTGCAGCCTGGCAGGAGATAGTAATGGTAGTAGGCCAATTTTACTATTGACTATATTTTACGTTCACATCTATTTCTTTCTCTGTAACTGGGGGTCTCAAGTATTTTTCTTTTTAATAAAAAAAAAGAATTCTATGTATACTTTAGGGTTGATTTACTAAAGACAAAAGGACTGTTCACATTGCAAGGGACATTGCAGTTTTTATTGGAATTTTTATGAAAGCTTAATGAATGAGTTGAAGCTCTGCTAACTTTCATCATCTAATAATGTTCAAGCAAAAATGCTGTTTTTATTTTCCTTACATATGATTGGGTATTGTTTGCAAAGGGAAACAATACCCAAAAACATCAATTACAGCCACTGTGCCCATCAAACGCCACCACTGTACCATCAAATGTCACTACTGTGCCCATCAAATGTCACTACTGTGCCCATCAAATGCCACTGCTGTGCCCATCAAATGCCACCGCTGTGCCCAACAAATGCCACTGCTGTGCCCATCAAATGCTGCCAGTGTACCCATCAAATGCTGCCACTGTGCCCATCAAATGCTGCCACTGTGAATCCCCACCACCCGCTCACTGTCTGCCCGCCACTTACCCTGTCTTGGTGGGGCAGCGGGTAATGGCCATGAGTGGGGTCCTTTATGCAGCTACTGCCATCCTCATCTCCCATCCTCTCCTCCTGATGGGCGTCCAATAGCTGTGTCTATCGTTTCAGCCAATCGGGTGATGGTTAAAAGACCCGCACACCTGATTGGTGGAGAGGCGGTTCAGTGTTAGGAAAGTGAATATTAATTCACTTTTCTAACACACCTGGGTAGACTGTGAGCGTCAAGCATGGCGCTCGCAGTTCACCTATTTTGAAGCCTATTATAGCCCATGGCTCTAATCAGGTGCTACAAAAACACCCCCCGCCGCTGTAATTCAGGCACCAGGCACCCCAAAAGGGACCAGACACCTAAATATGGGGGTGGCAGCGGTGGCCATGGATAGATTCATGCTATGCTATGCATGAATCTATCCATTGGTCATAGAGGGGGTGGAACCTGTGCACCCTTTTGGATGCACCGCCACTGATAAACACATGCGCACACACACATGCATACATACACATACATATATGAACACACACACATATACATACATGCATGCTCTCACACACACACACACACATACAAGCATGCTCACACACACACATAGAAGCATGCTCACACACATACAAGCATGCTCACACGCACACATACAAGCATGCTCTCACACACACACAAGCATGCTCACACACACACACATACATTAATGCTTACACACACACACATACATGCATGCTCACACACATACAAGCATGCTCACACACACACACACATAGATTAATGCTCACACACACACATACAAGCATGCTCGCACACACACACATACAAGCATGCTCACACACACACACACACATAGATTAATGCTCACACACACACATACATCCATGCTCACACACACACACATACAAGCATGCTCACACACACATGCATGCATGCTCACACACACATACATGCATGCTCACACACATACATGCATGCTCACACACACGCACACACATACATGCATGCTCACACACATACCTGCTCACACACACACATACAAGCATGCTCACACACACGCACATACAAGCATGCTCACACACACACACACACACATACAAGCATGCTCACACACACACACACACACACACACACACACACACACACACACACACACACACACACACACATACAAGCATGTTCACACACAAACGCACATGCAAGCATGCTCACACACACACGCACACACAAGCATGCTCACACACACGCACACACAAGCATGCTCACACACATGCACATACAAGCATGCTCACACACACAAGCATGCTCACACACACACACACACAAGCATGCTCAAACACATGCACATACAAGCATGCTCACACACATGCACATACAAGCATGCTCACACACACATACATACAAGCATGTTCACACACACACATACAAGCATGCTCACACACACACATACATACAAGCATGTTCACACACACATACAAGCATGTTCACACACACACACATACAAGCATGCTCACACACACATACATACAAGCATGTTCACACACACATACAAGCATGTTCACACACACACACACACACATACAAGCATGTTCACACACATACAAGCATGTTCACTCATACAAGCATGCTCACACACACACATACAAACACAAATACAGTAGATAGTCTTATTAAAAAAAACAGCAGACATTTTCCTTGGCTCTTCCTGCCGGGTACTGCACTCTAGGGGGAGACAAAGAGCACACACTGCTTTCACTAAGCCTAATGTGAGGAGCTCCCGCACAGTGCCGATTTCAGTTCGGCTGATGATCGGGGAGCTCCTCTCAGCCTTCCCTCCTATCGAAGAGTACAGGGGGCCCTCGGGCCCCCTGCAGCAAGGGGCCCGGTCGCCATGGCGATCTTGGCGACCCCTATAATTCCGCCACTGGACAAAAGTATATTAACACAAGGGATAAGTATAGCGCCTTGAAAAATGATTCCTACCCCTTGAAATGTTCTCCATTTTTTCAGGTTACAACTAAAAATCTAAATGTGTTTTTGTAAGATTTTATGTGATAGACCAACACAAAGTGGCACATAATTGTAAAGAAGAAAGAAAATGATAAATTGTTTACATTTTCTTTTACAAATAAATATGTAAAAAGTGTGGCGTGCATTTGTATTCAGCCCCCCTGGGGCTTGGCTCACACTGGAAACGGCCGCAGATCACATAGGAATGCTGTGCGTTCCTGTTATCCTTTTCAGAGATGAATCAGGGTCAAATCTTTGCCTGAACTCTGCCCTGAAACGGAGGCAAAGATGCACACATTTCTGTGCAAGCGGCTCCGCAGCTGCCCCGGAGGTATGTGAACTGGCTCCATAGAGAGGCAGTCACATTCTCCTGCTATGCGAAATCCAAAACCATTCCATTGTACCTCTGGCTGTATGTTTAGGGCTGTTGTCTTGCTGGAAGGTGAACCTCTGCCCCAGTCTCAAGTCTTTTGCAGACTCTAACAGGTTTTCTTCTAAGATTGCCCTGTATTTGGCTTCATCCATCTTCCCATCACCTCTGATCAGCTTCCCTGTAGGCTTGTGCAATTCGTTTCGTAACTAATCGAAATTCGCCCAAATTTTGCATCTTTCGGACATTCGGATGCAAAAAATAACGAATAACAACAAATACAAAAGAAATATAACAAATGAATTGTAATGAATTCGAATGAATTCGGTAATTCTTTAAAGATCTAATGAAACAAAAGGTCAGCTCAAAGTAAATCTTATAGTCCAATCAGCTAATTAATTTTGTGTCGGAGGATGGATTACTGGCAAAGTGCATTCCTGAGAACTGAGTTAGAAGGGTGTTGTATTGTATTTGATCCGAGGAGAAGAGACGATGTCATTGTGTGTGTTAAAAGATTCAATAAACAAACGACTTTCCAAACTACGAATCATTATCACGAATGTCTATACATACATAAATAACGAATTTCAATGAATACGAACGAATGAATTCGACACTCTACGAATAATAACGAATTATCCGAAAACGTATTAACGTAACATAACGAATATAACAGAACGAAATTATGTATTTTACAAATGACAACGAACCGAAACTAAACAAAATTTTCCGTTGTGCACAAGTCTACTTCCCTGTCCCTGCTGAACAAAAGCATCCCCACAACATGACACCACTATGTTTCACATAGGGGATGGTTTGTTCAGGATGATGTGCATTGTTAGTTTTCCACCACACACAGCGTTTTGGTTTTAGGCCAAAAAGTGAAATTTTGGTCTCTTCTGACCAGAGCACCTTCTTCCACATGTTTGCTGTGTCCCCCACATGGCTTCTCGCATACTGCAAATAGGACTTCTTATGGCTTTCTTTCAACAATGGATTTCTTCTTACCGCTCTTCCATATAGGCCAGGTTGGTGAAGTGCATAACTAATAGTTGTCCTGTGGACAGACTCTCCAACCTGAGCTGTGGATCTCCGCAGCGCCTTCAGAGTTACCATAGGCCTTTTTGCTACTTCTCTGATTAATGCTCTCCTTCCCTGGCCTGTCAGTTTAGGTGGATGGCCATGTCTTGGTAGGTTTGCAGTTGTGTCAGTTGTAATGCAGGTTTCCGTTACATCAGAGGGGGGCAAGGTCACCTGTACCTCACTGGGGAAGCCCGGATTTCCCCTTGCGTCAGAGGCGGGCGGGGTCAGGTGACGGGTGGCCCCCGCCCTCCTCGGATAAGAAGTGTCAGGCTACCGGGATTCCCACAGTGTCTCCGGTGGAGATAGAGGATGGATGCACTGCGCTGGAGGGAGAGATCACCCATCGCTGGATCAGATCAGCCATTGTTGGACCCCGGAGAGATTATCATCCCTCGCTGGATAGCAAGAGTGGATTACCACCGCTGGAATCTTTTTTAAATTTTTTTAATTTTTAATAAAGGACTTTTGCAACATTATGTGTGTCTTTTAAAATTATTTTTTACACTTTCTTTGTGAAATGTTAGCTGTAATATTGTACCCACTTACCATTTCAAACAAGGGGGGGGTCTGGGGGTCCCCTTGATAAAGGGGGCTTCCAGATTCTGATAAGCCCCCCGCCCACAGACCCCCACAACCACTGGCCAGGGTTGTGGAGATGAGGCCCTTGTCCTCATCAACATGGGGACAAGGTGCTTTGGGGGGGGGACCCCAAAGCATCCTCCTAATGTTGAGGGCATGTGGCCTGGTACGGTTCAGGAGGGGGGGGTGCTCTCTCGTCCCCTCTCTTTTCCTGCGGCCTGCCAGGTTGCGTCCTCAGATAAAGGGTCTGGTATGGATTTTTAGGGGGAACTCCATGGCATTTTTTTTAATTTGGCGTGGAGTTCCCCTTAAAATACAAACCAGACCTGCGAGTGATTTTAAATGACTTTTTTTCCTGCAGAAATGGCACTTTGTGCAGGGACGGTTATAAGCATGGGAAACATGCGCCCCTTCACAGGCATACTATACACACCCCCAGGTACAAAATTTAAAGGAATATTACACTTTTATTGTTTCACTTTAAGCATTATTAAAATCATTACGCCTGAAAAAAACTGACGTTTTTAAAACTTTTTTTTGCATTGATACATGTCCCCTGGGGCAGGACCCGGGTCTCCAAACACTTTTTATGACAATAACTTGCATATTAGCCTTTAAAATTAGCACTTTTGATTTTGAACATCCCATAGACTTTAATAGGGTTCTAATGTTCACACAAAAAATGTAGGTCTGTTCGCATGTTCTGATGCAAACTGAACCGGGGGGGGGTGTTCAACTCATCTTTACCAACTGCCATCACTAATGTGCTACTTCCAATAAAGCTTTACAATTGTGCTCAAAAGTTTTCATACCCTGGCAGAAATCATTAAATTTTGGAACTGATATTAAAAATATGACTGATGTGCCAAAAAACCTGACTTTTACTTAAGGATAGTGATCATATGAAGCATTTTATTATCACATAGTAGTTTGGCTCCTTTTTAAATTCTATTAATCATAGCCTTTTAAAATTCAAATGATAATAGAAATCACCCAAATGGCCCTGATCAAAAATTTACATACCCTGGAATGGTTGGCCTTGGTACAGACACACAAGGTGATACACACAGGTTAAAATGGCAATTAAAGGTTAATTTCCCACAGCTGTGGCTTTTTAAGTTGCAATTAGTACCTGTGTATAAATAGTCAATGTGTTTGTGACGGAATGTCCCCCACACTCCGTTTGAGTTCTTCCATCAGTATACCGCTTCCTAAGTCCTGAAACAGAAGTCCAATGGATCTGGCTATAGGAACCCCCAAGAACTAGACAACACCAGTCTTGGAGTACACCAGGAAATTACCTTTATTTGAGATCTCACACAAAATATATACAGCGGGGTGACTAAAACCTAACCTAATTAGCATGAGCTAATTATCTAATCAACACTGGACTCCATCATTCAATTAGCTCAAACAACAAAACAACAATTGGTGAAATACTCTTTAGAATCTGTGTCAAGCCAGACTAGAATCATTTACATTATACAAGACAATAGACAGGTGGCTGGAGGTGATGATATTAGCATCTAAGAGTTTGTTTCAATAATGAGACATGAAACACATTTGAGCTGCGCATACTAGGAGGAAGGTCCAACGCATAAGCTACTCGGTTAATCCTGCGAAGGATATGGAAAGGCGCAATAAACCGAGGTGCAAACTTCAGAGAGGGAACACGAAGTCGGAGGTTGTGAGATGACAGTCAGACCCTGTCCCCAACCTGGTAGGAAGGCGCAGGCAGGCGTCTGCGGTCAGCATGGAGTCTGTACCTATCAGCATAACGCAAAGCCTCCTGGACTTGTACCCAAGTGGAACGAAGACCACGGAGATACTCCTCTGATCTGGACGCAGGAATACTCTGCGGAACAAACGAGTCAGGCAACATGGAAGGTTGGAAACCATAATTCACCATAAACGGAGACAATCGGGAGGCAGAATTCAAGGCACGGTTGTGAGCAAACTCTGCCCAAGGTAATAGGTCAGACCAGTTGTTATGATGGTCAGAAATATAGCAACATAGGAATTGCTCCAAGCACTGATTGGCTCGTTCGGTGGCCCCATTAGCCTGCGGGTGATACGCAGAAGAGAACACAAGCTGGATTCCCAACTGTGCACAAAAGGCTCACCAGAACCGGGAGACAAACTGACTGCCCCTATCCGAGACAATCACCTTGGGTAGCCCATGTAAGCGAAAGATCTCCAGAGCAAAAATGGAAGCCAGTTCCATAGAGGTGGGCAACTTCTTAAGTGGAATACAATGACACATCTTTGAGAACCGGTCAGGATAACAGTGTTGCCTTGGGAGTTGGGCAATTCTACAATGAAATCCATAGACAAGTGAGTCCAGGGCCTCTCTCCATTGGGTATGGGTTGTAGGAGGCCCACTGGAAGGTGTTGTGGAGTCTTACTCTGAGCACACATGGGACAGGCAGCTACGAAGGCAGTAACATCAGCCCGTAGACTAGGCCACCAGAATTGTTGGGAGATGGCCCAAATGAGTTGATTCTTCCCAGGATGGCCAGCTGCCTTGGGAGAATGGTAAGTCTGGAGCATTGCAGTACGGAGACTCTCTGGGACAAAGCAGCGGTCACAAGGTTTATCAGGAGGAACATGGACCTGAGCAGCAATAATTTTGTCACCCAAAGGAGAAGTAAGACTGGTGCGAACCGTAGCCAAGATATGATCAGGAGGAATCATAGGAACCGGAACCGACTCTGACTTGGAAGTGGAGAAAAATTGGCGTGACAAGGCATCAGCCCTTACATTCTTAGTACCGGGTAAGAATGAGACAATGTAATTAAAGCTCCACAAGAAAAGAGCCCATCGCGCCCTTCTGGGAGAAAGTCGCATAGCGCTCTCAGAGTTAGGACGTTGAGACAGAAGGGCGCCAACTCCAATCTCAGAAGCATCAACTTCTAGGATAAAAGGCAACGTAAGATCAGGATGTGCCAAGCCGCTCTGAGATAGAGGGGAGGGGCCAGGCGATGACGAAGCTCTGAGTGTGTGAGCGAGTGCGGAGGGACTGAGGCGAGCGGCGTGAAGGAGAGGCAACTGAGCGGGGTGAGAGCCCGGGAAGCTATGATGTGCGCTCTGCATGTGAAGGATGGCTGACCGCTAAACCATCGACCACCCTTGTCCCCCCCGGCCACTAAGCGGCCCCTCCCCCCCCGCCCCCTTGTCTTGCTGATCTGGGCATCTGATGAGGCTGAAAGCTGCAAGATGCGAGCCCTGCAGGAGATATGCAGCTACAAGTGGTCACTGGAGTAACTGAAAAGCTGTGGAAGTGACAGTGCATCTTGTGCAACTCATCCATCATACTGGTAGGGTAAGAGATCTGGAGGTCTGGAGGTTTAGGGGGGCTGCAAACTGTTTTTCTTTCTTGAGTGCCTGTTAGCCCTCAGGTGGAGGGGGGAGTACAAAAGGTTATGTGTGGACATTCAGAGACTGCTTAAATACAAACTTAATAGCAATGTTACTCCTGCAGCCTTACCACATATCAGCTCACCCTACCTACCCCATCTATGCCTTATAGCCCCTCTAAAGATCTGCCTGTAAGAAAAAAAAGTATACATGTGGTTAAATTGTGGCTTCGTTGAGGTGAAATGTACAATGTCAACAAGAGATGAGTAATATCCTGATGTTTGTGAGAGACTATTTGAACTTTTTTTCTCAAGCTGTGAAGAGACAGAAAAGTTTTGTGAACTATAACCAGTAATATGTGAGAGGTGTACTTACCTATACAGCAGAGAGAAACCCAGCGGGTTGTGAGGATGTACTTTAACCACTTCAGCCCCGGACCAATTTTCAGCCTAAGGACCAGAGGTCTTTTTACAATTTCACACTGCACTGCTTTAACTGGTAATTGCGCGGTCATGCAATGTTGTACACAAACAAAATTTGCGTCCTTTTCTTCCCACAAATAGAGCTTTCTTTTGATGGTATTTGATTGCCTCTGCGATTTTTATTTTTTGCGATATAAATGGAAAAAGACCGAAGATTTTGAGAAAAAAAGATATTTTCTACTTTTTGTCATAAGAAAAATCGAATAAACTCAATTTTAGTCATACATTTAGGGCAAAATTAATTCAGCCACATGTCTTTAGTAAAAAAAATGTCAATAAGCGTATATTTATTGGTTTGCGCAAAAGTTATAGTGTCTACAAACTAGAGTACATTTACTGGAATTTACACAGCTTTTAATTTATGACTGCCTATCTCATTTCTTGAGGTGCTAAAATGGCAGGGCAGTACAAACCCCCCCCCCCCAAATGACCCCATTTTTGATTTCACTCCTCACTACCTATCACAGTTTCGAAGGCCATAAAATGCCAAAATAACACAAACAACCCCCCCCCCCAAAGGACCCCATTTTGGAAAGTAGACACCCCAAGAAAATTGCCGAGGGGCATGTTGAGCCCATTGAATATTTTTTTTTTGTCCCAAGTCATTGAATAATGACCCAAAAAAAAGAAAAGTTTACAAAAAGTTGTCACTAAATGATATATTGCTCACACATGCCATAGTTATATGTGGAATTGCACCCCAAAATATATTTTACTGCTTCTCCTGAGTACGAGGATACCACATATGTGGGACTTTTTGGGAGTCTAGCTGCATACGGCACCCGAAAACCAATCACTGCCTTCAGGGTTTCTAAGGGTGCAAATTTTTGATTTCACTCCTCACTACCTATCACAGTTTCGAAGGCCATAAAATGCCAAAATAGCACAAACCCCCCCCCCCAAATGACCCCATTTTGGAAAGTAGACACCCCAAGCTATTTACTGAGAGGCATATTGAGTCCATTAAATATTTTATATTTTGCCACAAGTTGCAGGAATATTACAATTTTTTTTTTTTTTTTGCACAAAGTTGTCACTAAATGATATATTGCTCGCACATGCTATGGGCATAAGTCAAATTACACCCCAAAATAAATTCTGCTGCTTCTCCCGAGTACGGGGATACCACATGTGGGGGACTTTTTGGGAGCCTAGCCACGTACGGGACCCCGAAAACCAAGCACTGCCTTCCGGATTTAAATATAAAACGCTACCAAAAAAAACTGTTAGCGATCGCAGGGATCAGGCCTGACTCTGCGATCGCTGCAGTTATGTGTTTAGTGTTTTGTAAGTGACAGTGATCAATCGATACTGCACTTGGGTGGGCTGGGCGGAGGGGCAAAACGCAAGTGCTAGCAGGTATCTGGGCTGATCCTGCTAACAATGCGTTTTTTTGGAACCTTAAACTGCTGGGGACACTAGTATAGATCTGATCAGATCAGATATTGATCTGTTCAGATTCTATACCACTACGGGAGGTTTATGCTTTGCGCGTAGGTGTTAGCGGTACTGGCACTAACCTAGCGATGCCTGGGGTGACGCAGACCCTGACCCTAAAACCTAATTGATATCACCCGCCGGGTGATCAGGGGGTTAAACCTTAATTGGGTAATAAATGGTGGGTGCCCTGATGCTATAAAAAGCAAACTAACTAACCAGAGTCACCCGTAACACTTATATGGTGATCACTGGTGAAAGGGTTAACTAGGGGCAATCAGGGGGTTCAAATTTTTATTAGGTAGTATATGGGGGTCCCTGCCGCTATATAAAAACCTGACGGGGAACCTAAATAACTAACTGGCTAACCAGTGTCACCAGTGACACTTAAGCCGCGTACACACGGGCGGACCGTATGGCCTACTTAGTCCGTCATACAATCCGACGGACAGTCCGTCATACTTTCGAATGAACGGACTTGACCACACACACCACTTTTTGAGCGGACTAATACGGCGTACTAAGTCCGCCATACTATCTGCCCTACTTTTGAAATGAACGGACTCCCCCACACACGCGGAGGAAAGTCTGCTCATTTCGAGTGCGTCTCCAGGTAGGCGGGGCCCGCAAAGGAGACGTCGCTGACCCCGCCGCCTGGTATGGACTTAAAGGGGAACCCCAACGCCGAAAAAAATCGGCGTGGGGGTACCCCCTAAGTCCACAACAGACCCTTGTCCGAGCACGCTACCCGGCCGGCCAGGAAAGGGGGGCGAGCGAGCGCCCCCCCTCCTAAACCGTACCAGGCCACGTGCCCTCAACATGGGGGGGTGCCTTGGGGAAGGGGGGGGCCGCGCGGCCCCCCCCACCCCAAAGCACCTTGTCCCCATGTTGATGAGGACAAGGGCCTCTTCCCGACAACCCTGGCCGTTGGTTGTCGGGGTCAGCGGGCGGGGGGCTTATCGGAATCCGGGAGCCCCCTTTAATAAGGGGGCCCCCGGATACCGGCCCCCCACCCTATGTGAATGAGTATGGGGTACAATGTACCCCTACCCATTCACCTGTAAAATAAAAGTACCAAAAAAAACACAACACACGAGATAAAATACTTTATTGCACAGCTCTGGGGGTCTTCCGTCTTCGGGGGTCTTCTCGCCAGACTCCTCCGCTATCTTCTTGTAGCTCTTTTGCTAGCGGAGGAGTCCGGCTTTCTTCCTCGCCGCCGGCCTCTTCTCCCGACTTCGGGGGTCTTGTCCCCCTCTTCGGTTCTTCTACCGGGCCACCGCGCCTTCTTATAGCTCTTTTACAGGCGGTGGCCCGGTCTTCTGTCGCCGCCGCTGCGGCCTTCCGTTCTTCTTCTTCTTCTTCTTCTTCTCCAGGAGATGTTGCCTCGACGATCTCTCCGGCCGGAATGCCAGGGACGCACTGCGCGGCCACTTATATAGGGACAAGGGGCGGTGTCACATGGCTTTATGTCACATGGGTTGGTGTCACATGGTGACCCCGCCCCCTTACTATGTCACAGTCCCCATGTGACATCAACCCATGTGACCAACCCATGTGACATAAAGCCATGTGACACCGCCCCTTGTCCCTATATAAGTGGCCGCGCAGTGCGTCCCTGGCATTCCAGCCGGAGAGATCGTCGAGGCAACATCTCCTGGAGAAGAAGAAGAAGAAGAAGAAGAAGAACGGAAGGCGGAGGCGGCGGCGTCAGAAGACCGGGCCACCGCCTGTAAAAGAGCTATAAGAAGTCGCGGTGGCCCGGCAGAAGAACCGAAGAGGGGGACAAGACCCCCGAAGTCGGGAGAAGAGGCTGGCGGCGAGGAAGAAAGCCGGACTCCTCCGCTAGCAAAAGAGCTACAAGAAGATAGCGGAGGAGTCCGGCGAGAAGACCCCCGAAGACGGAAGACCCCCGGAGCTGTGCAATAAAGTATTTTATCTCGTGTGTTATGTTTTTTTTGTACTTTTATTTTACAGGTGAATGTATGGGGTACATTGTACCTCATACTCATTCACATAGGGTGGGGGGCCGGTATCCGGGGGCCCCCTAATTGAAGGGGGCTCCCGGATTCCGATAAGCCACCCGCCCGCAGACCCCGACAACCAACGGCCAGGGTTGTCGGGAAGAGGCCCTTGTCCTCATCAACATGGGGACAAGGTGCTTTGGGGTGGGGGGGCCGCGCGGCCCCCCCTTCCCCAAGGCACCCCCCCATGTTGAGGGCACGCGGCCTGGTACGGCTCAGGAGGGGGGTAGCTCACTCGCCCCCCTTTCCTGGCCGGCCGGGTAGCGTGCTCGGACAAGGGTCTGTTGTGGACTTGGGGGGGACCCCCACGCCGATTTTTTTCGGCGTTGGGGTTCCCCTTTAAGTCCATACCAGGCGGCGGGGCCAGCGAAGTCTCCTTCGCGGGCCCCACCTACCTGGATACCCGCTCGAAATGAGCTGACTTTTCTCTGGGCGGGAAAAGTCTGCTCATTTCAAAAGTACGGCGGACTGGCATACACACGGGCGGATTGTCCGCCGAAATGCGAGTACGACGGACAGTATTTCGAAAAATCCGAAATACTTAGTACGCCGGACTGCACGCTGAAAAAGTCCGCTGAAGCCCACACACGAGCGGACTGTCCGCTGAAATGTGTTTCGGCGGACTAAGTAGGCCATACAGTCCGCCCGTGTGTACGCGGCATTATACTGTGATCGCTGGTGAAAGGGTTAACTAGGGGCAATCAGGGGGTTAAAACCATTATTGGGTAGTATATGGGGGTGTCTAGAGCTATAAAAACCTGGCGGTGAACCTAAAAAAATAACTTGCTACCTAGCGACACTAGTGACACTAATGCAGCGATTAGAAAAATGATCACTTAGTGACACTGGCAAAAGGGGGTGAAAGGGTTAACTTGGGGCAATCAGGGGGTTAAAACCATTATTGGGTAGTATATCGGGGTACCTAGCGCTATAAAAACCTGGCGGTGAATGTAAAAAAAAAAAAAAACTAGCTACTTAGCGGCACCAGTGACACTAATGCAGCGATCAGAAAAATGATCGCTTAGTGACACTGGCAAAAGAGGGTGAAAGGGTTAACTCTAGGGGCAATCAGGGGGTTAAACCTTTATTGAGGGGTGGTAGGGGGCTACCCTGGACCTAACACTAACTGCCCTGACACTTTTTACTGTCACAACTGACACTGAATGCAGTGATCATTAAATAAATGATCACTGCAATCAGTGACACTGTGACTGGGAGGGGGGCGATCAGGGGGGTGATCAGGGGGGGGTTGTGTGCCTATGTGTGCCTACATGTTAGTGTAGTGTTTGGTGCACTTACTTTCAGTGTTCTCCTCGTAGTCCGGTCAAAAAGACCGCCCCGAGGAGAATGACATCACTTCCTCCCTGCCTGTGTTTACTATACACAGCGGGAGGAAGCTTCTCATTCGCCAGGAGCGATCGAGAGGGGGTGGCCAGAAACCAACAGCCATCCCCTCATCCCGGAACGCTCCTGAAGCGAAACGAACCGCCGCATCCAGCGGGAGGGGGTCCGATCGGACCCCCCCACCCTCTGGAAGGCAAGCATGTACATGTACGTGCTTGTGCCTGTACATGCCATTCTGATGACGTACATTGGCATACGGCGGTCCTTAAGTGGTTAAATAATCTTGTACTGGCGTCTTATTGCAACTAAGAAAGTGTGGGTGCCGTCAGGTTTGAAAGGCCAGTAAAAACATAGTACATAGTATAGTACACAGTACAAATGATGAAATTTGAAGATCAGTGATACTTGATTTAAAGTACTATCTGGTGTTTTGTATGTGGGTTGACCACAGCATATTGATTACCGTATCGTATTTCGTGCAGCCTCCCACAAACCTATTAATGGGGGTTCCGTCTGAGCCAGAAGAGGTGCCACCCCTAGAAAAGGGTAAGGGGGAGAAAGGAATAAATAGTATCAGGAGTTATAAAGCAGCATGAAGGGCAGAACGCAGAGGGTGACGGACTCTAAGAATCAGCGAGAAAGTTTAAACACGAGTTCAATCCAGAAATACCTCAAGGAGGGCAATTCAAGGAGCCAAGGGATGGAAGAAAACCAACTAACTGCAAAGGAAAAAAAGAGAGAGTTAGAGAAACAAAGGATTGAACAGGAAAATCAAGGTCGGGATGAAACAGAGATGGAAGGGGCAGGAGCCCGGATGGAGCCAGGGGATGTGGGAGGAGGGGGAGAAATGGCACAGTTACCGACAAAGTCAGAAATGTTGAAAATGTTCAGTAACTTAGAATCCGCTATTAAGTTGGAAATCAACAATGTCAGGATCGATATGTCCCACCTGCTAAGGAGAGTGGAAGAAATGGAGGAAAAATCTGAAAAGCAAGTACAGGAATTAAGGGGCCTGAAAAATAACATGGAGGTTTTACAGAGAAAGCAAAGGGACACCTTATATAAATTGGAGGGACTGGAAAATCATAGCAGGCGCCAAAATTTGCGCATTAGATCAATCCCAGAGCAGCGGGGAGAATACCTGACGGGGAAAATTAAGAGGATTTTCCAGCCATTAATAGGGAGCGGGAAGGAAGTGGAGTTAAGAATAGATCGAGCTCACAGAATTAGGAAACCCCCTGGACTGAGAGAGGACATACCCTGGGATGTTATAGTGAAGTTACACACGTTTAAAGATAAACATAAAATCTGGACTAAATTTAGAGGGGGGCTTCAACGTTACAATATGAAGGAATTTAAATACATGCACGTTACCCAGACTTCTATGTGGTTGGAGAGGGAGGATAAGAGTGGATGGGGCCCCCCAATTGGTTAAGAGTGGACGCACCGTAGAGCCAGGCAGAAGATGGAATTAAAATGCATGACATATAATGTGAGGGGTTTATCATATGGGAAGAGACTTAAAATTCTTAAAGAAATCAAACAGCGACCGGTAGATGTCATTTTTTTTACAAGAGACTCATTTAACTCACTATACAAATATTAAAATGAATTCAAAAGAATATGCCACCTGGTTCTACAGTGACTCCACAACAAGGGGTGCAAAGGGGGTGGCTATTGGGTTTTCGGAAAGGATTAAATTTAAGGTCTTATGCCCCGTACACACGACCAGACTTTTCAACATCAAAAGTCTGACGGAATGATTCCGGCAGACTATTCGAACGTGTGTGGGCTGCAGCGGACTTTTGATTTGCAAAAGTCTGACAGACTTTAGAAATGGAACATGTTTCAAATTTTTCCGACAGAACTCTGCTGGACCCAGAAATCCGCTCGAGTGTGTGTGGGCTGCAGCGGACTTTTGATTTGCAAAAGTCTGACAGACTTTAGAAATGGAACATGTTTCAAATTTTTCCGACAGAACTCTGCCGGACCCAGAAATCCGCTCGAGTGTGCTAGTCTGATGGACTAAAACCGACGCTAGGGCAGCTATTGGCTACTGGCTATGAACTTCCTTATTCTAGTCCAGTCATATGTCATCACGTTCGAGTCCGTTCATTCGGAAAGTCCGTCAGAACTCTGTCAGAACTCCGTCAGAACTCCGTCGAAAGTCTGCCGGACTTAAGTCTGGTCGTGTGTACGCGGCATTAGATAGAAGGATTGATCCAGAGGGACACTATATGTTTATTAAAGGCCAATTGGGAGATGGGGTATTTACTTTGGTTAATGTATATAGTCCAAATAAGAACCCTGTTCGTTTTCAATAGAATGTCGACTATATTGGAGGAGTTTAGGGTAGGAAGGGATATTACGGCAGGAGATTTAAATTTTGGATTGGACCCCAGATTGGATAGTACGTCACGTGCACAGGGGATGAGTAAAGAACAAATAAAAAAGATTAAAAAAAAATTGCACCAAGCCCAATTAATGGATGTATGGAGGGTAAAACATGATGGTGTTAGGCCTCATGCACAGGAGACGCAGTTAAACGCGTGTTCAGATGCAGTTGGACACTTTTTTCAACTGCCCCTGAACTCATTCAATGTTATCCTATGTGTCCATGCACACAGTTTTTGCCGTTTTTATGCAGTTACGTTTAACCTCGTTTTTCCAGAAGCAAAAAAATGGGTTCAGAGGCAAAAATGTCCAAGTTTCAGATGCAAAACGCGGCTAAACGCGGCTAAACGCGGCACCCGCGTTTAACCACGTTTGCGTTTATATGCGTTTTTAAAGGAACCCAATTTTTTGGACCTGAAAACTCAGAAATATGATCAGAGAATTACATTTTGCGACCCGACTTTGGGGGCCCATATCTTGGGGCCAATTATTGCCAGGAACCCCAATTTCGGTATGCAGACACAGTGGAACTAGCACTAAAACATATCCAAATTTGAGGATCCTATCACCAAGTGACCCCGAGATAGGGGGCCCCAAAGTTGGGTCGCAAAATGTCATGCACTTTTCTGCATCAGAGATACATGGCCTCAAAGTCAACTGTGACCATCTGCGGCAATGTAATTTGGTCATTAGAGTTGGGTGTTATGGTAAGTGGTTATCTGTTAGGGTTATTGTTTAGGATTAAGGGTTGGATTAGGGTTAGGGTTGTTTAGGGTTAGGGTTAGTGTAAGGGATAGTGTTAGCTGTTAGTGTTAGGGGTTAGGGTTAGTGGTTAGTGTTAGGGCTAGGAGGAATGGTTAGGGTTAGGATTCTGGATATTTAAATAAGGCATTAAAAAATATTATACTACCATATACAGCAGCAAAGAATTAAAATATATTAATCAGTACATATTTCACGATAAAAATATATTAAAAAATTGGACAAATAAATTTAAAACAATTATAAAAAATCGAATTAACATAGATTTGCTTTTAAATAAAACAATTTGAAACTAGAAAAAATGAATAAAAGCATATATTAAGATTAAAAAATAAATAATTAACTATTTTAATATTGTTTTATATTAGAAATAATGAAAACATGTTAAAAATTGCCACAAGAAAAATTTAGATATTTAAAAAAATTGGATAATTTGCTATAAATAGACATTATTTTAAAAAAAATAAAGGACAGATATGGGATGGGATCCATTTCAAAATATATACCACAGAAAGAGAGGCAAATGCAAGTGTACAACTGCTCTCTATGCTGCTGCTGCTGCTCACTCTGATCAAAATAGCAGAAATAGTTAAAAAAAAACATGCTTTGAGAGCCTGGGGAGGGTCTACATGATGCTATCTTTATAAACGCTTATAAACGCAAACGCGGCTGAACGCGCCTAAACGCGTCTAAACGTGGCATGCAAACGCGGCAAAACGCGGCAAAATGCGGCAAAAAGCGTTTCAGCTTTTTTTGATCAGAGTTTTCACCTGTGTCTCGTGTGCATGAGGCCAAAGGGACTACACTTTCTTTTTCCCTGTGCACGGGACGTACTCAAGGTTGGACTATCTCTTTGTGGACCACAAACTATTGGAAGAGGTAGGGGCGGTTAATATTGAAATAATGTCAGTATCTGACCATGCTCCGGTCACTATGTAGATGAGGATCCCGGGGATTCATAGGATACCGTTTACGTGGCGGCTTAATGAAAGCCTATTATTGGATGCAGAGGTAGAAGCTGAAATACGGAAAGAGTTGGAGGTCTATTTTTTGAATAATGATAATGGTGAAGTAACGGCCGATACTCTCTGGGAAGCGCATAAGGCGTCTTTAAGAGGGATCCTTATCTCCATAGGGGCCAGGAAAAAAAGGGAAAGTGAAATGCATATTAAAAACCTAACGGAAGAAATTTGCGGATTAGAGATACAACATAAAAATCAGGGTGGGCGTCACTGACAATCTTCCAGGCATTGGTCGGGAAAAGAGAGGAATTAAAAGACATTATGGAAAGTATGGCCAGGAAGGTGATAAAGAGGATATCGTGGAATCAATACCTAGGGGGAAATAAGCCTGGCAAGCAGCTTGCCAGCAAGGTGAAGCAGGAAAGAGAGGTTATTTTATTGAGAAGATTCAGAATAGGGTTGAGGACTCCATCTATACCACCAAAGAGATAGCACAAGAATTTAGGAGCTATTATGAGGCCATATATACTATAAAGAAGGGAAATCAGGTGGGACAGAAAGTGGAAGGAGGGAAAGTAGAAGAGAAGATACGGGATTTTTTCGAGCATAGTGCGCTAAATACAATATCAGAGGTCGATAGAGAGTTTATGGACAGGCCAATAACTGAGGAAGAAGTTCAAGTTCTGAAAAAATCTCCCCCGGGCAAAAGCCCAGGTTTGGATAACTTTACAACTCTATATCTAAAAAAGTTTAAGGATATTCTGGTTCCGAGGCTATGTAAATTCTGGAACCAAGTAGGTAAAGAATGTGACATGGGGACAGATGCGTTGCTCGCCTCAATAACATTAATATTAAAGAATGGGAAAGATGATAGTTTGTGTTCGAGTTATAGGCCTATTTCAATATTAAATACAGATACTAAATTTTATGCTAATGTACTAGCAAATAGACTGAAAGAGAGGCTGAGTGCATTGGTACACCCAGATCAGACAGGTTTTGTATCAGGTAGGGAGGGCCGGGACAATGGAGTCCGGGCCTTGATGCTAACACAGGCAGCTAAGAATGAAGGAAGCCCCAGTCTATTCCTGTCGATTGATGATGAAAAAGCCTTTGACAGGGTAGACTGGGGTTTTATGTGGAAAGTGTTGGAGGAAATGGGGTTAGGACCCAGGATGATAAATTGGATTAAAGCAGTGTATAGGTGTCCCCAATCAAGGGTGAAGGTAAATGGGTACCTATCACCGCCGGTTAGGTTGGGAAATGGAACAAGGCAGGGCTGCCCTCTGTCCCCCTTATTGTTCATACTGACGCTCGAACCTTTATTGGCCTATATAAGGAACAGTGTGGACATAAGGGGGATAAGAGTGGATCAGGAAGAACATAAATTGGCAGCTTTTGCCGACGCTCTTTTTCATTTCACATCTTAGGACATCTCTCCCGAATTTACTACGAGCCTTGGAAAAATATTGAGAGTTCTCTAACCTTAAAATAAATTCCACGAAGTTGGAAATATTGAATATCAATATAAATAAGCTAGAAGGAGAGAGATTAAGAAAAGAATGTAATTTTATTTGGAAACAGGACATAAAGTACTTGGGGATTAGGCTTTCAGATACTCTGAGGAAAATTGATTTAATAAATGATATCCCGCTCTTAGACGAGATTAGGAGAGATATAAAAAAAAATGTCAATATCCACACTTTCATGGTTCGGGGGTATAAACGCGTTAAAAATGATGATAACTCCCAAAATCCTTTATAAATTTCAAATGCTCCCATTAAAGATTCCACAAGTATTTTTTTAAAATGTTAAAAGGTATCATCTCCAGATATATATGGCAGAATAAAAGACCACGTATTTTGGCGGCCGTTTTGTGTTTAATTAAGAAAAAAGGAGGTTTGGCTGTTCCTGATTTAAAAAAATATTATTATGCGGTAGTAGTGTCACGTTTAGTAGAATGGGCAAGAGAGAATAGTGAAAATAAGATGGAGGGGTATAGAATTCAGTATGAGTAGGACACATTTGGGGCACATAGTGTGGAACCCTCCACATTTTAGGGATTTAGGACCGGATACACATGAAATAACTTACACTGCATTGAACATATGGGATAGGATATATTCACAAAAAAAAATGGAAATACAATTCCCCACTAATTTATTTAAAAAATAATGTGTTTTTTGCACCTGGGATGAGGGAGGTAGGGGGTAACTGGATAAAAAAAGAGATACAGGTGAAGGACAAAGGGAAAATTCACACTTTTCAGAATTTATCAGGTGACACAGAACGGTGGAAACTAGATACATGGAGGTATAATCAGGTGAGAAAATTTGTGGAAAAACTACCCGACCCAATTCGTTCAGAAAAGGAATATACTGCAATGGAAAAGATGATAGTAAAGGGAAATCCCCAAAACAGTATTGTTTATATATATAAAGTGGTGTTGGATGAAGAGAATGGGGAGGTTCCCCCATGTATCAAGAAATGGGATAGGGAAATAGGCACGAGGGACATGAGTATTAGTTTAAGTAATATTTGGAGAATGAGACACGAAATGGCACCTGATGCGAGGATGACAGAGATAAACTATAAATGTCTAGTGAGATGGTACCTTACTCCGGACAGACTGAGTCGTTATCAAACCGAAACTTCGTCCGAATGCTGGAGAGGATGTAAAATGGTAGGTACAATGGCTCATATATGGTGGGAATGTCCCACCATAAGAGACTATTGGATAAGGATTTTGACTTTGATAAAAAAGATAACGGGTGAATCTGTCCCACTAGACCCATGGGTCTGTCTATTTCATGTGACGGACAGACCGATGGGGTTATATAGGGACTCATTGATACCTATATTATTAAATGTAGCTAAGGGTTTGATCCCAAAAAATTGACAAAAATTTGAAAGTCCAAAGATAAGTAAGTGGATAAATGGAATAAACTATATTCAAAAAATGGAGAGGGAGCAAAATAAAGAAAGGGAGGAGGAAAGGGAAATAGATAAGGAAGATAAATGGAAGGAGTGGGAGGGCTTCAAAAACTCATGGAGATATGTGAGGGAAATAACCCAAGAGATCTAAAATTGGAGTTAGAAAGAACATATAGGATAAGTGGAAGGATCAATTAGATGGATTAGTGGTTTAGAGGGGGCGTGCATGGGGGGGAGAGGGGGAGGGTAGAGGGTTTTGGGAATAGGGGATTGAAAGGGATTGAGGATGTATAAGTGATGTAATCTTAAAGAAAAAAAAGAAAAAAAAAGGATGTGCCAACACAGGAGCAGAAACAAAAGCAGCCTTGAGAGTCTCAAAGGCCTTAATGGACTCTGGAGACCAACTCTGTGGGTTACCGTCCTTTCTGGTCATATCAGTCAGAGGCTTGACCAGAGAGGAGAAGTTACGAATAAACTTCCGATAGTAGTTGGCAAAGCCCAGGAAACTCTGCAGAGGACTCAAACCCACGGGTCGAGGCCACTGTAGGGCTGCCGACAGTTTCTCTGGGTCCATCGAAAAACCAGCAGTGGAAATGATATAGCTCAGGAATGTAACTTGTTCACGATGGAACTTGCACTTTTCCAGTTTACAATAGAGATTGTTCTCTCTTAGTTTGTACACGACAGACATCTGTGTGGTGGCTCTCCAGGGACTTAGAAAATATGAGGATATCATCGAGATAAACCACCACACACAATTGCAACAAATCTCGGAGGACATCGTTAATAAATTCCTGGAAAACTGCCGGGGCATTACAAAGGCCAAAAGGCATTATCAGGTATTCATAATGGCCTGTTCTGATATTAAACACAGTTTTCCACTTAATGCGCACAAGATTGTATGCCCCTCTCAGGTCAAGCTTTGTGAAAACCATTGCTCCCTTGAGGCGGTCAAATAACTCTATAATCAATGGAATCGGGTAGGCATTCTTAATCGTGACACGATTGAGACCCCTATAATCTACACAAGGTCTCAGTTCACCGCTCTTCTTTTTCACAAAGAAGAAACCAGCACCAGCAGGAGACGAGGACTTGCGGATGAAACCTCGAGAGTGCATCACCAACGTACTCCTCCATGGCCTTATCCTCCAAGACAGACAAAGGGTAAACCCGGCCACAAAGAGGTATGGCACCAGGTTGAGGGTCAATTGCGCAATCAAAAGGCCGGTGTGGAGGCAGACTACGGGCTTGACCTTTATCAAAGACATCGCCAAAATCACGGTACTCCTCCGGCAGGGAGGGGAGTGAGGCAGTGCACAGGACCTTGGATACCTTCAGGAAGCATGTCTCACTGCATTGTGGTGACCAGGAGAGAAGCTCAGCACGGAGCCAATCAAAAGAAGGGTTGTTTCTCTGTAACCAAGGATAACCAAGAACCATCGGAAATCTGGGTGAGGAAATAACTTGAAATTGGATTAACTCATGGTGAAGAGCCCCTACGACCATGGACAATGGAACCGTCTCATGAGTCACATGGGCAGGCTGCAAAGGTCTCCCATCAAGAGCCTCAATGGCAAGTGGAGTGTCACGCAGCTGCAGCGGAATCGAGTGCTGCGAAACAAATGCAGCATCAATGAACAGGCCTGTAGCCCCAGAGTCAATTAGAGCCTGTATCTCGATGGACGACTCAGCCCAAGAAAGGGTGACCAAAACCAGGGGCTTATCCTTCTGGATAACTGGGGATGAAACAACGCCATCTAAGATCTGTCCATGACAGGACCTCAAGGTTCGGGCGTTCCCTGGACGGGTAGGACAAGACTTCAAAAAGTGACCTGCCTGGCCACAATAAAGGCACAATCTCTCCCTCCTCCTAAAGGCTCTCATCCGCAGAGAGACACGTGAAGCCCAGGTGCATGGGTTCATCTTCACAGACCAACTCGGTACCAGGAGGCATGGGAGGTGAGGGAGGCATGGGTGGGACTACAAAGCTCGGAGGCAAATGTACAGGAGGCTTCCGCAAGTGCTCCTTAAAGGAAAGTCTTTCTCTGAGTCTGGAGTCAATGAGGATGGCAAACGAGATCAAGCTCTACAGCTCAGTGGGTATATATCGGGCTGCTATCTCATCCTTGATGGAATCCGAGAGACTATGAGAAAAAGCGGCCACGAGGGCCTCATTGTTCCAAGCAAACTCTGCTGCCAGAGTACGGAATTCAATGGCGTAGTCAGCAACAGTTCTCGTACTCTGTTTGATGGACATGAGGTACTTGGCAGCAGAAGCGGAGCATGCGGGAACGTCAAAAACCCTTTTAAAGGAGGCCACAAACTGAGGGTAACTCAAGACAACAGGTTTTTGCATCTCCCATAGAGGGTTAGCCCAGGCCAAGACTCTCTCAGAAAGCAAAGATATCACAAAACCTACTTTGCTTCTGTCCGTGGGAAACGCCTGGGGCAGCATTTCGAAGTATATCTCAACCTGATTGAGAAACCCTCTGCATTAAACTGGATCGCCCCGAAATCGCTGGGGAAGTGGAGTAGAACCAGACATACCTCTTATAGAGGTAATATTCGAGGCGGGTGCCTGCACAGAGACTGGCGCAGCAGCAGGGACGGCCTGCGACTCAGGGTGTACCAGAGCAGCCACTGTGGGGGATTCCAGGTGAGCCATGCGATTCAGGAGCGTTTGTAACACCAAGGCAAACTGATCCATGCAGTGATCTTGCTCATCCAATCTGGAAAAAATATTACCAACAAGTGGATTGACTGTATCTTCTGAATTCATGGCCTTTGCGTACTGTCAGAAAGCATGAAACAGACTGAGACAGAAGTACAATCAAATCACACTTGTTTATTAATAAAAATAAAAAGGTAAATAGAAAAAAGCGTAGTCAAGCATAGCCAGAGTCCAGTAGCCAGATCGGGTAGTCAGCCAGTCCAAAGTTCATTAACCAGATCGGGTAATCAGCCAGGCCAACAGTCAAGGATCCAAGGAGAGCATCTGCAAGCAGGATAAAAAGCCAGGAGGGATGTCAGCAAGCCAGTCTTGAAACAAACAGCAGGAGATGGTTCCTTGTGATGTGACCAACACGAAGGCAAAGGACAGAGTGAGCTGGAAGGCTTTAAATAGGCAGGTCAGACGAGCATCATCAGGAACAGCTGGTAACTGTGGAAAGAGAAGAGAGCTGGCAATTAGCCAACAGCTGAGTGGCCAGCCCAGAGGAGGAAGGGCTAAGCCAGCCCTGACAGATATCTAACCCTCTCAGCCTCCGGGCCATTAGATGTAGCTTCTCCGGGTTTGGATGAAGTAGCTGGCCTTGAGAGAGCAGGTCTGCTGATAGCGGGAGAGGAAGTGGGTTTGCCGTGTACAGCTGTAGGAGGGTAGTGAACCATGGCCTCCCCAGCCAAAAGGGGATCACAGCCACTACCAGTGCTGCTGACCTATTGAGCCTCGCTATGAGGGGAGTCGCATAGAAGATGTAGCCGAGACGGAAGTTCCAGAGATGTTGGAGGCAATCTATTCCCTCCACTGAAGGGAAGGGGATTCTTGATAAGAATCTCTGGCACTTTGTATTTGCTGGTATTACAGCAAGGTCTATGTCTGGTGGGCCCCAGGTCTGAGATATGAGAGTGAAGGTTTGGAGACTCAGAGACCACTCATTGTTGGAAACCCGGGTATGTAAGCTGCTCTCAAGTCCGGTAGGTTCAGTTGTGCCTACTCCATCACGGGGCAGACTTCCTGCATCATGGAGGAGCTTCTGGTGCCCCCCTGCCTGTCGCTGTAGGCGACGGCCACTTTGTTGTCCATTTTTAGGAGGACTTGCTTCCCCCTCAAGTGAGTGCTGAAGGCCAGGAGGGCTTGGAAGGCTGCCTTCATTTCCAGCAAATTTGAGACAGAATCCTGAGCCCTGAATGGCCGGCGGCCTTGGGCCGCATGATGTTGAGTTGATAGTGTGCCCCCCATCCTTCCAAGCTGGCGTCTGAGGTTACTATTTCTTGCGGAGGGGTGTCTATGTGTCTGCATCTTTTCAGGTTACAGGGTCCACCATCATAATGATTGTTTGACCTCCACCGAGATGTAGATCGGTTGGGACATGGACATGCTGTCCCACTGGTGCAGAAAAGAGATTTGGAGGGGTCTCGAGTTCCACTGCATTCATTGGACCATCGGGATGGTTGCTGACACAGCCTAGGAGACAGAGGCAGAGATGTGGCTAAAGTCAATTTCTTCACTCTCTGGGTCAAGAGGGAAATTTTCTCTGGTGGCAGCTCTACTGCATTAATCCGGGTATCCAGTTCGGCTCCCAGGAAGACCATCCTCTGGATGGGCTAAGTATTGCTCTTTTCCCAGTTTTTTAGCCACCCCAATCCCTGCAGTGTGGAGACTAGGATTTCTCGGTGCTGTGTAAGAGACTCCTGGCTGTTTGAGAGGAGGAGGATGTCGTCCGGGTAGTGGTGGACTCTTAGTCCTTTCTCCCTCAAGGACCGTTATAATAGGACATTTGTGAATGTTCTGAGGGCAGTAAAGATCCCAAACGGAAGGCTTTGGAACTGGAAGTGACACTGATTTACTGAGAACCGAAGGAACTTCTGGAATGCGGCATGGATTGGGATAAGCAGGTAGGCGTTCTGGAGGTCTATGGAAAGCATCCAGTCTCCCAGATTTATAGCCTGGAGGATCGACTGCAGACTTTCCATATTGAATGACTCTACTCGATTGGAGCAGTTTGGATTTTTTAGGTCCAGGACCGGACACAGATCCCCTGATTTTTTTTTTACCAGGAATAACGGGGAATAGAACCCCTCACCTCCTTGTGATAGAGGTACCTCCACTATCTCCCTCTTTTGGAGAAATTCCTGGACGTATTTGGTTAACAACATCCTTTTTTCCCAAGATGGTGGAAGATTGGTTAGGCAAAAATGATCCCCTGTGGGACATCCCCTGAACGACCATCTGTGCCCAAATCGGACGATGGCCACTGTCCATGGATCTTTTATCGTTTCCGCCCAGACCAGCTTGAATTTTGAGAGTCTGGCTCCCACCACTGCTGGCTGGGTGGGCACACCTTCAAAAGGACTTCTGGTCACTGGACGCGGGAGTCTTGGGTTTCTGAAACTTCATGAAGGACGCTTGAGGGTTTTTCCAACTCCTTCTGTATTCTTTTCCAGGCCTGTAGGCCTTTGCATCTTTGTATCTGTCTGAGAGATTAGGCCAAAAAGGAGGAGGCCTCTGCTGCTTCAGCTTTTTGTTTGAGGGGATAAGTCCAGACTTTGCTCAAAAAAAGGTTTTCACCATCATACAGAATGCAGCACCAGTTGGACTTGGAGGCAGGGTTTTAGCCACAGTGCCTGTCTGGCCATTACAGAAACCAACATGATGCCCTTGATGCAGATTTAATTGCGTCAACAGAGGCCTCTGCCACAAAGTCCCCCTGTGAGGCCTAGTTCCTGCAGAGCTTTTACTATCCTTTCCTGGTCTGAGCCTTCTGAGACAAGCTTTTCGGTGCTTTCCAACCAGCTGGAGATGGCTCTACCTACCGATGCAAGTGTCACGTCCCATCTGCAATCGCCTCCTGCCGATAGGTAGGCCCTTTTTAGATCCGTGTCAATCTTCCTATCAAGCACATCCCTGAACTAACTTCTTGATAGGAAGTGTCATATGCCTGGCTAGACGCATGAGTGATGCGTCTACTATAGGAGGGGAAATCAGGGGGTTTACTTTAGGCTCCTTGAGAGGATACAACTTGGCAAGTCTGTTGTTTAAACACAATTTTTTTTCGGGTCTCTGCCATTCCTCCTTGATTAGCTCATCCAGTTGCTCAATGAATGGGAAGGCCTCTGGGTCCCTTTTAAGAGTCAGAGTTCCTCCCAGATAATTGCCTCTTTGACTGACTTAACAAAGGGCTCTATTGATGAAAAATCAAAGCCAGCCGATGCTTCCAACCCCTCATTGTCAGATGGGGAATCCTGCTCTCTCGATGTACTCAGAGGAGCGGGTGAGGCACTTTGAGTTGAAAACTACTTGAACTGCTCTTCTGCCTGCCAGCTTGCCTGACCCTATATTCCTCTCATCCAGCCTGCTACAGTTGCTTCAATTCTGCACATGGTCATCTGATTCCCTGCCACAGACAGCTGCCTGCAAGCTCCTTGCCAGTCCATCTGCCACTGGTCCATCCAGCCTGTTGCTTCTATCTACTGCATGCTGTTCCTGTTTCCTGGTGTTCTCCCGATAAAGTGTCAGCTACTACCAGTGCAGACCAACGAACTGATCTCAGGCACTCATACCTCACCATGCTCTCAAGGCTACTGGCCCCTGAGCCACAGCTGTATCAGAGGTCTTCCTTTTCATGTCAGGCTCCCCTACCAGGTATGTGTCAGACAGTTGTTTTTGTAGGAGGGATAAGCCATCCGACAACGGTTCTGAAACAGGAAGTGAATTACTGGTTATTAGTAGCTATAGCAACAGATGGCTAATGTAGTTCACTCTTTTCCCCAACTGTTAATGATTTCAGTTTAGGTTCATCTCGTATTTGACCTGAACCCAAAGTTAAGCCCTAGTTTGTAGATAAGGTGAAACTGCAGTTTATCTGAATGTTCCAATACTGTGATGTTTATACAATTTCATGTGTGAAGGTGGTGCAAGAAAAAGAGAGGAATAGAATCAATAAAAGTAAGATACCTTCAAAAAAAAATTGAAATGTACAAAAAGTCAGTGAACCAGATTAACTGAAGAAAGCATGCATAGATTTTTGCATCAATGTGCACATACATCTAGTCAAACAGCCAAAGGGTAGTCTCACCGCATTCACCACCACAATGCTTGCGGTCAAAAGCACAACTATGATACTGCATATAAAGCTAATTCACAAATAAATATGGTTAGCTAGGCAGTATGCACTCCAGTGTCCACACATTCTTGCTAAATGATGGCAAAAGGATATTTTTCCAGTGTTGGCAGCTTACATCTGTTAGTTATCATACATTTGCATCTCATGCAGTGGCTCTGTAGCATAACTGATATACTTATAGTTGACTTTACACACACTTTGGTGACTTTTGATGCATGTACATGACTTCAGACTTGTGAATACATATTTTAATGATCCATGTCCATACTCAATCTGGATACACACTATACAACTTTTGTTGTTAGATTTTCTTTAGATTTACCTTCAACTTTGTAGTGCTAGAGCCTGCCTGATTGCATAAAAATTGAAAGTGTTTAGGTTTGACCTCCTATTATATGGTTTTGGTAAATCTAAAGGAAAAAATATGCAGAATACTGTATAGTGTGTATCCAGATTTACAGTGCCATATTTGCTCTAAGAGCGAAATTTACTTTTTTTTTTTTTTGTTGTTTTTTTTTTTGGGGGGGGGGGGGGGGTGGGGGGGGCACTCCTATGTGTGACACAGGTTTTTAAAACTGAGCAGTCATTTTGCTTGTAACTTTTTTTTTTTAAGACTAAGAATATAGTGTTCTGTAACACCCCTGTCTGGTCCCTCTCGAAATCTGTATAGGCTCAGAGTAATGACCCTGAAGCCTTATTCTGGCTTGGGGGGTGGAATATAGGGATTTGATCAGCCCCATGAACCTATCTCCAAAACCCCATCTTTCCATGAGCAAAAGGAGGTAGTTCCAAGAAACTGAATCAAAGGCTTTTTTTAAATCTAACGAAAGGAGCATACCTTCTTGTTTAGGACCACCGTCCCAATTTGATTGTAAGATCGAAATAATATCAATGGCCCTTCGGATTTGGTCTGGCCCTTGCCTTCCAGGGATGAATCCCACCTGATTTTTATTGACATATAGGGAAATGAAGGAAGCCAGTCTGTTTGCTAGCATTTTAGTTAGGATCTTAAGATCACAATTAATAAGGGAGATCGGGCGATAATTGTCTACAATTTCTGGGTTCTTGTCTGGTTTGGGGATCACAGAGATAAAAGCTGAGTTAAGGAGTGGGTCAAGCGGGTCCCCTTTGGTCTTGTGATTACAAAATTTGGCCAAGTGCGGGGCTAAAGTGTTTGCAAACTTTTTGTAGTAGGTGTTAGATAACCCATCTGGCCCAGGAGCTGAGTTCCCTTTTAACCCCTTAATAGTATCAAGTACTTCCTCTTCCATAAAGGGGGCCTCAAGGACGTCCCTGTGTGCATTAGAAATACGAGGGATAGGTAGCGTGTCTAAGAAGGAGTTGATGTCGTCCTGATGATCACACTTGGGAGCAGAATAGAGATTAGCATAAAAGTTTTGGAAGGCTTCCAGGATTTTCGCTGGATTTGACGATAGGCCTGTCCCTGGAAGTCTTATATGGAGGAATAAAGTGAGATCTCGGTTTGGGGGACAGTTTGGAGGCGAGC
The DNA here is from genome assembly GCF_037356315.1 of Lithobates pipiens. Classification (NCBI taxonomy): domain Eukaryota; kingdom Metazoa; phylum Chordata; class Amphibia; order Anura; family Ranidae; genus Lithobates; species Lithobates pipiens. Next base: position 205,147,106 of record NW_027507784.1, on the reverse strand, counting down.
ATAGTACCTATTGTATCCTTTTGAGTGTAGAATTTATTACCACTCCATCTAATACTTTTTTCTGCCCGGGTCGTGAGGACCAGGTTGAGTTCCAGCTTTATTTTATCTAATTGAGGGATGTTTTCTCTTAGAGGGTTTTTTTTATATTTCGCTCTGAGAGCTGCGTATTCCTTTTCTAGTCTAGCTATGTCGGAGGTTCTTTCCTTTTTCAATTGTGTGGCCAACTTTATGAATTCACCCCTAATAACGGTCTTATGCGCCGCCCAGACTGTTTCCATAGACGTGTCTTTAGTAGTGTTGAGTTTGAAGTATTCCTGTAGGGCTGATTCTATACTGGGGATTCTGCTAGGATCCGAAAGGAGGGATTCGTTAAGTCTCCAGGTTTTGAAGCCCGGGGACTGGTTTGTGAGGTGTAAGTACAGTATCACTATCGCGTGATCTGAGAGGACAGTATCTTTAATCAGTGAGCGCTCAGCGGAGGGAAGTGAGTGACTTTGAATGAGAAGGTGGTCTATCCTGGCATATGTGTTATGAGGAGCCGAGTAATGCGTGTAGTCCCTGGCGGTCGGGTTCAGTTCCCTCCATGCATCCGTCAAGCCCTGAGAGTGCAACAGTTTTGCTATTCTATGGCTGAATTTGCGCGGGCGAATGAGCTGTTGTCCTGGAGGTTTAGTTCTGTCTAGTTCCTGTTCAAAAGCAACGTTAGAATCCCCTCCAAAAATCACTTTACCTTCAAGCATGGGGTTAAGGGTGTGGAAGAGTTTCGCAAAAAAATTATTTTGCCCCTTGTTCGGGGCATAGTATGACACCAAAGAGTACAATTGCCCTTCCACTAGGCCTTTCACCAAGATAAACCTGCCATCAATGTCCCTGAAAACAGAAGTCAGAGAGAAGTCGCAGTCCCTAGCAAGGAGAACCGCTACCCCTCTTGTCTTGTTCTCGGCTTTCGCGAGGAAAAAATTAGGATAGTGAGCGTGCAGGAAAGATGGGCTGTACCGGATCGGGAAGTGTGTCAGGGGGATAGGCAACGGCACATGTGTACCGCCCCGGACCAAGGGGCTCCTGAAAACTTAATTAGCATGGTACTAAAATGGCATGAAGAAACTAAACTTATAAAGTCCACCAGGAACAAACATAGAACAATTGGAAAAACATTGAATTGCGGCTTAAGCAAATAGCCCCACTATGAGAGTTGCTATATATAAAAAAATAAAAAAAATAAAAAAAAACAGTCCAAGCCGTATAAAACAAGAGAAAAAAAAAAAAAAAAAAAGTAAGAGAAAGTACACTCTCTGCTTGTGCGAGGACCATATTGAATTTCTAGCGTGCACAGACTTCTTTAGCTAACAGTCATGAGCAGCATAGACATATACCTTGAACCTTGTAGAAGAAAAAACAAAAAATAAAAAACAAAAAGGAAAAAAAGGAGTCCCGGTGGTAGAGTCGGGGACACAGGCCCCCTTCAAAAAAGGGAAGCCTGTAAGGTGAGGCTACCTATGGGAAGTCAACATGAGGTTGGTCGGGTTGTGCGACCATCTCCGATCAAGAATGTTGTAGAAAAAGGTCTTGTCCAGGGAACTTCAGGTGTGACCATTGTCTCCAGAGCGTCTCGATTTGGGTTTGGACCAAAGCGGGATTGATGGGCTGACTGGGGGAGGTCTTTTTGCAGAGCTCGGTGGAGCCGCTGATGTATCCATTCCGGCGTCTTGGGAGATAATCTTCAAGCGAAGGAGGATTTGTTCTCCAGAGGAAAAATTTGCAAATGAGTAGTTTTGCCCCTTATGTGTGAACTTAACCGCGAAAGGAAATGCCCATTTATATTTGATGTCCTTCTGTATTAGAGCATTCAAAAGTGGTTTCAAGGCACGTCTGCGTTGAATGGTTGAAGGGGCCAGATCTGCAAATACTTGAATCGCATGGCCTTGGCATGACACCTGAGGAGCCAAACGGGCCTGCTTCATCACTTCCTCCTTAACTGCATAGTGATGCGGTTTGACTATTATGTCTCTGTGGAGGCCATCCTTCCTGGGGGGCCCCAGGGCCCTATGAGCTCTATCAAGTTCCAGACGTTGAGGGTCAATATTGGGCAATAGCGATTTGATCAGGTCCTGAGTTGCAGCAGTCACGTCCGTGATTGATTCAGGCAGCCCTCTGATTCTGAAGTTATATCGTCGTCAAGGTCGTCAATACACGAAAGAGCAGTGTCCAACTGGTCCTGCATCGAATGGATCAAATCAGAGTTCTGATTGGCGACTGCGGCTGTAACGTCTAGCTTAGATTCTATAGCTTCAATTCTATGGCCAATGTTTTGTAGGTCCGATTTGATCTCGCCGGTGATTTTCACTGCTGTAGAGGCCAGACCCCTTTCCAGTAACATAGAAAGTTTAACAAAAAGGTCCGCTGTGGATAGGTCTTGCTCCTGGGGGAACTGTTCTGTTGTGAGGGGACCCTGGAATGAAGGCCTGAAGGCCTCCGTGGGAGACAAGGCCTGGTCTGCCATGGACAGTCCTATCAGGGACTCCGTAGAGGCCGGTGATGGGGTTCCTAGCTGGGGGAAGTTCCCATGGAGGATAGGATTATACTTCAGGATGGCCGGGGATAGCACTTGCCTGAGGTCAGCGGTGTGTTCAGTGCTGTGGGCTGGAGGCTGTCTGTGTGCTTCGGCCGCGGCGGCCATCTTGGTACACCCCGCTCGAGAAACCGCTTCAAATTGCGGCACTAAATCGCGCCTAGTCGCGGCGGCAGACATTCAGGGGGATTCCCTGGGTGTTCGGGAGACAGGGGTCTCGGTGTGTCACCTTCCCGGTGCACTGTTAGCCGCTCTGAGAGCTCCGTTGGTCCGGTGTGGTGCGGAGGATCAGCCGCTGGCGGCCATCTTGGATCCCTCGCGCATGCGCACTCTGCTCAGCCCCAAATCTTATAGATATTCTAACCAAATTTGAATCAATATCAGGACTCAAAATAAATACTCATAAGTCCAAAGCCTTAAACATTTCTATTCCACCTGACTTGCAGGCGCAATTGCAAGACTCCCTCCCATTCACATGGTCATCAACACAAATTGCTTATCTTGGAATTATATTTACAGCTAACCCAACTAATCTATATTCGGCAAACTACCCCTCCATGCTAACTCACCTCTCAACATTAATGAAAACCTGGTCCTCTCTCCCATTGGCATGGATGGGTAGAATTTCTGTAATTAAGATGACAATACTTCCTAAGATCCTATATCTCTTCAGAGTGCTTCCAATACAGGTTCCAGCATATTTCTTACGCATATTACAGAGGAAAGTTTCCCAATTCATTTGGGGAAAACGTAAGCCCCGCCTCCCACAATCTACCCTTCACACTCCTCGTATTGGTGGTGGATTGAGCGTTCCTAATTTCTCTAAATATTATTATGCTGCCCAATTAGCCATGTTACCTAAATACCACGCTACAAAAGAAATTCCCCTTTGGGTTATAATTGATTCAGTAGAATGTGATCCTTTATCAACTGCAAACCTTCTTTGGCTCCCACCAGCACAACGCCGAGCAATTACTAACCCTATTACTAAGCATAGCCTTTCAATTTGGGACAGACTAAGAGCTCGTTTTGGTCTCCAATCCGAACATAACCCCCTTCTTTCCTTCCTTAATAACCCATCTTTCTATCCTGCCTGGACTTCTCCATCATCTTTCCTTACTTGGTCAAATGCAGAATTAACCCGTTCTCATCACTTTTATGAATCCTCTTCTATTACCCCTTTTGCTGCATTACAAAAAACACATGCTATACCTCAAAAAGAAACATTTAGATACTTACAAATAAAACAATTTCTAATCCAAAACACTCCTTCAAATCCATCTACCCCAAGCTTCACTTTCTTTGAACAAGCTTGCAAATCTGATCCTCACAAACGAGGGCTCACTTCAAATCTGTACAACCAACTATTATCGCATACAACCTCTTCCCCTCCAACCTATACATCTAAATGGGAAAATGATTTAAATCTTCAACCAGACAAACTAAACTGGACTCGCATATGGCAGGCTACTAGATCGGCCTCCCCGAATATAGTAGCTTCAGAAACTAACAATAAGGTGCTTTCTAGATGGTACTTAGTACCTGCTAGGATTTCAAAATTCCTCCCGCAATACCCAGTTAACTGCTTTCGAGGATGTGCTGACTTAGGCACACACTTACACATTTGGTGGGATTGTCCCATAGTCAGAGCTTTTTGGTCAGAAATATTCAAAATTCTTTCTATCATTTTCAAAACCACAGTAGAACCAGACCCTACGGTAGCACTCCTGAATAATAAACCTCAAACTTTAACTCACCACCAATTTAAACTTCTATTATCGATAACCACGGCTGCCAAACAAAATATTGCAAAAGCCTGGAAAACACCCACTTTATGCATGGTATCATTCAAACATAGAGTAACGCAAGCCATGATTCACGCTAAAATAGAGGCAACCGTACTAGATAAAGTTCCCATGTTCGAATCATTATGGCTTCCTTGGATTGAACACTACTTACCACATGGTCTAGACCAATCTCTTATATTCTCATGAATAGGGATGAGCTTCGTGTTCGAGTCGAACGTACGTTCGACTCGAACATTGGCTGTTCGGGCGTTCGGCGAAATCCGAACTCTTGGTCCGTTCGCGTCAAAATTCGTATGGCGCGCGCGGACCACAATGCACTGCGATGGCGCAGTGCATTGCTGGCTCATGATTGGCCAAGCATGCACTGTGACCCCGCATGCTTGGCCAATCGCAGAGCCAGCAGCGAGGAGAGCCATGATTGGCCACAGGCATCCCGCCTGTGGCCAATCATAGCTCAGGCTGTGTAGTGCCTTTGAGGCGGCCTCGTGTAGTGTGTTGGCATCTGAAGCAGTGGGTGTTCGGTGTACCTTCAACACAGTTACACACCAATCGTTTATGGCTGATTTATTGTCTGTGCCCTGACCGCAGTATACACCACTACACTATATTCACCTCACCTATATAGCTAGCTAGTGATCTATCTTTAACCACTTAACAACCGCCCATTGCCGATTAACGGCTTCAGGGCGGTTGTTTAACTCTGAGAGGCCGTTAATTAACGGCATCCCAGAATTCTGCTCTCACACGCCCCCTGGGGCGCGCACTCGAGAGCATCCGTGACCGCCGGGTCCACAGGACCCGGCGCATCACGGATCACGGTCAAATGACGGTCAAATGACGGTCAAATGACGGAGTGATCACTTGTAAACAAACCGGCGTCATGTTATGACGCCGGTTCCTCCCTCCCCTCTCTGTACCGATCGGTACAGCAGAGGGGAAAGAGATCGGTGTCAGCAGCGATGTGGGCTGCATCTGCAGTGCCCACATCGCTGCTCACCGAATTTAACCCCTCAATTCCCTGCCAATACTCTGCAATACCAGTGCATACTCTGCAGTACCCTGCCATTACTCTGCAGTACCCCCCATTACTCTGCAGTACCCTGCCTTTACTCTGCAGTACCCCCCATTACTCTGCAGTAACCCCCATTACTCTGCAGTACCCTGCCATTACTCTGCGGTACCCTGCCATTACTCTGCAGTACCCCCCAATACTCTGCAGTACCCGCCATTACTCTGCAGTACCCCGCCATTACTCTGCAGTGCAGTACCCTGCCATTACTCTGCAGTACCCTGCCATTACTCTGCAGTACCCTGCCTTTACTCTGCAGTACCCTGCCATTACTCTGTAGTACTCCCCAATACTCTGCAGTACCCTGCTATTACTCTGTAGTACCCCGCCAATACCCTGCCAATACTCTGCAATACCCTGCCATAAATTGCCATACCCAGCCATACTCGGAGATACCCAGCCATACTCGGTGATACCCTGAAATACCCAGCCATAGATGCCCCCCACCCCTCACCGCCCTCCGATGCTTCTACCAACTCGCCAGTACGATCAAAGCCAGAATCTTTTTTTTATTTTTTATTTCAGGCTTCCCAGCCTAGAGGTGAGATGTGGGGTCATATTGACCCCCAGATTTCACTGTAAAGAGGACCTGTCACCCCATATTCCTATTACAAGGGATGTTTACATTCCTTGTAATAGGAATAAAAGTGATCAAAAATATATTTTTGGGGAAAAAAACGTCAAACTAAAATAAATAAAGTAAAATGAACAATAAAAAAAAAAAAAAAAAAAAATTTAAGCGCCCATGTCCCCATGTGCTCGCATGCAGAAGCGAACGCATGCGTAAGCCCCGCCCACATATGAAAACGGTGTTCAAACCACACATGTGAGGTATCGCCGAGAACGTTAGAGCGAGAGCAATAATTCTAGTCCTAGACCTCCTCTGCAACTCAAAACATGTAACCAGTAAAAAAAAAATTATGAAGAAAAAATTACTAATCTGCTAAATTTTATAACAGAAACAAAGAAAAATTCATTTTTTCGCAGAATTTCCGGTCTTTTTTCTTTTATAGCACAAAAAATAAAAAAACTGAGAGGTGATTAAATACCACCAAAAGAAAGCTCTATTTGTGTGAAAAAAAGGACAAACATTTCATATAGGTCCAGTGTTGCATGACTGAGTAATTGTCATTCAAAATGTGAGAGCACCAAAAGCTGAAAATTGGTCTGGTTATTAAGGGTGTTTAAGTGCCCAGTGGTCAAGTGGTTAATAATAGAGCTTGCAGTCAGTAGTGTTAGGAGATAGTGCATGCTGTCTGCGTGCTCTGTACCCAGTACATACCGCTATAATATAGGACAGGCCCCTACTTTCAAACATCCAACTTACAAACATCTCCTACTTACAAACGCAAGGAGACAGCAGCAAGTGAGATGAAAAAAGATGGATGGCAAAACAAATTATACAGGGGTGATAACCCTTCCCTATGTTTTCTAAAAAGCTTAAAAATAGTTTTTTTGACTGGAGCTACACTTTAAAAATGTACCAGTTGAAAATTACAAACAGATTCAACTTAACACAACAAACCTACACAGTCCCTGTCTTGTTTGCACCGCCTGTATACTGCTGTTCTGAGTATATAGGGCCTGGGGGCCACACGCATTTCCTTTTTTAATATTGGTACAGGGTTCCCCTTAATATGCGTACAAGACCCAAATAGGCTGGTAATGGGCAGGGAGGGCTACCCATGCCATTTTTCTGAATGATTTTCAACCATATTGCAGGAACCAGATATAACATTAAAACCGCAAGCAGTTTTAAATGGTGTTATTTCCGTTAAATGTCATTTTGTGCAGGGACTGTTCTAAACACGGGAAACACGTGGCACTTCACAGGCATACTACAGACACCCCCCAGGCACCATATTTAAAGTAATATTTCACTTTTTTTTTCACTTTAATCGTCATTAAAATCAGTGCTCCCGCCAAAACGGCCGTTTTTAAAACTTTTTTTTGCATTGACCCATGTCCCCTGAGGCAGGAGTCAGGTCCCCAAACCCTTTTTAGGACAGTATCTTGCATATTAGCCGTTAAAATTAGCACTTTCCATTTCGAACGTTCGAGTCCCATAGACTTCAATGGGGTTCTAACGTTCGTAACGAACGTGGGGGCCGTTCGCAAGTTCTGGTGCGAACCGAACCGGGGGGTGTTCGGCTCATCCCTACTCATGAAACAACTAATCAAACATATATCTTACCCCCTATGTTACATGTAGAATTTATTAACATACCATTTTCTTTCGGAGTGGTCTCCTCCCTCCACAACCCTTATATATGCTTCCCCCACCCTTGCTTTCCCCACACCCTCTCCTTTTACTATATATAGATGTACAAGCTAAATTAATGAGTTATATATTTCCTAATGTTATTACTATAGAGGAGATTTTAGGGATGGTTTAATTAAGTATCTTTTATTCAGGGAATAACCAAGCCACATGGTTGAATCTTGGCCCTGAATTATCTACTTACCTCTCTATACCTTCCTGGTAACAATCTTTCTTTTACCCTATATTATACCAAATCTCCTCCAACCCGAAACTTTGAAACTAAAATTTTTACTATGTATCTAATCCAGTTATTAAACTTTATACATGTTTATCTTTAGCTAATATGTGTTAAACTAATATATCCCAAATTACATGACTGTTATTATAGTATTCACCTCCTGTTAATATACTGAGAAGCCTCATTTCACACTTTTATACATTCTACTTAACTATAAATCTATTGTATGACTCTTTTTATTGCATTATATTCAATAAAATATTTGAAAAGAAACTTAATTTAATTTAAAGAGTAAACTGAAATGTAATTTGGTAATTAATGGAGCTTTAATCACCTCCCTCCAGCTCCCCAATGTTCCAGATCTCCTCGCTGGCTGCTGACACCTTTAGCCTATCAGCTTGATCCTTGCCTGTTTTATTTTTTTTTTGAAAAAAATGTTTATTCATATTTTCACTCATAAACATGTACATGTCATTGATAGAAAACAAAAGGTAACAGATCAAGCATAAGTATATCACTGCATTATGATATCATGCCAACAAACATATAGTGCTTACAGGAGCGGAAGCAATGTTTAACCTCACATATGGCTAAAGCTATATCAGATGCTAGTCATGGTGGTGTTACCACAACTCAGGGGGGTCGCTCTCTGGTTGCCCTGCTGGGCACCCTCAGGACACCCAAGGAGTTTGTAAGGTCTCTTTTAAGATACCAGGCTGTGTACCGAAATGGCTGCATATTTGTATGTATTTCTTCCTGAGTAAAGACATGTTCCATAAATTTGCGCCATCTCGAGAAGAAGCGCGTGGTGGAGTTGCAGCTCAATAGGATGGTATCCAACCTTTCAAGGTAAAAGAGAGTAGTCAGGGCCTTTTTTCACAGCCTGTAACGTGGGTGGTGGGACTTTGATCCATTGCGTCAAAATAGTTCTCCGTGCCACCAGTAGGCATAATTGTACCCATTGAGGCATACAAACAGCGTTATCCCCAAGGGGTGCTAGAGTAGGTGGGGTGTATCCAAACAAACAAAGTAGGCGGTCCCTGGGTAGTTCAAGGTTAGCAACATCATGAATAAACTGTAGTACTGAGTCCCAGAACTTTGTAACATGTGGGCATTCCCACAAGCTGTGTAATAGCGTGGGGCGTGTTGTCAAGCACCAAGTGCAACGTTCTTGTGTAGGATCAGCACAATTGATACGTAAGGGATAATAAGCTCTGTGTAGAATCTTGAATTGAGTTTCCCTCCATGTTTCAGAGACAGTGATTTGGCGAACACGTTTGTGGCCCTCCAATATCTTATCTTATCTATCTCCGAAGCCTCGGAAGTGTCACAGAGGAGTCGGGCAGAGGACGGCAGAGATCGGGAGATCCCGGAAAGATTTCGGGGAACCTCGGGAGAGCTCATGAACCTCCGGGGGGTACGAAAAAGAACGGAGCTGGATGGTGAAAGGATGGTGAAAGGTGACAGGAGAAAGTAAAGCTGAACAAGCAAAATATGATGCTGACCACCACTCTATGGACACTGTTCAAGGTTAGTAAGGAAATAAAGTAAAAAGAAGTAAATAAAGTAAAAAAGTAAAAGGAGAAGCAATCTTGAACAAGGCGATACCGCTGAAAGCTCGGGGGGGGGGGGGGGGGGCGCTTTTCTCTTTGAAGCCTAAAAAGCACAGCTAACAGCTTGTGAGCAGCCTATATACTTGTGAATATTGGGGACTAAACTGCACTCTATTTTTCATCTGCTATCGCTGGTCGCTGCTGAATAGTATATGGGAGGTTTCGAGGTGGAGCACAAACTGTGATGCAATTTTGCATAAAGTGATATCACTGAAGGCTCAGGGGGGGCTGAGTGACTGCATGATTCTGGCATTTTTTGCATATCCCCATGCAGCTTGAAAATCGCTACCAATAATCTGTAAGCAACTTTTATATCTGCGATTACTGGCAACTTAATTGCATTTTTATGGCATTTTTTGCATATCCCCATGAAGCTTGAAAATCGCTACCAATAATCTGTAAGCAACCTTTATATCTGCGATTACTGGCAACTTAATTGCATTTTTCTGGCATTTTTTGCATATCCCCATGAAGCTTGAAAATCGCTACCAATAATCTGTAAGCAACCTTTATATCTGCGATTACTGGCAACTTAATAGCATCTTTTCTATGGTGTGTTTTTTTTTTTTTTTTTCCTCAGCCATCTTAAGTAGATGCTTTTGAATAGTATATGAGAGGTTATATGAGAGGCTTTGATTTGGAGCATAAACAGTGATAAATGGGAATAGAGTAAAGGGGAGGAGGAGAAGAAAAGAAAAAAGAAAGGAAAATATATATATATATAAATAATGGCACCTAAAAAGGGTAATAAACCACTTTGCTCTGGAGGGAATAAAAAGGACAGTAAAGGTAAAAGCAATACAGAGGCTCAAGCCACACAAACCACTCATATTAAGGAATTTTTCCAACAATTACAGCCTCAAATATCGATGCAAACATCACATATAACACATTCATCACAGTTATCTCAGGAGGTAATAAACTCTGTGGAATCATCTTTAGTATCTGGTATATCAGGAGAAGAAATGGTAGATCATCCTAGAAATAGTTCCCCCATAGATATCCTGGAAATGGAAATAGATGACAAAAAGGAGAAGGAGAAGGAAGAATGGGATATTAAAGCTTATATAACCTCCTTACCCACAAGGGTGGATATGGATCACTATGTTCAGAGGATGGAGAAAGCGTATAAAACAGAAATCCAAGAGATAAAAACAATTGCGTTGGAAACGCATGGTAAAATAGAAGGTATGAATATAAGAATGGAAAGTTTGGAGAAGGAGCTAAAGCAGGTGAAGGAAAAAATGCAAGAGCTAGAAAAGGATTTAAAGCAAGCAGTAAGTACTATGGATGAGCAAGAAAACAGAAGTAGAAGGAATAATATAAGAATAAGAGGCTTAAAGGAAAGTGTGACTTCAGAAATGCTCCTGGAAGTAATTCAAAAGATCTTTAGTAATATATTGCAGGACTTATCAAAAGCAGAAATATTAATTGATAGAGTGCACCGGGCTATGGCACCAAGGAAAGGGGATGTCAATATGCCTAGAGATGTGATATGTAAACTTCACTATCCTCAAACTAAGGAGAAGATCATGGCGGCAGTACGGAAAAATAATCATATACAGTATGAAGGATCAAATTTGCTTTTTTTTCAGGACTTATCTAAATTAACATTGGATAAAAGAAGGGCTCTGAAACCATTATTGGAGCAGTTAAGGATTAAAAATAAGCAATATAGATGGAAATTTCACTTTCAGCTACAGGTTCAGCATGAAGGACAGACTGTAATATTTAGAGAAATGGCTGATTTAGAGGACTTTCAGAAGAAATTGCAGCTTCCAGAAGTGAAAATACTAGACTGACCTAAGGATTTTATTAGAAGGAGATAGGAGGCTGAGTGGCTCAGCTGGGGGAGGATGTGATGTGGGAAAGCTGGGGGAGGAGCCCGAGGCGGTGTCTGTGAGGACGGAAGGGGAGGCAGGAGATCCATGGCAGCAAGTCTGATGCAGATGCTGGTGAAGTGGGATAGAACACCGTGTTAGAGGACAGCACATGGTGACCCCCGCAGATGCTTATTCCCCATGATATTGGATCAGGAGACCAAGGAGGAGCGACTGATAGATCGGGGTGGACAGCAGTAAAGGATGCAGGAAACTGAACAGGGGTAAGTGAGAGATATTCCTGGTTCAATCAAAAAAAATGGCTGCAAGAGAAAACACCTGATCCTGAGACCCCACGAGTGACTGTTGGTTGCTGGCCTCCCCTCTGTCTCCTCCATACGCCCCCCCTCTTATCTCTGCCTTTGTGTCCTCTGTATATTATGCTCTGCATACTACCCTCCAGAGCCCCTAGGTTATCCAGCGCTGTTGCATCGTGAACTGAGGGAGAGATGCAGCAGCTGGGGCTGGCTAAAATTTAACTGACTGGAGACATAAGAGAGGTCTTGATGGAGCAATGATTCTTTTTGAAACCTATGAATCTATGAGAGCTACGGAATTGAAATGTTTGTAAGAACGTACCAATGAGAGGACTTGTTTAAATGTCAATGATTGCCTAATAACCCTAGGAGTGGCTCAATTGATTAAATGCTGGAATTACTGGAAACTGCTAAACTGATAGTTGAAACTAGTACTGAGTTTTAAGCTCACTTAAGAACTAAGTATTGATACAGCTTAGTACTGACTGAAAAGGTTATGAACTATGCTAGGAACTAAGCTGCAAATTAAGTGATGAACTCTGCGATTTAACTATGCGATAAGTTCGGAGCGATATCTACTGGAGAGTAACTTTCCTTCCTGTGGTGGATAGCAGCTGATTAGATAATTGGGTTAAGCTAATATAGAGCTGCAAAAGCATAAGGACATTCCTTTTTTTTCTCCCCCCCCCTCTGCGTTTTTTTTTTTCCTTCGTATCTTCCCGCCTCTCTTACGTTATACAGAGACCGGGAAAGAGGGATGAATGGTACGTTTTTCATAGGTTCTTTATAGGATTTTCATAGGTGCCCCAGCAAAATAAAATACAAAAAAAAAAAATCCACCAAGTTGCAGAATTTTCAATTCCATCTAAACTAGGGGGCCTGAAAGGGTTAAGTGACTGGAGACATAAGAGAGGTCCAGGAGTGGCTCAATTGATTAAATGCTGGAAGTACTGGAAACTACTAAACTGATAGTTGAAACTAGTACTGAGTTTTAAGCTCACTTAAGGACTAAGTATTGATACAGCTTAGTACTGACTGAAAAGGTTATGAACTATGTTACGAACTAAGCTGCAAATTAAATGATGAACTCTGCGATTTAACTATGCGATAAGCTTGGAGCGATATTTTCTGGAGAGTAACTTTCCATTATGTGGTGGATAGCAGCTGATTAGACAATTGGATCAAGCAGAAATAGAGCTGCAAAAGTATAAGGACATTCCCCTTTTTTTTTTGTTCCTTATGCGTTTTCTTTTTTTTTTTTTTCCTCTCTCTCTACGTGTCCTCCCGCCCCTCTTACGCTATATAGAGATCGGAAAAAAGGGACGAAGGGTACGTTTTGTTTTTTTTATTGTTCCTTTACAGGATCTTTACAGGTGCCCTAATAAAAAAAAAAGTAAAAGAAAAAAAAAAAAAAATCCATCAAGTCGCAGAATTTTTAATTCTTAAAGCAAAAGTGAAGAGAAGTATTCCATCTAAACTAGGGTGCCTGAGAGGTGAAACGGCAGGATATTCTTCTCTCCCCTTGCCCCTCCATTCAAATCAATAAAAGCAAAGATTGGAACCGAGAGGTACTCCCCTCTATACAGGACAACTATTTTGTCAAACAAGATAAGTGAACAAGATACATGATGAGGGGAAGATCACATAAAACAACAGAACCTAAAACCCAGAGGGAGAGTTTAAATACTAGTGTAACAGCTAGTTCAATACAAAAATACTTGACAACTAAAGAGGGTAACCAAAAAAGCCCAGATGTAGAAAAAAAAACATCCTTGCCAACCAAAAACGCAAAAAAGGAAATGGCTAAGTTAAAAGGAGCCCAAGGAGATAAAACAAGAGAAGAAACACAAACAGAGAGAGAGATGGAAACTTACGAGGGGGACGGGGAAGAACAGCGAAGTATAGCTCAAATGCCCACGAAGATCGAGATGATGGTAATGTTTGAAAGGATGGAAAGTTTAATTAAGAGTGAGATTACAAATGTCCGGATGGATCTGGGCCATTTGCTGCGGAGAGTAGAAGAGGCTGAGGAGAGAACTGAGAAACAAACACAAGAAATCGCAGAATTAAAATCGCAAGTGAAAGCACTGCAAATAAACCAAAGAAATACCTTTTATAAAATGGAAGCACAGGAAAATCAAAATAGACGCCAAAATCTAAGGATAAGAGCCCTCCCAGAGCAAAATGGAGAGAAACTGGAAGAAAAAATAAGGAAAATATTTAACCCCCTACTAGGACGAGAAGAGGACGAGGAGTTAAAGATCGATAGAGTACATAGAATTAGAAAGCCTCTAGGAATGAAGGAGGAGACCCCACGAGATGTCATTGTTAAATTCCATCGGTATACAGATAAGGAGAAAATATGGAGGAACCTCAGAGAGAGACACCCGTTGCAATACGAGCAAACAACTTTGCAAGTATTTGCGGACTTGTCAAGTGAAACATTATCCAGAAGAAGACAATTAAAACCATTACTAGAACATTTAAGACAAGCTAATATTAAATATAGTTGGGGGTTTCCTGCAGCATTGATAGTACATAGGGACGGAAAGACGGTTAGATTGAAATTTCCGGAAGAAGTACAGGACTTTTGTACAGAGTTACAGATTCCAACCATTAGTATACCTAAGCGATCGGAAAGAGAAGAAAGACTAATTGAAGAGGGAATAGGGCAGAGAGCTTAATGTAGGGGGGGGGGGGGGTAGGGGGAGAGGGGGGGGAGGGGGGGCTGGTGTAATTTATTACAAAAGAAACGAGATGGGAGAGGTAAAGTAAATAAAAGTTAATGTGGGTATGGGTGGAAACGGGAAGAGCCTCCCTGGACTATCTGCTCCCTCCTCTCCCCCCCTATGTCTACCGGGCCTTCAAGGCCGGGGGGGAGTGGAGGGACACGGAATGCCGGGCTTGGAGCTTCACCCCAAGGGGTGAGGTACATATTCCAGGATGGGGATATATTCTGGATATAGGTACAAGGACCAAAGAGGGGTCTGGGAGGGTTGGGAGGAGGTTGGGAGGGGGGGTGGGAGGGGTGGGGGGAGAAAGAAGACCCGACAGCAGAGAACCTCGTTAAGTGAGAAAAGAGGAGAAACCAGCCTGACTAAAATCTATGTCTATAGTTAATTGTTTGTCATATAACGTTAGGGGGCTAAATGAATCAGCAAAGCGGTTTAAAATTCTGAAAGAAATAGAACAATATGAAGCGGGTATAGTGTTCTTACAGGAAACCCATCTATCATACGAAAGCAAGATTAGAATATACTCCCCTAGGTTCCCGGTGTGGTTTTATGGAGATTCTTACTCAAGGAACTCAAAAGGGGTAGCTATCGGTATAGGACGGGAGGTATACTATAAAATAGAAGAAAGATTAGTCGACCCGGAGGGTAGATTCCTCTTTCTGAAGGGGAAACTATGGGGAGTAGACTATACCCTCGCTAACATATACTGCCCAAATAGAAGTCCAACGGTTTTTCTGAAAGGAATATTGGAGAAATTATGGGATTTTAAAAGAGGAAGAGTAATTATAGCTGGAGATATGAACTTTTGTATGAATCCGCAAATGGATAGTTCGTCCCGTGTGCAGGGGATTGGGAAGGAGCAGAGGAGAATAATAAAACACAGGCTATATCAGTACCAGCTTATGGATGTGTGGAGAACTATGCACCCAAGGATACGAGACTACTCGTTCTATTCCCCGGTACACGGGACGTACACAAGGATCGACTACTGGTTAGTGGAACATAGGGTTCTGGACGAGGTGATATCCACAGATATAGGAATTAGAACATTGTCTGATCATTCTCCAATATGCCTGAAGATCAAAATCCCAGGATTTCAGAAATCTCCTTTTTCCTGGAAATTGAATAGGGAACTGTTGGACGAGAATGGAGAGGAAATAATTAGAAAGGAATTGGAGTTTTTTTTTACCACTAATTTAAATGAAGAGAATATGGAAAATATTATTTGGGAGACACATAAAGCTTATATAAGAGGGATATATATTTCACTAGGTGCAAATAGGAAGAGAGAAGGTATTAAAAAGAGTAGAGAGTTGAGGGAGGAAATCCATGGATTAGAGCAAGAACATAAAAAGGCAAATGGCAGGGAAAGTGGACAGGTAGTGGACCTATTACATAAACTGGCTATGAAAAGAGAGGAACTCGGGGAATTAATGGAACAGGAAATGAGGACGATATATAATAGGATTAATAAAGAGAGATATTATAGCGGCATTAAAAATAGTAAGATCTTAGCAAAGATATTGAGGAAAAAAAGATCGAAGAATTATATAGAGAAAATATTAAATAAAGAGGGAGAGTCGGTCTATAAAACTAAGGAAATAGCAGAAGTTTTTAGAGAATATTATGGGCAGTTATATTCTGTGAGAAAAAAAGAGACAGAAAAGCAAGAGATGAAGAGAAGGGGAAAAATCAAAGACTATATATTTCAAGCAAATATCCCTAAAATACCGGGGGAATTGGCGCAGGAATTGGAGAATCCAATCTCAGTCCAAGAAGTAATACAGGCAATAAAAGAGACCAAAGGAGGAAAGAGTCCAGGGCCTGATGGCTATACAATAGAATATCTAAAAAAGTTTGGAGACATACTAGCCCCAATTTTATGTGCATATTATAATGGACCAGGTACAAAATATGGACTGAGCGAGGAGGCCTCCACTGCGACAATCTCCACGATATTGAAAGAGGGAAAAGAGAATACAATATGCTCAAACTATAGACCGATCTCACTACTCAATACGGACATTAAATTGTTCGCAAAAATATTGGCCGCTAGAATAAAGAAGTTAATGCCTAGCTTAGTCCATGCAGATCAGGTGGGATTCATTGAGAGGCGAGAAGGAAAAGATAATGGAGTAAGGTCATTATTACTGCTTCAGAGGATGAAGGAGAGTAGAATCCCCAGTCTACTCCTATCAATAGATGCTGAGAAAGCTTTTGACCGAGTAGACTGGGGATTCATGATGGGTACCCTAAGGGGAATGGGGTTTGGTCCCAAAATTTTGAAGTGGATAAAGGCACTATATAACAGCCCCAAGGCAGTGGTAAGAGTTAATGGGGTACTATCAACAGCCTTCAGAATGAACAATGGGACTAGACAGGGGTGTCCGCTGTCCCCCCTATTGTTCGTTCTGGCATTGGAGCCACTCTTGGAGACGATAAGGAGAAACCCAGAGATAAAGGGGGTTGAGATAGAGGGGGAAATACATAAGACAGCCGCATTCGCGGATGATATTCTGTTTTATGTATCCAGCCCACGAATCTCCATGCCAAACTTGTTAAAGGCTTTACAGGAATACGGAGAATTATCTAACTTTAAAATCAACCCAAGCAAGTCAGAAATCTTAAACGTAAATATAAATCCGAGAGAAGAACTTGACATTAAGAGAGAATTCCCATTTCTATGGCAAAAAGAAATTAAATATTTAGGGATTAAACTGACTGCATCAATAGAAAAAATTTACCTAATAAACTATATCCCCCTTCTAGAAGAATTGAGAGAAGAAATAAGGAGAATGAGAACAAAGCCCCTGTCATGGTTAGGAAGAATTAATGCCTTAAAAATGATTATTCAACCTAAAATCCTTTATAAATTTCAGCTATTACCAATATATATCCCCCCCTATATTTTAAAATGATAAATTCTTTAATTTCTAAATTTATCTGGAACAACAAGAAACCTAGAATCCCACTGAAGACTTTGCAAAAGGGAAAAGACGAGGGGGGTCTGAATGTCCCAGACTTTAGAAAATATTACGAAGCAGCAGTGTTAACACGGGTGGTGGAATGGGCAAAATTAGAAAGTAAAAAAAGATGGGGAAAAATAGAACACAGTTTATCAAGCACAAATTTAGGTAGAGAAATCTGGACTCCTTTAAAATATAGATCACTAGGGAAGACAACACCTTTGGTCACAAAAAATGTGTTTAGAGTATGGGAGGGAATACACAAACATAACAAGTGGAAATATAATTCCCCTTTAATTTATTTAAAAGATAATGATTTTTTTGCACCTGGTAAAAGTACAATAGGAGGGAAATGGATAAAACAAGATAATATGCAATTACAACACATAATTAAAGAGGGGAAATTGAAAACACTAACAATATTACAGAAAGAAAATGAATGGATGGATTTGAATGAGTGGCGATACCTGCAGCTTAGACATTTCGTCTCAAGACTACCACAACCGCTTAGAGATGGAGAAAATTTGACTGCCTTGGAGCGGATATGTGAGGGGAAATCCCCAAGGGCAGGTATTGCCCAGTTTTATAAGGTCTTGAGACGGGAATGTGAAGCGGAAGTACCAACTTTCATTAAAAAATGGGAAGAAGAGATAGGAGCACGGGGTGAAAACCAAAATATAGAAAAAATATTGAAGATGGTGCACAGATTCACATAAAATAGTAAGATGATAGAAACAAATTATAAAATTTTAGTAAGATGGTATAGGACCCCAGATATAATGGCAAAGTACCAGGAGGGACAATCTGGGAAATGTTGGAGGAATTGTGGACAAACGGGAAGTTTGGCCCATATATGGTGGGATTGTCCCAAGATTAAAGAATATTGGAGAGAAATAATAAGATATATAGAAGTAATAGCTGAAATACAGTTACCTGAGAACCCATGGTTATGCCTATTCCATGCAGTAGATACCCCAATTAAGGAGTATAGGAATTCCCTCACAAGCTCATTAATAAACGTGGCAAAAAGCCTGATTCCGAAAAAATGGAAAGAAATAGAAGCACCCAAAGTAAAGGAATGGCTAGGAAAAATTGAGGAAATGTATAGTATTGAAGGGCTGGGAATGGAGGAAGAAAGAGAAAGAAAGAGATTCCATGTGAATTGGAAATACTGGAAAATCTTTAGACAATCTATGATTTTTAACGAGGTAATGGGTCGGTAGGGGTGGGGAGAGGGGTGGGAGGGAGATATTTTAGAAGAACTCGAGAAGTAAAGAAAGAAAACCAGGATAATGTGAAAAATTGAAGGGCATGAATGTATTTTGGTCCTATGGTTTTCTTTTATAATACTTGATTATGTTTTGTACGCAACTTAAATGAAAAATTTAAATAAAGAATAAAAAAAAAAAAGAAGGAGATAGGAGGGAAATGGGGGCTGAGGTGGAGGGGAGGGGGAGAGGATTGGGGGGGGGGGAGGTTGGATATAGGTGGGTAAAGGGTGGAAGGGGTGGTGAGGATAGGTGTTGGGAGGGAGGGGATGTAGGGGGGTATAATGGTAATGGGTAAAAGGAAGAAAGTCGAAAAGGCAAGAAAGAGTCACTAAATTGTATGGATGTATTATATTTGGTATGTCACAGGCCTTAATAGTAATAATGAATTTGTTAACAAGATTATTAAATATACACATTGGGGTTGGTTATGTTAATTTAGGGTTAATAAAACACTATTGATATGGGAGGTTAATATATAGTTTGGATATGTTAGATATGTAGTGGTATATCTAACCTTAATTAAACACTTAGTAATGGGTGTGTAATATTACCCCCTCCCCCCTCCCCTTTTTTTTTTTTTTTTACATTTTTTTTAATATTTTTTATTTTATTTTTTTCTCTCCCCCTCTTCACTACTCTCCACCATATCCCTCTCTCTCCCCTGGTTTATTTTCCTATGGTCTCCTCATTATAGTTGGAAGGGGAAAAAATAGCTCAAAGCTTGATGGTAAGATGGAAGATGTATAAATAAATGATAAGGCAAATAGATGTATATAGAAAAGGAGAATAATTCGAATAGGAATGGAAAAATAGCATGTAACGGCCGAATGGTAGTAAAGTTAGATCAGCAGTATCAGACACCCCCTCAATAGGGACCTTACCTAGGGTAAGATAGACTAGTATAGTCAATAATTAGGGGATAAGAGGTGTCAAAGGGGTGGGTTGGAGTATATGTGGGTGTAAATTTTAGGGCGAATGAGTGGTAATGGATTGGGTAGGATAAGGAAGTAGATTGGAAGGTATTAAGTGATATTTGTGTTAGTATAGTAAGTGTTTGCGTGTTCTTATTATTATTTATTTTATTTTATTTTTTTTCTTTATGGGAAATGTAAGGTTTTGCTCCTTTAATGTCAGAGGTCTAAACTCCCCCTCTAAAAGAAATCAAATATTGAATTTTATGAATAAACAGAAAATTGATATAGTGCTATTTCAAGAAACACACTTTCGATCAGATCACATACCTAAAATAAATAATAGAAATTATAGTGTGTGGATACATGATACATTTCCTTACTCTAATTCAAAAGGTGTATCGATTGCGTTTCATAGGGTTATACCAGTCCAAATAATACAAAAATATGAAGGTAAGGATGGGAGGTTATTAATAATAAAACTTAAGCTGTATGGAAAAATATTTACAATAATAAATTTGTACCTTCCAAATTATGGGCAAATAGAGACTGGAATAAAAGCCCTATCAGACGCAATGGAGAAAGCTGAGGGAATAGTAATTGTGGGAGGCGACTTTAATTTCCTGATGGATATAAAAAGGGACACTACAAATATTAATATGCAAAAAAAAAAGAATAACATTAAAATAAAGGAATTTAAAAATGTCTTGAGAAAATACCAGCTAACTGATATATGGAGGGCCCAACATCAAATGGAGAAAAATTATACATACTATTCAAATATTCACAACTCATACCACAGATTCGATTATTTTTTTGTAAATAGGGAAGGTTTAATAATGAAGCCAATATCAGAGATAGGGGGATTTCTATGGTCAGATCACGCCCCAATATATCTAGAGTTTGCAGTAATTGCGACAAAGAAAAGGAGTGGGATATGGAGATTGAATGATAATCTAATCAAAGATAATAAATGTGAGGTAGAGATACAACAAACTATAAAAGAATTTTTAATAACTCATGAAGGAGATGAAACATCATTCCCAATTCAATGGGAAACATTAAAATGTGTATTGAGGGGAATATTCATCAAGCATGGAGCAAGAAGAAAAAAAGAAAAAATATTGAAACAATCTCAATTGGAAAAAGAGATTAGAGAATTAGAGGAGTTACATAAGAGGAGTATGAAACCATTTGATAGAATAAGATTAAAGGAAAAACAAATGGAAATGCAATCAATGCTTGATGAAGAGTCCCTACAGATAAGAGACAAAAATAGAACACAGTGGTATAAGTTTGGAAATAAATCAGGGAAAGTGTTGGCCCTAACATTAAAAAAGCAGGAACCCTTAAGTTACATAGAAAAAATTGTAAAACCAAATGGGGAAATGACATATGACCCAGTGGAAATATCTGAAACTTTTCATACTTACTACTCCAAGTTATATAATATAAAAGAAAATCAGGAATAAGGAGAAAGGGAATAAGGGTGAGGCGATACGAAACTATATACGAGAAACAGCTGTACCCATGTTCTCAATAGAAAAAATTGAGGATCTGGAGCGTGAAATCTCAATAGAAGAAATAGAGCATGCAATCGCAGAACTTGCACTGGGAAAGAGTCCAGGCCCGGATGGGTATACCGCTAGATTCTATAAGACATTTAAGAGTTTAATCACGCCTATTCTTAAGAAAACATATAACTCTATCTCTCAAACACAGCCATTTGCAGTACAGAGCACGGAGGCCCATATCGTATTAATATTAAAGCCTGAAAAGGATCAATCAATTTGTAAAAACTATAGACCTATATCTTTGACAAACATAGATATAAGAATATACTCTAAGATAATAGCGAGTAGACATGTGCAGAGTAAAATATTTCGTTTCGGAATTTCGTTTTCGTCCGAAAACTTAATTTATTTAGTTACTCCCGAAATTCGTTTTTATTTATTTAATTTTTCGTTCAAAAATTGCATTCGTCCGAAAATCCACATGAATTACGGTCGAATCTGTCTTTGAAGGCTTATGGTGTCTGTCGAATGTATAAAGAAGATTCGACGGAGCTAGTATATAGCATACTTTAGAACCCTATTAAAGTCTATGGGATTCCAACGTTCAAAATCTAAAGTGCTAATTTTAAAGGCTAATTTGCAAGTTACTGTCCTAAAAAGTGTTTGGGGCCCCAGGGGACATGTATCAATGCAAAAAAAAGTTTTAAAAACGACCGTTTTTTCAGGAGCAGTGATTTTAATAATGATTAAAGTGAAACAATAAAAGTGTAATATTCCTTTAAATTTCGTAGGGGGGGTTGTCTATAGTATGCCTGTGAAGGGGCTCATGTTTCTGGTGCTTAGAACTGTCCCTGCACAAAGTGTCATTTATGCAGGAAAAAAAGTCCTTTAAAATCACTCGCAGCTATTATAATTTGTCGGCTCCCGTAATACAGAGAACACTCATTGAAAGTCATTGATAAAAAAAAAAAAAAATAAATTTAAAAAAAAAGCGTGGGGGTCCCCCAAATTCAATTAATTCGGAAACCTGCCTGTGTTACATCAGAGGGGTGGGGGTCACCCATACGTCACAGGGAACCCCGGGTTTCCCCTTGCGTCAGAGGGGGGCGGG